>NC_138541.1:12777784-13377784 GCF_964234715.1 Podarcis melisellensis | reverse complement strand
AAGAACTTCCACATGGGAGTGGATTCAGCATGGACTGGAACAAAGGACAATGATCAGATCTTCCCTCAGGGGGCAGGAAACTGCGACTACCTTTGTCTTCAGAAAATGACTCATGGGGAGGAGGAGAAGGGAACCAGCCAGGTGACAGGACACTCAGGTTACCACCACAACTCCTCCCTCAACCCCTCCTTTCTGTAATGTATGCATGATGTTTCTGGGGGTGGGCTTGACCTACAGAATGGGAATTTCAAAAGTTTTTATAAGGTCTTGCACACCATTTTTCTGTGTCTTTCCTCTCACCTGCAAGTGAGGGGAGCACCCTGTTGCAACAGTCAATAAAGGCCAAGCCTACAGGCTGCTGATTTGCTCCAATTTACTCTGGTTGGTGTCTTTACTTTCTGTCCAAGGGAGCCCTTGGATTTTTCCGGTAACAATCCTAATTTTTTTTCCCTTCCTCCCTCCCCCCAAAACTTGTTCTCTCTTCAAATCTTTAACCATGTGCACAGATTATTCATTCTAATTTGGATGCTTGGGTTGGCTTCCCCCCGTGCTATCCAATTCCTATAACTTGTCCATTTATTCAAAACCTTTTGACATTTGTTTTCCCATGTATCTTCCATCCTTACCTGTTCAAATATATCAGATGGTATATATTCAAAAACATAGTCATTCCATTTTCCCATTGTCCATTTATCCTTTTCTTTCCATCCTGATGCAAGCATGCCAGCTAAGATCATAATTTTATACCAATCTTGCTCTTTTCTTTCTATTTTACTATTCCCCAATATTTCTGAGATAAGCATTTCTCTATTGACTTCTATCTTAACCTGAAATACATCAGAAATAACCTTTATAATCTTTCGCCAATATTCCTTTACACAAATGCACTCCCGCCACATATGTGCATATACCCCTAACTCTCAACCACAGTGCCAACACTTAGGACTCAATCCTTTAACTACATATGCCAGTTGCACTGGGATTCTATATCATGGAGGATAAGCTATCAGTAGCTACTTGATATGGTAAGTCTATGCTATCTTCAATTGCCGAAGGTGGTATTCAACTCTGTTTGACTCGGAAGAGTAAAGATAAGAGAAATCAATGAACATAATTAAGAGGAGTCCGTTAATATCAATGGGTCTAACTTGGAGACATCACCTTGCCAACAAAGGTCCGTATAGTTAAAGCTATGGTTTTCCCAGTAGTGATGTATGGAAGTGAAAGCTGGACCATAAAGAAGGCTGATTGCCGAAGAAT
The DNA here is from genome assembly GCF_964234715.1 of Podarcis melisellensis. NCBI lineage: Eukaryota > Metazoa > Chordata > Lepidosauria > Squamata > Lacertidae > Podarcis > Podarcis melisellensis. Next base: position 13,376,524 of record NC_138541.1, on the reverse strand, counting down.
TGATGCTTTTGAATTATGGTGCTGGAGGAGACTCTTGATAGGTTTGCTATCTAGGTAGTAACTGCTTTGATGTAATTTGAGACCCCTGTTTCCCCTTCTTAGAGTTCTTTATTTTTTTAAATGAAATCGTTTTTATTGGTTTTATAAATCCAAAGTACAAATAAACACAAACTAGTAAAAACATATCTGTATAAAGATCGCTGAAGAATTGATGCTTTTGAATTATGGTGCTGGAGGAGACGCTTGAGAGTCCCATGGAATGCAAAAAGATCAAACCTATCCATTCTTAAGGAAATCAGCCCTGAGTGCTCACTGGAAGGACAGATCATGAAGCTGAGGTTCCACTACTTTGGCCACCTCATGAGAAGAGAAGACTCCCTGGAAAAGACCCTGGTGTTGGGAAAAGTGGAGGCCACAAGGAGAAGAGGACAACAGAGGACGAGATGGTTGGATAGTGTTCTCGAAGTTACCAGCATGAGTTTGACGAAACTGCGGGAGGCAGTGGAAGACAGGAGGGCCTGGCGTGCTCTGGTCCATGGGGTCACGAAGAGTCGGACACGACTAAACGACTAAACAACAACAACAACTTGGAGTAAAACTTACTTGAATAACAATTGCAGGGGATCGCAAACAGCAGCGAGCTATTACAGCCCTGCTGTTGAGTTTCCCAACAAACAACTCATAGGCCACTGTGGGAGGGTCAGTGCTGGACTCAAAAGGCCTTCATTTGATCCCGCAGGAATCCTCGTTGGTTCTTATTTAAGACAGCTGCTGTGCTGCTTTTTTGACTTCATGCTGAAGGTTCCTATTAAGACTCTCAGAAAGACTCCCTGGATTACCCCACAGCGTCGGACCTCACAGTTACAGCATCTTATTATCTGCAGAGAAACCAATGCCTGTGTACTAAAATACTGTTTTAGGATCTCCTATAAACATTTCGAAGTCAGCCAAAAAGACACATTTCCCCAGCTGGAAAAAAAAGATAGCTTTGTGAAAGTGCGTCTGCTGGACAATTTCGGTGAAGATTCCAACTTAGGATATTGCGGAAGAGTCTCCTGGAAGCCTCTGAGAATTGTAATATAATAAAGCCTTTTGAAGTCGCCGTGACACCTCGGCGCTGAATCCCATATGGAACATGAATTGCCAGTCTTATAAATGTACAACATAAAATCAATTACAATATGTCACAAGCGGTTAGCTTGTTTTTTTCTCCCAGCCAAACCTCTACATCTTGTGGAAATAAAGGCTTTTCCACTCCAGCTGTAGCCAAATGTGAGTCTAATGGATATTGCTTTTTAAGACACTAAAATCAGTTTTATCTCTTGTTCTCTGACAGTACAAGGTAGCCCGTCATTAATCTGGCACGATTTCCCCCACCCTTGATACTTTTTTCTTCCCCCACCGTCAGAAATACCCTACCAGCAATTTCAACCCCTGTTGATTCCAAATCAAGGAATTCATCTTACATATGAATAGGTGGAGTCGGGATTATTATTTAAAATTCAGTATTATTTTCAGTATTTGCATAGTTATCCAATCTCAATGGTATTTAAATGGTTAACCTGGTGGGCTTCTTTCTTTGCAACACGTGCTGGCAGTTTTCATATAATTATTTCCTAGAAGTCCAGATACAGCAGTTTAAAGGGGTGGTAAGGAGATCTGTAGGGACGCGGGTGGCGCTGTGGGTTAAACCACAGAGCCCAGGACTTGCCAATCAGAAGGTCAGCAGATCGAATCTCCGTGACAGGGTGAGCTCCCGTTGCTCGGTCCCTGCTCCTGCCAACCTAGCAGTTTGAAAGCACGCCAGCACAAGTAGATAAATAGGTACCGCTCCTGCGGGAAGGTAAACAGCATTTACATGTGCTGCTCTGGTTCACCAGAAGCAGCTTAGTCCTGCTGGCCACATGACCCGGAAGCTGTCTGCAGACAAACGCCAGCTCCCTCGGCCTATAGAGCGAGATGAGCGGGCAACCCCAGAGTCAGTCACGACTGGGCCTAATGTACCTTTACGTTTAAGGAGATCTGTAGGGAGCAATTGTGCAACAGGTACCAGCAAGGCTAATCTCCACGGGAGCTTATAGAAAGAAGTGTGCCTATGTTTTCTCCCCGACATTCAGAACGGACTATCAATTTTAGCCTAGGTCACTGCCACACTGGGCACAGCGAGCTTCTTTTTCAACCTTGGGTTTTTGGGCACCTTGCCAGTAATGAAGATGTATTAATGCTTAATGCAGCTTAATGTAATAGGTGTCATGTTCATAATTTACAGAGGCTCTTTCTAAAGCATTAAATTCATTTATACTCCTTAAAAGCTACTCAATCCTGAGCGCTAAGTTAGTTTGGTTGTGCAGGGAGGGGGGAGGGCTGGAGGAGGAAGAGGAGGGCTTCTTTGTAGGATCAAAATGATATATAAATTGTTAACATATCCAAACTCATCCATTAGTGCATGTGAAAGCGATAAATGTGCCAAAGCAGCAATAAGATGATCGAGGAAAGTCATTGTGGTCATTAGGGCTGAAAGGGTTTCATTTATGGCCCCGGCAAAGAGAAGGAAAGCTATAAAATCGTCTTCCACCTATGCCTCCCCTCGCCCACCACTTGCCCACCCCCTAAAAAAAAGCACTGCAAAACTTAAACCTATAGTAAGGGGCATTGATTATTTTAATAGTCATGTTTTTGAGCCGCACAGTCAAGATGGGTGCAATCGGTTGCGAAAAATGGTTGGGTCTCTTTGCTGACTGTTACCCACCCAGGTAGGTTGGGCATTTGGCAAGGAATGAGCATTAGGCTTATGTCACATCTGTGCAGAAACAGCCTGTCCAACACATTTTGTTCTTTGTTTAGTTTTGGGAAACGATTTCATTTATAGTTTTCAATTTTACAACAAATACATAATTATTTAAATCATCTCGTTATCCACAACTTCCCTTCCCCGCCTTCTGTGGCTCATTAAAATTTGGCCCTCAGAGATCAATACACAGGTCAGGACATAATTCTCCTTCAGATTTTTGACTACTCTGAATTTTGCAATATAATTCTAGATGCAAACAAGTACCAAACTATATTTTTAATGCATATTTGAGAATCGATATATTTAGAAATACATACACTGGGTTTTTTGAAATACGAATTTCATGCAGATTTTTCTAAAAATAAAATCACAGATTAATGTGGAAATGAGAAGGAATGGACTTGTGAAGGAACATGTTTAAAATTGGCATGGAAAAAACTAAATAAATCTGCCCATTGCTAGTTTTAGGTCACTCTTCTTCCCTAATTGAGTAGGTTTGTCAATCACAATTCTCCTGGAGCATTTGGTTTTTTCCTGTAATGCTTTCCAGAAGAAACAGGATCTCTCATTCAAGATTGGGGGTGGAGGAGATGGCATTTGCAAGATAGTAAATAGGTGATGAGAAAGACTCTCCTCCCTGGAAGGAAGGGGAGTGGTTGTGGGCGGGAGCCCGAGCTCCGCCTCCCCCACTCACCTAGCTGGCCTTGCTATGGACCTTCCTTGGCCTTGCTATGGACCTTAGGTTGGTCGCCCTGGTTGTCCGAGGGGCCTGGTAGGAATTTTTCCATTTGGCATTAGGCTTTTTGGTTTTTTCGCCTACCTCGTAGCAATCGTCACAACTTCCGTGGTATTGGTGGGTAGGTTAGGCATTGGAAAAATGTGTTGTGGAATCAAAGGGCTAGGTGTGGCCATCGCCTATGCCTTCAATATTTGGGGTATTCCGTTAAAGGAATCTGGCGGTCGTGTATTCTGTCCGATATCTGCTTGGCGGGAGACCATGGCACGACCCTCAGTGACATCAGGGAAGAGCCTATAGTTGGATGAGCATCAATAGGCTCCACCTACTGGTGAATAAACCCCCTTGTTTTAGACATCCAATGCCTAAGCCAATACCTTTTCACTGCTGTAATCAATAAAGTTGTGGCCTTTTCTTGCCCATTAACCTTATATCTTGTGTCCTTGTGTATTCATTTCACACTGCGGGGGTCGGGTCCTCGAACCACAACCTTATTTATTTACTTGTGCACACCATCCTCCATTCAAAGATCACAACGCAGTTCATTTTCTGGGAGAAAGAGAAACAAAGCTGTCTTTCCACATTCTTAGAACTTCTCCCCCAAACTTCTGCTGCATGGTATGCATGAGATTTCCAGATTGCCTCCCATCCTCCCATTGGCTATACTTAAACCTCATTGGTTTCAAAAATGGAACAACAGCTGGTCGCTTCAGACCTCATTCAGATATTAGCAGAAATCAGATGCACACATCTGATTTCTCTGTTTACCAGCATGCAGTGCTATTTTTCTAGGAAAAGTGGTGCCGGAACTCACCATGAACTCTCTAAGAATGGAAATGGCACTCACCTGAGAGGTGCCAGAACTGAGTTCTGGTGAGTTCCAGCTGAAAAAAAGCCCTGCCAGCATGGATTATCTCATTCACTCTGCATGCATGTAGACTTAGGGGCATGCATAGAACATTCGGTCCAGTATACCTGAAGGAGCGTCTCCACCTCCATCGTTCTGCCCAGACACTGAGGTCCAGCGCCGAGGGCCTTCTAGCAGTTCCCTCGCTGCGAGAAGCCAAGTTACAGGGAACCAGGCAGAGGGCCTTCTCGGTAGTGGCACCCGCCCTGTGGAACGCCCTACCACCAGATGTCAAAGAGAAAAATAACTACCAAACTTTTAGAAGACATCTGAAGGCAGCCCTGTTTAGGGAAGCTTTTAATGTTGAATAGGTTATTGTATTTTAGTGTTTTGTTGGAAGCCACCCAGAGTGGCTGGGGAAACCCAGCCAGATGGTGGGGTATAAATAATAAATTATTATTATTATTATTATTCAACGGCACTGATGCAACAAAGCTCTTGTTCATAGCTTCATGCGCATCAGGGTTTGGGGTCTTGGCCAAGACCTGAAACATAACCAATGAAAACAAGGCTACATGGCGCACAGTATAATATAAAAGGATTTCAAAACACTGTCTTTCCACCCCTTCCTTTCTTATTTAGAAGTTGGTCAAGCAAAGCCATCTGATCTGAGGGGGAAACTGGGTCTTTTGCATTTACGTTGATTGTTACAAAAATCAGGCTGACCTTCATGCTAGGTTAAATGGATCAGCACGCATGGCACTGAAGCACACATCGCTCACATTCTCCAGAAACTGTAACATCCACCCAGATCCCATCCCTGAAAGATCAGGGAGTAAGTGTATCTAACAACCTGTAATTAAGTCATGTCATGTAGCCCGATTCAACTTGGAGGGTTGAGGTGGGGGGGGGGGAGAGATGGAGAAATGCCTACAGTAATTGCATTTAGTTCATCTTGTATCGTGCTCCCAATCATAACCGCTAATTCAATTGTGCGCTCGTTCTGCCAGCTCATTGCCATTAAGCACACATTTAATTACTTCAATAAAGGATTAATATGCAGCGCACAAAAGGAAGGACATTGCGCCGTGCCAAAGCACACAGCTGCCCGGCCATTTAGCTCGCAGATAAAGAAAGAATATCGTCGGGCAGCAAATCCTGTTAGAAATACATCATTATTAGATGAACATTTGAGACTTTTATTTTCGTGCTCAGCACACATATATTTCCCTGGCTAGCGCCAGAAAGAGCTGTAGCGAGCGATTGACAGCTCTGCCATTGTTATCTCAATAAAACCACTAACCAGGCTGGGGGGGTTAGGCCTCTTTACTCCCCTCCCCAATCCTTGTAAGGTTCCTCTTATCTTGCACCCAGGCAAGAGCCTGCAGCTTGCTACATTACAACATCCTGAGATAAGGAGCCTGTCCTGACATTATTCCAGCTTCTGCTGCAAGCCTCTGACAAGCATAACAAGTGTAAGTTTAAAAAAAAGGAGGGCAAGACAGAGAGAAAAGACAATAAAGCCATTGTGCCCCCCCCAACGCTGCCGCCCCAGTCCCTTCTAGCCCCCAAAGACAGCCCATCAATTCTCGAGGTTGTACACAATCATTATTGCAAGGGAAACAAAGGCCCGTGTCAATTGTGCAGTGTTAGAAAGCAGTCCCTCAAATTAAAACCATGTACCTAACTGGATCTGATGGCAGAAGCTATTTAGCAGTGATATTTTACGGAAGGGCAATGAAAAGCAATAACGGCTTTATTTAATGTATCTGTTCAATCCAGCTGCCTCGCGCAGGCCTTAATAGAAGCTGTCGATCAATGTCGGCGCCTTTGGAATAACTATGGCAGACTGCAATAAACACAAAGGGAAAGATAACTAAAACTACTGATCAGCCCCTCGTTACTTTCTCGCGCTCCCGAGATTTGTCACTTGTTTGTGCTGCTATAATAGTGGCGGGCGATACTTATCGTGGCAGGGGTGTGCGAAGCCGCAGGCAAGGGGAGGCACAGATTGGCACTTGGGGCACATAATCCGTGCGGAGGAGAACAAAGTGGAGCAAATCAGTCTCGGAGATCCCAGAGATGGCCTCAGACAAACCTTTGTTAATATTCATGTCTCCTCTTGCTGGCTTGTCTAGCCCATCTCTCTCTTCTAGCTGACTAGTGCAGCAGGGGTAGTCAACAACATGGCACCCTCCCGATGTGGCCAGACTACAGCTCCCATCACCCCTGACCATTGGTCATGATGCCTGGGGCTGATGGGAATTGGAGTCTGGCAACATCTCCGGAAGTTCACTATTTGCATTAGAAGTACAGTCATACCTCAGGTTAAAGACACTTTGGGTTAAATCTTTTCAGGTTGCGTCCCACAGCGACCCGGAAGTACTGGAAAGGGTTACTTCCGGGTTTCGTCGCTCGCGCATGCGCAGATGCTCAAAATGACATCATGCACATGCGCAGACACAAGTTGCGTTCTGCTCGTGTTGAGAACAGGGCTCCGGAACGAATCCTGTTCGCAACCAGAGGTACCACTGTAAATGGAAGAAGGCATGGTTGAAGGTTTCTTGTGATGCTCCACTGCTGGTAAGCTGTGAGTAAGGTCTAGCACAAAGGTGGGCAACCCTTTCCAGCCACATTCCCTCATGGGTGGGGCCAGAAGCAACAGTGTGCAGAGAAATAGGTCTGACTCTTTTGTACAACATGCTACATTCAAGGCCCACAAAGGTCAGAGGTTTCTGCACTCATTCACACATACATACACATGCATACACTGCCAGTGCTTTTCTTTTTATTCTTAAAAAATGTTTAGGGGTGCTCTCATTCTGACTCAAGAAAACCGCCATTTTATACAGTAGTTCAAGTCAGGGAGAATAAATACAGTAAAGAGACAAAAGTACAAAGAACATGCATTACTCATATTGAAATAAGGCCCCCCAATGAGGCCAAACTTTCATCAGTAAAACACCACACATCCACATTCCACACTGCTTCACACATTAAATGCTCGCTTCTGCCTGAGACTCAGGAAACACCATGACAGGAAATGAAGCCGCCATCGGAGGTGGTAACAACAAAACTGACAATTCACCTTACTAGAGAAGAAACTAAAAAAATTAATACTTTTAGTTTCTTCTCCCGTTAGATTCACAAAATGTTTAGGGGTATGCATACCCCTGCCCCCCCAAAAAACACTGCACATGGTTTTAAATCCTCCTTCCTGGCAAGCAAGAGACATTATAACAGTTGTTGTTGTTGTTGTTGTTACCCTACCTTTTTCCCTGAAAGGGACTCAAGGTGCTTATAAATAAAACAGGAACAGCTACAAACATTGGGTGGATGCAACAATCATTAGAAAACAATTAAACAGTAATATAATTAAAGCTATATATAAATATGAAAGAATCATTAAAAACCTACAGATAATAAAATAAAAAAACTAAGTTCAGTGCTGATAAAAACTAAGTTCAGTGCTGATACTGCAAAATATAAACTGATCCATATTCTTTATTTTATCTATCTATTTACCAACCTATCTCTTTTCGTATAAATTTCATTGTGCTTTGCAACCATACAATACTACCATTAAAAACAGAGTGTGCTTTTTTTAAAAAAAAAAAGACAACATACATAAATATCCAAGTAAGAGAATTAAAAAGAAATGTTGGAACAAGAACATCTTGAAATAACAGTTGCCTGTCATATCTCAACAGAGATGTTATTCCAATGAAAACAAGGGCAGCAGCTTGAAAGCTCTGATCGGATTTGCATCTGACATTTTAGGAGCCGTGATGAGAGACTCTTCTGTAAAACTAAGTGATCTACTGGGCGTGGAAAGGTAAGGCAGTCTCTCAGCTAACCCAGTGCCAAGGCTCTTATATGTTAGTACCAAAACCTTGAACTTAGCCTGGGAGCACATTATTGGTAGTGCATTAAAATCCGCAGATGAAATCCCATTTCTGGTTCTCTTTTCTGAGTCCCAGCCAGCTGGTTTTCTGTGGAATATCTACATGTGCCCTTGCAGGGAGGGTGTGCTTTTATACTGCTGTTCCTTCAATGTTGTAAATTGCTTGCTTCTTTAAATACCTTGTATGCGTTTGTAGATATGCATGTTACTTTATCAGGGTCAGGAATCAGTATGCTAGGGTACCTGCTGAAATCTAGCAAGGGATGCACTGCTTGTCCCCAGATCCCTCTGGCCCTGTCTATTGCACCTAGTTCAGCTGCCTTCTCCGAGTGCATGAGCATCAGTTAAGGAAAAGCAGCAAACTCTTACCATGGTTTCTCATTCTGGGCAGTTGTGCAGATTGGGCACTGAAGTGGTGCAGGAAAGGACAATGAATGGGCTGTGTCCACAGTAGAGTAGCAAGAAGGTGATCCTCACAAGGGGCATATTGCCTTAGGGGCTTGCAAAATATGGAGTTGACTCTGTACTTTCTTACTTGCACTGCAATATGGGTTTTGTAGTCCTGAGGCTGCCCAAACAGGTACAGTCTTACTTTGGTTTTTGAACAGCTTAGTTCTCGAACGTTTTGGCTCCCGAACGCTGCAAACCCAGAAGTGAGTGTTCCGGTTTGCGAACTATTTTTGGAAGTCGAACGTCCGACGGGGCTTCTGTGGCTTCCTGCAGGAGCTTCCTGCAGCCAATCAGAAGCTGTACTTTGATTTTCGAACATTTTGGAAGTCGAACAGACTTCCGGAACTGATTCCGTTCAACTTCCAAGACTGTAGACTTGTGCATGTTCATTCTGCTCACAAGGGTGATATAATTTGGTGTGAAGTAGCAGAAGAACACAGAGAGGTGTTAAAAAACTGAATATGAAAATGTGTGGTGGTTGTTTGGACAAGCATGTAGGTTACCAGCATTTTTGAACCAGATATCAGCAGTGATGGATCTGTGCTATGTTGCTCAGAAATGGGATGCTGCAAATACGAAACAAGTGGTTATTTGTTATGTTTGTGTTCTGACTTTCTTCCAGCTTGCTCAGAGCAAGTTACACGGGATCTTCCCATTTTATCCTCACGGCAACTCTGAGAGGTCACTTAGGCCAAGAGAAGAAGAAGAAGAAGAAGAGTTTGGATTTGATATCCCGCCTTTCACTCCCCTTCAGGAGTCTCAAAGCGGCTAACATTCTCCTTTCCCTTCCTCCCCCACAACAAACACTCTGTGAGGTGAGTGGGGCTGAGAGACTTCAAAGAAGTGTGACTGGCCCAAGGTCACCCAGCAGCTGCATGTGGAGGAGCGGAGACTCGAACCCGGTTCCCCAGATTACAAGACTACCGCTCTTAACCACTACACCACACTGGCGGCAACCGATCCAAGACCACCTGCTGTGCTTTGCACTAGGTGGGGGAACTGAACCCAGATCTCCCTGATCCAAGTCTCACCTGCCATCCATGATGGCTGTACCACAGTGAGAGCAAAATCATCTTTTGCTTGGGCAATGAAATGGTACCACTGTCCGACATCACAGTGCATATCCCTACCTGTTGCCTAAAGCTCTTCGGAGACCCATCACACTTTTGATTTTGTGCTGGTCCCGTGGGTTAACCGTGAGGCAAGGTCCGAGTCCAGTCCGAGGTCAAGGGTGCTGTATGGAGGCAATCCATCAAAGCTGAAGCTGGGTCCAAAGCATGGAGTCAGGTGAGGTCGGGAGCTCCAGCAGGACAGGGTGCCGGCAGGAACAGGCAACCAACAACATTACTCCCACAACTTGGGACTGGGGCTGGCTGGCTTTTATCTGCCCCAAGGCATAGGGCGGCCCCGGTCCACAGGTGACTCGCTTCTCCTGGCCTGGAGGCGAGGACTCCTCCTGCGGGAACTTAGTTCCCTCAGCCTCTCTGCCCTGAGCCTCTGCAGCTCAGGAGAGGCTGGGGGGTTACCAGACCCAGAGGCAACCTCAGCTTCCCCTGACGGGGCTGAGAGTGGAGCACCTGCAGGCAATGGGTCCTCCATCACTTCAGGAACCAGAGCAGACTCAGCTGATGCCTGCACCTGAGGATCCAGCACAGGTGAGGACCCTTCAGGCTCAAGCCCCAGCCCCGGCTCAGCTGGTTCTGGAGGCGGGGAATCCTGTGCAGGCTGGGAATCCTCAGGTTCAGCCTCCAAGTCCGAATCCCAGGCCATCACAGATTTCTTATAGAGACATGCATTTCCATTTGTAGGAATCAGTAGTTTTTACATGTGATTAACCCGACTGTGACTAGAGGTAGATCAGGACCTTTGCCCCTGCTCTTTCGTCTCTGTTGATTTGTATTGAAGACATCTTTTGTATTTCAGTGAAAGCACCCACCTTTCTCTCTCCCAAATCTCTTTTCGAGTATCATGCCTTCTCATGAAGCCTTTTAGTAGCAATCCATCATTTGCAGAAGCGTTATCACTTAACGCTCAGCCGAGGACAGAAAATTCACACTTTGGGCCGGCATGGCACCAAGTCAGCATTTGTGCCCGCGGCGTACTTGATCACCTTCGGCAAGTACTGACTTTTTAATGTTGCAATATTAATCAGTGTTATTATTTTAATTGCGTAGAGCGCCCTCTGATCAATAGAGGCAGGCTTTTATCTTCATAATTGATCCCTTATTCATAACTATGCAGATTTTCAACCTCATGCTTGTATGTTTTCCTCCAACCGAATAGAAAAGAAATATAGTTATTTCACCATACCTAAGGCTGAGATGACATTTATTCTATTGCTATTACTAGAATACTGTTGTTTGTACTTATGGAAGATAGCAGGAGGCAAGGTCATGTGTCCTGTTTTGCAGAGGACAAAGGACTCTGTTTGAAGACCTGCCCTAGTCCAGTTTAAGAGCTGTTCTGCACTTAACTTTTATACTGGAATAGTTGCCAGTGGGTGGGTTGGGGTGAGATTTTTTGGCAAGTTGCCAACAATTTGAGCACCATTTTTCTTCTTTATTTGTTTATGTTATTTATTTTGTTTCCTAAAACCAATGCACCGCTTGATTGTAAAATCGAAACAAGAAACCTCAGAGCAGTTTACCTAAATATTAATATTATTAATAATAATAATAATCCATAGGAAAAATTAACAACAGTACACACACACACACCCCAATTAAATGGGAGTTACATTCGGGGACCCCACACACACAAACAAAAAGCGTGTAAAAGTGGGGAGCTCCCTCTAAGCACCCTTTAAATGCCCACTCTGCCACTCTCTCTCCTATCCATGCCAAAAATACTGTGTCCAAAAATATCCACAACTAGAATTGAAGCTCTGGGGCTGGCAGGAGGCTGGAGGATGTGTGGTAATGTGGCTGCGCTACCACGAGCCTCAGCTGTTAGGCGGGGAGGCTGAGCAGTGTCAATAAAGCTCCACTGTTCCTCCAGTCCTTTGGAGGCTCTGCCCTCACTGATGTCCTCTTCGGGCTCCAAGGAGGGTCTCCTCACGAGCCACAAGGACTCTCCAGCTCTCTCCCGCCATTAAATTCTTTATCTATTTCCTGGTGCCACACATATACGCGGCCATGCACAAGTCGGTCTCATGCAAGTGGGGAGATGCCTGTTATCTGAGACTTTAGAAAGGTTCAAGCAGCAATAGATTAAAAACAGACTAAATCTCGCAGCAACTTCTGGGTAGGCTTGTCTAAACATACAAACAAACAAAATTCGGCAGGTGCTGAAAAGAGTACAGTGCCCGATATTAATAGGCAAGGAGTCCCAAAGTCTTAGGATTAATATGGGGCACCTGTATCACTGCCACTTCTGCCAGCCTAAGTGGTTGAGTGAGTGTACATGCAAGTAAGGCCATCTCGTAGGTAAATCATTTGGCTAGTATTTCAAAATAATGTACAGTCATACCTCGGGTTACAGAAGCTTCAGGTTGCGTTTTTTCAGGTTACGAACCGCCGAAACCCGGAACGGGTTACTTCCGGGTTTCGGCAGTCACGCATGCGCAGAAGCGCTAAATCAAGCTTTGTGCATGTGCAGAAGCACCGAATCACAAGCTGCATGTGCGCAGACGTGCAGACACGGGTTGCGGACACTGCAGGTTTTAAATGTGCATCCTGCACAGCTCATGTTCGCAACCCGAGTATCCATTGTACTCAAATAACTTGCTTTCCTTATACCACAAAAAAATCCAACTTTTGTAATTGATCCAGAATGGATCTTCAATGTTTTCCAGCATGTGTACCAGCATCCTACCTCTTCCCAGATAGAGGGGGGGTCCATGTTGCTGGGCATGGTTTGGGAACCTTGTGCACCACCACCTTCTGACTGGCACATACAATCAGTTCACAAGCTCAGTTCAGAGGAGAGATATGGCAGACAGAGACTATGGAACTGAGTCAAAGCCCTGCCCATGACAGCAATCATTAGCTGCACATAAAATTTTATGAGAAGAACGAGGTTGTTGAGGTCGGCCATAGCTCAGGAAGACACACAGTTCCCCTTCTAGTTTCCTATATTCTCACAAGATTAGTATTCCGGAATACTAGGCATTAAATACATATATTTTGAAAACTCTGGAAGGGCTTTCCCCATTCTCACCCACAGAACTCTGACATTTACTGGCTGGGGGAATGTGAAGGTCTTTTAGTGTTGTGACCTCAGCCATGGAACTTTTCTCAATTTGGGAACAGCCCACCATTAGCATGGAGAGGAAAAACCCCACAATCACGCTCTAAGAATTAGCAACATGTGAGCAAAGGTGCAGAAAGCTGCAAATTTGCTCTTAAAAACACCGGCTCAAACAGAAACTAAAGGTAAAGGGAACCCTGACCATTAGGTCCAGTCGTGACCGACTCTGGGGTTGTGGCATTCATCTCACTTTATTGGCCGAGGGAGCCGGCGTACAGCTTCCGGGTCATGTGGCCAGCATGAGTAAGCCACTTCTGGCAAACCAGAGCAGCGCATGGAAACGCTGTTTACCTTCCCGCCAGAGTGGTACCTATTTATCTACTTGCACTTTGACGTGCTTTCAAACTGCTAGGGATTCGAACCGCCGACCTTCTGATCGGCAAGCCCTAGGCTCTGTGGTTTAACCCACAGCGCCACCCGCGTCCTCTCCAAACAGAAACTGGAGCACTATAAATGGTAAGCATGGGAAATCCCTAATTTGTTTTTGTTTTGTTTTTTAGCAGCAGGGCCTTGAAATAGAGTTAGCAGCACACTATCCAAGCACCTTCAAGGACAGTGCCTGGTTTATCTCCAGCAAAAGATCCTCTCTCCTCGCTAGGAGGTGTGTGTAAAAGAGGCCCATAGGTGGCAGGCCCACATTGGCCTCCACTGGGAGGGACTGCCATCAAATGAGGCCCACAATACTGAGTGCATGGCTTGGGGTGAAAAGAAGTTGTGCATTTAAGCTGTGAGGGACCACAAACGTTACTTCTCCAAAGACCTCCGTGGTTAGGCAGGGATATAAGGAATTAGGTGGTCTAGGAGGTATCCTGAACCCAAGGAGTAAATGAATGCAAGAACCTTGAACCTCGTCATGAGGGCACAAAGCTTGCAGCCACTGCTCATCGACTAAGTTTAGCCAGTCGCACCTGGAATACTGTGTCCAGTTCTGGACAACACAATTTATGACAGGTGATGACAAACTGGAATGTGTGCAGAGGAGGGTAACCAAGATGATCAAAGGTCTGGAGAGAATGAAGAATGTTTGAAAGAGCTGGGTATGTTTAGCCTGGAAAAGAGTAGACAAAGAGGAGATATGATAGCCATCTTCAAATATCTCAAGGGTTGTCACATGGAACAAGGAACAAGCTTGTCTCCTCCTGCTCTGGAGGGTATGACTCAAACTAATGGCTTCAAGAAAGGAGATTCCAACAAAACATCAGGAAGAACTTTCTGAGAGTGAGAGCTGTTTGACGGAGGAATGGACTTGTGCACTCTCCATCCTTGGAGGCTTTTTAGCAGAGGTTGGATGGCCATTTGCCATGGATGCTGTAGCTGAGGTTCTTGCACTGCAGAGGTTCCTTCCAAATCCATAATTCTGTGATTCTATGACGAATCCAGAAGAGCCTTGCTAAAGCTGGTGCCCTCAAGATGTTTCCAACCACAACTCCATCATAAAAGGACTGTAGCTCAGTGGCAGAGGATCTGCTCTGAATACAAAAGGTCACAGATTTAATTCCTGGCCCTGGCCTTTCCAGAGAGGGTATGGAATGTCCTCTGTTTGATACCCTTGAGGGCTACTGTATTGCCAGCCAGTGTAGACAAGACTGAGCTAGATGGACCAATGGACAATGGATAAGGTAGCTTTCTGTGTTCCTATCCTCCCTGTCCATATAGTAAAAGCTATGGTTTTCCCAGTAGTGATGTATGGAAGTGAGAGCTGGACCATAAAGAAGGCTGATCACTGAAGAATTGATGCTTTTGAATTATGGTGCTGGAGAAGACTCTTGAGAGTCCCATGGACTGCAGGAAGATCAAACCTCTCCATTCTGAAGGAAATCAGCCCTGAGTGCTCACTGGAAGGACAGATCCTGAAGCTGAGGCTCCAAGACTTTGGCCACCTCATGAGAAGAGAAGACTCCCTGGAAAAGACCCTGATGCTGCGGGAGACAGTGGAAGACAGGAGTGCCTGGCATGCTCTGGTCCATGGGGTCACGAAGAGTCGGACACGACTAAACGACTAAACAACAACAACATCCTCCCTGACCATTGGTTGTGCTGGGATACATCTGGAGGGCACCAGATTGGTGGACGCTGCTCGAGACAAACATCTTCAGCAGGCAAACTCCTCCACAAATTTAATGTTGTTTGAGGCACGGCAGGGAAACCTCTCTGAAGCAAATCATTGGTCTGCCCTCCTGGGGTCCTATATTTCCTGCCCTGCTGGGGCATTTCAGTTGTCCCCATGGTGCTGAACCACTAAGGAGGTTATATGCCGGGAGGACAATGTAGCAGGCAAGCAATGGCTCGGGTTAAGTGGTGCGTTAGGTCATCAGCGTTTGGATGATCTTCCAGGCCACTGTATACTCTTGGGGTGCGGGGAGAGTTTACATTTTAATGGAATCAAAGGGGCAGGGAAGGAGCAATTTAACACAGCGGCAAACACTTCCCTCTAGGTGGGACTGCTCTCTGCCTTCTTGCTGAAGGACAATGTGCTCCTGCTAAGTAGCTAATGAAAGGGAAAGCTCCAGGAAGAGTGGATGGCAGCAGCAGGTGGATGCAGAAGAAAAACAAAGAAGCCTGACCAAGAAGGAGACATCAAGCAGTACCATAAAGGTGAGATTGTGAGATTTAAGAAGCCCCATAGAAGAACAGTGAAAAGAGGATGGCACATTGAGCTATTATTGTTATTATTATTATTATTATTATTATTATTATTATTATTATTATTATCTCAGAAATTCATAAATAGAATCATAGAATCATAGAGTTGGAAGAGACCACAAGGGCCATCGAGTCCAACCCCCTGCCAAGCAGGAAACACCATCAGAGCACTCCTGACATATGGTTGTCAAGCCTCTGCTTAAAGACCTCCAAAGAAGGAGACTCCACCACATTCCTTGGCAGCAAATTCCACTGTCAAACAGCTCTTACTGTCAGGAAGTTCTTCCTAATGTTTAGGTGGAATCTTCTTTCTTGTAGTTTGGATCCATTGCTCCGTGTCCGCTTCTCCGGAGCAGCAGAAAACAACCTTTCTCCCTCCTCTATGTGACATCCTTTTATATATTTGAACATGGCTATCATATCACCCCTTAACCTCCTCTTCTCCAGGCTAAACATGCCCAGCTCCCTTAGCCGTTCCTCATAAGGCATCGTTTCCAGGCCTTTGACCATTTTGGTTGCCGTCCTCTGGACATGTTCCAGTTTGTCAGTGTCCTTCTTGAACTGTGGTGCCCAGAATTCATTTTTAAGCAACTCTCTTCTTTATGAGTAAAAGCTCTCATTACTTCTCTTAACTGGGGAAACATTGTAGTTGTGCTGGGCCCAGGGGTTAACCCGAGCAACACGGTCCAGGTCTGGTCCCGAATCCAAGGATTCCACGAGGAGTCAGTCCAATAAGACCAAGGCAGGAAACCAGGCTAGGTCTGGCACAGGGTCTCAGGCAGGTTCCAGCAAGCAGTAATGTTGCTCCCGCAACCTGGGGCAGGGTCCGGCAGCCTTTTATCTCTGACGGGGTAACAGCCAGTCCTGATCCCCCTTTGACTCACCTCCCTGTCTCGCCCGACGGCGAGCACTCCTCCTGCGAGTACTCAGGTCTCTTCTTCTCTCAGACCTTAGTCTCTGCAGCTCGGGAGATGTCGGTGGGTTACTAGACCCAGAAGACACCTCAGCCTCTCCTGACCCAACTGGTAGTGGAGCAGCTGTAAGTGATTGCCCAGCAGAGGGCAACAAGGTAATCCCCGCATCTGGAGCCAGGGCAGGTTCAGGCCCCTGACTTGGCTCAGCTGGTGCTTGTTGCAGGGGAACCTGTGCAGACTGGGGCTCTTCAGAATCAGGCCCCAGACTCAGTTCAGATGCCACCTGAGGCAGAGGATCCGGTGCGGACCGAGACTCCTCCAGTTCCGAGTCCGAGTCCGAGTCCGAGGCCATCACACCAGTCAATGACATTTTTATTCCAGGTATTTCTAGTAACAGATTCACAGAAACATCGATAAGGCAGGTTTTACGTATTTGTTTTCCAGGCCATAAATCAAATATCTGCTTGTCTTCCATCCATCCTCTTTACTTCCCTGATTCCAGGGCTGGTACCTGCAGCCAGCCTCTTTGGGGGCACTTCACCCAGGGTCCATTCAACCCAGGAGATGGTCCTCCCTGGTTCCTTCTCACATAAGAACGCGTCACCTTTTTTCGTGCTGATTCACACTTGGCCACACTCCACTTAGGGCGAAAGCCTAGCCCTAACCACTCCCTAGCAGAGTTTAACAGAGTGATGGGCCCACTGCCAAACATACCAGCTGGAAAACGGGGGGGGCAGCCAAATTGCTGCATGTCATCAGTGAGGCTGGCTCAGGATCTAACACAGGCTTCCTCAACCTTGGCCCTCCAGCTGTTTTTGGCCTGCAACTCCCATCATCCCTAGCTAGCAGGACCAATGGTCAAGGATGATGGGAACTGTAGTCTCAAAACATCTGAAGGGCCGAGGTTGAGGGAGCCTGATCTAACAGATTCCTGCTTAGATCAACCTAGAATTTCAGGGCTTTGGGCTGTTAAATCTTTAAAATATCCCCTTCTAATTCCCCCCCCAAAAGTTCCCCACTTCCCCTAGAACAGAAAGAGACTGCATGTTTGGTAAGTTAAACATGGTTTACTTACAAACTCTTCAAAGGATTTGTGTGCTTTTCCATACAGCAGTAAGAAAACACAGGCAGTAAGATTTAGATCCCAAAGGGGTGAGAGCTTTGAAATTATTTGTATAGAAACACAAAGATGGCTTGCTTAAGCCACACGGTCTAAAAAGATGCTGCAAGTGATTTGATTAATTAATAAATCAGCAGCAGCATCTTATTCTTATTACCCACCACACATCAAAAGGCCCTAGAGTGGATCACAGCAATTTAAAATACAGCATTAAACACTGTTTAAATGAATTACGGTGGTGAAAGAGAGACAGAGGCCAGGGTAAAAAAGGTGTGTGATGCCAATGAAATCAGGTGACCTAGTTCCCAAGCAATGCAGACATAAAAGGTAAAGGGACTCCTGACCATTAGGTCCAGCCGTGACCGACTCTGGGGTTGCGGCGCTCATCTCGCTTTATTGCCCGAGGGAGCCAGCGTACAGCTTCCGGGTCATGTGGCCAGCATGACTAAGCCGCTTCTGGCGAACCAGAGCAGTGCACGGAAACGCCGTTTACCTTCCCGCCGGAGCGGTACCTATTTATCTACTTGCACTTTGATGTGCTTTCGAACTGCTAGGTTGGCAGGAGCTGGGACCGAGCAACGGGAGCTCACTCCATCGCGGGGATTCGAACCGCCGACCTTCTGATCGGCAAGTCCTAGGCTCTGTGGTTTAACCCACAGCGCCACCCGCGTCCCTAATGCAGACATATACTGCATCAATTATTTTTAAAAGCATTTTCCTACACAACGTTCCAGAAATTGTCTCAACAACAGCTCTTCATTTCAAGCCTACACCCAATTCAGCTCTGACAGATCTTTTCTTTTTTTAAAGATCTTTTACACATTATGTGAATATGAACAAACAATAGATTTATATAGTCACACTGATATTCTGCCATGGCTTTCTCCATCTCCCCTTTAATAGTTCTTAATGCTGTTTGCCTTGCTACTGCGCTGAACTCAGGTGACATCCTCAGTGAACTGTCCGCATTGACTGCAAAATTCTTTTCCTTGGTGGCAAAAACCAATTTAGAACTGTAAACACAGACTTCACTCGGTTTACCTTTCTTTAACAGTTGCTTTCTCCTGTTAATACAGGGGATGCTAAAATAGGAAATCGGCATGATACTTAAATCTCCCACCCTCAGTATATTTACTTTAAACTAAATCTTGTGGAATACGGTTTAGTTTAATGTTTGTGAGGTAAATAAATGTCTCGTTTTATTACTATAATGATGCCAATCCAGACTAAAGCTCCATCTGTACTCTACATTTAAGTCAGTAGCATAGAATCATAGAATTGTAGTTAGAAGGGACCCCAAGGGACATCTAGTCCAACCCCCTGAAATGCAGGAATCTCAGTTAAAGCATCCATGACAGATGGGTGAAAGGTGGGTTTGTGAGTAAAAGAAATAAATGCAGTGGTACCTTGGTTCTCAAACTTAATCCGTTCCAGAAGTCAGTTCCAAAACCAAAGCGTTCCAAAACCAAGGAGTGCTTTCCCATAGAAAGTAATGCAAAACAGATTAATCCATTCCAGACTTTCAAAAACAACCCCTAAAACAACAATTTAACATGGATTTTACTATCAAACGAGACCAACTGATCCATAAAATGAAAGCAACAATCAATGTACTGTACTATGAAATAAATAAGACAGTATTGTAAATGATAAAAATTGAAATTATTATTTTTTCTTACCTGCAGTGATGAGAGTCACTGTTTAGATGGGGGGCTTTTATCTCTTTCCGCAGTCACACAATCAATCAATCAATCAGGCAGTAGCTGAACTGGGTTTTCGGCATTTGAGAACCAAGGCGTTTGAGAACCAAGGCACCACTATAAAAAAATACCTTCCCATTAGCTATTACACAATCAGCTATTCTCAGGTGTGAAAAAAATATGCCCACTGGATGTGAATGCTAGTTTTCCATTTTAAAAGGTAAAGGTAAAGAACCCCTGACATTTAAGTCCAATCGCAGACGACTCTGGGGTTGCGGCGCTCATCTTGCTTTATAGGCCATGGGAGCCAGCGTTTGTTTTTCTGGCGCAACGGAACACCGAAACCAGAGCAGCACACGGAAACACCATTTACCTTCCCGCCGGAGCGGTACCTATTTATCTACTTGCACTTTTTGGCGTGCTTTCGAACTGCTAGGTTGGCAGGAGCTGGGACCGAGCGATGGGTGCTCACCCTGTCACAGGGATTTGAACCGCTGACCTTCTGATCGGGAAGCCCAAGAGGCTCAGTGGTTTAGACCACAGCGCCACCCGCATCCCTAGTTTTCTACTTACAGCCTTTATATGTCTGAGATCATCCTTCTATGGATCTCTTCACCTAGAGTTAATGGCGAAAGTACTAACAAGAGATGACAAATCAAGAATATTAGACAAGAGATGGTTATATAAATTTACCATGTCTTCGGGCAATGTAAGGAGAGAGTAGTCCCCAGGGAGGAACTATGGATGTTATCAAAGAGCTAAGCTAGTGGTTATTGTCTTTAATGGAAAGAAGTGGCATTGATCTCCAAGATCCCCTGCAGCTAATGGCCAAAGTAAATTCTTTTAAAGCCAATGACACGGTCAAAATTGCAGGAACCAATTTAGCAATAGAAAAAGTGTTGGCCACCATGCTCTGTTATGACTTGCACCATTCAGTTCTGCTTTGTAGGAACCTGCCCAGGCATTGACATCTACCACAAAGGTCCAGCTCATGCCTTAGCAGAGAGGCCTGGAGGGACACATTTGGCCTGCAGGCCCAAGGTTCCCCACCCCTATGTTAACCAGAAACCCACATCTGGTCCTAACAGGAGGCAGAGTGAATCAGCTGCCTCAGGCAACAAACAATGTAGGACAAAGCTGAGTGTGCCACATGGTCTACCCTGTAGAACATGGGTAGGCAAACTAAGGCCCGGGGGCCGGATCCGGCCCAATTGCCTTCTAAATCCGGCCCACGGGTGGTCCGGGAATCAGCGTGTTTTTACATGAGTAGAATGTGTCCTTTTATTTAAAATGCATCTCTGGGTTATTTGTGGCCCCTGTCTGGTGCTTTGACATGAGTAGAATGTGTGCTTTTATTTCAAAATGCACCTCTGGGTTATTTGTGGGGCATAGGAATTCGTTCACTATTATTATTTTCAAAATATAGTCCAGCCCCCCCCCCAAGGTCTGAGGAACAGTGGACCGGCCCCCTGCTGAAAAAGTTTGCCGACCCCTGCTGTAGCCCCAAGCTATCCTGCTGCCCTCGGGTACCATGGAGGACGTTCTCCCACAGAATTAAGATTCAGGACAGATTTTTCTGCATGGAATTGTGGGTGGGTGCGGCGCCATCTTGTCCTTCGCCTCAGGCAGTGGAATGTCTTGGGCCGGCCTACAGAGAGACTCCCCAGCTGCAAACTATTCCTTTCCAGCATTTATAATATCTGCTGAATCCCCACTTACCCAATCACCTTGGAAGGCCATTTAACGGCGCACAAAGGAAGTGGGAGCCGGCAGCGCCGCATTATAATCTCTAATACCTTGTCGCCGTGATTCCAGCCTCCCAGGAATGAAGCTAGTGTCAAAGATTTAATGCGTTTTCACATTAGTGATGTCAGCACAAAATGGGCCATCTTCCCTGAATAATTTATCTTCCCTGTGCATAATATTCTAACTTTCTCCCTCCTCCCCCCCCCTCGCCCCTCTGTTCTTTTGGTTTTTCCACTATGCAGTAGCTGGGAGGTAACTGTCTGTTAGTCCTCAAAAGGGGGGGCGGGGAGAAAAACCCTGCAGAGCATCCTTCCCATCAATCAATTAAAAAACACTTACCCTACACTCAACATGATTTATTTTTTGTTAATACAATTGTCTCACTATACTCTTCTATTATTATACCCTTAATTCCATTAGCCGCTTGCTTTAATGCTGTCTTGAAAGTTGACCCCCAAGTAAGAGAAAGGAAGTTGGCTTGAGAGCAAGGTGGAAATGCCAATACTGTTCTGGAAGCACTTATCTTTAAAGACTTGTAGGTCGGTTTTTTAAATCATCATCATCATCATTTATAGCTAATAATAATAATAATAATAGACAGGCTGCATCCCAGAAAACGTTGCACTTGGGGGGCATGTTTAGATTCCATGCATTTGCCATTAAATATCTTGCTGGCTCCCAGTTGCATGCATTGCCAGATATAATGATCTGTCATTCGACAGGTGAGTGAATCTAACGTTTCCCCGCCAGAACTTGGCAAAGTCGAGGGAGTCTCCTGCCTCCATCCTAACAAATGGAATGTTGATCCGCACCGAGGTGAGCCTAATGCAGGCTCTCCTAAGTGCTTTTAATGGATGATGGGAGCCTGATTGCAGCACTCCACCCCGAGCCAAAACCCTCATTAACGTCCTTGGGAGATTTGGCTGAGTAAGGTGGCTGGAGCCCGTTTCGCAGGTAGCATTAGTGGCGCTTTGCCATATCCAATAACCTTAGAACAAACAGCAATGAGATTATTAGCAATGAGAGCCAGTGTGGTGTAGTGGTTAAGAGCGGTAGTCTCTTAATCTGGTGAACCGGGTTCGCGTCTCCGCTCCTCCGCATGCAGCTGCTGGGAGACCTTGGGCAAGTCACACTTCTCTGAAGTCACTCAGCCCCACTCACCTCACAGAGTGTTTGTTGTGGTGGAGGAAAGGAGAATGTTAGCCACTTCGAGACTCCTTCGGGTAGTGATAAAGCAGGATATCAAATCCAAACTTTTATTATTTTGTTGGTGCCCACAAGTGAAAGAGTGGCTGTCATGGGCACACAGAGGAATGGTGGGATGAAGCAGCTGGAGGACCACCAAGGGAAGAAGGTTCAGAGCTTGGCCATTGGTGGTGGGACAATAGCTGGAAAGAGGAGGTAGCTGAAAAGGTAACAGAGCTTAAATCTCTAAATCTCAAGAGATTTAGGGCATAATATAATGTTTGAGGACTAGGGAAGATTGTGGAAGAAAGGGGTTAAGTTCACCGTATGTACTTTGCTAAAGGAAAATATTATGAAGATGATGTATAGATGGTATTTGACTCCTGTAAAATTAGCAAAGATGTATCATGATTGTGATAATACATGTTGGAAATGTAAAGAAAAGGAAGGAACATTCTTTCATATGTGGTGGACCTGCCCCAAGGTGAAAGACTTGTGGGGAAAGATTTATAATGAATTAAAAAAATGTTGAAATATACATTTATAAAGAAACCAGAGGCCTTTCTTCTTGGAATAACAGGTTTGGAATTGCCCAAGAAAGATGTTAATCTATTTTTGTATGCCACAAAAATATGTACGCGGCTTGTATTTTGTGTTTTTGTTTGTCGTTGATATTGTAAAAACTAATAATTTTTTTGCAGAAAAGAAAAGAAAAGGTAACAGAGCTTAGTGGGGTGAGGGTCGTCTGTAGCAGAGGGAACCAGAGGAAGAAGCTGAAGCAGAAAAGTAGGAGGAGAGAGGCCAAGAGGCAGAGATAAGTCAGGCTGGTGAAGAGCCATGGATGTCATCGCCTCCTACTGTGACAAGCTCCCCTCCCCCTTGTCTCCCAGAACCAGAAGAGGCATAAAGACCAGGGGGAAGGTCAGCTGGTTATGAGGGGGAGATACCCAAGCTTCTTCACCAGCCTGTGCAACCCAAGCAACGCGGTTCAGGTCTGGTCCCAAATCCAAGGGTTCCACTAGGAGTCAGTACGACAGGGCCAAGGTAGGAAACCAGGCAGGATCTAGCATACAGCAATGTTGCTCCCACAACCTGGGGTGGGGTCCGACAGTCGGGATAACGGCCGGTCCTGATCCCCCGGTGACTCACCTCCCTGTTTTGCCTGAAGGCAAGCACTCCTCCTGCGCGTACTCAGGTCTCTCCTTCTGTCAGACCTTAGTCTCTGCAGCTCAGGAGACGTCTGTTGGTTACTAGACCCAGGGGCCACCTCAGCCTCCCCTGACCAAACCGGTAGTGGAGCAGCTGTAAGTGATTGCCCAGTGAAGGCAACAAGGTAATCCCCGCATCTGAAGCCAGGGCAGGCTCAGGCCTCTGACTTGGCCCAGCTGGTGCTTGTTGCAGGGGAACCTGTGCAGACTGGGGCTCTTCAGAATCAGGCCCAGACTTGGTTCAGCTGCTGCCTGAGGCAAAGGATCCGGTGCGGGCTGAGACTTCTCTGGTTCCGAGTCCGAGCCCGAGTCCCAGGCCAGCACACAGCCTAAC
Organism: Podarcis melisellensis; assembly: GCF_964234715.1. Classification (NCBI taxonomy): domain Eukaryota; kingdom Metazoa; phylum Chordata; class Lepidosauria; order Squamata; family Lacertidae; genus Podarcis; species Podarcis melisellensis. The sequence goes on along the minus strand of NC_138541.1, from coordinate 13,352,698 downwards.
TCATCTCTGCTTCTTGCCTTCTTTCTTCTGCTGCTTCCACTTCTGGTTCTTATTCTGGATTTCTCTCTGCCACAGACTCTTCCTGCTCACTAAACCCTTTTACCTCTTCATCTTCCAACACCACCTCCCTCTTCTAATTCTGACCACTCATCATCGTCCCATCGCTACTCCCCGGGCTCTGAGCCTTTATCCCTTGGGGGTTTCTCAGCTGGTGCCTCCCACCATTCCAGCCAGTCCATGACATGTTTTCTCTATGTAAATCCCCACCCATTCAGAAGTTTCCGTTTGCCCTGTTAGAGAAAATGTATAGTTACCCATATGTTTTCCCTAGTGGGACAAATGACAACTTTTTGGAGGGGGAGGAGGTTACATTGGAAAACAGCAAAGGGAGAAAGGGTAAAATGTTCACCCAACACCAGAATCCTGACCCAATTTAAAATAAAAATAAAAATTTAAAGACACAGGAAATTAACTCACCTCTCTCCTGTGTATAATTTAGCTATGGTTTCCCCAGTAGTGATGTATGGAAGTGAGAGCTGGACCATAAAGAAGGCTGATTGCCGAAGACTTGATGCTTTTGAATTATGGTGCTGGAGGAGACTCTTGAGAGTCCCATGGACTGCAAGAAGATCAAACCTCTCCATTCTGAAGGAAATCAGCCCTGAGTGTTCACTGGAAGGACAGATCCTGAAGCTGAGGCTCCAAGACTTTGGCCACCTCATGAGAAGAGAAGACTCCCTGGAAAAGACCCTGATGTTGGGAAAGATGGAGGGCACAAGGAGAAGGGGTTGACAGAGGACGTGGTGGTTGGATAGTGTTCTCGAAGCTACCAGCATGAGTCTGCCCAATCTGTGGGAGACAGTGGAAGACAGGAGTGCCTGGCGTGCTCTGGTCCATGGGGTCACGAAGAGTCAGACACGACTAAACGACTAAACAATAATATTTGCAAAAGTGAAAATCCGGATAGAGTTGTTGAGTTTTATTTGGGGAGTGGACCTTGGCCTGCCTGATTTTGAGAAGATGGCATAAGGGCACTTAGATGCTTCCGCAGCCTTGGCACTGCTTTTCCAAAGTGAGACCTGCCTGCATCTCCCTTCCCCTCATTCCAGAGTCAGCTGCCTGAAGAAGCTCCAGAAACCCTCGGAGGGACGAGGGACTTTGGGAAGCGGAGAACAGGAGAGAATCCCAGAAAAAGGAAAGAGGGAGAAGGAAAGGAAGAGGGGAGTGCTGTGGAGGCGTCCAGACAGGAGGCAGGAGGCAAAGGGCTGAAAAAGCCATGCAATGGTCGCCCCGCTCTTCCCGGCGGACGGGGCAGTTGAAGCAGCCCAGGTGGCGCTGCAAAGCCCTCTTGGCCTGGAGGGTGAAGAGGCCGGTGGAGGAGCGGTGACAGCAGTAACAGCATGCCCCTCATGGCAGCCCCTTTGCAAAGCCAAAGCTCCCTGGAGCCCAACAGTGGTGACGGTGGTGACCCCTCTGTCAGGTCTTCCTCCTGCCAGTGTCCAGTTGGGCACTGGCGCCATGCCACTTTTGAACCACTTTTAAGCTGCTCAAGAAACAACAACCTGTTTTTCAGCTTTTGGGACATTTTAAGCAAGGAATCACCCCCATTGCCATACGTCTTGGTCAGCCCTTCTCAACCTGTGGTTCCCCAGATGTTGTTGAACTACAACTCCCATCACCCTCAGCCCGCAAGGCCAGAGCTCAGGGATGATGGGAGTTGTAGTCCAACAACATCTGGGGACCCACAGGTTGAGAACCACTGGTCTAGGTTTTCCCTGACATTTAGCCAATTTTGGGAAATTCCCCTTGGGCGCCATTTTCATCATTTGAATTCTGGGCATGTCTGGGAAAATCTGGGTGTATGGCAACCCTAGTATAATTTAGCCCTAAACTATGGATCCTGGGTAATCTCCAGATTCATATCAACACCCTACAAATGGGTTCCATCTGTCAGTGATTCATAAGTTGTCTTATCCATAGGGTTGTGATCCAACTAAAAACTTTGGTGATTAATCAAAATGTGTATATTACCAAAACTTCATGACAGGACCTTTTTTTAGATATAAAAGTAAGGGTGATATAATATGACTTCGAATAAGCAAAAGCTACCACTCATGGGAAGAAAGGAAGGCCAACTTTAATATTTACTTTTTTTCTTTCCCTCATATGGTAACCGACTGGAACTAAAATAGCCTCAAACCGGGGGCTGGGGGCTGGAAGGAAACGTACCCTGCACTCTCAGCCTCATCAATTAAAATTGAGATTGCCAATTAAAGCTTGCAGTACTGCTAATTAGTGACTAGGTAGAAAATAAAATGAACCTTGTTTTCCTTTTTCAGCAAATAACCTAACATCGGCATATGTGCAGAGAGAGGCCGATTGGCTTGTGATTGCCAGAGGACCACAATCATCATGTTCCTTTCGAGAGCAGACTTGGGGGTGAGTGCTGACAAGACTGGAGCCAAAAAACAGACACTGAGAAACAAAGAGGAGGTCTCGCCATACTTATGTGAACCCCAAGTGTGGCGCTCACACACAGGGCCCCCGGATGTTTGACGGTCTATTGACCCTGTGCCGCCACTGCGATTGCTTTTTCCGCTGCCACCACCCCGTATCTCACGGAGACACATGGAGTCCAGTCAGTTGTTAACATAAACAAATAATCAAGTTTATTTTTAAATGCAGGAACAAGCTTATGGTTTCAGTTAATTTTTCTCTTGTCAGTTTCTTTCTTAGTTCCTAACAACTTCAAACTGATTATTCCAACTATCTATCTGACTCCACCTAACAATTCCTCTCACTCTCTCACAATACAACTCTACCAACCCACACCTAAACCTCCCTCTTCCTTCTTCAACTCCCAAACCTCAACTTCAGTTCTCAAACCTCAACTAACTCAACTCCCAAACCTCAACTGACTTAAAACCTTCCACTCTAACTTTTATTCCCCCCTTGCATTCTCAGTGGCCAATCACATCACACCTATTTTAACCCTTTCCTTATGACCCATCCTAGGAGGCAAACACCACACCAAGTTATATAGAAGTAGAAAGCAATTTATTAAAAAATGGAAAAGCAAAATAAACTTTGAGAGGTGTGAGCATGCTCAGTGGCTTCCAGAATCTATGGAATATTAAGTATCAGTTTGAAAAGAAAAATAGAAAATCCAAAGGCCGGTGAGAATTGGCCTGGTTAAAACTGTTACAGCTTATAGTAACATGGAGAAGGGAGCATGGCTGAGGTGGAGCTTGAACACATGTACTTCTGCTAGGTGTGAGGAGTAGCAGTGGGGAGGGTTGATTTGGTTCATATTTAAAGGTGAGCCCACTTAAACTGCCACCTTTTGAAATTTTGCAGTTCTCTGAATTTTGCAGTGCAGTTCTCCAACCAAGTGATATGTACAAAAATGCATATACTGTACTAAGGTAAACCTAGACAGCATCTTAAAAAGCAGAGACATCACCTTGCCGACAAAGGTCCGTATAGTTAAAGCTATGGTTTTCCCAGTAGTGATGTATGGAAGTGAGAGCTGGACCATAAAGAAGGCTGATTGCCGAAGAATTGATGCTTTTGAATTATGGTGCTGGAGGAGACTCTTGAGAGTCCCATGAACTGCAAGAAGATCAAACCGACCCATTCTGAAGGAAATCAGCCCTGAGTGCTCACTGGAAGGACAGGTCCTGAAGCTGAGGCTCCAATACTTTGGCCACCTCATGAGAAGAGAAGACTCCCTGGAAAAGACCCTGATGTTGGGAAAGATGGAGGGCACAAGGAGAAGGGGTTGACAGAGGACGAGGTGGTTGGACAGTGTTCTCGAAGCTACCAGCATGAGTTTGACCAAACTGCGGGAGGCAATGGAAGACAGGAGTGCCTGGCATGCTCTGGTCCATGGGGTCATGAAGAGTCAGACATGACTAAACAACAACAAGGTAAGGTGGGCCTAAAATGTATATTTTAGTAAAAAAAAATAATGCATTGTATTCAGGGAAACTGTGCTGCAAAAAAATTGTATATTGGGACAAATTCACCCTAAAATGCAGGTGAATGTTCACTATTACTTAAATAAATAAATAAACAAACAAACAAACAAACAAACAAACAGAATTCCAAACTAAAATGGAAATGTGAAGAACTCTACTTAAGATTGGGAAAATGAAAAACTGAGAGGAACCAACTTTGACAGATACACTCATCCCTTGATGCGCCGCAACAATTTGTTGTCAAATACCTTTTTTCCTGAAAGAAATGTGGTAGCTCCTCCCCAGGTAAGACATCTGAAGAATTTCAGGGAAAGGGGGAAAATAAAGTTTTGATAGGACTAGTCAGATGTCTTGTGGGAAAGATGGGTTTACACTAAAGCAGCCAAATTGGTGCTTCTTCCTCCAGTAAAACATTTGAAAACTTTTTAAGGGAGGTGGGGGAGAGAGATTTAATAAAAGTTGCAAGATGGCTGGCACATCCCTAATTAACAACACATGTATTCTATAAAGCACCCTCTACAGAGCGCAGTTAGGAGAGGAGGCGTTTAATTTCCCAGCATGCCTCTAGACGTTTTCCAGGTGGTCCTACCTTAGAGCGTGACTTAGGGTGTCATGGAGCTTGCAACAATACTTTGCGCTGTGTCGTATTTACACAGATTGTAACCAGCTCCTTGAAGCCGACAGAGCCAGGCCTATCCACATGGTTCACTTGCCATTACAAAGCCGCTTGAAATCTGAACAGAGAGCATTAGCAAGGTCTGCATCCAAGTATCCCTGGCAGGCCTTGAGAAACATTTTGCTCGGCTTGGCTGGCACTCGGCGCAGCAGCAAGTGTGTCCACTAAAAGAAACGGCATTCCAATTTGCTATTGATTTACTTTCAAATGGTATATATAAATGGCCCTTTGCAAAGATAATTACCAACATTTCTGTCCAAATAAAACCCCGGCACTTCATAAATATCAAATTGTCCTAGATCTACATATGTACCGCTTGCCCTGGCTTTTATAAATATTATACCTTGAAGACTGAATCTTCTGTTAGCGAATGCCTTTCGTGGCCCTACCCAGATGTCTGGTTTTAAACATCAATCTTTCCTGCTAAGAGTAATTCAAACAAACTTCCCTCTTACTCTTGGCCCCACGCATAAACAAAGCCGTGCCACACGCAGTCTCCAAGGAACCAGGGGAAATGTCGAAACCAAAGATGGAAAAGGCCTTTCGTTTGGTACGCAATCAAATGTCAGTCCCTAAACTGGAGAAGAGAAGGTGACGCGTTGCCATCAGTGGTGCATCTCTCCCCAAACCACTTGTGTATTGTTAGTTATGTCTATCAGCGGTACAGTGGTACCTTGGTTCTCAAACTTAATCCGTTCCAGAAGTCCTTTCCTAAACCAAAGCGTTCCAAAACCGAGGCGCGCTTTCCCGTAGAAAGTAATGCAAAATGGATTAATCCGTTCCAGACTTTTAAAAACATCCCCTAAAACAGCAATTTAACATGAATTTTACTATCTAACAAGACCATTGATCCATAAAATGAAAGCAATAAACAATGTACTGCAGTCACACAATCAATCAATCAGTAACTGAACCGCGTTCCACACAGTCATGAAAAAAGAGCCGCAAAAACAAAAATGCAAAATAAATAGCAAAAACAGACACACCTCAGCGTAACACTCAAAACAGAAGTGTGGCACTCAAATCGGAAGCGTGACATTTAAAACGGAAGTGTAACTCTCAAAACAGAGCACGTTTGGCTTCTGAAAAAAGCTCACAAACCAGAACACTTACTTCTGGGTTTGCAGTGTTTGGGTTCCAAGTTGTTTGAGTACCAAGGTTTGAGAACCAAAGTACCACTGTACAGAGTTTCAGTTTTTAATGGGGAAACAGGAGATATGAGATCTCTTTGGGTAATGTAATGGTTCTAGGGGTTGCTCGTGAGTAAATCGTCGCCACACCTGGCTGGGCTACCTGGGTGAACCCTTTCTGTCTGGACAGCCTCTCACCCGTGGCTGTCTCAATCACTGGCAGAATCCATCAGTGGGTGTTTCTTGAACTTCTTCCAGCAAAGAAGTTCTTTGACGCCAAGTCTCCTCCTACTCTCCCTGCGCGGAAGTCTTCTGCGCAGGGAGGGTGTGGGCAGCGGAGGACCCGTTCTTTCCCCGCTGGTCTCCGGCGAGGAGTCCTGGAGCTCCCTCGCCGATTCCCCCATCTGCCCCCCTTCCCCACTGGTGCTACGCTGATTTCCTTCCCCAGCAGATGGGCTGCCTCTCTCTCTACTGGGACCCTCTCTGGCATCCCTCTGGAGCCTTCCCTCCGCCTCTGGCTCTGATGGCAGTTCCCTGACAGGTAAGGGTGCAGGAGACTGAACTTCTTGTCCAAGCAAAGGAAGTACTCTGTCACTGACCTGCTGCCTCTTTTCCCAAAAGTTGGCCTTGCTGCTTATGGGTGCAGGAACAGCCTTTCACAAAGTCAGGCTTTTGGTCCATCAAGCCCAAGGTTTCCTCAGCCCCTTCCAAAGAGGTGCTGTTCAGCCATTGCTGCCACTTCTTCCTTGCAGTTACTACAGTATCCTATCCTGAACCAACATCTGTTCCAGCTTCAAGCTTGGCACTTGGTTTAATTATATAGATTTGCTGCTGGAATTACATATTGCTTTAAATTACGTTGTGAACTGCCTGGAGGCAGGTGTGAAGGACCAAAAGGCAGGAAGCAAATATTGTGAATAAATAAATGAGGCAGGGAACAGAAGTCTTTGCCTTCCATATTTTGTCAAAGAATTTCGTACATCCCTACTTCGAACAATGATTGTTGGTAGCAAGAATGATAAAGTTACCAGTAGTGGCATTTGCAGGCAGGAAAAACGCAATGGCTGAACCAAAATGGGACTCAAATATCTTATTTCTGATTGTTTATGTCTCTCCTCTCCACCACTGCACACCGCAGCCCCTCTAACAGAAACAAAGCTGTTTCGATTGTCTTTTATCTCCTTATTTCATTTCGTTTTCAAAGGAACCTTCTGCTAAGTAACCTAACAGCTCTTCCATGCTAATAAATGCAGAGACCAAAAATGATTTTTACTTTATTTCTTTTACCTCAGGCTGCATGGAGCGGGGGGGGGCACTTTATGACTCTGACCTATTTTCACAGTAGGAGAAAAATGTCTTAGATGGACAGATGTGTTTTTTCGAAGGGGGGGGAATAGAGGAGGAGGACGGGAAGAAAAAGTAAGAGAGAGAAATAGAGAGTGTGTGTTTAGCATTTTCTTCCACACCCTAGGACTCTTCCGGTGCAACCTCAGCTAAATGAAAAGGCATTTCTTCTGCTGCTGATCAGTCATAACATTGAAGCCAAGGGGCTAGCCATGAAATTGTATGCATCATTTAGGGCTTTGATGCTGAACTGACTTAATAGTAAAAAATGTCTTGGCCAGGCTGTGGCCCCTGCTGTCAGAATGGAATACTGATTAAAAGGTCTCTTTCAAGGGAACTTCTCCTTGTTCACTTTTACAAAGCTGGGCAAAGATCATCCTGAGTTTTAAAAAGAAAGGGAAGAAGTAGGACTAAATATTCCTGTTATGTGGTCTAAGCATCCCACCTCCAGAATCCCAGCAAAGTGTCGCCATTTCTTCCCAGTCACTGATGCTCACAATGGTACATCTATGTATGCAGTCCATAAAGCCTTCCCTTCATGCTGACAGCGCTTACTCCTTTTCGATATGGCCAAAAAGTCAGCTTGCAGTGCCAAATATTGGGGGGAGCATTAAAAAGAGAGAGAGAGACTTGTGATATGTAGTTTATGAAGACTGCACCTGTTTATATAGGCAGTCCCTTGGTCTGTCGACAGAACTCTCCGGTTTTCGTTGCAGTGTTATCCTGATGGGGATTGGTTTATTGTGTGTTTTGATTATGGATGCTTATATCTATATTTATAATATCTATTTATTAGCTGCCCTTCACTCTAAGGTCCCAGGGTGGGTTACGGTATTAAAACACAATATTTAAAGCAATCATAAACATATGGTGGGTCCTTAAAACATACACCTCAAGTGTCAAGACATTAATGTTTGTTGGTTTTTATGTACAGTAGTACCTTCGGTTACGTAACCCTCTGGTTACGTAAACTTTGGGATGTGAAAGCGGCAAACCCGGAAGTATTTTACAGGGTTTTGCCACATGTGCATGTGCAGAAGTGGTCCTCAGGTTGCGGAAACCTTGGGATCTGACTGGACCTCTGGAACAGATCCTGTCCGCAACCGGAGGTACCGCTGTACTTTATAAGCCCCTACTTTGTAAGCCCATTTTGACATTAATCAGTAGATGATGATGAAGAAGAATGTACAGTGGAACCTCGTGTTACTGATGAGATCCGTCCCAGAGGCCTTCTGTGCATGCGTGAGCAGCGAAACCCGGAAGTAACCCGTTCCAGTACTTCTAGGTAGCCGTGGACGCAACACGAAAACATGTAACCTGAAGCGGACACAACATGAGGTATGACAGTATTATATTTATGTATATCCTACCTTTCACAATTGCCTTAAGGAGGCTAACAATAGACACACGTGCATTGCTCCTCCTGTGATTGAGAACCCCCTGTGACAGGCTCCCCGCTTCATCCCACCCCCTAACTCATGGGCAGCAGTAGTGGGGCTGGCAGGGGACATATGGCTGGGGTCATTGGGATGGCCTTACTTTCCTACTCCATGTGATGTTAATTGTGTGGTTTAGGCTGTCTGGACAGGGCTAATAAAATGAGCGTAATATCAAGCTATCAACTGCAAATTTGAAAGGCAGCAGTCAAAAAAGAGGAACAGATTCCACAGAGGACATCTAATGCCATTATAAGGCCATAAGTGATATATTCTGCTTTCTCATAAACTGCTGGTATCCACACTTAAGCTCCAACATTGGACCCACCTGGGCACCAGAATTTTTTTATCTCAAGTGTTCGCAACCCTGATTTAATACAGTGTGCATTATCTGCCATTCCCGATCCGCTAGTGAAAGAGAATTCTGCTTGAGGAATGGAACTTCCCCATTTTCTCCTCTTTCCTTGAGCCTCTTACTTGCCCTCAAAAAGAGGAATTAGGAGCAGATTTATGGGGGAGTTCAGACGAAAATGAGGAAGGGGGAATCCAGTTGCGCGAGCAGAAATATTACCCACTGTTTCAGAATTTTGTGAGCTGCAAACCACAGACCTACAGTCAACCCCTGTGTGTATCATCTGGCTGCTGGCTCCAACACAGGGATCATTGCAGCAGTGGTTCGGGACTTCGTAGATGATTTAGAGTTGCATAAGATTCCCTGATCTATAGCATAACCAGAATCTCCCATGAGAAAATTTTGGCTGTGCTGTGGCTCCAGCCAATCTATCTAGTGTTGAGTTGTCAGTCTAGAGATGGAGGAGAAATCTGATCAGTTTGGATTTAAAGGCAAACTCACATTTCCCAAAACAATGCATAAATATAAACATAGCCATTGTTCAAAATTCGCACTTCTCTGAATTTTGCAATGGAGTTTCCAGCCAAGTAATGTGTACAAAAATGCACACACTGGTGAAAATTGTGCATTTCAATGCACGTATTAGTGGAAATATCATACACAGGTGCATTATAATGGGGGATTTTTTGCAAAAAATGTGTGTATCGGGCAAAATTACATACAAAAATGAGAATATTAGCAGAAATTCACACTAAAATGATGATGAATTTTCACAAGCCCTTTTCTTAAAGCAAAATGATGTGGCAATGTGAAGAATTGAAGACTGGAAAATTGAGGAATGGAGAGCAGCACAAATTGGCATATTCGCCCATCCTAGTTGTCACTAGCACAGTGTAAGATTAATTGGCTCAAATCCTCAACAATAGCCAAACAAATTAAAGCAGTTTAAATCCAAGTAGGTCATCTTAACTCAGGCATGTCCAAAGTCCATGTTTCAGGGGCCCAATCCAGTCCACCGGCCTATTTAATCCGGCCCCTGTGGCAGTTTACTTCCTGGGGTAAAATCATAAAAAAAAGCTTAACAACTTCAATCCTAGAAAAAGGTCAGCAATTCTGGTCAGCCCTCTGGTTGGCCCTCATGGCCCTTCACTTCATCAATTCTGGCCCTCTTTGAAAAAAGTTTGTACACCACTGTCTTAACTGATGGACACAGTTCAGATTGCCAACTAGGAAAAGTCTACTAAACATCTAACAGCTCAAACCTATGTATGTCTACTCAGAAGTAAGTCTGGTTCAGTTCAGCAGACTTATTCTCAGGAAAATGTGCATAGGGTTGAAGTTCAATCAAACTACCCAGTAGTTATAAAAAAAAAACCAGAAGCTTTTCTTTTAGAAATTATAGGGACAGAACTACCTAAAATGTATAGAAAGTTATTCGTGTACATTCGTCTACAGCAGCAAGAATGTTACTTGCCAAAAAAAATATGGAAATATGGATACAAAAACTTATGGAATATGCAGAAATGGTGAAACTTACCGGAAGAATAAGAAATCAAGATAACTTTTTTTTTTTTACAATAAAATGGAAATGGTTTATTGAATATTTACAGATAAATTATGAACAGATAAAAACATTGCCAGGATTATTGTAATAAGCTGCAGTTTCATAAGAGTATATATTTAAAGACGAATAAATGAGCAAATTAAGTTAATCTGGATATGCGGAAGATATTAAAAACAAATTTTAGGTACTGCGGAAAGAGGGGGAAGGAAGTCAAGTTCTGAAATGTCAAAATGATTGTGAAATTAGTTAAATGTATAAACTTGAAAAGTATAAACAAACAAACAAATAAATCCAAAAGTCAGAACCCAGGTGTTATTTTATTTTCATACTTATCACATCCTTCCTTGGGAACAGCCTTCAAGTGGCTTGCATAGACATCTCAGAGGTCTCCCATTGAACACGCCCACATCCCTCAACTCAGGGTTGGGGAAACTGTGGCCCTCCAGGTGCTGCTGGACTCCATCTCCCATCAGCCCCATCCAGCATGGCCGATGATCAGGGATGATGGGACACATAGTCCAGCGACATCGCAATTCTCCAACCCTCCTGCCTTTCCTCAAGCAGTTTGTGGATCTCAAGTTCTTTAAGGGCAAAAGTGGGTGGGCCAATGAAGGTAAGGGTTGTCTTCATATGGTGCAACGGTTTCTACACATACCTCCAACCAGGTAAGCAAAGAGGCATTTCCAGGTGGTGTGATAGGTAGATATAGATATAGTCACAGTTGCAGTCGAAATTATTTAACCCCCATTTCAAATCAGGTTTATTATCAAAATTTACAGACTTTCCCTTGAGGATTCCACTGCCTCAGTCTGCCTCATGGATGGGGCGGTACTGCTACTGTGGCTTGGGCCTTGGCATGGGCCAGTGGTGCACCTTGGGGTCCACCACTGTGCGATGCCAGAACCCCCACCTCTCTCTCTCTCTCTCTCTCTCTCTCTCTCTCTCTCTCTCTCTCTCAGGCTTTAAAAAAAAAATATTATCTTTATTGCAAAACATACAACGCAAACAGACAAAAACAATACCACAAAGACAACTAAACCTTAATTCACTACACTTATACGCACTTCCTTTTATATCCATTACATATCAAGAAAGAAAAAAAACGTTTCTAATTTTCTTTAATATTCAAGATTCAATCTATACCTGTCAGGAGATTTGCATTTTCACAATATTGCTTTAAATGTTCTTTAAATATTGTCCATTCTTTGCTCACTTTCTGATTTGAGCTTCCTCTTATTCTCCCAGTCATTTTCGCGAGTTCCATGTATTCTATCATCTTCACCTGCCGGTCAAGCTTTGTAGAAATTAAGTCCCCTTTCCGATTTTTTGCTACCAGAATTCTGGCTGCCATGCTTGCATACATAAAGATGGTTCTAAAGTTGTTGTTTTTATTTCAGTGGACGTAATGCCTAACAGAAAGGCTTCTGGTGTTTTGTTTTGTTTTTTTAAAAAAGAGAATTTAAAGATCCTTTTGAGTTTGTTGTATATTATGTCCCAAAACTCTCGTATCCTCACACAGTCCCACCACATATGCATTAAGCACCCCTAGTCTGTACAAATAAAATGGGGAAGAAGGCCAGAGGGGAGAAATAATAATAATAATAATAATAATAATAATAATAATAATAATAATAATAATAATAATTTATTTATACCCCACCCATCTAGCTGGGTTTCCCCAGCCACTCTGGGCAGCTTCCAACTGAATATTAAAAACAATACAGCATCAGACATTAAAAACTTCCCTAAACAGGGGCACCTTCAGATGTCTCTTAAAAGTAAGATAGTTGCTTATTGCCTTGACATCTGCTAGGAGGGTGTTCCACAGGGCAGGCGCCACTACCGAGAAGGCCCTCTGCCTGGTTCCATGTAGCTTAGCTTCTCGGAAGGAGGGAACCGCCAGAAGGATCTCAGCACTGGACCTCAGTGTCTGGGCTGGATGATGGGGGTGGAGACGCTCCTTCAGGTATACAGGACTGAGGCCATTTAGGGCTTTAAAGGTCAACACCAATAATTTGAATTGTGCTTGGAAACGTACTGGGAAACTGAGAAAGCACAACAGAGAACCCCAGAGGTGAGAAATCACATGTTGATTTGAAATAAAACAGCCTGCCTTATACCTCTCCACACACACCCCTCCACCATAGCTGTCAAGTGTCCCTTATTTGAAGGGACAGTCCCTTATTCCAGCGCCATGTCCCGCTGCTGTCCCTTATGATGGGATGGATGTACCTTAAATGTCCCTTAAATGATGTCCCTTAAATTTCAAAGGAAGCAGCTCCTCTCCCTCCCCCCCTCCCTGCCCGCCAGGGAGGATGGAGGCTCCAACTGTGTTGCTCACCCAATAAGAAGTCTAAGAACGACTGGGGGGTGGAGCTTGCATGCCTTGTGTGTGGCTAGTTAATGCAAGCTGAGGGGGGTTTTGAATGCTGGACGCCATTTTGTTGCACGTGCTGCGGCAAACTTTGCAGTGCAAAGCCAGGCCAGGGAGCCATTTTAAGTTGAGGCTGCATAGGCCTTGTGGTGCATGTGATTCAGATTCTATTCAGTTTGAACCTCTGGTTACAAAGTTGGTTGGACAGTGTTCTCGAAGCTACCAGCATGAGTTTGACCAGACTGCAGGAGGACAGGAAGACTGGAGTGCCTGGAACAGGTGAGGCTGCAGGTCCCTTATTTTGGCTGCTGATCCCTTATTTTCAAGGCTGCTGGTCCCTTATTTTCAAATCTGTAAGTTGACAGCTATGCCCTCCACACACACCAACTTGCTTTTATCCTATGGGGTTTTTTTTTTGCTTAATGCATCATTTTCTTCAGTGGCAGTGAAGTTTAGATTAGATTGAGCTAAAACCTGAGAAGGTCCGCTCATAGGAAACACCCAGACTCTTTGCAGATACTGTCTTGCTTTCTGTTCCCCTGCTCTGAGCAGTGGGAGCTGCAAGGCAGATCACATTCAACCACCAGTTTGGCAGGTGCCACAGTGGCCTCTAGTGGCTTCTGGGTGTAAGTGCAGCCCACAAGCGCATGGGAGGCACAGATCTCCGATTGTGCCAATGGTGTCTACAGTGTAGTGCTCAGGCAGCATATGGGAGCATACATTAGGAAGTTGGCCGCATCCTGTCTCAGCATTTCAGCCCATGCCTTTGTCATTCTCTATGTACTGGTTGGATTTGTTAAGTTACATACCACTTGGTTGCAATAAAACTTCTAAGCAGACATTGTGCATACCAAGGGCCGTCAGAGTGCAAAGATCTGCCCAGCGCCCCAAATTTAGTTTAAAGGTAAAGGTAAAGGGACCCCTGACCATTAGTCCAGTCGTGGTCGACCCTGGGGTTGTGGCACTCATCTCGCCTTATTGGCCGAGGGAGCCGGCGTACAGCTTCCGGGTCATGTGGCCAGCATGACCAAGCCACTTCTGGCAAACCAGAGCAGCGCATGGAAATGCCATTTACCTTCCCGCTGGAGTGGTACCTATTTATCTACTTGCACTTTAACGTGCTTTCAAACTGCTAGGTTGGCAGGAGCAGGGACCGAGCAACGGGAGCTCACTCCATCGCGGGGATTCAAACCGCTGACCTTCTGATTGACAAGTCCTACTTTAGTTTAGCTTCCCCCAAGTTAACTTTTATTGAGCTTTTTTTTAGGGGGAGCAAACTCAAAGTTGTTGAGCTTTTTTGGGGGGGGAGTTGCTAACCTATAACGACGACTCGTCGGGAGTATTTGACGCTACAGAGTAAAAAAGGAGGAGGGGCGGGGACTTTTGCTCCATTGCTTTTCACATGCAGCAAGTATGCATTTGGCGCCTTCCGAAATTCGGTGCCCGGGTGCCCCATACCGCTTGCACCCCCGGGTAAAGACGGCCCTGTGTATACCTCTTGAATGTAAGCCAGTATGCTTTGCATTTGTGTACTGCAAGCTATACTTCTTGGGTTGGTTATTTGCGCTCCCCTTTCACCCTTCCGCACTGACCTTTTGGGAACTGACTATCACATCATTGTGCTGTGGTGACCGAATCTGGATTTGTGATACACAAGTTTGCACGTTTATTGCTAGGAGAAAATGTGTTTTCTTTTTTATATATATAAAATTTTTATTAAGGTTTTTACATTACAAAAAATAAAGAAAAAGAAAAAATACAAAATACAAAATAAAAATTGTTAAAAACAATCAATCTTTCCATCACATTATTTTTCATTTACTTGTTTCTCGGACCTCCTCATACCTCCCTTTTTTGTTTTCCAAATCAAATTATTAGTTCAACAATTTCTTTCCCTCTTTACGCTACCCAAATCTTATTTTTAAATTATTACAATCTTGAATTTTTACTTGTATAAACCCATTTTTTCATATTCTTTTAACCCATTACAGCTAGAAACCACTTAGTTTCAATCCAACATTATTCTAAAATTCATTAATTTTGCAATGTCTCTGTAAATAGTCTTTAAATTTCTTCCAGTCTTCTTCCACTGACTCTTCTCCCTGATCTCGGATCCTGCCGGTCATTTCCGCCAATTCCATGTAGTCCATCACCTTCATCTGCCACTCTTCCAAAGTGGATAGATCTTGTGTCTTCCAATATTTTGCAATAAAAACGTGTTTTCTTGGCTGACAGAGAATGGTATGAATGGTATGAAGGATTAATTGCAGTGTCCTTCAAAGATACCAGTTTTTTTATTCATTCCCCCCCCCCCAATCAAGATGGCTGTATCATGTAGCCACAGACCTACATGGGGCAGAGACTAGGCAGTCATGAACTGCTATAAACTCCACCCACTTTGACTCTGGCTCTCTCCATCATTGGCCGCAGACCTGGGTTGACTTTCCCTGTGGGTCAATGGCCCTTCAAAGGAAAAAGATACAAAAGCCTCCCTCCCCACTCAAGAAACAGGATGTGTTCATCTTTCTCCCTTAAGCAAATGGAGCAGGGATACTATCTTCTGAGAGTATTCTAAATTGATATCTAGTAATTTCTAAGGCAATTCAAAATGCCTAATGAAAAGTCACTTCGGGCCACTGGGAAAAAAATAAATACATTGTTATTGATCATGCAATAAGGTATTAGGCTAATTTAATAAGCCTCTCTTGGAGATGTACTTAATTCACCAATATTGTCATTTCTGTGCAGTGGGAAAGGTTGCTGGTTAAATGGGTGTTCTGGAAGCTGAGTGAAGTGCTTTGTAATTACTGGAGTTCAATACTGCTGCCTAGACATTGCGTTGTTTTCCCTGGCCTTGATTTCCCCCACACCCTATATGGCGTATGCTTAGATTCTTAATACTGCCTGTTTTAAGCTTCATCAATCCTGAAATTACCATTTTCTTCTGTATTCTCCCCCTTAGTCAGAAGAGCACCGCTGCAAAGTTTTCTGGGAGCACATCAGGAAAGGTTTAGCATCAGCATTGGTCAAAGCAGATTGTACTTTGGGGAACTCAACAACGTGAAATTGCTTGGCTTTTGTGAATTAGAATACAGATGCAGAATAATCCCGAGGTATCCTTGCAAGAGGGACGCGGGTGGCGCTGTGAGTTAAACCACAGAGCCTAGGACTTGCCGATCAGAAGGTCGGCAGCTCGAATCCCCGCTCCTGCCAACCTAGCAGTTTGAAAGCATGTCAAAGTGCAAGTAGATAAATAGGTACCGCTCCAACGGGAAGGTAAACGGCGTTTCCGTGTGCTGCTCTGGTTCGCCATACTGGCCACATGACCCGGAAGCTGTACGCTGGCTCCCTCGGCCAGTAAAGTGAGATGAGCACCGCAACCGCAGAGTCAGCTACGACTGGACCTGATGGTCAGGGGTCCCTTTACCTTTATCCTTGCAAGAGGCATCAAAGGGACATCATCCCATTATATCCAATAGTGCTTCTAACCCTGATGGATATGTTGTACCTCTCCTGTCAGAGGTGGTAATGCTTCTGAATACCAGTTGCTGGAAACCACAGGACAGGAGAGTGCTGCTGTGCTCAGGTCCTGCCTCTGGGTTTCCCACAGGCAACTGGCTAGCCACTGTGAGAACAGGATGGTGGGCTAGATGAGCCATTTGCCTGATCTATCTGACTCTTCTTATGTTCTCATGCTCTTGAATTAAAAGGGTTGAGTCTTCCCCCCCCAAAAAAATTATTCATTTTATAACAGAAATAAAGAACACAAACAAAACAAACAAACAATACAAACAAATTCTTGTCCTATCCTTATTTTTCTAAACATTGTTAAGTGGGCTTCCCCAGGTCCCACCTATCTGATTTTCATTTCATTTCATCTTTAGCTGTTTACATATATCATAGTTTCTAACCATCTTTTTTTTTAATCACACTTAAAATAACTTCACATTTTCTCACTCACAAATAATACTATTTTAAAACACACTATCTTCTACTTCTAACCCTACGGCCTATATCCACTGCCAAAGCTATTCTAAGATTTAAATATTAACATATTTTTTTCAAATATTCCTTAAACTTCTTCCACTGTCTCTTCTCTCTGGTCTTGGAGTCTCCCGGTCAGTTCAGCAAGTTCTGTATAGTCCATCATCTTCATCTGCCGTTCTTCGATAGTTGGTAAATCTTGTTTCTTCCAATTCTTTGCTAGCAATATTCTCGCAGCTGTTGTGGCATACAGGGGAAAAATAACATCCTTTTTGGGGATTTCACCCCCCACTATACCAAATAAAAAGGCTTTTGGTTTTTAATAAATGTGTTTTTCAACACTTTTTTAAAAGGGTTGACATTCTAAAGGCAGCTGGTCCACGATGTTCTCACGCTGACCCAGCTAACTCTTGCTGGCGTCAGGATTGTGTTGCTGGAACAATGATCCCACTTCTCTTCATCCCCTTCCCATACCCGGCAGGGCCACGCCATGCCTAACAACATAAGACGATCCCTTTTGGATCAGACCAAAGCTCCATCCAGCCCAAGCATCTTGTCTTCAACCAGATGCTTATGGGAAGCCAACAAGCAAGACCCGAGGGCAACAGAGTTCTTCCCAATTCTGATTGTGTGGTGTGTTCCTGCCTCCCCCCGGTGGAAATAAAGACACGTGACACAATCATTTGTGGCCACAACTTTATTGGTTACAGGTAATGAGCGGTATTGGCTTAGGCATTGGTCCTAATTGACTATCCAGCTTCAGCCTGTTTGCTTGAAGTCCGGGAAGGGTTAACCACCAGTAGGGGGAGACCTGCTGATGCACATCAACTAGGGACTCCCCCGGAGTCACCGCTTGGGGACGTGCCTTGGACCCTTGCCTCCATAGGTTTCGGACAAGGCCATGCCCCCCGGAATCCTTTACCGGACTACCCTTCAACATGCGCTGAGGCAGCAAAAGAAGGCGATCCCCGGCCGCGCCAGTGTATTATAGTATAAGCCACGCCCCCCAGGCCAGCTGATTGGCTGGCTTGGGGATGATGCGACCGGGGATTCCCTCAATCCCCTGAGAGCCAGCCCCTGCACACGTGGAGGGGGCGTGAAGCCCGCAACTCCACCTCCTCTCATGTTCGGAAGTGGCTTTACCAGCGACTGTCATTCAGAGAGACCTACTGCCTCTGACACAGAAGGGAGAAATATAGCCCTCATGCCCAGCAGCCACTGATAGCCTTATCCTCCCTGGATTTGTCTAATTCTCTTTAAAGCCATCCAGGTTGGTGGCCATCATCTACAACTTATGGGAGGGAATAAGGACAGAAAAAGAGAAACATAAGAAGGTTAAGGGCAAGAATCCCACCCATTCCCATCTGAAAAGCTTGCCAAGTTGGTTCTGTGCCCCCCTTTTAACTTAATTTTTCAGTTTCTAAAAATGCAAGTAGTCCCCAACCCCCTAGAAACATTCCACACATATACAATGCAACTAATACAGTCAAGTATTAAGCAAGTGTGTACATAATTTAGTGTTGATTACATCAGTTAGTTGTCTTCTATACTTTGTCTTGACCGATGGTCCCAGAGAGAAGCATAGGTAGCTGGTTGTGAAGGTACAACATTGTCCTTTCCAGTTTACTAAATAAATATGTACCATACAGTTTCAAAATAATATTTGGTCTTTGTGTTCCTCGGTGCTCTAAGATGCTTTGTTAGTTTCTCCATAACAGTTTATCCCACCATGCCTCTGGGCTTAAGTTAGTAGCAGTTTTCACAATATTGGGTTAATATATTTCTAGCTGCAGACACACACAAAAATATTTGTAGGTCATCACATAGCACCAAACTGGCTGCTGAGTCCTATTTCAACATTGTTGATGGAATAGGCTGACAACTCTGCCCTTCAGTGCCTTGCCATTGCCCCCTGCTGCTCATCACCACCTGCCGCCTAAGGCAGCCATCTCACCCTGCCCAATATTAGGGCTGACCCTTGGCAGAAACACTTCAGGAACTGAACCAGGAGCAATACAGATCAGGCAGTGGTGGATCGGGAAAACTGCAGGAGAGAGGAAAGGAGGGGGAGGTTCTGTTACACAAGCAGAGATCTGCTTCGTAAGTGTTAGATACATCCCGTAGTAAAGGTAAGGTAAAGGGACCCCTGACCATTAGGTCCAGTCATGGCCAACTCTGGGGTTGCGGCGCTCATCTCGCTTTATTGGCCGAGGGAGCTGGCGTACAGCTTCCGGGTCTTGTGGCCAGTGTGACTAAGCTGCTTCTGGCGAACCAGAGCAGCGCACGGAAACGCCGTTTACCTTCCCACCGGAGCGGTACCTATCTACTTGCACTTTGACGTGCTTTCAAACTGCTAGGTTGGCAGGAGCAGGGACTGAGAAATGGGAGCTCCCCCCGTCGCGGGGATTCGAACTGCCAACCTTCTGATTGGCAAGTCCTAGGCTCTGTGGTTTAATCCACAGTGCTACCCACGTCCCACACATCCCGTAGTAACTCCTTCTAAATGTCCATCTATACATAAATATTAGTACACACACATCTTATGCAAACGAGAGCCCTCTGATTATGATGCAATTCTAGCGACACAGAAGTGGTTGTCCTACCTACAGCTCTATCCTCATAGAAACCCTCTTTTGAAAACAAGTTAGGAACATAAGAAGATCCTGCTACGTCAGACCAATGGCCCATCTCGTCCAACATCCTGTTCTCACAGTGGCCAAGCAGATGTCTGTGGGAAATCCACAAGCATGATTCAAACCCAAGACAATGCTCCTCTTCTGAGGATCTCAGCAAGTGGTGTTTAAATTTCTCATTGATGTGGATTGAAGAGTTCCTCTGATAGAAGGCACTGTCTACAAGCAGAATGTGTATCCTCCATTGGCAGAAGACTTCTTCCACTGGAGGAAACTCCTTCTTCCAGAAGAAAGATTCAACCTTCGGATCCAACCCGTTGTATATTTTCTGTGCCTCTGTCTCTAACTTGGAAATAATGGCGCTGGATTGACCAACAGATAACCCTTCTGCATCATGAGTCAGACCAGCTTTTTTTTTTTGCCTTATTCAACAGTTTTTTGCCAGCGTGACCTTACTCTATTAATGTTAAGTCAAATTAATTAAAGTCATCAGGGTGTTCTTCCCACACTCTTGCTGACACACAGCTTGCTTGAAAAACGACTCTCTCATTGATTCATCTTCCATGACCTACAGGATTACATGTTGTCACTTTGTGTTTTTTTTATGAGCCTTTTTTATATATTATATATTAAAATATATTTATATATTAAAATATATAATTTTTCACCAACTTTGCAAAAGTTACTGTTCATGCCTAGGTAGGGCTGCTGGTGATTAAAGGAATTATTGGAGGCAGAGGAGAAATGAACACACAACGGATCCAGAAATTCACCGCTGCAAGAAATTGTGATGCTGCTACTGCTCTGCAAACTGTTGCACTATAGCTAGTGAGAGACTCTTCACAAAATGGAATTATTACCAGTGCTTTTTTCTAGGGGTACGCAGGGGGATGCATACCCCTAAACATTTTGTGACTCTAAGTTTGGCCTCATTGAGGGGCAGTATTTCAATAGGAGTAGGAAAATGAGAGTACCCCCTAAACATTTTGTTAGAAAAAAAGCAGTGATTATTACTATCAGTAGTGGTAAGTAAAGGTAAAGGGACCACTGACCATTAGGTCCAGTCGTGACTGACTCTGGGGTTGCGGCGCTCATCTCGCTTTATTGGCCGAGGGAGCCGGTGTACAGCTTCCGAGCCATGTGGCCAGCATGACTAAGCCGCTTCTGGCGAACCATAGCCGCGCATGAAAACGCCATTTACCTTCCCACTGGAGTGGTACCTATTTCTCTACTTGCACTCTGACGTGCTTTCAAACTGCTAGGTGGCAGGAGCAGGGACTGAGCAACGGGAGCTCACCCCGTCGCGGGGATTCAAACCGCCGACCTTCTGATCGGCAAGTCCTAGACTCTGTGGTTTAACCCACAGCGCCACCCGCGTCCCTATATCAGTAGTGGTAGTGTTCATTAAATTCATATGCCACTATTCAATCGAAAGGTTCCCCAGGAAGTATATAACGAAATATGAAATATATGAAATAAGGTCCATAAAACAGTATGAATCAAATATCAGAAAAAAACACTGAAATAGAAAAAAAAATCCTACTTTTTAGCAAAAGGCTACAAAAACAGGATGGTCCAGCAGCTGGAGGGCCACCACACATGATAAGTATAGCTCAGTGGCAGAGAGCATGTTTTGCATGCAGAAGGTTCCATGTTTTGTCCTTGGCTTCACCAAATGGATAAGGCGGCTGTAGGCATGTTCAGGGAGGCAGGAGAGGATATATTGCTTAATGATATCCTTCCTAACTTGCGTTAGCAAGTTCTGTGTCTTAGCAGAGTTTAAACATCCCCCTTTAAACGCACAGCGGTTTGCTTGTTGCGGGTTCGTCTAAGATTCCTGGTAAGATCCCTTCTTGTGCCTCATAAAAAGAATATACACGACAATCAGTAAAAGAAAGTTTACTCGCAGTATCATCCGTTCACAGTTAGATCCCTGAAGGCAGACTTAGGTTACAGAAGTATATATACATGTGGAACTATCCCTTAAAATTTATTGCTATTTATAGACTGATTTCACAAAGTTAAGCTAAGCAGATATATAAGATTGAATGTTTAATTATTAAGATACAAAATTACAATCTCAATAATAAAGTTACAAAATAATAACAAGGAAGTCACGCACGGGTGGAGGGAAGACACAGGGCAAGAAATAAGAAATGGATAAATGTTGGGACATAATGAAACGTGAAAATGTGAATTTACAAATATAATGTATATGTATCAATATGTAAAGATTTCATATATGTATTGCAACATACATACATACATACATACATACATACATACATACATACATACGAAAAAACATGTGGAACTATCCCATAAGGGAGTTAGTCCCAAGTGACTACAGACAGGCAGTCACTTCTCCTCACACATAGACAAAAACAAAATGGAGAAGAGAGGAGCAAAAGAAGACGGTGTGCTCCTCTTCCCCAGATTAGGCCACACACACACTAGTCACATGCAGAGGAAGTTTGTCCCAGCTCAGGAGGAAACAGGAAGTTTTCTCCTGGCTGGTACAAAGCATCCCCTAGCACGTCCACTCTAGGAATGTTGGACTTGACTGTTATGTGTTTCACATCCCACAGCAGCAAGTGATGCAAAAGACCTCCCTCTGCTCGACTTTCTGGGAGGCTGCCACCAGCCAAGAGCAGACAGCACTGAGCTAGATGGGCAGAAGGTCTGACCTGGCATAAGGTGAGTTCCTCTGGCTACTGCTCTGTATTCAGTGATGGGACACTCCATGTGGTACCCTAGGGCAGCATTCTTCCACCTTGAGTCCCCAGATGCCATCGGACTACAACTCCCATCATCCTCAGCCATCATGGATGATGGGGGATGTAATCCAACAGTGGTTGGGGATCCAATAACACTGCCCTAGGGAGAGGAACCCCAGCTTAGAGCAAGACCTCCATGTGAGATAACAGATTTGGTGAGTATTGTCTCTTGTTTCTTGAGTGCTCCCTCCAGAAGTTTGCCTAATAAGAGATCTGTGGTTGCTCTTGATGAGCTGGAAGATGGGGAGCCAGAAGCGAAGCAGTTAAAATGGGACAGAGAAACAGGGAGATACAGGGGCATGTTTACTAAACCATCTGAAGTTGATAGCCCCCATGGCCTGGCTTCTTCTTCTTCTTCTTTTTTTATCTTCCTCTATCTTCGTAAACCTCAGTGAATTGATGAAATGACCTGGACTTGATCTTCAGGGCAATATGTCTGATGGCACTGCTGGATTGATAAATTGATTCAAAACTATTACCATGGTGAAAAAGCAATAAGGTCATAAAAATTGCATCAGCTGGCTAAGTAAATCCTGGCATTTCATGACAAGCAATGCAGAAGAATCGCAAGGAGAGCCAGGCATGAGGCTGAATGAGTGAGCGAGAAATGACTTTGAAGAGCTCATCATCTCCGATCTATTCTTCCTGCCAGCGACTCATGCCTTCGCATAGCGCCACTTCATTATGGGGAAATAACTGTACACTTCTAGCATATTCCTGGCCGTCCCTGGCGGCCCCTGGAGGACCCTTAGCTGCTTAATACCTCATCATGGGCTTCATTGAACACTTTAATCTGCACTTGTGTGATCAATAGAATACTGGTGTAAATTAAAAGGACAATTTCGTGTAATCAAGCCTGTTAATGCTCATTTTGAAAACCATTATTTGTGGAAGGCATTTAGAAGAAAATTGCAACACGGCAAGGCTGATGCACTCAGCGATTATTTGAAAGGAAGCCGCCTCTCATTTATCTCCCCCACCCTGATTTCTGTGGTTTTTATATGTGCGTATGGCGAAGGGGTCATTAGAAAACACAGGGTGGAGGTGGGAGGGAGGGAGGGAGGGAGGGAGGGAGGGAGGGCTGGAGGGGGGGGAGAAGAGCCGAGAAGGGAGTCCAGCAGGAATAGATGTGTCCTCTTTGCCTGCTGAGCTTGCCTCCGTGCTGGGAAGAAAATGAAATTTTCCAGTGTTCTATTTCTGTGGCAAATTCAATTACTGTGGGGACTTGTTCAAAGCGGTGTAACTTCCAAGAGGCAGAAATTGAAAACCTGGCAGCTAATGAAATGGCAAATGACTAGTAAGTTCAGACAAGGGCCGTCAATCGGATCAAACGCCTAGCAAAAAATAAAAAAAATAAAAAGCAACTTCCCTTCCCTTTTGGCGTAGAAACCTGTCCCGGCATATTCTATTTTTCTCCCTCCTCATCTCTTTGTTGACCTTCTTTTTCCATTTTTTTTCAGTCGGACTGACCTACCCTCGCTCTGTATTTTACTGAAGTTTTGAATATATATCTGTGCTGCTCCATGCCCATTTGCTAGGCCTGATTTATACAGGATGCGGGCCACAGGGAGACCCCATACCTGTGTCACTGTTGCATTTTCACCAGATCGTGCTTGCATTTATTTATTTGTCTCCTCATACTTCCATCCACCCTTCCTCCCAACGGGAGTGCAGAGCAGCTAAACAGTGAAATATCACAGTCCACAGCCATTAAATATTGCTCGCATCGCTCCATAGCTAGATATAAAAGCAGAGCAAAAAAATCAAAACAGGTAGCAAAAATAAATAAAGGATAGAATCGCCTTTTAAAGAAAAATGCCAATTACATCCCAAAGGCATGGACAAATATAGTCATACCTCATGTTACGTTTGCTTCATGTTACGTTCTTTCAGGTTATGTCCTGCGTCGACCCGGAAGTACTGGAAAGGGTTACTTCCGGGTTTCGCGGTCGCGCATGCGCAGAAGCACAAAATGACGTCGCGCACATGCGCAGAAGCAGTGAATCGCAACCGCGCATGCACAGACGCACCACTGTGGGTTGTGCTCTTTTCATGTTGCGAACGGGCCTCCGGAATGGATCCCATTCACAACCAGAGGTACCACTGTAGAAAGGTTTCACCTGGGCCAGAAATGTGGAGGCAACCAAAGCACTTGTCTCGTGCCCTGTCTCATTTGCCTGTTTAGAGTTGCCCTCTCGTGTTTCATGGCCTAAGGTTGCATCTCTGGCCCGCTAGGATTACATGTGGACAGACCTGTGCATGTAGTATTTGCGGATGAGAGACAAGGTCTTTCCTGTGGTCACCCCCAGACTGTGGAACTTCCTCCCCTCACAGGAATGAGATCTTGGGGCTTGTAGTGGATAGTTCTATGAAGATGGTGGCCTGGTGTGTGGCAGATGTGAAGAGAGACAAATACCATGCCGGGGATCATTAGGGGAAGGAATGGGAATCAAACTTCCCATCTGGCAGAAGTGTGTTTCCCCGCTGCTGCTCTCCAAAGGCGATCGAATGAAAACTGGTTGGCTCAGCACACTCATAGAACCATAGAAATGTAGAATTGGAAGAACCCACAATGCTGGGATTAAGAGTCTCATGCTCTACCGACTGAGTTATCCCAGGAATAAATACAGACACACGACTTGGGATCGTGCAATTATTACTGCAAGTACAGTCATACCTCGGGTTGAAGTAGCTTCGGGATAAGTATTTTTGGGTTGCGCGCTGTGGCAACCCGGAAGTAACGGAGCGCGTTACTTCCGGGTTTCGCTGCTCACACATGCACAGATGGTCAAAATGGCATCACGCACATGCACAGAAGCAGCAAATCATGACCCGTGCATGCGCAGACACGGGTTGTGTTTGCTTCTGGATGCGAACGGGACTCTGGAATGGATCCCGTTCGCATCCAGAGGTACCACTGTATCTGGGAAAGTATGTATATCTGAGGGAGGAAATACAGAGGCATCTTTTTTTTTCAAATTCCTGAGGATGCCTTCAAGCCTGGTCACGATTTTACTGCTAATTCAGTCCTTCAAGAGTTCCCGGTGTCAAGTTAATGAATTGTTGTTGGCATAATTATAAGATGTGCTCGCTTTTTACAATGAGCATAAAACTCTGAAACATAATTTGACGGCACCTCACTTTTTAAAGAGCTATTCCTTAACCTTTGAGACTTTGTCTTTTTTGGTGCGGCCCATTAATTTAACATGATCCTCTTTTTTGCATTTCGTGGTGATCACTTGAGCTTCCAGTTGGTTACTGAACTCTTGGATTTCTGCACTCACTGCTCTAGCAAACAGCTACAAACAACACTTAACACTGCAAAGGGGAGTACCAGTAGACATATCTCAGACTTGTCATAGTTTGAGCCCTGGGCAACAACATAAAATAAGAAGAATCTGCCAGATCAGGCTACTCGCCCGTCTTGTCCAGCTTCCTGTTCTCACAGTGGCCACAGATGCCTCTGGGAAACATGCAAGCAGGATTCGAACGCAAGACCACTCTCCCCTCCTGTGGTTTCCAGCAACTGGTATTCAGAAGCAGGACAGTGGTACCTCGGGTTAAGAACTTAATTCGTTCTGGAGGTCCGTTCTTCACCTGAAACTGTTCTTAACCTGAAGCACCACTTTAGGTAATGGGGTCTCCTGCTGCTGCCCTGCCGCCGCCATGCAATTTCTGTTCTCATCCTGAAGCAAAGTTCTTAACCCGAGGTACTTATTCTGGGTTAGCAGAGTCTGTAACCTGAAGTGTCTGTAACCTGAAGCGTCTGTAACCTGAGGGACCACTGTACTGCCTCTAGCTGTGGCAGCAGATCACAGTCATCAAGGAGGAGGAGGAGTTTGGATTTGATATCCCGCTTTATCACTATCCGAAGGAGTCTCAAAGCAGCTCACAATCTCCTTTGCCTTCCTCCCCCACAGCAAACACTCTGTGAGGTGAGTGAGGCTGAGAGACTTCAGAGAAGTGTGACTGGCCCAAGGTCACCCAGCAGCTGCATGTGGAGGAGCGGAGACGCGAACCCGGTTCCCCAGATTACGAGTCTACTGCTCTTAACCAATGGATCCTACATATCTGCCTCTCTCTAAGCTGAGAGAGAGAGCTCTGCATGTGAGAAGGTCAATGATTGGAAACCTCCTCAGGGTAGCTGAAGAAAGGTCCCCTGCCGTTGCAGATCCTCCAGCAATGTACTGATTACAGTAGAATCAGGAATAGGATATTCTGCAGAGGTCAGGAGAATATTGGGGTAGGTTATGGATCTGCAGTATCCCAGACCTCTTTGGTTCCTCAACACTCACACCAAACAGGCCATAGAAATAAGCCATTCCTGAAACTGGTTACAGTGGTACCTCGGGTTACAGACGCTTCAGGTTACAGACTCCGCTAACCCAGAAATAGTACCTCGGATTAAGAACTTTGCTTCAGGATGAGAACAGAAATCGTGCTCCGACGGCATGGCAGCAGCGGGAGGCCCCATTAGCTAAAGTGGTACCTCAGGTAAGAACAGTTTCTGGTTAAGAACAGACCTCTGGAACGAATTAAGTTCTTAACCCGAGGTACCACTGTATTTGATTTCCTCCCATTGCAGTCAACGAGAAATAAATTTTACAAGGGGAAGGGAGGGGGGAACCAGATGGAGGAACATGGGAAAATCCTCCCCCTTCACCTTCTGACCCAACAGCAGTGTGCCAGATTTAATTCATGCAAATTTAATCAATAGAGCAATCAACTAAAACTCATAAGCTTAATCAACTAAGATTTCTTATTTAATTAATCGATTTACGGATATATCATTTGTACAAATGGTCCCACAGCAGGTTACAAAAATATCGCAATTAAAAATGAATAAAAATGGCATTAAAAGCATAAAATAAAACAACAGTAACAAAAATAACAGCACAGCAGGGCACATCAATTGATGCTTATTTATTGAGAAAATGTATTTATAGTGAAAAAGAACCTTTAAGCAATGCACAAGCAGAAATAAATAAAATACGTTAATGATCAGATTAAAATGCATTTTTTAAAAAAAAGTTCCATAATTAAGGATGGACAGTGTAGGGCACTTCAGACTATCTGGGAAGGCCTGGTGGAATAAAAATGTTACCTGCCGAATCTGGTAAAAGTCACTGAGGATGCCTTGAGCCTCTTGTGGCAAAGATGGATCCAGGTGCATCCCTGGAACTACAAACCTGTTCCTTAAGAGAGAGTATGACCCCATCTAGGGCAGGTAACTGACCTGTCTCCTGGACATGGGAACCACTCAGCTCCAGCCCCTCCCTCTTACAGGGCTTAAACTCAGATTAATCTGTGGGATGTAATCCACTGGAGCAGTCAAATACAACATTCCTTGTTTCCCTAGAGTGGACACAGGCAGGGGGATGTTACTCCAGCCACTATAACTTCCTGTTACACT
Source organism: Podarcis melisellensis (assembly GCF_964234715.1). Classification (NCBI taxonomy): domain Eukaryota; kingdom Metazoa; phylum Chordata; class Lepidosauria; order Squamata; family Lacertidae; genus Podarcis; species Podarcis melisellensis. The sequence continues at coordinate 13,325,035 of NC_138541.1, read as the reverse complement.
GGTCTGGAGCGTCCTCCCCCTGCATGTGACCAGGCAGATGGACGTGACCCTGGCTGACTCCATAAAAGAGCCGAGTCATGCAGCCATCTCTCTCTTGATGACATTTTCTTCTCTTGATGTATTTTGCTGTCTGCTGGCTCTCAGCCAGCAGCACATGGGCTCAATCCCCTAATAATAATAATAATAATAATAATAATAATAATAATAATAATAATTTATTATTTATACCCCGCCCATCTGGCTGGGCTTCCCCAGCTATTCTAGGCGGCTTCCAAAAAATATTAAAATACTGTAATACATCAAACATTAAAAGCTTCCCTAAACAGGGCTGCCTTCAGATGTCTCCTAAAAGTCTGGTAGTTGTTGTTCTCTTTGACATCTGGTGGGAGGGCGTTCCACAGGGAGGGCACCACTACCGAGAAGGCCCTCTGCCTGGTTCCCTGTAACTTGGCTTCTCGCAGTGAGGGAACTGCCAGAAGGCCCTCGGTGCTGGACCTCAGTGTCGGGTAGAACGACAGAGGTGGAGACGCTCCTTCAGATATACTGGACCGAGGCCGTTTATGGCCGCTCATCCCCATATGGGATGAACTCACACTTTGTCTGTAACGACTAGCTAAAGCCTGCCTTCAGGGATCATACTGTGAACTGAATGTGAGTAAACTTCTTGTTACATTTAAGGAAAGACTCTTGTGTCTTTATTCCTTTAAGAGGGATCAAAGGGGATTTACCAGGAATAATCCACTCTGGGCAAGCCAGACTGGACTGCTTAATTAAAGAAATTCAAACGAATCTGCAAACTAGCTTCCTGCTGTATTGAGAGGAATCTGTTCTGCTACATGACTCACTAGCATGAGTGAAGGAAGGATAATATTTAATCAATATATCTTCTCCTACTATCCTTAACATTCTCACATAATTAAGAGACAGTTTTTACCAGGGGTTCCTAAGAACATTATTAAGAGGGCCCTGCCAATCATGAGAGACTCACTGAGTGGAGCAGAGCTGCTATGCTAGCTTCCTGGCAGGAGCATCACTATTGCTTACCAGGCTGGGTTGAGGTGGTGGGAAGGTTGGTGCAGTGCAAACACACCAGCAGGAGCTCTTGATTGGCTCCACCAGTGCATTCGCACTGCGGCAACCTCCAGACCGCCTCACCCTTCTTCCAGGAAGCAACAGTGACCCACTTGCCAGGAAGATACCCAATGAACAGCTTCTGCCCATCATGCTTGCCTTGGTCCCTTTCTTTAACCTCACCGTCTAACCCATGTGCAAATCCTATTGTTTTCTTCGAAATGAGCACAGGAGCTGGTACACAGGACCTGCAACTTTGCAAGGCCTTGAGGAGAAGAAGAAGAAGGAGGAGGAGGAGGAGGAGGAGGAGGAGGAGGAGGAGGAGGAGGAGGAGGAAGAAGAAGAAGAAGAAGAAGAAGAAGAAGAAGAAGAAGAAGAAGAAGAAGAAGAATAGTAGTAGTAGTAGTAGTAGTAGTAGTAGTAGTAGTTTGGATTTGATATCCCGCTTTATCACTACCCTAAGGAGTCTCAAAGCAGCTAACATTCTCCTTTCCCTTCCTCCGCCACAACAAACACTCTGTGAGGTGAGTGAGGCTGAGAGACTTCAAAGATGTGTGACTAGCCCAAGGTCACCCAGCAGCTGCATGTGGAGGAGTGGGGAATCGAACCCGGTTCACCAGATTACGAGTCCACCGCTCTTAACCACTACACCACACTGGCTCTCAAGCAGCAACGAAGGGCTTTTGTGGATGAGAGAAAGCAAAAGACCCAGTTGCGCTGGGGGTACTCAAGCACTTGAGAGAGATGAGCAATATCTGACATTACTTCTCTCCTTTGGTGAGAACCTACAAATTTCCCTTTCATTGACAGGCAAGGAAGGAAGAAAACCACTTATAGGCTCTTAATAAGAAAGTCTTAATGTAGGAACTGCTTCCTCCAAGACAAATCTGTCGAGGGGAGAATACGTTCTGTACAGTAATGAGGAATAATAACGGTCAGCCTGAGGTAGTTCCCACTCACCAGCATCCACTTCATCTGCGTTTATCAATGAGAACAGAAAGTCACGGGATTCCATTAGCCAGGCGCTATCAAAGTATTGACGAGGCAATGAGAAAGCCTCGTCCTTTATCGTCAGCTGTCTAGACCTGCTCTCCCAACTGCGACGGAAGGAAGGTCGTGTTCTGTGCATGTCTAAGTATCATTGGAAGTGGGGGTCTTTAAAAAGGGGGGTATTATTAAACCAATTTTATCTTTCCAGAGGACAGTATCGTGTGGTTGGAATCGATATGGATCACAAGATACATACCTCGGTGATACAGGATATGCCCTCTTTAGTAAATCAAGGTGCCTCGGGTTACATACGCTTCAGGTTACATACGCTTCAGGTTACAGACTCCGCTAACCCAGAAATATTACCTCGGGTTAAGAACTTTGCTTCAGGATGAGAACAGAAATCGTGCTCCAGCGGCACGGCGGCAGTGGGAGGCCCCATTAGCTAAAGTGGTGCTTCAGGTTAAGATCAGTTTCAGGTTAAGAACAGACCTCTGGAAAGAATTAAGTACTTAACCCGAGGTACCACTGTATCTTGTGGAAACGGAGAGCATGTTCTTCCTCTAGGGCAGGAGACACATCCCCGACACGCACTCTCTCACACACAATAATGTCTTCAACAAGTTAAGCAGGATATCAGGATATCAGGGATCGCTTCACAACCTTGGATGCTTCTGGAAGTGTTAAGTTGTGGGTGAACATATCAGACAACACAGCAATTCTTCAAACAGCTCTTGTTTATTCACAGGCCAGAACTGAACTGAACTGAAGGGTTCAGTCAGCCTGCTTATATAGAGCTCCAGCACAATGTAACTGTAACAATTTTCTAAAACTTATCCAATCACTGAACGTCACTTTCAATCCCTTATTTGCATTACTATCTACAGTATCCCTCTGCTGGCCCAGGGTGAGAACTTCAGTACATAACAGGAAGTTTTCAACGGGGGCAGGTGTTCGAATCCAGAAGGCACATCTAAAATCCAGAAAGAGCTAGCTGTGCAAGTAGCCAGGATTGCTTTCAAGTAAACAGGGATGTAATGGGGTGGGGCAGACTTATGTGTGCTTCAATGACACACATGTGTGTCAGGAACAGAACCCTCACACGAAATGGTATGTATATATGGCCATATTTTTGTATTAAAAGGGACGCTAGGCATCAATAGTGATCCCTTTTGAGATCTTAAGTAGCAATCTGATGCTGGACCTGCCACTTCCAGGAGTGACCTTCTGAGTGCTTGAACACTGCTCTTTTTCTGCAGTTTTAGGTGGGTTGCAAAACCGGAGGATTTATCAGCTTGGTAGTCAGGGATGTGCCATTGGGATTTACACCACCAGTCCTACAGAATTTGCACAAAAAGTGGTTTTCAGGTCTCTGCAGAAGGCAGGAAGGTGTCTGTGCTTTACTGGAAAATCAATTCTGTTGTAAGCAGCCCATGCACATGATGCTCAGCAGAAAAATATGCTAACATGCAGGTCATTTAATTGGGAAACCCATTTATCATGTTTTCCAGGGTAGACACCAGAGCTTAGTGCCTCATCATCACAGAGGCTTCTGGACTCCCTTGAACCTTGCTCTGCTAATGACCCCATAAAGACAGCCATTTTGGTTTATTGTAGGCCTCCATTGGAGAGATATTCCTGGTTGATAGCAATGTGCATGGACTGCAAGAAGATCAAACCTATCCATTTGGAAGGAAATCAGCCCTGAGTGCTCACTGGAAGGACAGATCCTGAAGCTGAGACTCCAATACTTTGGCTACCTCATGAGAAGAGAAGACTCCCTGGAAAAGACCCTGATGTTGGGAAAGATGGAGGGCACAAGGAAAAGGGGATGACAGAGGACGAGATGGTTGGACACTGTTCTCGAAGCTGCCAGCATGAGTTTGACCAAACTGCGGGAGGCAGTGGAAGACAGGAGTGCCTGGCCAGCTCTGGTCCATGGGATCACGAAGAGTCGGACACGACTAAACAACTAAACAACAACAACAAATGTGATATTGTTCACTTTTAACTAGTGTAGTTTTCTTCTTCTTCAAACTGTTCATGAAAGCAGTATGTAATTTTTAAAATAAATGAATAGCAAATACACCTTACAACTGTGCCTGAAAACAGTTTCAGTGATATTCCAAACAGTGATGTTTTGGAGTGCTTTAATCCAACAGTAGGTCTCTGTAGGCTAAGGCCTGCTTGTCGTTCATACACTTGACTGGCAGGCCGGCATCATCTTCGTCAAAATATTACAGAGGCGAGATAATGACTACTGCCACTTGAGAGAGCCAGGCCGGTCAGCGGGGGGCGGGGAGCAGGGGGTAGACAGACTAGCTGTCCTGTCATTTTAGTAGTTGTCAGCCAATGCATTGTTCCTCATCCTAATCACAGTAATTGTAAGATGACAACAGGCAGACAGGTTAGGAAGGATTCGAGGAAATGAAAGCTAGATCTCCCGGCAGCCATACAACTTCATTTAACCTTAACAGAGCAAAAACTGCTATCATTTCTCCCTGGCCCTGCCAAGCAGGGAGGTGTGATTCTTCTGGTGTCAGAAAAGCTTCTCATTTGCAATGTATGACAATTTCCTCACACCTGGAAAAAAGAGAGAGAGAGAGACTGCCACAAGTCAATAGACTATAAATTGTGCTTGGAAATGGGATCGTCTTAACTAAAGCCAACTTGCTTTCCCCAGGAGGCTTCCCGATGCTTTTTTGCTCACTCGCTTTTCCTTTCCCCTCCTCCTCTTCCTTTTGATAATTTGTATGTTTAGACGTTTGGTTACTGCACTTGTAATGTCTTATAGCGGACAGCATCTGTCAGATTCAGACACACAATAGCATACAGACATATTAAAGGTAAAGGTAAAGGTAAAGGGACCTCTGACCATTAGGTCCAGTCATGGCCGACTCTCATGGCTCATCTCGCTTTATTGGCCGAGGGAGCCAGCATACAGCTTCCAGGTCATGTGGCCAGCATGACTAAGCCGCTTCTGGTGAAGCAGAGCAGTGCATGAAAACGCCGTTTACCTTCCTGCTGGAGCGGTACCTATTTATCTACTTGCACTTTGACATACTTTCAAACTGCTAGGTGGGCATGAGCAGGGACCAAGCAACGGGAGCTCACCCCGTCACAGAGATTCGAACCGCCGACCTTCTGATCAGCAAGTCCTAGGCTCTGTGGTGTAACCCACAGCGCCACCAGGCTATTGAAACGATGGTAGAGAAAGTAAATTATATTTGCTTTGTGTTTTTCTTTTTTAAAAACTTAAGAGCATAAGAGGCTGGCTGGATCAGGCCAGTGACCCATCTAGCCCAAGCAGATGCCCATGTGATGCCCCACATGAATGCAATAGCAACTCTCCCCACCTGTGATTCCCAGAAGCTAGTATTCAGATGCATATTGCGTCTGACAGTTGATGTAGTCATCGTGGTTAGTGGCCATTAATTCATCTAATCCTCTTTGTTGTGGGTCCCCCACCTACTCTCTGGCTCTTGTGAGGAAGGGAGACCAGGCCAACCGAAGTGTCCCCTCTATTCGCCTTCATTTCCTATGAACCCTTTACTGCCATCAAATGGCTGCCTCCATCAAACAGCCTGAGCTCAAGAACATCTCTATGCAATGTGGAGTTTGGCTCTTGACCAAAAGAGACCACATGGCCTTATGAACCAAGGTTAAAAGTTTACTCCAATAAACCTTTGTTGGGGAGGATGCTGGATTAAGAGAAAGTATTGCATTTTGAAATTAACAATTAATAAAAGAAAAGAAAAACCATAGAGTTTGTGGTTAATCTCTCGAGCAGGAGGATCCTGCAACAGAGAAAGGTTTAGTCTAGACTTCTCTATAACAATAGTCTTATTTCTATCTCATGGGGAAGGGGGAGTTCAGCCGAAGGGCCACGTTCCCTCCTGGGTAGTCTTCTGGGGGCCACAAGCTGATAGGCGGAGGCAAAGGTAAACATGGTCCAGGCAAAGGATGTGACTCTTGCCTGTGTACAATAGGCCACATTCCAACCATGCAAGAGTCAGGTTTCTACATGAACACCCCTCGTTCCAGACAGACAAGAGGCATTATGGTAGTGCAAGGACATGTTCTAGCCAGGCCAAAGCACTTGAAGAAGACAGGTGCAGGAAATAATGTGGTCTGGGGGAAGTCCCAAAGGCCACATAGAGAGACCTAGAAAGGCACATTCAGCTCCCCAGGCCTCAGGTTCACCACCTCTGCTCTAGGCCCAACCACAGATCCCACAAAGCCCTGACCCATATCCCTAATCTACAACTGCTGCCCTAGGCTGGAAATAATTGCTGTTGTTGACACATATTATCACTGCTATTTTCTTTTTTCTTTTTTTTAAGTGATAGTCCTCACCAGTACAGAATACTGTCTGCTCTCTTTTGGCTACCCGTGACAGCCATTTTGTTTTGGCACCTATGAAAATTTTATCAATATATGAGTACCGGCACCACACATTTTTCCACATCCACCCACAACACCCACTATATTTTATCATTTGCTTTTTTAAAAACTTGTATACCGCTTGATATTTCAACAGAAATCTCTAAGCAGTTTACATATCCAAACAAAAATAAACACATTTTCGTTTAAGCACCTGGGCCTGAGGTTCCCCATCCCTGTTCTATAGAGAGGGGGCTTCTTCTTCATTTTAACAATCATCTCCTTCTAGCCCTATTAGGCCACATTCACACCACACATATAAAACTTTATAATACCACTTTTAGCAATTATGGCTTCCCCCAAACAATTCTGGGAGCTGTGATTTGTTAAGGGTGCTAAGAGGAGGCCCCTAGTTCTCTCACAGAGCTACAATCACCAGATTTTCCTGTGAAGAGAATCTTAAGCCTGAATACTGTTATCTTTTTGCACCATCATATTAATGCGCCAGGCCCAAGCAGTTAATGCAACACTAACCTTTTAAAGTGAATTTTTGTGAGGCCCCTGGCGCGCTGTGGCAGATAGATGCCACATAAATAACATTTATTGTTATTATCACTATATGTCGTGTTCACTCTGTTTGGCCGCCATTAATAAACCATTCGGGCAATGTTGTTGCAATGTATAATATTAGCAGTCTGTTCCTCGGGGAAACATATAACTGGGTATTTAATATTCTAGATGTTTCCTGACCCATCTCTCCCAAACGCAAGACTGCCGAATGGTGTTCAAAGTTCAGTGGGAGTGAGAATGGAGTGGGGTGGGAGGGGAGAGATTGCGCAAGCATGCTCAGGTTTCTTTAACATTACAACACAATCCGCTGTAACTCATGCAATATGTCTAGCTATTAAAATTCTGCTAGTTTGGGTAATATTCGCTAAACTAAATTGCAGATAGTTGAAAGGTTGCCATTTCAAGCTCTTTGGATATTCAGTATAAAAGCTTGCCCCGACGTTCCTTTTCCCCTCTCACAGCTGCAGTTTCAGTGATTGATTTTTTAAAAAGGTTTGCATGTCATCCCCAGAGATTGTTGAGGCAGACCTCCTTCGCTGAGAGTCAGTACGGTGTTGCGATTGTAACGTTGGTCTGGGGCCTAGGCCCTAGCCACCAGCCAGCCATGGAATTCACTTTGGGTCAGTTGCTATGACTCCACTTAACCCACTGCCACAGGGGCGTTATGAGGTTAAAGTGTGTGAGAAGGGAGAATTCTGTGCACCAAGAGTAAGGAGCATTTCCCAGGCTGAGGATTACATTTTTTCCCATATGTGGACCACTTGCAAGTGGTGGGAAGGGCCAGAGGCAGAGACGCATGTCCTCCACACACATCAAGGCGGAAAAACAGGAAGCCATCTTCTTGGGCCACACTTCCTCATGAGTCACATGACCCATGCGACATTGTGGCCCTAAAAGACACTCTTTGGGGTGGCTACCACCCCAATATGGGCATGTTTGGGCACAGCAGAAGATCATGGCTCTGAAAAAAAGCGCCTTTTGGGGTCGAGATTGCATGAGATAGTGGTGCCCAAAATGGCCGCCATGCTCTCGTGCGAAAAAACCCGGGATGTCCCAGTTTTATTGGGTCAGTTGAGGAGTATGGAAAGGGAGTGTTGGTCAAAAGAGCAATGGATACAACTCTTACCTTTGTATAGTTGTCTGCATTCCAGCCATGCAGAAGCTGGAGGTTTCTGCAAAGACACACACACACCTTTCTCTATTCTCCATCCAGGCAAAGATGAGGCACAACCTAACCACTCAAAAGCACTCAAAGAGGGCATGGAGCATGGTGCGTGAAGGTTGTGGCCTCAGAATGGAAGACATAAACTATGTACCCATTAGCTGCTTAGAATGCAGTCATGGTGTCTCCCCACACATGCACTGTGTTTCAAGCACCACTTTTGCACTGCTGTCCACACCAAAGAGGGGTGGCCATGTTTTTTCTGGGTGCCCATTACTTGATTTGTTTCCCTGCACCTGCAACCCCCCCCCCAAAAAAATAAACTTGCCTTCACTGTAACTACCATCTGCACATGTGCAATGGCTGTATAAAATGTACACACCTCGGCTTAACCGCAGCTTATGTTTTCAAATCAGATGGAAGCTGGTCTGAAGGAAGGCACATCAAATAGGTGTATTTCTCAAGGAACTACAGAATGCCTAGGGATTGTGGCTAATGCCATGTGCAATTGGCTTCCAACACCAGCAGTCGGAGGTACACGGTCATGGTCTATGGTAGGGCCAGACAGGGTGGCCAATAAGGTGCCTATGGGAAGCCTGCGGGAAGAGTCCTTGTCTCTCTCTTTTTGCACAGGGGTCTCTTTTTTCCTAGGTATTATGTAAAATAATAATAAATGTGGAATGACAGCTAAGTTTCAAATCAATCACAGGCATCTGATGGTATTACTAAGCGTCCGTACTCTATTCTCAGGTCTATGGAATCATAATTTGAGCCCCTCAAATTGATTTATACCTCTGTGATAGAGCAGTCCCAATTCATTATTCCATATTTAATTAATATATGCTTCAAAAGGAGTTGTCAAAAGACCAAGTTAATTATAAAAATGGAGGCAAAAGAAAAGGAGAAGCTAAAATCCATTGTGTCACATTTCAGTTCGGTGACAATCACTTCACTCCTGAAAGGATTATGGATGGATTTCTATCATTTGATGTGGCTTTCAGTAAATATTGATTTAAAGAAATAGATCATAGCATGGCTCCTTGAGTCTATGGAGCTGTAAGAAGGAATGGATGAAGAATTTATTTGATCTGCTTTTTGCAATGGGCCGTCCAAACGACTGCTCACAAACCTACCTGTCGATCGGAATTTTGCGATAAAATTTCATTGTGAAAAAAATACACACAAAAATGCATATTTTATATTTAATGATGTGTTTTTTAAAAAATCATATTGCTACACCCCTCTGTCTGAGCAGTGTAAGATTCCAGTCGTTCCAGGAACTCACCCGGGGTGTCTTTGGTCTGTGGTGTCTTTATGATATATGGCTTTATTTACACATATACACAACCTGCACCTAGATGGAGGGGTTGTAGAGCATTCACTTCCTATGAGGATGTGGCTTCCCCCCCCCCTTAAAAGTTTGCATGAAAAATGTGAATCAACTGCATTTCCCTCTTTTCCCTAAGTACAATATGGGTCTGTATTATTTTAAGCAGTTCTGAGAACATCTGATCTGTGCTCCTGATTTTGTGTGACACAGGAAAGTCACTGGATTGGCAGTTCACATGGGAGAGGTGACAAGGTGTCCTAAATATTAATCCCACCTTCGAAATAGTTTGTATGCTTTATGCTCCCACTGCTAGGGGAACTTCCTAGGGCCAAATCCCCTCCTGTGGAACCTTCTGGGAGCTGTGTGCTAGTTGTGGGTGAGGCCAGAGGCAAAACTAAGTGGAGCAATGGAAGCCCCTCTTACATTTTCTACAGTAGGCTACACAGCACATTCAGAGGTTTCTACTTGCCCTCTCTCTCTCTATCCAGGTGTCATGGACTGGCTAGATGCAGAAATGTAGTGAGGGACACCAGTTGGAGAACCCTCAGGGGAAGAAGGCTCAGAGCCAGGGGATTGGTGGTGGGGCGATGAGGAGTGGTCAGAGGGAGATGATGGAGCAGATTAGGAGGAGGAAGTGTCCAAAGCTGAAGAGATAACAAGGTTTAGTGAGCAGGAAGAGGCTGTGGTAGCAGAGAGAAGCCAAGAAGCATGGAAGAAAGCCGGCCAAGAGGCAGCCAAGCTGAAGCCAAGATGCCCACCCCCCTGCTGTAACCAGCTCCCTTTCCCCCTGGTCTCCCAGCACTGCCCATATGAAATGGGCAGAGTAGATACAGACAAGGTGAAGAAGTCTCAGCGTGCAAGGGAAAGACCCTGGGGAGGAGGAGACTTAGAGAGCTGTGGGAAGTCGGGGACTCTCGGTCCTTGCAGCTGCCTCATTAGAGCAAGATCAACTGGGAAGAGCTGCTGTGCTCAATAGGCCTGAGCTGTTTTTGTTTCTTTGAAGAAAGAGTTAACATCACTGACATCTTGTGAGTTTTTGCTGACCTGACCCCAATACCCACCCTGACACCAGGTATTTTCATAGTTCCAGCCTTCCAAAAAAGCACTTTAGGAGGGTGCCAAGCAGGACTAGTGAGAATTGTGGCCCAGAAGAAGGGGTCTTGAGGGCCTCTTACTACTCCTAGGCCTGAGGTTCTCCACTTTTACACTACACATTTTCCTCCCGGCAACAATGAGCCTAAGAAGCAAAGCGCTCTCTCTCTCTCTCTCTCCTCACCTCAACCTCATCCAAGGCTAGTTCCCATCTTTAACACTGACCAGAAATGCAAGAAATGCCATACACATCTGGACTTGGGATCAGAGACAGTGCTCCTGATCCCCCCAACTGAAGGTGTGTGTGGTAGAGAGCCATTATGCAACGTTTATACTAGGGATCAGCAACTGAGTCCATACACTCCAGCAATAAAGGTAAAGGTACCCCTGCCCGTATGGGCCAGTCTTGACAGACTCTAGGGTTGTGCGCTCATCTCACTCTAGAGGCCGGGAGCCAGTGCTGTCCGCAGACACTTCCAGGTCACGTAGCCAGCGTGACAAGCTGCATCTGGCGAGCCAGCGCAGCACACGGAAATGCTGTTTACCTTCCCGTTGGTAAGCGGTCCCTATTTATCTACTTGCACTTAGGGGTGCTTTCGAACTGCTAGGTTGGCAGGCGCTGGGACCGAACGATGGGAGCGCACCCCACCGCGGGGATTCAAACCGCCGACCATGCGATCGGCAAGTCCTAGGTGCTGAGGTTTTACCCACAGCGCCACCCGCGTCCCACTCCAGCATTACTCTGACGAAAATCAGGATGCGTGTCTTTTGGTGCACTTGTAAGAGCCAGCTGACTCACGCAAGTGCATGAGACCACTGCAGTCACTGGCACATCCTCTTCCCCGAGGTTGGTAGCAGCAGCGCTGGAGGGGGGAAACAAGGCATTCCGTGATCAAATCAGGATGTCATTCCAGGATGTCCCAGGAAAATCGGGACACTTGAAGGGTACGTGGGTCAAGTCTGGTGACTTGAATAATGATGCTGGGTTTCCTTAACTGCCGAGCCAGAGGCAATATGGGAGTGGTGGCTGCAGGAATGGGAATTGCTGATGGGCCACATTCAGAGGACACTCCCGCCCCCTTCTTAAAGCAGACCAATCCAGGCCCTGGGCTCTTGCCCTGAGCTTTGACCAAGGTGGTTCCTGCATCAAACTGATCGACCTTTGCAAATGTAGCTTCACCCTCCTCAGAAAGATGCTTGAGGTCTCCCAGGTGCCAGTCACAAACTGCAGTATGTTTGCAGATTTACAGAGGAGTCATGTATGGTTGGAGGGGTGGGACGGAAGGGTGGAAAGAGACGAGAGAAGGAGAAGGTTGAGAACTGCCTGCTTGGGAGTCTATACAAACTAAATCAAAGGTATTGTTCAAAATTTACAGCAGGTCACCTCTTCTTTTTTCCTCCCTCTATTTCTTTTCAATATCGAATGAAGGGCTGACCAGCAAGGTCATCCTTTCCTTATTAATGAGGCATCGCTGGAGCTTTGTCTCATTAGGGCACTCAGAACTGTGCATTTACTGCAATTTCTAGCACTTAATAGAGAGGGGTCAGAGCAGGGCATATTCAATTTCCACTTGGCAGAGGGAGGAAAAATGGAAGCGATTCATTTGCACAAATTTGAATAATTCTTCTCCGTCTCCTTTTCCCGGGCCCGCTCTGCAGATAATTCTTGCATTTGAGCATCGCGTCCAAAGCTTTCCTGGCGGCCAGCAGTGGGTCCTCTGCAAAAAGCTGTATTGCAGCTGACAGGTTCCAAGAATCCAAGTGTCAAAATACAACTGTTCCTTATCTCCCTAATGCCACCATTGCTATTACCCTGCCGCCTCCTCTCCCCTCACAACTGGGAATAGCGACTGCCTCCAGCGAGCTCTTAAACTTATCATAAATGTATCAAGATTGCTGTGGGCCATGAAACAGCTGTAGACAATTAATCTTTCCACAATTCTCCGGCATAAGAATTGCTCTCCCTGCAAAGTAACATCTGCTGCGCCGAGGTGATTATTCATGGGCAGTGGGTGACACCATAGTTTTATGCATAGAGCCATCAGTGGCAATGAAGCAAAATTTATAGTTTTCCCTGGTTCAGTAAGAATAACATTTCGGCTGCATTAAAACATCATCTATCAGCATTGTCCCAAAGCTCAGGGCCTCATCTCATCTGGAGAAATTAAAAAGTATTCATTTTAATGCTAAGTTGTGAAGTCTGCAGTGACATTGCTTTTTATTATTTTGTGGGGGTTTTTTTTTAAAGCAATATTAGTGAGGATGTTGGAAAGGTGGAGGGGAGGGGAGGTTACACGGTGCAGCGAAGCTGAGGATTAAATGTGCTAGCAGGTAGTAATGATATCCCAATTATTGGGCTGCTGCTTCTTATTTATTCATAACCCTTGAATGCTTAATCAAAAATTCTTGAATCAAATGCAACAGCTAAAGAGGGAAAGTTATTTCACCGAGGCAATGTAATTCTTTGCCTTGGATGAACACAAACAGAGACGGGGAGGCAAAAGCTCTCTGCTCCAACCAGTGAGACAAATTCAGTGTTTTAAACATGAAACCAAAACCCGGTAAGAAAAGATATTAGATGGTAGTGTAAGATAATGATTTGCTAAGGGTGGGGTGAGGGGGAAGGACCCCTTCCAATTTACTTATTTTAAGCTGATTAACCTCCTCTTTGGCAAGGATCTGGCTTAGGGGAAAACCTGGAAATTGCTTCTTATGTGCATTTAAAATAGCTTGTATTAAGTGCAAGGTTGTGAAACGTTTGTGCTTTGGTAACAGCCATTTTTAGCTCATGAGCAAAGTTCAAAGCAACACAAGGAAGGTTTCTATGTCACAGGGAAAATTCTCTGATTAGTGGCTTTTTCGCTGTCGCCCTGCTATAATGTACTTGTCTCCCCCACCAGCCCTACAGCCATGCAGAGTCAGTTTAATATTTTATCCATAGTGATTGGAAATGTTCATCCTGAATCATCAAAACTTGGGCAGGTGACACATCTGTAATCTTCAATGGGAAGGTCATGACTGATGCTCTGCTCTATAGAAGCCACTTCTCATCATAGTTTTGGGTGACAGCCCAGAATCTGCACTGGCAGATTGTCAGATATTACCATTCATTGGTGTCAAAGCTTCCTAAATCACACCTACAAAATGATGATGTATTGGAGCTTCAGGTTGGCCTATTGTTGCACATCTCAACATAACGCATACCCCAGGTACATGCCCATCTTGCATTCTGTGGGCACGCCCAAACTAATATCCCATCATCTCTGTTTGAGAAGGGCCTGGTTTCTTGACAGGTTAGCCCAAGCAAGGAAAATTCCAGGGGTGCTTTGTGAACAGCAAGAATGAATGCTATTGATTTTCTCCTTGAGACAACTAGAGGTGACCTATTGTATTGGGGGCGATACCATTCTGTCTAGGGGGGATATGGCTCTGAGGTGAAGTGTTTGTATTCAGTTGCTTGGAGAACAGTCTCTAGGCAAGTATTATAGACATGCAGAGATGCCCAGAGAAGTCTATAATCTCTGTGTCAGATCAGCCAGGAAAAAAAAGCAACAATAATGATGCAAAGCCAGGAATGGCACAAGAAATGGAAGATGGTGGCCCTGATCCGATACTGATACAATTAACTGTGACTAAGCCCCATTGGAACAGGTTAGTCACAACTCATATTAGCAGGGCTGGGGCCAGTACGTCTAATCTTAAAAGTTCAACTACAGTGGTACCTCGGGTTAAGTACTTAATTCATTCCGGAGGTCCGTACTTAACCTGAAACTGTTCTTAACCTGAAGCACCACTTTAGCTAATGGGGCGTCCTTCTCTGGTGGCACGGCAGCAGTAGGCGAACCCATTAGCTAAAGTGGTACTTCAGGTTAAGAACGGACCTCCAAAACGAATTAAGTACTTAACCCGAGGTACCACTGTACAATGAATTGGGGGGGGGATGTTTAAAATAACATTTGTTTTAAAAACCAGAAGCATTTTTGTTCGGTATTTTAGGACAAGAGCTGCCGAAAGAAAAATGGACATTATTCATGTATGCTACAACAGCAGCAAGAATCTTAATAGCACAAAACCGGAAGACTGGAGAAATACCGTCAAAAGAACAATGAAAAGAAAAGATGAATAACTATGCAAAGTTAGCAAAACTAATGGACAAGCTGTGTGAAAAGGACAACGGGGACTGTGAAAAAGAATGGGAACCTTTTATAACATATTTGCAGAAACCAAACAAAAAAAATGGACTCATTGGCAGGATTTAAATAAATATTTACAACTTTATTGAAAGAGAACAAGAAGTATAACAATTGGACAACATAGTACTAAATACAAACAGCAGAAATGGAAGCTGAGGGAAGTCAACAGGGAGGGGGGAAATTGGAAAATGGATGTTTAGTAATGGTGATGTATATTTGTTGTAAGAAAGAAACTCAATAAAAATTATTTTTAAAAAATAGAAGCTGAATTGGGTAGCGCCTTTCCAGGTGAGGAGATGGTGCTGAGAGAGATCAGAAATAGCAGCTGACATCTTTGATGGATTTTAATTAATTAATGGATTTTAATTAATTAATTAAGTTTTAGTTTATGTGGTGATTTGATGTATTTTATGTTTTATATTCTTTTTTCTTTTTTTCTTTTCATTTTATTCTTTTTCTTTTACTATTGTTAATTATTTTTTTGTTACATTTATGTATGAAAAATAATAAATATTATTGTGAAGAAAAAAAAGAAATAGCAGCTGACATCTTCGGAAGACAGCAATACAAGAGACAGAGTACTGTGAGTTGATTAGGGATGGAGGAGAAATTCCACTCAGCACTCATTCAAAGCCAAAACTATCAAATTTGCACTTTTGGAAATAATATGAAAACTGAAACACAGCTTCCCCCTCAAAATTTACACTTTTCTGAATTTTGCATTGCAGTTCTCCAACCGAACCTTCTTTACAAAATTCATGTAATTGGGGGGGGGGAACATGCATAAAAATGAAGGTTCTGTTGACATACAAACATGCATTATGGATGGGGAAATTGCTTGCAACAATGTGTACATTAGTCAAAAAGGCATATAAAAATATGTTTATCGAGAGAAATTTGCAGTAAAATGTTGGTGAATTTTCATAACGATATAAAACAAATCACAAATCGATGCAGAATGTGAATAACTGAATTTAAGATTGGAATAAGTAGAAGCTAAGAAAACAGAAATGGATAGCTCCTTTCCTCCCTGGGGTTTTTATTTATTTATTTATGATTTTCAGGTTTATACATTTCAATAATTTCACAGTCATTTTAGCATTTCAAAACTTGACTTCCTCCCCCCTCTTTCTGCGGTTCCTTAAAGTTATTTTTAATATCTTTTGCATATCCAAATTAACTTAGTTTGTTCATTTGTTCATCTACTTTAAATATACTCTTATGAAACTGCAGATTGTTACAATAATCCTACCAATGTTCGAATCTTATCTGTTTACAATTTGTCTTTCCTCCCTAGAGTTGACTGAGAAACACTGTGGGTTTCTGGGTGTCTCTCAGAGGATGTTCTGCCATTGAAGCCTCTCCTCTGTACTGCTAAGGTCATCACATAAAACAGAATAGTGACATGCTCATAGCAATCAAGATTAACTGTGGTAGAGGGAGACACTGACCTTCGAAAGCCTTGGGTTGCCCACTCCCACCCTTCAATAAACACACAAGACGTAACTGGCTGTACGTTTGAATAAATAAAGTATACCATTCATTGTATTAAATTGTAGATTTTAACAGAAGTAGCTCATAAAGTTCAACAAAAAAAGTAGAAGACCCAGTGGATCAGTTCATTCTCTAATCAGTTTATGTGTAAGTGTCTATTCCACCTGTCTGTTCATAGAGTCCCACCCTTCACCAATTCTCCTAAAAGACACTCATCATTGTGCTGCTTCTCAGAATCGCAGTTTCTCAGCAGGATGACCTCATCTTGCTTAAGCACCGCAAGTTCTGAGTTAATGCTACAATTCCCCATCTCTTTAACCCTGTTGGGAAGAACTGTACGGTGTGCAGAACTGGAGAAAGCACACCGTTCCTTCTCAGTTGTTTGCCGCTCAGCAGCAAGCAGAGAAATCGCTCTGTGCAGACCATATTCCGCATAGTGATCGTTTTCCATGAGAAGAAAACATTTCTGCAACAGCCAACTGGGCCACAGCTCAGTGGAATCCTGGAATATCCAAGTTGAAATATACTCAGAGTCGAGTGTGGATTTCATGCTCTTTATTCAGCTCATAGTGGTGAGGAGGAATGGAAGTTCCCCCAGAATGTCTGCTTTATATACATTATTTACACAATGGGCCCCACGTGATTGGCTAATTCCAGGATTCTCCTGTAGGCCAATCAGGTTGCGGATTCACTTCCACCTGGAGCTGGATTGGGTGGCTCCTGTGGACCAATCAGACTGCTGCATTCTGGATCCTATTGTTCTAGGACCAATCAAAATGCTGCATTTTGGATCCTATTCAACTCAGTACATAACACCAGTGTAGCCAGGAAGGAGCCCTGATTGAAATACCGGAAAGCTGTGTAGGTGTCAGGGGGGGGGACTGAGGAGGAATTCTGGGAGCCACCACCCCTTTCTCTGCACCTTCCCAAAAAGAGACGGAGAGTCTAGATTTAGAACAGTGGTTTGCAGAAGGGCATAGTTCAGAGGCTGCCGAGGGGGGAAAGCTGGGACATATTGGGGGAGCAGCAGGACGAAGAAGCACCGGGGCAGAGTAAGGTGGCAGACTCAGTGGCTTTGGAGAGCATTTCTGATCCCCACTCTCCCAAAACCAGTTGGGCCGTGAGAATAGCAGAACAGAAATCTCAGATGCAGAAAGCACTGACCAGCCAGCGCAGGGGTGATGTAGATTAGGAGAGACTGAAGGGGTGGGAGTTTACTTGGAGCAATGCTATTATTTAACAGAGACAGTGTTCCTTTGTCTCTCTCTGTGAATACTAAATAAATTACATGGTAAGAACTCTTTTCAGTTATCTGCTTTTTGACTGCCACCGGAGGAGGGATCTTAATTCCCTGGAACCTTGGCAGTAAGCCAGCTTCTTCTGACCAGATAGCAACTCTGGACTGCATCTGAAGCTGGGGCAGGCTAGTGTAGAATATACCAAACTAGATAGACCAACAGCCTAACATGGGTGGAGAAAGTTTTCTTAACTTTTTCCACCCATGACATTTTTGATCCATTCAATCAGGGATGGAAACTTGTGGCCCTCCAGACATTGCTGAACTGTAACTTCCATCATGCCTGGTTTTTTGCCATGCTGGCTAAAGAGGATGGGAGTTATAGTTCATCAACATCTGGAGAACCACATCTGGAGGTTCTCCACCTCTGAATCAAATCTCCCTTGTGGGACCAGGTCCCTATACTAGCTATTTCCAGGGAGTGCAACCAGTAGAGGGACACAGCTAGTCCACACATATTATGGAAGTATAAATATTTTCATTCATTCGTGCGTATTAGAAATTGAATTCACATTTAAAGGCAAAATTACCTGATTTGGACTTTAGGGGGGGGATATGTTATCTGAAGCACAGTCATCCTTCAAAATCTGTACATGTACAAATTTTGTAATGCGGTCCTCCAAATTATGTGTATGAAAAAGTGTAAGTGTGCATTTAAATGCAACTGTGGGAGACAGTGGAAGACAGAAGTGCCTGGCGTGCTCTGGTCCATGGGGTCACGAAGAGTCGGACACAACTAAACGACTAAACAACAACATCAGTGAAAATGACATACAAAAATGTGCTATATTAGTAGAATTTGGTTTGCAACGATGTTCATATTGGGCAAAAATTGCATACAAAAGTTATATACAGTGGTACCTTGGGTTAAGTACTTAATTCGTTCCGGAGGTCCGTACTTAACCTGAAACTGTTCTTAACCTGAAGCACCACTTTAGCTAATGGGGCCTCCTGCTGCTGCTGTGCCACCGGAGCCCAATTTCTGTTCTTATCCTGAAGCAAAGTTCTTAACCTGAAGCACTATTTCTGTGTTAGCAGAGTGTGTAACCTGAAGCGTATGTAACCCGAGGTACCACTGTATTAGGAGAAATTCACACTAAGATGATGATATAGTTACCTGAGGATTTTTGAAATAAATTGGCAAACTGATACAGCAATGTAGAGAATTGAACTTAAGATTACAAAAATGAGAAACTAAGAAAAACAAAATAGATGCATTCACTGATTCCCTAGTGTAGATGCAGGGTGGTACGCAGCTACATTCCACTCACAGAAGACCCATTGAAAACAATGGATATGACTAACCTAGGTCTGTTCCATTACTTTCAATGGGTCTGTGCCAGGTGGAACTTAGATATAGTCGACAGTGTTGTTGTTTCTCAGGTTGGAAGGATGAGGCTTTTAATATAGGTAGCTAAGGTGAGGAAAGAAATAGATGGCCAAATTTCTAAGGATATTATACCCTTCCTTCTATTTGATTTTTTTTTTTTAATGGTGAAGCACAAATTACCCGAGCCTTAGAACTCCTGGTGTCTATCCCAGGCCTCTGAAGTCAACAGTTATGGTGCTAAACTTTAATCAATCCCATAAAATGTTACTCAGAAAGTGACCCTGGTGTTATGGCTGAAGTACATCTCCTACATTAAAAAGCACTTTTGTTTCAGCATGGCCAATATTATTGAGAGAGAGAGAGAGAGAGAGAGAGAGAGAGAGAGAGAGAGAGAGAGAGAGATGCTAATAAGTGGTGCCTAAGATAAGCATGCAAGAGGGAAAGAGAGCCAGGACGAAAGGGTGAAAAGAAACAGAACAAAGGCAAGGGGGGTTCCATTAGGCTAGAGCAGGAGTAGCCAACATGGTGCCCCCAGGTGCTATTGGACTACAACTCCCATCAGCCACAGCTAGTATGGTCAATGGTGAGGGTTGATGGGGATTGTAGTCCAGCAATATCTGGAAGCAGGGCCAGCCCCCAAGACATTTTGGCACCTGAGGCAAACCACCAAATGATGCCTCTCTCCCTGCCAGGGAAGAAGGGGTGAGTGAAGATCTCTCTCAGGAACAAAGGGGGAAATCCAAAGGTCTGCATTGGTATCTGATGTCCGTATGGATTCTGCTGCCTGAGGCAGTTGCCTCACCTTGCCTCACGGGTGAGCCGGCCTTGTTTGGAGGGCACCATCTTGGGTGGAGTCTATCAAATTGTTTTGACAGGGTTGGGTATATGTCGTTCTTCCCTGAAAAAGTGGGATAATGTAAATGTGGTTAAGTAGGAGCCCAGAGAGCACCCAAAATTGGGCACTCAAAGACAGAGGCTCTGAAAACGCTGAAGCCATATTAGACGCCACAGTTTTCCTTTTTTCAAAGCCAATGTTTCTGCAATGAGAATAAAGAGCCACAGGGGAGACGCTTTGTTTGGGATTATTAAAGAGAAATGTGAGTCATGTTCATTAAAGGCAAGCTTGCAGAATGTTTTATATTAGTGGCTGTGTAATGATTAGAGCTTCCTGTAATAATGATAATGAGGATTCAACTATATGAATTGAACATTCTAAGTTAATTCACATCCTTTCAACTAATAAGCCCTTAAGGAATCAGCAGGAGGAAGTGATGGTTTTAGCTCATCATTTGAGTGGGCTGGAGAGAACTGAGTTGACACCTATGTCAGATCTGAAATGGCTCCTAAACTGTGGGGTTCTCTCTCTTTTGAGATCACACTCTTCATTTTGAAGAGGAATAAAAAAAAACCCCTATTTACACTGGTACCTCGGGTTACAGACTCTTCAGGTTACAGATGCTTCATGTTACAGACTCCGCTAACCCAGAAATAGTACCTCAGGTTAAGAACTTTACCTCAGGATGAGAATGGAAATCATGTGGCGGTGGCAGCGGGAGGACCCATTAGCTAAAGTGGTGCCTCAGGTTAAGAACAGTTTCAGGTTAAGAACGGACCTCCAGAACGAATTAAGTTCTTAACCCGAGGTACCACTGTATTTTGTTGTGCTGTCACAGAGTTATTTAAAGGCTGTTTTATCCCTTTTTTTAGCCAAAGAAAGGCTCTTAGAGAGGCTTGCAGATCACCAAGGAAAACAGTCCCTGACCTCAGGTTTACAATCTAAAAAAAGGAGGTAATAGGAAATCAGCACACTTAAATACAAGTTCATAGAGCACAATCTAGCTCCATCAACACCCAACAGTGAAATCAGTGGGAGAGGGGCCTGTGGGTTCTCAGTTGTAGTTTGCTTGCAACCAAGATGTTACTTGCAGCAAACCTTCTGAGAAGTTTGGTGCTGTGGTTTTCATCTGTGTGATGTCTCCTTAATTGTGTTTGAGAGGATGTGGGAGACTGAAACCGCTCCATGCGCAAATAATGCATCTGGTTTTCATCAATCAAAGGCAGGAAAGCATGGTACCTATTTGCTGCACAGGCACATGTTTTATTTATTTATTAATAGAAACATTTCTGTGCCCCCTTTCAGGTCCCACGATTGATCCTAAGGCAGCTTACAAACCCTGATATGCTAAATACTGAGAACAGTGAAAAACCTTTCTAAAAACCAACAAAAATGCCTTGATCCCCCAACCTGCCCATCAACAAAGGAGCCAGTCAGACCTCTCTTGGGAGAGAGTTCCACACCCAGGATGCTGCCACCTCTAGCTGTCAGGCTTCAGGGAATCGTCTTCCTCCTCCGTGGCAGTAGATAAGCAGAACTAAGGAAAAGGAGTCTTCTTACCTGTTAGAAACTTTAATAATCACAGCAAGAGAACAAAGAACACATCTCCTAGAATGGTTGTGCTCCCAATTAAGGATTCCACCTCTTTCTGTCCCTATTAGTCTACTTCCCTTCTACGTCTTGTAATCTGAGCTTATACCCTCTGTGCTTTCTATTCTGCCACTTTCTGAGCTCTCCATGACTTTGGGGGTGAATGCTGCCCACAGACTGTGAATCTGTTAACCCTCTCTCTCTCTCTTCCAGTGTTTCCTCTCCTAGCTGTTCCCCATCCAGTATTTCCCAGCTTCTGCCTTCTGAACTGTGCCCCTCTGCAAACCACTGTTCCAAATCTATACTGTCCTCCAGCTCCAGGATCAGGAGGAGGGGGTAGCTCCCACCATTCTTCCTCAGTGCTGCCCTCCTCAGCACGGTCCCTGACACTAGCCAGTATTCCTTTGATGGTGGAACATAGATCAGGACCCATGAGACCCCACTGGAGGAAGGAAGGTCCATACAGGAGGAGGTGGGGAAAGGCTTGCCCCAAACACTGTCACTTTGCATCCATTTTTATAAGTAACGGGCTGAAACTTTAATATCAGACTTTTTACGTGGGTGTACTCCCCTGAACATCTGTTTCCGTTATCATGCCTTTCTTACGTGTTCCTAGGAAGAAGCGGGAACTCATCGTGATTTTCAGCTGAGGGAGCAGAATGAAAATGAACTTTGATAAGGTTTTCTGTAAACAAAAATATTGCATCTCTTGAAGTCAGTTACCTGACAGAAGACATTAGAGCAGAGGAACCTGAGATTGTGTTTAGACCTGGACATGTATTGTTAAATGTGACATGCTCAATTTATCATTAGTTATGAAGTGAAAACGGATGAATACACATTCAATTTAGTTCAGCTGCTTTCTTCATTTATCACACTCTTTCATCATCCATCATTCCCCCCTTCGCACCCCTTTTGATTTAAACAAATAACACACTTTCATAAGTTTAATCTAATTAATCATAATTGTAATGTAATGTTCCCTTAATGAACCATACATTGGGCTTTATAAAGTTTGCTGCAGATTTTAATAAAATCAGCTTCAGATAGAATCTACAACTCGTCTTGTTTTCCCCCAAAACTACCAACCGCTTTTCCTGTTATTGTTTCGGCTGATAATGATGATGACAGATCGGTCACTCGAGTGAATTGTCCTTGTAGAGAGAACAGTTCCAATATATTGGAAAGTGTTCATCATTATATGAGACAAGATATATATTTAAGGACAGGTTAATTGAAGCAGAAGCAAATCAGAAAATCAACCCAATGGATTTGTCCACTTTATCGCAGCAGAAGAGGCAATACTTCCTATCTCGCTGGGCCATCACAAACACCACTGGCTGGGGAAAGGCAGTGTTAGCTCACTTAAGAAACGGGAGAAGACTGTTCAGATATTCTTCATCATATTTACCTCTTAATTTCTCACATTTCTATTGAATGGGTAGATCTTACCTCCTAAGAGCACAACTCTGTTGAGTTTGTTTCAAGTCACTTCCTAACTTGGAAGTATCATGGCGGTTCTGAGGTCCTAATAATACAGTCATTGCATTTGGCTGTTTTGGATCAAGTGGTCAATCTTGTGAATGGGCACGGGTTGGACATTGCAGCAAGCTTTTGCAAAGAGAACTTGGCAAGTTGCATTCTCTGGCTGTATAAAGAGGTCAATTTCTTTAAAGAAAATTAATAATACAGTGGTACCTTGGTACTCGAACGGCTTGGCTCCCAAACATATCAGCTCCCAAACACTGCAAACCCAGAAGCTCCTGCAGCCAATTGGAAGCCGCGCCTTGGTTTTTGAATGGTTTCAAGAGTCGAACAGACTCCTGGGATGGATTAAGTTCGAGAACCAAGGTACCATTGTAAAATGAACTACCGGTAAGTCATGTCCTCAGGGCTTGGGCACCATTGGTTTTCCAAAGGTGCCTTGGTAGTGAGGAGTGGCTGAACAGCTACAGAGCTCTTTGCTGCAAAGGGACATGTGACCTTTGCTGCTTCTTGTGCAGCTGCTGCTGTTTGCCCCCAACTTCATAAGCTCGCTTGGCTCTTTCCCTCCCTATTCCCCACACTCCCGTTCCTGGCCTTACTTTTGCAGCAGAGAGCGATGCACATGGTTTGTCTGTGCCTCAATTCTCTCCCAAGTCAGATGCAATCGTGGTTACATGGAGGGGAAGAGAAAAATCACCCCTTCGGAGGTTTCGCCCATCAAGTAGATGATCAGTCAAAGTCCTCCAAACACTTCGGCAGAGGTTGCTGTCACTCTTCCCATTATCCTGGCTCTGTGGGCTCCAGTCCCCCTGTCTCCCCCATGCTGCTCTCCCCATCACTTCCGTAATGCCCCTGACAAGCTTTGGCTCTGCAATCTTCTCGGTGACACTTTGCCCCTCTGCTCGTCCTCCGTTTCTCCTTGCGTTTCCTCCGGCACAGCTCTGCTAATGCCCCGAAAGCCGTTATTTGCCATTAGAAAATGGCCAGAAGCACGGCTATCAATTAACGTTAAGTGTAAAGCATGAGCTCTTGTTAATCATTCATTATCCTCGCGCTGCAATAGCACAAGTCGCAGGAGTAGCCTGTCCAATAATCCTTACGGCCCCCAAGGTGCCCATCAACCGCAATACTGATTACTAAGCTGCTGCATTATCTGGAGGAGATATATATGAACAGAGTCCCGCACAATTTATAGGATGTCACCAGCAGCCGGAGAGTTCGGCCCCAGCGTCCCCTGTGACATTGCAAAGGATCCTGGAGCACACCTCTCGAATCGGGCTGTGTGGCCTTCATGCAGCCTTGGAAAATCGAGAAGCTCAGTGCTACAGCATCTGCTTTGCATGCAGACCCCAGCTACCATCCCTGGCATCTCAAGGCAGAGACGGAAATGTTCCCATAAGAGCTGCTGGCAGCCAGTGTTGACCATACACAGCTGGAGAGACCAGCTGTGGTTCAGTGGTATCAGCATCTGCCTTGCGTGGACAAGGTTCCAGGTTCAATCCCTGGAGTCTCCAGATAGGACTGGGAGAGAATTGTGCCTGAAAACAAGGAGCATAGCTGTCAACTTTTCCCTTTTTTAAAGGGAAATTCCCTTATTCCAAATAGGATTCCTCGCAAGGAAAGGGGAAAGTTGACAGCTACACCCAGGAGAGCCCCTGCCAGTCAATGCAAATGACACTGAGTTAGATGGAGCAACGGTCTGACTCATTCAAAGCTATCTCCCTATGTCCCCAACAGCAAAACCTGGGCCTGGCCCCCTGGGTGTCATGGCAGGACACTTAAAATGGTAATTCAGTTACAAAAGCATACTTAAGTCTAGCTTAAAATGGTGGCTGAGCTTGGAGCTCAGACAAAGCGGATGTTCGCACATTACTGGCAGAGCAGAAAGAGATGGAAAGAGGAAGGAGATGTGCCCAGGCAGGTAGGAGAATATATATCTATGCCCTCCCCCTGTCAGGGCATACAGTTCTCTCTAGGAAACTTAAGGGGGAAATCTGTGAGCTTCAGCTCCTATCATGTGCTCATCTAGCAAAATATGAATTGTTGATTTGGCCGAATTTTAAATATCCTACAGTGCCTCCATGGCAACTACGGTGGCCGAAGAAGGCTAGGTGATGGCTGACACTCTCAATGACACAGATATGGTGCATGGCAACCAGAGAACAGGCCTTTTCTGCAGTGGCCCCACACATGTAAAATCCTTGGACAACTGACTCTGTGGTCATTATGGGATCAGTCATTTGAACAGTTTTTACCTCAGCTGTGGTTGTTGTTTTGACTTTGCTTGGTTCAGTTCTTTGTACACAGTATTGCATTTTGCATTGCTGTTTCCTCCTCTTCCTCCACGTTGCGTAAGCCACACTGTAGGGAATAAATTTGGAAGGGTGGACTAGACGGGCCATTGGTGTTGTTGTTGTTAAAATTTGTATACATCCCTTCATCTGAAGATCACAGGGCGGTTTGCAACCTAAAATTACAAAATGAGGACACAAAGTACCTAACAAAAAAACAAAAACAAACTAATAATAATAATAATTTATTTGTATCCCACCCTCCCAGGCCAAGGCCTGGTTCAGAGTGGCTAACACAATAAAACAACACATTATGCAATCAATTAAAATACATCTTAAAATTAATTCCGACAAGTTAAAATCTGGGCAGGTGGCAATTATCAGGTTGGAATTGAGAGTGGTTAATACTTGCCAGGACCAACTGTTTCCACTGATCATACAAGGACCTGTGAGCAGGTTGGGGGCCTCCTTCGGACTTGTTTTATACAAAGGAAAGCAAGTCAAACTGCATCCTGCCCAAAGGCCTGGCAGAACAGCTCCGTCTTGCAGGATGGAAAGATGTCAAATCCTGCAAGGCCCTGGTCTCTTATGGGAGAGCGTTTCACCTGGCTGGGGCCACAGCCAAAAAGGCCCTGGCTCTAGTCGAGGCCAGTCTAATTTCCTTGGGGCCGTAAGGTCCTCCGTGGGGCATACCAGAAGAGGCGGTCCTGTAGATACGAGGGTCCAAGGCTGTATAGGGCTTTTAACCCATCTCCCACAAGTACATTGTTCCTGTGTTCTTATTGTCCCTGACTCTTGGCCATGCTGGCTGGAGCTGATGGGAGTTGAAGTCCCAACAACATTTGGTAGGCCACAGGTTCCCCACCTTTGGCTTATAGCAAGCAGAGGCGCATTCTAAAACGCAAAGCATCCTAGGATAGTAAAGAAAATCCGCTTGGCCACTGCCAATTGCTAAATAAGAGCATAATTAATTATTTTTTTCCACCAAATCACCCTGAATCCTACCACAAATCAATGGGCTCTCCTAGCCGAAGATGCACTGACTCTATTTTAGCTCAATGAAAACAAAATCAATGAAGGCCAATTATAGCCCATCTCATTAGAGTATGCAAATAATGGGCCATACAAATCAGAATTCAAATCCCCGCTCCCAGTAGCAGCATAGAGGAGAGAATCACGTTGGAGGTGATTCAGAGAAATGTGCGTGGTGATGCTGGCCTCTAGCTGTTACATGCTGCAGAATGCCGGCTTGTGTTGTGGGATTTCCTTCTAGCGCATTCAAAAGGAACAGGCAATAGGTTTTCCTTTTGAAGAACATCCATTCTCTGCTTGCAGTTCACTCTGCATTCTGCCTCCTGGTAATCAGGTACCTTGGTCTCCCGAACATATTTCAGCATAGAAATTTCACAGATGGCCTACGCTGCTAGAAAATGCTAATGCATGCATCCGAGGAAATAGGAGATACCTCTTTTTGAAAAAGCTCAACGCTTCCGTAATCTTCATGCTAATATCTGGCGAGAAGCCACTTTCTGGAACATGAGATTGTTCGGCAAGATAGACCAATGACAATTACCTAAATTTCTTGGGAAGTAGCATAATTATTTCCAGCCACAGATTGCAGCAAAATTTTGTCCAACAGGACACAGGGCAGGGGTGGACCTTGGTAAGATGCCACCCTGTGCTAGGCCATTTGATGCCCTCCTGCCATCCCTCATGGCACTGGCTTAAGCCAGGCTTTGGGGAAGAGTTAGGAGGGCTCTAGGAACCTGCCAGAGCCCTCATGCTTCATGCCCGGTGCCGGGCAAGTGCTTACTGGACTTTGAGAATGAGCCCTTCTCAGCTGTGCACCCAGTGCAACTGCGCAGCTCGCACTCCCCTAAATTTGCCCCTACACAGAGATGTGCATAGCAGTGTTGTGAGTTTGGAGAGCGAGAGTAGGCTGTAGGTCAGGGCCCTTCTAATGCCTGGATCCAGCAAGTGTAAGCCAGGCTAGCTTCCTAATGAGGTGATGGGCCATTAAAGGGGCTCTGTGCGAGACGGCCAATGGCTGGGCCCTCAACCTGTGAATCGTTAGAAAGACACAGAGCGATGTTTGATTTTTATTTGAATCCAAGATGGGAGAAGCAAGGCCCTCTTGGAGGGTTAATGCTGTGAACCTCTCCATCATAGGCTCAGGTTGTATATATTTGTCAATAAACCATAGACCATAAAGACACCACAGTCTCTGCTGTGCCTCAGTTCCTGGACCCCTGGAATCGCATACCACTTGGAGATTGGGGTGGCACGCAACAGTAGTATATGTAGCTAAATCTTAGAATCATAGAATCGTAGAGTTGGAAGGGACCCCAAGGGTCACTGGGTCCAACCCCTGCAATGCAGGAATCTCATCTAAAGCATCCATGGCAGGTGGCCATCCAACCTTTGCTTAAAAACCACCAAAGAGAGGATTCCAGTGTTGGAAGTAAAGCAACAATGGAATAAGTGACTGAATCAGTGGGGGGAGATAGAAAGGCAACTTATTCTTCTCTCACTGATTCCTTCCTGTGTAACCACTTCTTGTCATGTAGAGCATGTGTCTCCTCATGCTTCACTTCCTTCCTTCCTTCCTTCCTTCCTTCCTGCTGCTTCAGTTAGCTAGTGTTAGACCCAAGGCTGGCCTGCTCATGAGGCGGGCTAAGGCATCTGCCTCGGATAGAAACCCAAGAAGCTATGCCCTCACACCCACCCCACCCCACTGCTTCTGCTGGGGAAGGGGCATCTGCAATGCCAGTGGTTTCCAGTGAGATCTCACAAGACCTTGTTTGTTCTGCAAGAGCCAATGAAATCTCACCATGACTCCCCACAGTGGCTGCCATTTTGCAGGAGCCACTACACAACGTAAGTAAAAGAGGCTTCTGGCAGTTCCTTCACTGTGGGAAGTGAAGTTACAGGGAACCAGGCAGAGGGCCTTCTCGGTAGAGGCGCCTGCCCTGTGGAATGCCCTCACATCAGATGTCAAAGAGATAAAAAATTATACGACCTTCTGTAAACATCTGAAGGCAGCTCTGCATCAGGAAGCTTTCAATGTGTGATGTTCTGTTGTGTTTTTGTATATTCTCTTGGAAGCCGCCCAGAGTGGCTGGGGGAACCTGGTCAGATGTGTACAAACACACACACACACACACACTAATTATTGTTAACAGATTGAGGTTGAATCCTGACAAGACAGAAGTACTGCTTTGGGGGGACAGGCGGCAGGTGGGTGTGGAGGACTCTCTGGTCCTGAATGGGGTAACTGTGCCCCTGAAGGACCAGGTGTGCAGCCTGGGAGTCATTTTGGACTTGCAGCTGTCCATGGAGGTGTAGGTCAATTCTGTGTCCAGGGCAGCTGTTTACCAGCTCCATCTGGTATGCAGGCTGAGACCCTGCCTGCCCGCGGACTGACTCACCAGAGTGGTGCATGCTCTGGTTATCTCTCGCTTGTACTACTGCAATGCGCTCTATGTGGGACTACCTTTGAATGTGACTCGGAAACTACAACTAATCCAGAATGCGGCAGCTAGACTGGTGACTGGGAGCGGCCGCCGAGACCATACAACAGCAGTCTTGAGGAGGCACCTTCCCATTTTGCCTCGGGTGGCAAAACATGATGTGCTGCCCCTGGTTTGACCTTCCTCTTGTACATGTAAGCCAGTGCTCATAATAGTGTTATTTGCCAGGAGTAATAAAGCTTAAGTTTCTTTATTCTTTTGACCAGCAGTCTTACCAGACAATTTATTTTTGTGTGGCAAGATATATATGCCAAACTCCCAACATCTGAGACTGTCCTCTGTGATGTAGGAAATGTGACTTCCTTCAGCCAAATGCCTTTAAGAAACTTCAGAGGAGGGCATCAAAGAAAGAGATCTGTCTGTACAAACAAAAATTATCTGTGTGAGCCTGCACATTGTTTCTTTAAAGTACATTCAAAATACATTTTCCCCCCTCAAAGAATTCTGGACAATGTAGTTTTGTTGAGGGTTGCTGGGAATTGTAACTCTGTGAGGGGTAAACTGCTGTACCCAGAATTCTTTGAGAGAAAGAAAATGCTTTGAATGTACTCTAAGTGTATATGTGCAAACACAAGCAAATTTATCCAAGGGTGAAAACCTCTAGCAGACCAAGCTGGGGATGATACAAACTTTCAAGTATTAGGAATCCATTCTGTACTATACAATTAAGAGTCGCTGGCCCCTCCTGTGTCCTACTTTCCAAGTCTTTCAAGGTGCTTCTAAAAAAATAATTTTTTTATTGCTGTTAGATTAATGGATCCACTTTGACAAGTTCACCATGACCCAGGAAATGGAAGCAGCTAAACACTGGAGTAAGAGAGAAGTTGGTGGAAAACCTAAAAGGAATTTTATGTTCCTTGGGTGGTAATTACTGTATAGCACTATGATATTTTTTAAAATGTAAAAATCGTGCTGAGAGTAGGAAAGCTCCCTGCAGATATTTTATATGCATATGTGAAATCTCAGAGCTGACGCTCTGAATCCGAAAAGCCCCTTCTTTATCCCGGTGTGCTTTTGCCATTTATGTCTGCCCATTTATGTCTGTCCTCTAATATATAAATATATAAAGATGCCTGATTGGAATGATCCCTTCTGGTCTGATCACAAGCTCTACTGTATAAAGGGGAAGAGAAGGTGAATGCTGAAAAGGTCTTTTGATGTGGGGTCAAAGAAATATTGCGCTTCCAAATAACCCCCACGGATGGAGAGGTGCTGTGGACAGGGATGTTGCAAAACTAGATTTTGAGTTTCCATGAGATGATCTTCATAGCAAACAACTGCAGCTGTGTAGCCAACGTGGTACTCTCCAAAGGCAGTGGGACTACAGCTCCCATCCTATCTGACCATAGGCCATGCTGGCTGAGGTTGATGGGAGCTGGAGTCCGACAACATCATTAGAAGAAGCTGCTGAATCAGGCCAGTGGTCCATCTAAATCCAGCATCCTTTTCCCACAGTGTGCAGCTAGATGCCTATGGGAAGCCCCCAGAGCAGGATGTGAGCGCAACCCCACTCTCCCTACATGTGATTTTCAGGGCCATACATTGGCTCACCCTGAGCTGTGTTACTCCAAGGCCCCCACTGAGATGTGGTACCCGCTGGGAGCAAAAGAGCTACAGAGAAATTAGCAGCTGTGGGAAGGAGGTTAGTTGTCAGGTGAGGTTGCTCAATGCCATCCTCAACAGCCCTCACTCCCTTTTTGAAAAGGGAAGTGTTCCTTCAGGAACAAAGTAGTTTGTTTTGTTTTGAGGTCCTCTGCTGGGCACCGCTGGGTTCACCCACAGCCGTGACTGAGGCGAGTCCAGCTGCCATTTTGGTTTCCCACAATGCCCCAGGACAAGTTTCTGTCAGGGACATTGTGGGAAATTAAAACAGCGACTTCCCCCCAGCAGAGCACCACAGGCAGGCATCTGCCCAGACATGCCATGGAGCCTCTTGGGCTTGCCGATTGGAACGTCGGCGGTTCAAATCCCCACAACGGGGTGAGCTCCCGTTGCTCTATCCCAGCTCCTGCCAACCTAGCAGTTCAAAAGCACACCAGTGCAAGTAGATAAATAGGTACCACTGAGGTGGGAAGGTAAACGGCGTTTCCATGTGCTCTGTCTTCTGTCACAGTGTCCCATTGCACCAGAAGCAGTTTGGTCATGCTGGCCACATGACCCGGGGAAATGTCTGTTACAAACACCTGCTCCCTCGGCCTGAAAGCGAGATGAGTGCCGCAACCCCATAGTCGCCTTTGACTGGACTTAACCGTCCAGGGGTCCTTTACCTTTTACCTTACCTAATGCTAGCTCTGTTGGATTGCTTTGAAACTATCCTCATATTAAACGTCTCTCTGGTGGCTTCTTTGAAATGCCAAACGGAAAACAGCTATAAATGTGCTCAGTCTTAACAGAAAACACTCTCAAGAGGTTTGGAGTGGATTTTTTTTTCCTAAAGAAAGAAACTTGGTTTAAAACAAAAAACAAAAGAGCCACAAACTGAATGCGGAAAATGGACAGAACAACTTGGGAAAACATTTTATTTTTGGCAACTTCCTCCAAAAAGGAAGAACAAGGAAATTGCAGTGTTAGATCTCTCATTAGATCCTATTAGAATTTTATTAGGGATAAAGAGATAATTATTTCATTACCTGTTGATGGCAGCAGAAATGTGAGCAGTGCAACAAGGGGAAAACAGTTGAAGTACCAAGAAGTTTTTTTAAAAAAAAAATTTATCATCTTCAATTTTACAAAAAACACAATAAGATTCATATAAATATAATATACGGATTTAGAAGTACCAAGAGTTATTGATTGGGAATAAAGAGTTGGAAATGAATTAGATCTGCAAAATCAACTTATAAAAAAATAAGGAGTGAGGATGAAAAGGAGGTTGAATACATTATTTTGAGTTCATTTTTAGATATTATATTAAGGATTCTATTGTAGGTGTGATGAGTTGTATTAGATTATTGACTAAAGCATTTTTAACTAAACCACTTAATATATTTTTTAAAATCGCTAAGTGCTGTACAGAAATGCAACATAAAAACAATTCAGCCGTTTTCACGAAAAGAGAGAGAAAAGAGATAACCAGCAAAATAGTGCTATAAAAACAGGAGCTCAGTAATAGAGTCCAATCCTATGGCTCAGGGGAAATCTTGGCAAAAAAGAATTAGGAAACTAATTGAAATGTATATAACATGTTAAACCAAGGATTAAAGGCTTAATATATGTAATTTCTGATTTAGTATATGTGGAAAAGAAATTATAAAGTAAAGTAATTGGATATGTGTGATTAAGAGGTTGGCATTGTATTCCCTCATATTGATACCTATGCTTTTATTTATAAGTGTACACTATTTAAATATGAAATAAATTTTACTATTTTTTTTTAAAAAGTGGCATTTTTTGCAGCTCCCAGGTTTTGGGGGAGGCAGGACAGTCAGAGGTGCTCAGCTTCTGTGCACAGCAAATCAGCCGATGACATCAAGAAAGGCAGGGCAGAGAGTTGATAGTTCTGCAACACCCAGAGGGCCAAAGAACTCCCACACTTAGTGTAACTCTTTGACTGGAGAGCAAGAAGGTAAAATGTCATAGCCAAACTCAGCACAGGTGGCGGCAGAAGGAGGATGAGAAGACCAACCACCCGCTAGACCAGCTTTCCCAACCTGTTGCCCTCCAGATGGACTTTAAGTCTGCCCACCTATCTTCAATACAGTGGTACCTCAGGTTAAGAACTTACCGTATTTTTTTAACTCTATAAGATGCACCAGACCACAAGACGCACCTAGTTTTTGGAGGAGGAAAACAAGGAAAAAAATATTCTGAATCTCAGAAGCCAGAACAGCAAGAGGGATCGCTGTGCAGTGAAAGCAGCAATCCCTCTTGCTGTTCTGGCTTCTGGGACAGCTGCGCAGCCTGCATTTGCTCCATAAGACGCACACACATTCCCCCTTACTTTTTAGGAGGGAAAAAGTGAGTCTTATAGAGCAAAAAATACGGTAATTCGTTCTGGAGGTCCTTGCTTAACCTGAAACTGTTCTTAACCTGAGGTACCACTTTAACTAATGAGGTCTCCCACCACCGGAGCACAATTTCTGTTCTCATCCTGAAGCAAAGTTCTTAACCTGAGGTACTATTAGTGGAGTCTGTAACCTGAAGCGTCTGTAACCCGAGGTACCACTGTATCTTTCTTTCTTTCTTTCTTTCTTTCTTTCTTTCTTTCTTTCTTTCTTTCTTTCTTTCTTTCTTTCTTTCTTTCTTTCTTTAATACAGGACAAATACAGGACAAAGCCTTCTCCCTCCACCACTGGCCAAGAACAGACCCTCCAAGCATCCCTTTTTCCAGGGACATCCCTGATTTGGAGAATCCATCCCGGTTTCTGATTTGATCCCGGAATGTTCCCCTCATCCTTAGGACACCCCTATTTTCATTGGAGAAATGGTGGAAGGTATGGAATTATCCAACCCCTGAGCTGTCTGAAGGCAATCCTGTATAGGGAAGATTTTTTAAATGTTTTATGAGGTGCTTTTCTGGGGGGACGGTTACCCCTATACATTTTGTGAATCTTTGTACTTTTGTCCATTTACTGTATTTATATTTCCCAATAACTATAAAATTGTGTTTTTCTTGAGTCAAAATGAGAGTATCCCTAAACATTTTTTTTAGATAAAAAACACTGGTTTTATTATGTTTTTATATATGTTGGAAGCCGCCTAGAGCGGCTGGGGCAATCCAGTCAGATGTTTGGGGTATAAATAGTAAAATTATCATTATGGAATGGGACGTCCCTATTTTCATCGGAGAAATGTTGGAGGGTATGCAAGAAACACCCTTCTTCCATTCTGTGCTCCCCCCAATATTTCTTTTTCAGACACCATCCCTGAGCAGCACACAGTCTTCCTCCAAAAAGAAATGTACAGTGAATTAAACCGCTTCTATGTCTTGTTGGCCACGTGTGCTTCAGCTCCCTTCTCTTCTTTTTAAACCAATTTTTCTTAAGAACCCATTTAAAGAGAGGTCACGCTCACGACGACAGAACATTGAAGGCTGATATGATGTCTGTTTGTGAGGGAGATGGAGGGAGGGAGGGAGACTGTCTGATTGACTGAATTAGCTCGGCGAGCAGGGAAGTTAGTGTCATTCAAAAACGACACCGGCTTCTTCATAAAGTAAATTTACCTTTTCGTTATTATTTACTGAGTACGCCTGGATTTCATTTGTATGGATTTTTATTCGGCAAATAATAAAAAAATGAAATAAAAATAGTACAGACAATCTAATAAGATGGGGATGGCAAACATTATTTGGAGTCTGTATTATGATCCTGAGGTCATGATTCTTTCTTTGCTTTTTCTTCCCCCTTCAGTTTAAAGCTTGCAATAGATTATGGGTGCAGTTCTGCAGGGAGTTCTCTTACGCAAACCCCACAGAAATGACTCTTACCTGTGAGTAAACGTGCATCCATGCTGTGGGTAGTAGTCAACTAAGCCTTACTCAGAATAGACCCACTAAAATTAATGAACATTTCTACTCTGAGTAGAACTTAGCTGTCAATTTAAAGCATTCTTAAACCACTTTTAACTGTCATAGTTCCTTCATAAAGAATTATGAGAACTGTGTGTTTAGGGTGCTGGGAGTTGTAGCTCTGTGAGGGGTCTCCTAACTAAACACAATAATGATAAAATGACATCCAACTGCATCCAAACTTTGATCGAAATCTGCTCCTTATTTCCCTGAACCACCATGCAAAATTCCATTGCGGTATCTTAAGAGGCCTTAAATGCAGAGCAAATAAATTCCCAAAAATATATATAGGAGACGCTGGTAGATGCTTCTTCTTGTCCATTCATTATTATTTTTTTGAAAAAAAATTTAGCTGACGGTTTATCATTTTCATTGCATTTTTATTATCTGCTTTGA
Organism: Podarcis melisellensis; assembly: GCF_964234715.1. NCBI lineage: Eukaryota > Metazoa > Chordata > Lepidosauria > Squamata > Lacertidae > Podarcis > Podarcis melisellensis. Next base: position 13,290,487 of record NC_138541.1, on the reverse strand, counting down.
AAACAGGTAGCGCAGAGAAGTAGATTATATAAACCTTTGTAAATTGTAGGATTGCCTTAACGTTTTTTTTTAAACGTTTGAGGTGTTAAAATGCCTTTGCATTTGTGCTTTTACGTGAATTCAGTTTATTACACCAAATACATGGTTCTAACTGAAAAAGTGTGCAAAGGTTGGGACAAAGACGAGAAAGAAAAGTAGATTACTTACCGGTACTTAGAAAAGCCATAAATATAGAGAAGGAAGGACATTTTGAAATAAAATATGATGTAAGAATGGTTGGGACATTTGGGACATGAGATAGTAGTTAGAATCAAGGGGTTCGGTGCATTCATTTCAATGAGAGTGTGAATGAAGACCGTGCCACTGAAATTAGTGGGACTTCAAAGTCCTTGCTGATAGCTGCATCCTCCCAGGTTTTTTAACCGTAGATTGCTTTGTAACATTTGCAATGCAGTCAGGAGTGTGAGAAGCAAATGGAGGAAACAAAATGGATTTTTCCATAAAATTCCATCGTTTTGTTATTTTCTGCCTAGCACTCGTATATGCATTCAAATCAAAGGTCCTCTGGGTATATACAAAACCACACACTTTGCTTTTGGCTTGGCTCTTGGATAAAACAATTTACAACACTACCACCTTGTGGCAAAAGAACTGCATTTGTTTATTCTGAGTTTATCTTGGATCTTGCAACGTGTGGATTCAAAGGCATATGCTAGACCCGGTCAGCTTTCCCTACATTAGCTCTATCTAGTGCCATGATTCCTAATTTTGGGCACATGCCTCACAGGGGGGCAATTTGATTTGGGGGGGGCAATTCGGGAATGTGTTATTAACAGTGAACGGCCTTTTAGGCTTCCTCCACGTGAATAGGAGTTCACTTTTTGAATAATAAGAATTATATGTCACTGGGGTGCGGGGAGGCATCAGGATTTTAGAGATGCTTAGGTGGGGCATGGCCAAAAAAAAGGTTGGGAACCACTGGTCTATTGCAACTGATGCCTCAGCTGGTCACCATTCTGTGCAAATGAAGCTTACTCATTTCACAACGGCAACAGGCATCTGAGAGATCCGTCTTTGTTAGAAGTCTGCAGGCTGGCTCAAGTTTCAGACAAATAGCTCAAGAAGAATCAGCCCTGCAGGTGGGTCATTTTAGATTCTGGAGTTAATATTGTTACTGGAGGTGGGGTGTGCTCTTTCAGGCCTGTCTTACCCATAGAGGCTAGTGGTGCGGGACACCACGGCGCCAAGTTCTGGAGGGCGCCAGGTGAGAGTCCAGGGAACACCGAATGAATGCGCTGAGTCAGTTAGCGAGGGTGCATGAGCCGCTCCCACAGAGCGTCGGCTCAGTTTTTCCCCTTTTAGCCTGCAGGCGCCGAAACGCTCAGCACAGGTCCGCTCGCTCGGTGTGCTGCCTGCCGTGGCCATGGCGGCACAAAGCGGCCACCTGGTCCAGCATCCTCTTCTCAGAGTAGCCAATCAGATGCAAACTGGACTCTGTCCACCTGGTAACTGGTATTTCAGAGGCATATTGCTCAACAGTGGAGCTGGAACCTAATCATCATAGCTAATAATAATATATAATAATTTATTATTTATACCCAGCCCATCTGGCAGGGTTTCCCCAGCCACTCTGGGCGGCTTCCAACAAAACATTAAAACACAGTGGTCTGTGAAACATTAAAAGCTTCCCTAAACCTGGCTGCCTTCAGATGTCTTCTAAAAGTCTGGTAGTTGTTCTTCTCCTTGACATCTGGTGGGAGGGCGTTCCACAGGTCAGGTGCCACTAGTGAGAAGGCCCTCTGCCTAGTTCCCTGTAACTTGGGCTTCTTGCAGTGAGGGAACCACCAGAAGGCCCTCAGCACTGGACCTGTGTCTGGGCAGAACGATGGGGGTGGAGACGCTCCATGAATTTTGTCTATTTCTCCTTTAAAGCCATCTGAGAGATCACAGCATTTTGTGTGAGTGCATTCCATATCTTCTAGTCCATGCATCTCCCATGCAGACACTGCCAGGCTTAAGATCGGGATCAGCATCCTTGCCCCATGCCTGCGGAGGCTACATAAGAGAGAGGGTCTTCCCTCTGATGGTACCCAAGACTGTGGGACGCCCACACTGAGGCCCTGCACTCTGCCAACTGCTCAACCTCCACAAAGTACAGTCAGGGAATTCCATCCAACTGCCTGGGCTATGATGGACAGCATCTTCCTTTCCCTTGTGCTGCATTCTGGAATCCAAGCAGCAAGAGTTCTCCATTCCACCTATGCCCTCCTCAAAAAGAGAGAGCTACAGCCTGAAGGGCCAATCTGCCGGCACATCTACAGCATTGATACCCTCGCCCCATTTAAGCTGCGTGCAAGTGGCATGTCAAAAAAGGAGAGCCTTGCGTCTGTTTGTGAATGGTGGGTGCACGATTGATGGGTCATCAGCACACACAGGTGTTTCCCATGAGCACCAGGTGGCAAAACAATCCAATTAAAAGGTGCCCACGGCCTCCCCAAAAATCTGTTGATCAAATAACCAAGAGCTTTGAAAGGGAGAGTGTGTGGCCATCACTTCTAGATTGGTTGCGGAGGCGAAAGAGACTCTGGGAGATCTTCAAACTGAAATTATGGGGCGGGTGGGAATACAAAAAATCCCAAATAAAAAAATAAAAATAAAACCTGCCTCCGTGATCAGATGTCTCTCCCTGTATTGTGCATACAGGTCTTCATTCGGGGGGGGGCAGGGTGAATGGGAGAAAACAGGGGCACGGAAAATGAGCACAAAACAATATGCAATCTTGATTACAGAAATCAGCTTCCCATGAAGCTCATCTTCAGTTTTTTAAAAAACGGAGATATGCTTGAGAGTGGCAACACAGGGGCAAATTCTCAAAAGCCACAAGGGAAATACAATTGACACTGATAGGGACTGAGGCTCCAGAAGCTTCTATTAGTTCTCTGGTCTCTCCCGACAAAATTATGTAAAAGGTATTTTACGTGCATAATTCATACAAGCTGAATGTTTTGGGTGACCTTGGCCCAGGTTTCTATTTTAAGTGTGGACTATGCACAGCTGTGGGGAATGAGTAAAAAAAAGGGGGGTAATGCTACCACTAGTAGAAATATAGAATTTATTTCAATTTACAATAAGGCAACATAACATTTCTCATACAGGAAGTGACAGATACACATATAGGGCTGCTGCCAACACAGACCATGGAAGAAGTGCATTTCATCAGACACTGTTTACCTCCACTATTTTTTCCCCTTCCAACTTTTTAGCGTTTTATTACAAAGGGAGCAGAGTGATGGGTTTTTTTAAAAAAAATTGAGCGTTTCAACCCCTTGCTCTTCTCTGTTCTGCGAGGGGTGGGACAGCGGCTCCCCAGACTGGATCAAACATTTTTCCAGACAGTTCTTCTGAAAGATGGAGTGGATTTCTATAAGAAGCAACCTTTTAAGAACAAAAATAAAAACAATGTCTGCAGGCTGTTTTGGTTCCTCACTGCAACTGTCAGGAATAGCCACCAGTCAAGGTTTCATTTTTCTAGCTGTTCATCCTGGTAACACTAAACGACATTCACTTCCTCCCTAAAAACTTCTCGGCAACAACAAAAATACACCCATCGAAAACAAGCCATCGAAATGTTAGACCACCTACTCAAACAATCAACACACAGCAATCCATCAGAGTGACCATAGAGGAGTTTCCCAAACTTCCCATAACCACTTAAACAACGTTGACTGTTATTTGTACAAACTACGTAACTTGGGCTCGATTTTTATTACTATTATTATTATAATCATTATCTACAATCCCCCTTGGGCAAACATTCAGAAGTTGCTGCCTGGGATTTTCCCATTCTGCTTCAATCCAGTCCTCTTTTCCCAGACATCAATAGCAAGAATTCACCGGCGGACAGTGGCAAAACCAACAAGCCACAGCTGAAGGGAAAACAAAGCGATGCCTTGGCTCTCCCCACACTTGGTGCTTTGATTTCTTCTCTTTTCTAATGGGGGGAGAAAATAATCCACATGTTTCTATAGCGATGAGGCATGGAAAGCGTCCGCCAGAAGAGATCAGTCAGAGTCTGCTGGTCGACTTGACAAGGCTCCATTTCCTATTATCATCTTGCTGTAGTTCTTTTGCTCCTCTTCCTTGAAAGTCTCCTTGACTTTGGCTCGTTTCAAACCTCCGTCCCTGAAAAGAACAGGGCAGAAAGGGAAATGTATGAAGCAGAATAAAGATGGCACTCCTAAGGAGGCTGGCTAGCGCAAGGATTCCCAACAGAACGTCTCCCTCTTCTCTCCCCAAATCATAGAATTGCAGGGTTGAAAGCCAACCCCCTGTAATGCATGAATATGCAGCTGTCCCACACAGGGATCAAACCTGCAACCCTGGCATTATCAGTACCATGCTCTAACCAGTTGAGCTATCCAGGTGATATGCTACAAAGGATTGCAGGAAGTTAAAGGGGTATGTGGAGAGAGAGGTGAAAGGAGAAGACCGTTACACAACCAAAAGTGATTGCAATCGCAGATCTGTTCAGCTAGACACTACTGCATTTGTTAGGGAAGCGGGTGGCGCTGTAGTCTAAACAACAGAGCCTAGGGCTTGCCGATCAGAAGGTCGGTGGTTTGAATCCCCGTGACGGGGTGAGCTCCCGTTGCTCGGTCCCTGCTCCTGCCAACCTAGCAGTTCGAAAGCACGTCAAAGTGCAAATAGATAAATAGGTACCACTCTGGCGGGAAAGTAAACAGCGTTTCCATGCGCTGCTCTGGTTTGCCAGAAGCGGCTTAGTCATGCTGGCCACATGACCCGGAAGCTGTACACCGGCTCCCTCGGCCAATAAAGCGAGACGAGCGCCGCAACCCCAGAGTCGGCCACGACTGGACCTAATGGTCAGGGGTCCCTTTAGCTTTACCTTTTTAAGCACCATTGAACTGACTAGGGCTTACTTCTGAGCAGACCTGGTTAGGCTTGCACTGTTACTTCTAGAATCATAGAATTGTAGTGCTGGAAGGGACTAGTCCAACTCCCTGCAATGCAAGAATCTCAACTAAAGCATTCAAGACAAATGGCAAACTGAATTCTAGGTCATTACCACCCACTGCTGAAATTTAAGGCACTACATTTTTGCAGAGTACTCTCTAATTTTTCTCTCTCTCTCCTCTCTGGGACATAGTCTCATTTTTCTCACCAGGGCAATTCCGTAAGTCCTCCTTGACGAGCGATAGCAGACTTCACCCTGTTAGCAAACTGAACGGCATCTTCTCCTTCCTGCAAAGAAAGAAACAGAACGCAGTCGTCTGTAACCCACATATAAATGCAATAAGGAAGTCAACTCTGGACTTCTCAAGTTTAGCCAGGAGAGGGAGAGAATAGGGTTGAGAATCAAAACAGAATCTCTGGTTAGCTGCCCCCAAAAGCTACAAAGGCACCAATATGGGTCATTCCTCCTGCTTCTTAAACTGCAGTGTCTGTGCCAACGGGCAAACAATGAGAAAACAGTAGATACCTCTCTCGTCACCGGCGGCAGGTACCAGACGTGGCACACAATGGCCCAGCTGGTCATGATCCGCAGAAGGTAGCTGACGATGCCATGCTTGCTGCTGTTCCAGAAGGCGTCGCCAAACTGGGGGTCGTACTGCAAAGGGAGGAGGACAAGCGTTTGAGAGTCACGCTCACGGCCAACGTGAAAAGGGCCATTTCTCAAGCCGTGTTAGAAGGAGCATTCTTGGAAGGGAGCAGAAATTCCCAACGGTGTAGGGCTGGGATAAGTTAATCAAGAGTTCTAAGGGGGCGGGGCAACCATTAGGCCAGCGGTGAGACAACCTCTCGCCTATGGGCACAGTGAGGTCTGGCAGGCTTGCAAGGTTAGCATTCATGAGTGGTGGGGAGCTGGTGATGATGGAATATGTGGAACTTGCTGAACTGACTGGGAGACTCCGAGACCAGAGAGAAGAGATGGTGGAAGAAGATTGGAAGAAGTTTAAAGAATATCTGAAAAAATGTGTTAATACAGTGGTACCTCGGGTTACATACACTTCAGGTTACAGACTCCGCTAACCCAGAAATAGTGCTTCAGGTTAAGAACTTTGCTTCAGGATAAGAACAGAAATTGTGCTCCAGCGGCGTGGCAGCAGCTGGAGGCCCCATTAGCTAAAGTGGTGCTTCAGGTTAAGAACAGTTTCAGGTTAAGAACGGACCTCCGGAACGAATTAAGTACTTAACCCGAGGTACCACTGTATTTAAATCTTAGAATAGCTTTGGAAGTGGATATAGGCTGTAGAGTTAGAAGTAGAAGATAGTGTATTTTAAAACAGTATTATTTGTAAGTGATAAAATGTGAAGATTTTTATGGTAAAAGTAAGCATGATTTAAAAAAATGGTTAGAAATTATGATATATGTAAACTGCTAAAGATGAGGTAAAATGAAATCAGACAGGGGGACTTGGGGAAGCCCACCTAACAATGTTTAGAAAAAATAAGGATAAGGTAAGAATTTGTTTGTATTGTTTGTTTTTTCTGTTTGTGTTGTTTAGTTGTGTTATAAAATGAATAAAAAATTGGAGGGGGAGTGGTGGGGAGCTGGCTAATTATACTCAAGCCTCCCTATTGTATTGAGGCTTCCCCTTTCAGTTTTCGGTCTTCAAACGTTTCAGAAGTCAAACGGTCTTCCGGAACGGATTACGTTCGACAACCGAGGTTTGACTGTGGTCTGTAGCTAGTTAGTACAGTGGTACCTCAGGTTACATACACTTCAGGTTACAGACACTTCAGGTTACAGACTCCACTAACCCAGAAATAGTACTTCGGGTTAAGAACTTGGCTTCAGGATGAGAACAGAAATCGTGCAGTGGTGGCGCAGCAGCAGCAGGAGGCCCCATTAGCTAAAGTGGTGCTTCAGGTTAAGAACAGTTTCAGGTTAAGAACGGACCTCTGGAACGAATTAAGTACTAAACCCGAGGTACCACTGTACTGGACTTGGTGCCATGGGTTTATGGCACACTTCTCCCTGGAAAGAGACAAATCTGCTTTCAGATGTAAGAACAGGGAAAGACTGGTTGGGCTTCATTCATTCCTCTGCCCAGTCCCTCTTTAGCAAAGCTCATGGATGGAGGAAACTGAGCTTCCAGATGCTGGCTCTCACTTGCATCTTCGTCCAGTTTAATGTATCTTGAACCTGTCTGGAGGCATATCTAGACTTCCATGCCTGGGTTGGGTCCATGAGATCCAGCAGCAGCCACACATTGCTGGGAAAACATGGGGAAGCTATTGCCGTCCAGATGTTGCTGGTCTCCAACTCCCAGTGGTCTCAGCCAACATAGCCTGTGATCAGGGATGATGGGACGTGGAGTTCCACACATCCAGAGGGCACTAGGAACACCTGTCCTAGGAACTGGCTAGAAAACCTTCTAGAACCTAGAATATTTTTGCGTGTTCTTACCTTGATAGCAACTGGGTAGATTGTGCCACCAATTTCAAAGCTTCCCTTTTTAAACATCATGACCGAGGTGTTGTTTATACAAGTGCCTGGTTTTTTAAAAAATAAATAAAAGACAGAGCAATCAGTAAACACAAACCCAGATGGAGCATTATTCACATTAGGCATTAATGTCCTGAGTTGCAGAAGGCTGTATTGAACTAAGTTGACCCGATCATGCAAGGACTTCTGATTGCTCTGATGGATCTTTATTCTCTCCCTACATCCCTACCACATTTTGAAATTTATTTTTATTTTGCGGGCTGGGGGTGGGTGGGGAGTTGGGGAAGAAGAGGGAGGGCAACTTCCATTGTGCAAGCTGGAGTCGTTCCGTGAACGACAAAGGAACACAGGAGCTGCCTTATGCAAAGCCAGGCTATGAGTTCACCCAACTCAATAATGTCTGCACAAGGGACAGGGCCATCTTTACCCAGGGGTGAGGGGCACTTGGGCGCCCAATTCTGGGGAGCGCCAGGAGCCCGCCGCTGAAGCTGCCTAAGCTCTTATCTACATGTTATGAAATAATAAATAATATTGATCAAGCTAGAAAAACAAAATACATATATACCTAAGTATTACTGTATACCTGCTTCACTAAAGGACGTGTCCACTAAAGGACACTAGTGGGACGCGGGTAGCGCTGTGGGTAAAACCTCAGCGCCTAGGACTTGCCGATCGCATGGTCGGCGGTTCGAATCCCCGCGGCGGGGTGAGCTCCTGTCTTTCAGTCCCAGCTCCTGCCCACCTAGCAGTTAGAAAGCACCCCTAAGTGCAAGTAGATAAATAGGTACCACTTTATAGCAGGAAGGTAAACGGCGTTTCCGTGTGCTGCGCTGGTGCTGGCTCTCCAGAGCAGCTTTGTCACGCTGGCCACGTGACCCGGAAGTGTCTCCGGACAGCGCTGGCTCGCGGCCTCTTAAGTGAGATGAGCGCACAACCCTAGAGTCGGACACGACTGGCCCATATGGGCAGGGGTACCTTTACCTTTACCTTATACCTGCTTCACTAAAGGACTTTCGACTTTGTGTGCTCATTTACCAAAGACGCGCCGTGCCAGAGGCGGCGCCTGTCATTTACCACGGTGGTGCTTGTCAGTAAACAAATTAAAAAACAAAGTTTGTTTCTTTTTCCTCCCTTCTTTTGTGAACAAGAGATAAGGCCTAAGCATGGTGTCTGACATAAGCACAATAGTCACACCTCGGATTACAGCCATTTCAGGCTGCGTCTTTTCGGGTTGTGGACCGCCGAAACCCGGAAGTACCGGAATAGGTTACTTCCGGGTTTAGGCGGTCGCGCATGCGCAGAAGCGGTAAATCGTGCTTTGCGCATGCGCAGAAGCACTGAATTGTAACCCACGCGTGCGCAGACACAGGTTGCGAATGCTGCGGGTTGAGAGCATGCATCCCGCACGGATCACGTTCGCAACCCGAGCGTCCCCTGTAAAAGTTAATTTGGGGGCTAAACTAAATTTGGGGGCACTGGGCGGATTTTTGCACCCCGGTGGCGCATATGCTAAAGACTCCCCTGACAAGGGGTATATGCTGGATGCCAAGCCACGTATCAGAGGGCAGGACAGGGGCAAGGGCAGAGACGCTCAGCCACATCGCCTTTATTATTTATGTATTCATCATTATTATTTGTTGAATTGTTTGTCGCATTACCTTGCCCCGGGGCAAACTAAAGCAACTTACAACCGCCCAGACGAAAACACCCCATGCAGACACGTGAAAACCAAGAGAAAATAAGAAATTAACTTATTTCCCCTTGGTTTTCATGTATCTGCATGGGATGTCTGTGGCCCGCTGCCAAGTGGCCACAGATAGTTAAATTAGGCCAACGGCCTGGCTATAATGCTTTTGCCTGGTGCCTAATGAAAGGCGCCAATTGAACTTCCCTGGGGAGAACATGCCACAAATGGGGAGCCACCACAGATAAGGTCTGCTCTTGTGTTGGCATGGAGACGGCAAACAAAGATGGGCCTCAAATTACGATCTCACTGTTTACGGTCATATTCTGCTGTTTTCCTCCATAAGACTGTCACAAGAGAGGATGTTCTCGCAGGAATTTGATGTAACCAACCTGAGGGGAACTCCTCACGGCGAGGGAAGAGTCCAAGAGCGACTCAGACAGTATTAACTTATGGTCTGTGTGTGTGGTTTGGGAGCTGCACGGTCAGGGAAAAACCAACGCTGTCCAGGGTTGTAAAGACTGCGGAGAGAACAACTGGGTGCACTCTTCCCACCTTGGATCAAATCTATGCTTCCAGGTGCCATAAGAAAGCTGCAGAGATAGCACAGGATAGTGCACACCCCGAAAATGAACTTTTTCAGCTTCTGCCTTCTGGAAGAAGGTTCAGGGTTATAAAGACTAGGACTAGCCGCCTGAGTAACAGTTTCTATCCAAATGCGATTTTGGTTTTAAACGCAATGTAAGGTGGTCTCTTTGGGAGTATATTGTATTTAATTATGGGGTATCAGAGTTTTTAGGGGGTTAACCAGGCTGGGATAGCAGGCATGTTTGTTTTTGAATGTCTGGTGTAGATTTTTCAATTTGATGTTCTGTATGGGACAATGACAATAAAGATTATCGTATCGTATCGTAATTGTTATTAACCCACAAATGAGGGAACAGAAGTGTGTGTTTTACCTTCTGGAAAAATTAAAATGGGCAGCTTCTCCTTATCCGCAACATGTTCCCTCAACCTGAAAGAGAAGGAGAAATATTTCAGTCTTCGCCTCAGTACTCAAGAGGGTCTCTTGGAATTAATCTGTTTCCAATAACTCAGGACATAAGTAGAGGGTTGCTGGATCCAAGCCGGAGGCCATTGGCAACACCTTGTGGGAGCAAATTGCACACCTTAGCTCTGTGCTGTGCAGTGAAATATTTAAGAGTCACGCGAGCTAAGTGGTTCTCAGATCGGGGGGTACCTTTCAAGGTCCTACTCTTCAAAGCACCATTTCAGTTTGGTGCGGGTGGGGAAGAAATTTTAGCAACAGAAGGAAGGCAAGGTTTTAAACTGCATTTTAACCTGTATTTTAAATTGGTTTTTTTCACTATTATGTTTTTTACTGTAATTTCACTGGTGTTAGCTGCCCTGAGCCCGGCTCTGGCCGAGGAGGGCGGGGTATAAATAAAAATTATTATTATTATTATTATTATTAAGGTTGTTGGCATGGACTTGCCTGAGGGTTTTGGCTTAGTAAGCCAGGATATTCAAGGAGCTGCATGCGGGTTTGCAAATACTTTTGCAGCTGCTTCACTCCAGCCAGCAGTTGAACAAGCAATAAATAATAAATAAATAATAATAATAATATATAATTAAACATTAAATATATGTCATTAAACATTAAAAACTTCCCTAAACAGGGCTGCCTTCAGATGTCTTTTAAAAGATAGCTGTTTATTTCCTTGAAATCTGATGGGAGGGTGTTGGGTGTTCCAGACTATACCTTTACTTGCATTTGCAAGGTTATGAATGGACAGAACTAACGCAATGACATATCAGAGAGACTGCACACCATTAGCCTGGCCCTCCTTCTTACCTTACTTTTCTAATCCCCAATGGCAGTTAACACAAGGAGCGCCACACTTTTCCGTGCAGTAAATAAGAAGCATACAAATATGTTAGCTTTAGAGCAAGGGTGGGCAAACTAAGGCCTGGGGACTGGATCTGGCCCAATCGCCTTCTAAATCCGGACCGCGGATGGTCCAGGAATCAGTGTGTTTTTACATGAGTAGAATGTGTGCTTTTATTTAAAATGCATCTCTGGATTATTTGTGGGGCCTGCCTGGTGTTTTTACATGAGTAGAATGTGTGCTTTTATTTAATAATAATAATAATAATAATAATAATAATAATAATAATAATTTTTTATTTATATCCCGCCCTCCCCAGCCGAAGCGGGGCTCAGAACGGCCAGCAACAATAAAATAATACAGCATTCTAAAATCAATTCATTATAAAATCAGTTTAAATCAAATTAAATTCAAATTCAAATGCATCTCTGGGTTATTTGTGGGGCATAGGAATTCATTCATTTCCCCCCCACAAAAAAAATATAGTCCGCCCCCCAAGGTCTGAGGGACAGTGGACCGGCCCCCTGCTGTAAAAGTTTGCTGACCCCTGCTTTAGAGCAACCCACAGCAATTTGTCTCTTGGTGTTCAGGTCAAAAAACAACAACAAACCCCATACCTTTTCGTCACCAGGTGGCGATCTTTCATTTCGGAGCGTTCAAACCAAACATGTGGGCAGGCTTTGACGGTGGCTCTCTGAATAACGCCCATTAGGCCCCCGTGAGCTTGGCCCACCTGTAAGATCCCCCCACCAAAAAAAAGACAAAATTAAATCAACAGGGAGTTTCTTCAAAATAGTTCCCTTTTAAAACTATAAAGGAGCCTTGTGAGTGGAGTTGATCGCCCCCCCATGCATTGAAAGTGATGTCATTCTTGAAGGACATGATTATGTCATCTTTAAGTGCCCACAATATGGTGGTTTTTTTGAGCTTCCATTCCGATCTGTTTGCTGGGAGGTTAACAACGTTGTGTCACGGAGGTGGTTATCGCACACTTCCTACTGCACGTTACAGTCACTTCCCAGAATCATAGAATTGTAGAGTTGGAACGGACCCCTTGAGTCATCTAGTCCACCCCCTGCAATGCAAGGATCTCAGCTAAAGCATCCATGACAGATGACCATCCAATCTCTACTTAAAAACCTCCAAGGAAGGAAGGTCTACAACCTCCTGAGGTAGACTGTTCCTCTGCCAAACAGCTCTCACTGTCAAAGTATTTTCTGATGTTTAGTTGGGATCTACTTTCTTGTAACCTGAATCCATTGGTTAGGGTCCTGTTCTCCAGAGTAGGAGAAAACAAGCTCACTCCATCTTCCAAGTGATGGAACATTGAAGAAGAAGAAGAGTTTGGATTTGATATCCCGCCTTTCACTCCCTTTAAGGAGTCTCAAAGCGGCTAACATTCTCCCTTCCCTTCCTCGCCCACAACAAACACCCTGTGAGGTGAGTGGGGCTGAGAGACTTCAAAGAAGTGCAACTGGCCCAAGGTCACCCAGCAGCTGCATGTGGAGGAGCGGAGACGCGAACCCAGTTCCCCAGATTACGAGACTACCGCTCTTAACCACTACACCACACTGGCTCTTCAGGAATATTGCTTTAATGGCAGGGTGAAGATGGGGCCTTTGCCACTTATTTGATTAACAAAGCCAGGAATGTCCAAAGACCATTTCGGCGGCCCAATCCAGCCCGCTGGTCGGTTTAATCTGGCCCCTGTGGCAGTTTATTTCCTGGGGTAAAATCCTAAGGTTAACAACTTTGGTTGGTCAGCCCTCACAGCCCTTCACTTCGTCAAATCTGGCCCTCTCTGAAAAAAGTTTGGACACCACTGAACAAAGCCTTCGTGGCAGTGAATTGGGCAGGCATGTCAACAATATTTGTTTGTTTTGCATGGGGAGCTATTTTTCTGGAAACCCTACACACAGATAAGACACAGCCTTTGAATATCTGCCTTGATATAGCACTAAACCTTCCTCATTTTCTTTCCCCATTTACCCTTGCCTCTTCTTTCTCCGTTTCTCAGTGTCAACTGTAAGCTCCTCAGGACAGAGACCTGCTTTCTTAAGCAATGTCAAGTGTTATCCACACTGATAGCATTAACAGGTGAAAACTGTTAAAAGTGCTTCTGTGCTGCTGCATAGCTAAATCAGTTGCACCAGTTCCATTTCCTTTTTGCATCAAGAGTTTTCTCAACTCAACACGAAGCAATGGCTTCAATTATTAGCAACTAGGAAGTAGCTACAGTTCAACGCTGGCTTCATGTACAGAGGTCTTTACAACTCTCAGTCCTTGCAATTGCAAAACTCATGAGACTTAAGACGTACCATTGCGTAACAGCCATCATTGGTCAAGATTATGACGTCTATTGGGGATGTGTGGTTGGCAACACAAATTCCTCCTTTCTTAGGTTTGTTCTCCCTGCAAAATGACAGGAGGACACCACAAGTTTTTCACAACTTTGCAGTAGGGGACGAGCGGCTGCGAGATGCCCATAAACCTGCTGCATGTTACACGTGAGTATTCTTCGCTGTAAAGGCTTAATGAGCAGGGTTGCCATTTAAAAGTCAAAAGAAAATGCATTTTTTGTCAACATTTAACATTTCTAAGCTGCAATTCTCAGCCACAAGCATGACATTTAAAGCAGCGCACAGACTTTAAAAAGCATACAGTGGTACCTCGGGTTACATACGCTTCAGGTTAAGAACTTTGCTTCAGGATGAGAACAGAAATCGTGCTCTGGCGGCATGGCAGCAGCAGGAGGCCCCATTAGCTAAAGTGGTGCTTCAGGTTAAGAACAGTTTCAGGTTAAATACAGACCTCCGGTACTTAACCCGAGGTACCACTGTATTCTGAAAGCAATTGGCATTTTTTTAATGGTCTTTAACCCCCCAGAAGACCCACACACAGGCACTACACAGACAACTTGTGGGACCTTTCAGCTCAAGGAAAAGTCAAGTAAGAGGGGGCATGATAAGACTTGTATAAAATTAAGTATGCTGTGGAGGAAGTAGATAGAGAAAGGTTTTTGTCCCTCTCTCATAATACTCAGGCATCCAGTGAAGCTGAATATTCAGGACAGATAGAAGAAAGCACTTTTTCACACAGTGCATAGTTACAACTATAGGACTTACTCCTACGGGAGGCAGCTATGGCCACCAACTTGGATGGCTTTTAAAGAGGTTTAGACAACTTTGTGGAGAATAAAGTTATTAATAGCTACTGGGTAAGTCTCCCCCCTTGGGAGCATTCCAAAGTCAAGGCATCACCACCAAAAAGGCCCTGCCCCTTCCAAAGGACCACAGATTATACTCGGAAGAGGATGCTGACATCTGAGCGGGAAAGATAAGCCCAGATAAGCCCTGTTCTTCTTACTGGGCAGAAGCATCATGCAGGTAACAGAGCCCAGAGATGACAGAGTAGGCTGTACCACTTGAGACAGCTGGGGGAAGATGAAGTTTCTGAATCCATCTCACAGCAAAACACAATAGGCCCTTCCAAGCGTCCTTTTCACTGTGTATTCATGATGCTTTCAGGGGCAGTTATGTGCAATCCCACTTCGCATACTGTTTGAGCCTGCAAAGATTTTAGGGTGGACATAATTTCTTTGTTTCCAATTGGTGGCTGCCCTTTTGCTTCCCTCCAAAATTCTGTAACTGTTTAGACCACAAATGTACTGGGGGGAGAGGGGGACAGGTTGTCCCAGATGTGTTGTGCTCCAGCACAAAAGTACAACAATGCAGTAACGTTGGAGAAGCATTGCAGAAGTGGAAGGAACGTGTGGACAGCCCAGTATTAATCCACCACTATGAGGTCACGAAGAGTCGGACAGGACTAAACGACTAAACAACAACAACAACTAGGGAACTACTGATGTACCAAAGACGTTTTGCAGAATGTACCTGCAAAAGCAACACACCTATTTGGAGGGACCCAAACACACACACAAAAAGAACTTGCTTTAAGTTAAACAAACAGCACTTCAGCTTAAAAGAGTTGATGCGCCATCCATTCCTTGTGCTAGCAGTTAACTTGCAGGGGTGTTTTGTTTTTTTTACGCAACAGAATGTTTAAAAGATGTGATCCCAGACTTGTAAACTCTGGTGGTACAATTCATTCTACCACTTGATTCTGCCTGATGTGTACATCAGCAGCAGCAACAAAATACACCTTGATCTACCTGGCACCACCAGAAAGGAACTTATCTAACTTCAGTCCTGGGAAGGGGTCGTGTTTTCTTTCACTCACTTGTTATGGTAATAAATGTTGCCAGAAAGCGCTCTGACAAGAATCCGGGAGCAGGTGAGGTGGACAAGGTCACTCAGCCAGTCTTTGGTTCTGCAAAACAGGAAAAACTGGGTGTAACAGCAGCCTTAGAAATCTAAGTTACGTAGGCCCACATTTCCCAGGATCTTAGAGTTGCAGCACTGGTTATTTACACATCACAACCTAATTTCAACTTCCTGATAGCAAAAGAGGAGTCAGCATTCCAAACAAGCTGAAGAACAAAGAGTTCAGTAGCTCTGTCTATAAAATGGATGATTTGGGAAAAGTGGCCTCCCAAAAATAATGGATACCCCCTTCTCTACAAAATCCAGCAGCCCCCCCCCACTTAATTCTCAACTCTTCTTGTCCTTTCAGCTGCTTTTGATCATGCTCTCCCCTTATCAATTACTTTTACACCCCAAGTCTATAAGATTGTGTCACCAGCTGGTTCCCATCTCTCTGCTTGTTATTTCAATGTCTCCATTAATGGAAATTCCCCCTTTGCTTTCCCTCTTATAAACACAGTCACGTATGTTTATAAGAACTTTTCTGGCAAAACGGATGGGCCATTAGTTTTACACAGCGAATAATGAAACTTGCTCCTGCAAGATTATAAAGCTTCGCACGATATAACGTTATGCTTTGGCAGGTGAATCCCAGCTGTCAAACGGCATTCCAATAATTCCAAGAAACAACTTGCGTTGACGCAAGAGGTTGGCCCAAGGCGGAGGTGGAGTTTTGTTTTCTGTTTCGTAACCTCTTCTTTTCCCAAAGTTACTGATGCAAAGGAGATCCACTTACTCCCCATTTGGAAGCTGGCCTACCAGCGTGGCGCCGCAAATCATGGAAAGGATCCCAATGTGTGCCAAGGTAACCCTGGGGAGGGAAAACAGAAGGGAAAATCCAAAATGCATTATCCATTCAAGACCATCAGATCCTACTTGGAGCATCTTCAGATAATTTGCAATTGGAAATCCTGACAAACGAGTTTGATCGGAAGAGAAAGGCTTCCTTAAAGTGCATACTTTTGGTCTCCAGATGAGTTTTTAAAATGTAACCATCTCCATAACCATAGCCAGATGGGCAAGGTATAAATAATAAATTCATTATTCATTATTATTATTATTATTATTACTATTATTACAGTGGTACCTCGGGTTACATACGCTTCAGGTTACAGACTCTGATAACCCAGAAATAGTGCTTCAGGTTAAGAACTTTGCTTCAGGATGAGAACACAAATCGTGCTCCGGCGGCGCAGCGGCAGCAGGAGGCCCCATTAGCTAAAGTGGTGCTTCAGGTTAAGAACAGTTTCAGGTTTAGTACGGACTCTGGAACGAAGTAAGTACTTAACCCAAGGAACCACTGTATTATCATCATCATCATCATCATCTTTCTCCCATCCAGGCACTGACCACCTTGGTTGCAGCAAAGTACTGCATCGTGTGCCTCCAGGCGAGGACTTGGGTCACGTATTGTGGTATGGATTAGTGCTTTTAGAGCACTATTTCCCAAACTCGAGTCTCTAGCTGTTGTTGGACTACAACTCCCATGATCCCTAGCTAGCAGGACCAGTGGTCAGGGATGGTGAAAACTGTAGTCCAAAAAAAAGCTGAAGGCCCAAGTTTGGGAAACACCGAGTGCTTGGGCAACCAGGGTTCAAATCGCCACTCAGCCATGAAGCTCGCTGGGTGACCTTGGGCCAGTCACCGTGTCTTAGCCTTACCTACCTCACAGGGTTGTTGTGAGGATTAACTGAGGAGGGAAAGGACCATGTTGTCACTTTGAGCTTCTTGGACGCAAGCTGAGATACATACTAGTGGCCAAAATTGTGGCAACCTTTTGGGGAAAGTATTTCTAGGTTTGATGGCTCACAAAACCCGATTGACTCTCTAAACACTCATGTTTATTGGTTACATACTGCATATCAACCTAAGCAACTTATGCTTCTTTTTCTGGTTATTTGGCAATAACTTTTGATAGAATACAGATAACTGAGCAGACTTTGTTGCATGACATTCTTCATTAAATTATCTTTCCATTGATATATAAGTTTATGGTGTTACGCAAAAGAAAAGTGGTGTTGTGAGCCATCAAACCTCAGAAATACACTTTTCCCAAAAGGTTTCCACAATTTTGGCCACTAGTGTAATTAATAATAATACTTAACTCAAGCTTGTATGTTATTTGCAGCATTGCTGCAGAGTCCAAGGGTCCATCTCAGCTCAACCCCAGTAACAGAGAATAGCAAAGTGGGGCAGTTGCCAGGTTCCAGTGACCAGAAGGAGGAATCATCCAAAAAACCAAGGGACATCATAGCCTTATACCACATTGGGCCATTGGTACACTGACTGGCCACTGCTCTCCATGGTTCCAGCCCAGGCGTTTAACCTGAAACCACCTGCGTGGAAAACAAGTGCACTGCCACTCAGCTACCGCCCTTTGCCAAATAGACGTGCCATGTCATTAAGTCGCAGCTAGGCTTGTTAATCCACTCTATTAAAAAAGAAACCAGTGCTGCCTTGCGCGTAATTCTTCAGCCTGGCATGCAGTTTAGGCTTGTTCTCAGGGGCTAGCTGAGCAGAGAACAGCGTTTGTGCATTAGCCCCTTGCTCATTTAAAACTGCTAAAGCTCAACTGGTTCCTTCTGAATAAATGGGAGGTTTTTTCTCTTTCTTTCCTTTCACACAGGGTGGATAAATATCACGCAGGGCGGATATATATATATATAAGTTTTTTTTAAATTTAATTCAGATTTTTTAAAATAAAATGCTTTTGGAGGAAAAATCTTTCTAAAAGACAGTTTTCTATTTAATTTACATTATAGTCCAAAGGCTATTCATCAGGAAATAAGGATTTGTTTTTAATTATGTAGCATGAGGCTTTATATGCAATGTTTAATTTTTTTGGGTAAATGAATTCCCTTAATCCATTCACAATGTCATGCTCTTCCAGAGTCATTAAAAACTTCCCTAAACGGGGCTGCCTTCAGATGTCTTTTAAAAGTAAGATAGTTGTTGTTGTCTTTGACATCTGACGGGAGGGCGTTCCACAGGGTGGGCACCACTACCGAGAAGACCCTCTGCCTGGTTCCCTTTAACTTGGCTTCTCTTACTGACTAGTGATTTAAACCATGATTTAAATCATGATTTACAGTCATACCTCAGGTTGAAGTAGCTTCGGGTTGAGCGTTTTCAGGTTGCGATCTGCGGCGACCCGGAAGTAACAGAACGTGTTACTTCCGGGTTTTGCCGCTCGCGCATGCGCAGACACTCAAATTTACATCATGCGCATAAGCGGCGAATCACAACCCACGCAGATGCGGGTTGCGTTCGCTTCAGGATGCGAATGGGGCTCCGGAACAGATCCCGTTCACATCCAGAGGTACCACTGTAAATTGATTTGATTTAAATCAAATCCACCCTGCTTTCACATTATTCATCTTTCTTTTCTTTCACATTATTTTTTCACTGATTTTTTAAAATTTTAGATGATAGATAGAAAGATAGTCTGGAGAGGTTGCCCACTGGCTACTCAAGGTGTGGACAATGGTGAACGTGGATGGGCCCACGCCCTGACTCTGTTTAAAGGCAGCTTCCTACGTCCACACACAGAGACAGGCTCACCGAAGAGGCAGCAGGAGACAGTAGCGAACGAAGACGCCAATGACCCACACGATGGTCAGCCGTAAACTGATGTAGTGAAAGTTGACGTTGGTCCTGGTGAGGAGGTTCCAGGAGACCAGCTCCTCGGAGGTGAACCTCTGGGTGACTTCGTCTTCCACAATTGCTTCATACCCCTTTTTGCAGAAGTAAAACACATCGGAGAGCTCAAAGTCCCCATGGCGCAGGCCAGCAATGGCTTTCTCCATGGTGGTCTGGTCCCTCTGTATGATAACTTCAGGTGGGGAATAAATAAATAAAAAGCACATTATAGCTCAATGAGAAAACGAAGCCAGACAGTAGGCAGGTCAGTTACTTGCAACACAAGTTCCAGGCAACACCTGGTACCATTTCCACAAGGTCAATTTATACCTGCCATTAAAGGGATCAGACGGCAACGTTTTATCTAGGAGATCAGCAGGAAATAAGTCCCATTAGCCCGGGGACTCCCTGGGCGGGAAAGCCTTGCTCCTCCACATGTGGTTTAGCTGAAACCATTTGGAATTACTTCATCCATAATCAGCTTTCTGCAACACATCTGCTGTACCAGCTTTCAAATAACCAATTGCATAAATTGATTGGGAGTGTGGAGGTGGAGCTGATGCTTTGACCTGACATTAATGGCTTGCTCCGTTGAGTGGGGATCGTGCTTGGCTACCTAAAAGACCACCTGCCCCTCTGTAGACTTGTAAGATTACTTAGACAATCTGGGAAAATTCTACTCATGACACCACACCCAACAGAATATCAGAGGCAGTGACCTGAAAATGGGCATATTCTGCTGTGGCCCTAATAAATAAATAATAATTATACCTTGCCAACAAAGGTCCGTTTAGTTAAAGCTATGGTTTTCCCAGTAGTGATGTATGGAAGTGAGAGCTGGACCATAAAGAAGGCTGATCGCTGAAAAAATTATGCTTTTGAATTATGGTGCTGGAGGAGACTCTTGAGAGTCCCATGGACTGCAAGAAGATCAAACCTATCCATCCTTAAGGAAATCAGCCCTGAGTGCTCACTGGAAGGACAGATCCTGAAGCTGAGGCTCCAATACTTTGGCCACCTCATGAGAAAAGAAGACTCCCTGGAAAAGACCCTGATGTTGGGAAAGGTGGAGAACACAAGGAGAAGGGGACGACAGAGGATGAGATGGTTGGATAGTGTTCTCAAAGCTACCAGCTTGAGTTTGACCAAACTGCGGGAGGCAGTGGAAGACAGGAGTGCCTGGCGTGCTCTGGTCCATGGGGTCACAAAGAGTCGGACACGACTAAACGACTAAACAACAACAAGGTGTTTCCCTCAATTACCTGTCAGCTGCTTTCCCCCAGGGTAAAATCATGGTTGCTTCCAGCAGAACCCACCCACTTCCCCATCTGTTCATCCACCTGCGGCAATTGGGAAAATTCACTTCAGCAAGTGAAGCTTTTGTTTTCCTGATAACTACATATTTACTATCTTTCCTGAGTCAGGAGGAAAGGCTGGATTTCTGGCTGCCACACCATTGCCGAAATGCGCTGGAACCCAAACCGGAGGAGAGATAACAGGGCAACTCTGGAACATCCCGAGGTCCCCAATGCAATGCACGGTGGGGGAAATGAAAGAGTTGCTTCTGTGGTCTCGAGAGAATAATACAATCCTCCAAGTCAACAGCTGGTGAAGGGAAGAGACTCCCCACAGATCTTGTTCCTCGAGGCCGGCCTGACAGTGATGAATTATGCAAGCCCAGGGCAGCGTTTTAGCTAACAATGCGCTATAGAAGAAGGAGGTGCAACAATGAGTAAAGCAGGGGTCACATTCGTAGAGAGAACTGGAGCAAGCCTCAAAGGGATGCCAGGGAACCAGGAAGCAGAGACAGCACAGGGGTAAAAGAAACATTCAGAGAAGTGAATCCACCCTCCTTTTACCCTCTTCTGGGTGGGGTAGGGAAATCAAGCAGTAACAACAGAAGTCTTCAAAACCTCAAGCTAGTGACGACAAAAGTAAAAGCAGCGTAATTCTTTTCCACCCGGTCAACCATGGCCTACTGACAACCGCTGAGCAGTGAAACCACAATTTCAAAATCTTGGTTAAATGGAAGTTGTATTAAGCAACCACCTTTCCTTAAGTGCAAAGGAATCAAGTGGGGGGGGGGGAATGTGTTGCAACTAAAGATACCAGAGCAAGTAAAATAAATCGGATAAAGAACAGATTTAATCAACTTACTATGTTGTTGTTTTAAAAAATGCCACCCTCCCGCCAAAGGAGCTTAGGGAATATCTATGGCTCTTCTCTGCCACACCAATTCTCATTCTCACAACAGCCCTGTGAGACAGGATAGGCCGGGAAAAGGTGGCTGGTGCAAAGCTACACCGCGAGCTTCACAGCCAAGCGGGGATTCGAATCCGCATCTCTCCACTCCTAGTGCAAAACAGTGTTCTGTACCAAACTGACAAACCTGTGGTCTTGGTTTGCAGGCAAGCACAAACGATAGTTTGGCCATTTGGAAAAAATAAACTATGGTTTGCCTCAGACCAAGACTGGGAATTGCTTTGTGCAAGAAGCACACAAATTCTTCAAGGCTAGTCTAAAAAGGTAAAGAGACCCCTGACAATTAGGTCCAGTCATGGCCGACTCTGGGGCTGCGGTGCTCATCTCATTTTATTGGCCGAGGGAGCCGGCGTACAGCTTCCGGGTCATGTGGCCAGCATGACTAAGCTGCTTCTGGCGAACCAGAGCAGCGCACTGAAACACCGTTTACCTTCCCGCTGGAGCAGTACCTATTTATCTACTTGCATTTTAACATGCTTTCAAACTGCTAGGTTGGCAGGAGCTGGGACCGAGCAACGGGAGCTCACCCCATCACGGGGATTCGAACAGCCGACCTTCTGATCGGCAAGTCCTAGGCTCTGTGGTTTAACCCACAGCGCCACCCATGTCCCCCAAGGCTAGTCTATGTAGTGCCAAAATTTGGTATTATGTTTGCTTGAGCCCAACCTTAACATCTACCACACCACTTAATCAACAAAATGTTTGTTTGGTTGGTTGATTAATCTCCTAATTAAAGCTACCTGGAACCCAGTGGGTGCATCTGCATCAGAGGTGGCTAAGCTGTGAGCCTTCCAAATGTTGATGGACTCCAAACTCCCATGAGCCCCAGCCAGCATGCCAAATGGTCAGGGATGAAGTGAGCTGTAGTTTCGCAAACCTGACATAGAGGCCTTATTTACTAAAGTGGACATGGGCTCAGCTTGCAATTTGGCATCACTTTCCAACATTATAAAAAGGAAGGGCAACTAGTGAACAAAATTTCCACTGTCCTTGGGCAACGTGAACCAAATGGATCTGCACAAGCTTGTAAACAGCTACCTGGGGCAAGAAGGAAGCTCCTCTAAGCGTCCAGGAAGGAAAACATTGCAAAAGTTGTTTTACTTAAAAGCCACACTTATGCATCCCAAATGACTAACACAGGCAATTGTGGGTCAGGCATGCAATCGGGGTTCTAGGACTATCACATCAAGACCCCCATACAGAAGACTTGGTTTAACACCCTTGATGGACCCACATGAGTGTCTCCACCATTAGATGACAGCCAAGTATTGTAAGATTTTTACATCAGATTTCAGGACCATTTCCCCCCCCCCCCTTCCAAACAGCCATTCTTGCTATAATGGGGCAACAGTTCTGATTTTTAAGAAAACCCTTACCATTTGAAGAAGGAAGCCTCTGCGCCTCTCTCTGTTTCTCAATACGCAGCGTGGCCCACTGTTTTGTAAAAAAGAAAAGGGGCAGATAAGGCAAATGTGCAGTATTAATTCTGGTTTAGTTCATCTTCCTGATCTAAATATTGTTGTTGCAAGAGATGCTCGCAAGAGATCCTTTTATCATTTCTAACATCTTATTGGTACAGTGGTACCTCTGGATGCGAACGGGATCCGTTCCGAAGCCCCATTCTCACCCTGAGCAGAACGCAACCTGTGTCTGCGCGTCTGGATTCGCCGCTTCTGCGCATGCGCGTGACATCATTTTGATGCGCAAGCGGCGAAACCCGGAAGTAACCCGTTCCGTTACTTCCGGGTTGCCGCAGAATGCAAGCTGAAAACGCTCAACCTGAAGCTACTTTAACCCGAGGTATGACTGTATGTATGTGTAATGGTTATAGGGGTTGCTCGTGCGTAAGTTGCCGCCACTCCTGGCTAGGTTGCCTGGTTAAACCTTTTCTGTCTGGACAGCCCTTCACTTCGTGGCTGTTTCAGTCGCTAGCAGAATCCGTCAGTGGGCGTTTCTTGAACCTCTTCCAGCAAAGAAGTTCTTTGACGCCAAGTCTCCTCCTACTCTCCCTGCGCGGAAGTCTTCTGCGCAGGGTGGGTGTGGGTAGCGGAGGACCCGTGCTCTCCCTGCTGGTCTCCGGCGAGGAGTCCTGGAGCCCTCTCTCCGATTCCCCCATCTGCCCCCCTTTATCCCTGGTGTTACGCTGATCTCCTTCCCCAGCCGATGAGCTGCCTCTCTCCCTGCTGGGCCCTTCTCCAGCATCGCTTTGGAGCCTTGCCTCCGCCTCTAGCTCCGATGGCAGTTCCCTGACAGTATGTTTTTATGGTGACTATTATCCATTTAAGAGTTGCCTTAAGAGATATACTTATTTGAATTAATACTGTATTGGTAATGCGCTAATAGCTACCGTACCTGAGCATTCAGTTCCCTATTCTCAAGTTTTCCGTACAAAAAAAAAAACCAGCACCAAACCTTCAATCATATTCTAATTGCTACTGTGCCACAGAATTAAAGAATTGGAGAGAAGTCAAGGATAATCTAGTCCAAGCCCTGTCAATGTGGCTTTTAAGTTTTTTGTTCTCTTTGCTGGCTTTCCATGGACATCTTCTTGGCCGCCATAAGATCAAAGTGCTGGACTAGATGGGCATTTGCCCCTGAACCGGCAGCATTCTTCTGACATTAAGAGCTATTCCCCACCTCCCACCCCCCAGTTAGATATGCCAAGCCAGGTTCATAGGAAACAATTCTTTCAGCCCCAGCTCATGCTCACTGCCTTTTCCTATCTATAGGCTTGTCACCACAGCCCAACTCAAAAGAAGGTTTTGCAAGTAGGGCATCGCAGCCACCAGAAATCTGCTTCCCACATACATCAGTTGGACCACACGCCTGTGACAGCACCACACAACCAATCAAAGTTGTGGCAGCTAGCAACAACCTCCTGTTGATCCAGGAATTTCTACTGCATCTGCAAAGGGTGGTCATCTAGCCTCAACTTCAAGCCTTCTAATGAAGAGCCGTCTCTTCCACTGTCAAACAGTTCTTCCTAATGTTTCGTCTCCATCCTCTTTCACTTAAATGTGAACCTACCCCTCTGGACAAAAGAGAATTTGCTCCCATCACCTATAGGGACAGGGCGTTGCAACACGGCTGGTTGCAATCTGGGCATGAGGGCTGAGCTACCAGTCCAAGATAAATGGTCTGAAGATGGATCTATAAATGGATTTGAGGAAAGAGCTTGAAGAACAGCCAGCAGCTCCTACTCAAGGGTTCTCCCGTTCATGTATGTCAAAAATGATATGAAATATTGAAAGACACGCCAACAACTCCCATATGTTCATGTTTTGGGGAGAGGAAGAAGTAGAGCAGGAGGGAGAAAGCTGTTCTTGAGAAACCAACACTTCTGCTTGGAATCTCCTTCCTTGCTGGCAGTTTTTAAAGCAAATATCTGGACATCTTTTGATTGCATTTCTCAGTAGAAATTAATCTGAAACCTGCATGCAGATTGTAACATGTGATCCTGATCCCTGTTAACCGTATAATAGCTATACTGGTTTTAAGGTGTAGTAGTAATTACTGGTTTTCAAACAGCAGACTACTTCAACAAAGTAACACCTAACAACTATAATAACTTAATCCCCACAGAATACACAGGAACAGATGGCACAAACCAGTTTCAATCAAATAGGTTTCAACAACTCAACTAAAACTGATGTTGCCATTTTGGGGCAAGACGGCTCTAAATTCTTATTTATCAAATGATTTGACTGTGGTTACCAGTTAAACATCTGGCTAGGCTAGTTCAGATGACAACCTTGAGCTAGGTTAAGAGTTTAAAGAACTTAAAAGAAGAAAAGCTACTTGATCCAGGGACAGTCTACATATATATATTGGCCTGTTCTGACCTCTTTTTCTTAGTGGTGACTTCTCCTGCTCAGGCTGCACAGAAAAAGCATTTTGGATTCAGAAATTCATTCCGATTGTGCAGATAAAATAGAACTGATAGAATTCTATAGGATGGAGTATTAGTGTGTGAAAACAGATCCAATGATCCCCAGATGGTGGAGATGTCAGGCGCCATGCTGGTTCCCAGGCATCTTCACCTGGCCACAAGCGGTCAAAAGCCAGGTGCGAAATGTGATTGGCAAATTTTGAACATAGCTAAAGGTAAAGAGACCCCTGACCATTAGGTCCAGTCATGGCCGACTCCGGGGTTGCGGCGCTCATCTTGCTTTATTGGCCGAGGGAGCCAGCGTACAGCTTCCGGGTCATGTGGCCAGCATGACCAAGCCGCTTCTGGCGAACCAGAGCAGCGCAGGGAAATACCGTTTACCTTCCCGCTGGAGTGTTACCTATTTATCTACTTGCACTTTGACATGCTTTTGAACTGCTAGGTGGGCAGGAGCAGGAACGGAGCAAAGGGAGCTAAGCCCGTCGCGGGGATTCGAACCGCCAACCTTCTGATCAGCAAGTCCTAGGCTCTGTGGTTTAACCCACAACGCCACCTGCGTCCCGCACAATAGCTACCCAAACCCTTATGGTGGGAAGCCCACAAGCAGTTCCTGAGCACAATAACACTCTCTTCACTTGCCTTGCAGTTCCCAAATGCTGGTATTCCAACGGTAGAGGTACAACACAGCCATCGTGGCTTCCCACCATTGTGTGGAGTGATGTTTTGACCCATATTTTTAAGTTCCCATTCCTTTTCAAACCTATCTCCTTGCCTACTCCCACAGAGCTATGACAGCAAAGGAGTTAAGGCCTCAGCTATGACTCTTGGGTCTCTAGAGCACTCTCAGGACCTGTTCACAGGAATACAGGAAGCTGGCTTCTACCAGGTCTGATGACCATCCATCGAGCTTTTGTCGTTTAGTCGTGTCCGACTCTTCGTGACCCCATGGACCAGAGCACGCCAGGCACTCCTGTCTTCCACTGCCTCCTGCAGTTTGGTCAAACTCATGCTGGTAGCTTCGAGAACACTGTCCTACCATCTCGTCCTCTGCCGTCCCCTTCTCCTTGTGCCCTTAATCTTTCCCAACATCAGGGTCTTTTCCAGGGAGTCTTCTCTTCTCGTGAGGTGGCCAAAGTATTGGAGCCTCAGCTTCAGGATCTGTCCTTCCAGTGAGCACTCAGGGCGGATTTCCTTAAGGATGGATAGGTTTGATCTTCTTGCAGTCCATGGGACTTTCAAGAGTCCCCTCCAGCACCATAATTCAAAAGCATCAATTCTTCGGCGATCTCCATCGAGCTTAGTAGGTAGCATTCCTCCAGGATTTCAGCAGGGGACCTCTTACCTGGAAATATTAGGGGCTCAACCTGCGAACCTCACCTCTTCTTGGTGAACCAGGAGGCGGCTCTACTAATCAATCACATGCCTCCTATTCTACTGTCCTACAAACCCTGCTCATGCCCTTCTCCAGAGGCTTCTCCTTGGTTATTGGGGAGCAGAAGTCTGGGTTAGTAGGACCTTTGGCACGATCCAGCAAGGATCCTCTCTGCACTGACATGCCCCGTCTCGCCCTCATTCCCAGCTAGCTTGTTTTAGCTGTGTTGAGTCCTGGAATCAAACCAGTATCCGCTACTTTTCTTCCACCAAGGAGCCCAAGGGTGCTTATTATGGAGCTATCTAATTTTATGCTCATAGCAACCCCATGAAGAAAGTAAACAGAGACAGCCGATTGTTTTTAAGGCTCTTCTATTCATAGTCAACCCTGTGATGAACAGCATCTGGCTAATTCTTGTCACCGCCTATTGTGTATTTTTATGTTGTGAACCGCCCTGTGACCTTGTGATGAAGGGCGGTATACAAAATTAATCATCATCATTATCATCCTAAGCACACTGACTTGAATGAAAGCCCCACTGATCTCAACAGAACAGTTATGTATGTTTATGTGTCCAAGGCCTGGATCACAATGTCCCAGCACTAGTCAATAAATGGTTTCAGGGTGTGGAAACTCCAAGTTGTGACAGTGGTTGAATGCATTTAGTTATGACCGTTCCATGACAAGGCCTTCAGATCCAGCAATGTCATGATGTTTAGCAATGTTAAGAAGTTTAGTACAGCAGTATGGTCTCTGAAGGGACGTGGGTGGCGCTGTGGGTTAAACCACAGAGCCTAGGACTTGCCAATCAGAAGGTCGGCAGTTCGAATCCCTGTGACAGGGTGAGCTCCCATTGCGCGGTCCCTGCTCCTGCCAACCTAGCAGTTTGAAAGCACGTCATGTGCAAGTAGATAAATAGGAACCGCTCCGGAAGGAAGGTAAACGGTGTTTCCATGTGCTGCTCTAGTTCACCTGAAGTGGCTTAGTAATGCTGGCCACATGACCCAGAAGCTGTCTGCGGACAAATGCCAGCTCCCTCGGCCTATAGAGCGAGATGAGCGCGCAACCCCAGAGTCGGTCACAACTGGACCTAATGGTCAGGGTTCCCTTTACGTATGGTCTCTGAACAATGCTCTTGAAGGCATATTTATGTATGCTGCAGCTGATGCAAGACAAAGGCACCCTATATCTTCAGTGAAAGATTCAGTGCAATGAAGTTGTTATGCTCATGAAATGCCACAACTTGCAATACTAACTTCACACAGCAGACCACAGCTGTGACTCCAAGGTCCCTTTCCAGATGACCTGTTTATTGTGCAGTCATCATGATTTGCGGCAAGATTAGATCAAGCAAGTTTCATCCCACACTTTCCCACCATGCCCTTACTGCAAAATGACCAGCCTTTTAGGGAAGCAGTGTTGTTGTCAAGAGAGCTCCAAATCAGCTTTAATTGCACAACCTGAATTGGCCAGTATGTGACTGAATCCCACCCAAAAGGAGCGACAGTCTGGAAGCATCCTTTGCGTTATTTACCAAGCACAAAACTGACTATGGGCATAACCCCTTTGCATGATGAATTAGGACTTCGTCGCAAGAGTATAAGCATGATTCTGGGTCTAAGGCAACTGAATGGCAGCTTTATACAGGGAGAGAAGGACAATAAAGTCCATTCTCTCTCCCAGCACTGTTAATTAAAACCTGCTTCGGATGAAGAAAAATACTGCAGGACAGTATTTTGCTATTCCACCACGAGTCAGTAAGTGGAGTCCAAAGGGCAACTCTTTATGTCCACCTCCAGCCTTAAATTGTTCTCCTTTGGCTTTAAGCACTTTTCCTTTAAGTTCCTGGTTTTGTTGCCCAACAAACAAGATTCATTAATAGCCAGATGCAAGTCCAAAATAAAGCAAGATCCCATAACTCATCTTCTGACGATGAAAGGCAAGCAGGACGGTTTAAGAAGAGGACGCTGAGTTAGTCGTGCTCCTGAAGATCAGATTTCAGTCTCTGAAGAGCAACTGCATTCTACACATGGTGGTTGGATGTCAACAGGCCTTGTGAGCTGCTGACAATAGGCTGGGTGGCTCTGGCAAGCGACTGAATTTACCATCGCAACAACTATGCATTTTGTTAAGAGGAGACAAGGTTTTTCTTTACCTGCTCCATGAATAGGCTCACCATCAATCTTTTCTTCTATTGGCTTGACTCTGCCATTGTGTGTCAGCATATATATAAGTGTCCAAAGCATTTAATATATATATATCATGAGAGCCAGCCTTAACCAACTTGGTGCCCTCCCAATGTTTTGGACTACAACTCCCATAAGCCCCAGCCAGCAGTGATGGGAGCTATAGCCCAAACCATCAGGGAGGGAGGATAAGGATAATACCAACCTCTAGAAAAACAAGGAAACCAGAAATCACACAAAAATGAGGTAGAGGCACTAATTGGGAAGGATGCATCCCAGATGCTCTGCATGGATGTCCTTCAGGCTTTTAAATAAGACCAGTAGGCCGTTTTTCCCCCATAAGAAGAAACTATCCGAGGCACTGCAGAAATCTCTAGAGTGAAGCAACATAATCTCACAACAAAGCAGAATCAATAAGCATAAAGCGTATTTTATGGGGGGCGGGTTAAATGCACTAACCTGTCGGTGGAACAACACAGAGGAGACATCTCTCGAGCCTATAGCCCTTTATTATCTTTGGGTGTGCGCGTATCTGCGGTCCCCGATTGGCTAACGCCGGGGATGCAACGCGAAAATGGATTTTTTTGGGAGAACTGAATGACAGGCGCAGCGTCGAATTGGAGGTCAGCCTCGCGTTCGCTCCTCCGCAGAACTGAATCTAGGATTTTTAGGGAGGGGGGGGATCCCTAAAGAGCTGCCATTGTTCGCGTCCAGGACCCTTTCCGGGCTTCCCAAAGGCCCATTTCATTGAAGTGCAAAATAAAAATAAAAAGCATCGCGGGTGCGAGGACGTCCACGCCCTCCTCCGCGTTGCAAACCGCTGAATCACGCAAGAAAGGTCAGCTGTTGTTTATGGATGGGGGGGCGGAATGGAGGGGGAAGCGCAGCAAGGAGAAAGCAAGCGTTACCTTGGGGGAAATCGGGAAAGAGGGAGGGAAGATCTGCTTGCTCCTTTTTGG
Organism: Podarcis melisellensis; assembly: GCF_964234715.1. Lineage (NCBI taxonomy): Eukaryota > Metazoa > Chordata > Lepidosauria > Squamata > Lacertidae > Podarcis > Podarcis melisellensis. The sequence continues at coordinate 13,260,814 of NC_138541.1, read as the reverse complement.
AGAGGCAGCCCCGAGGGGGCGGCACGCGTCGCCCTTTGCGCAGGCAGCGCGGAGCCGCGACTCACCTCCAAGGTCTTCACCAGGACTTTGAGGTACAGCTCCGAGATCCCCAAGGACACGCCGAAGATGGAGGGCAGCACGATGAGCAGGAAGACGGCGGAGAACCAGAAGCCGAAGAGGCGCAGCAGCAGATCCAGGAGGTCCTCCATCCCGAGGGCTGCGGGCGCCGCGCTGGCTTCCCCAGACGCCCTACTCGCTGCAGCGCCTGAGCCGGACGCCGGCTCGCCGCGCCCCGCCTCGGCAGGGGGAAGCCGTCCGTGCGGGCTCGCCGGGGGAAGGCTGGGCAAAGAGCAGCGCCGGAGAGGCCGCCTCTTTCTCCGCCGCGGCGCAGCTCCACCCACTTAACTCCTTTGCGCCCAAGGCGCAAGGCTGCTGTTGGCGAGGGTGCTGTCGCCGCCGGGCGAGCGCTTGGGCAAGAGGGAGACTACGTCCAGGAAGGCGTGTGCGGAGCTGGGACTCGGGTTGGTCAAGAAGGAGCGGAGCGCCTGCCGAGCCCCGCAAGAGACGAGCTTCCCCGATCTCATGAGCGGCGTGGGTGTCTCCCTGCGAATGCTCTTGGGGGCGCGCCATCGAGGCGCAACTCCGGCGCGCGGCGGGATCCCGCCCCTTCGATTGTTCGCTCACGGCCGCATTGTGATCTCAGCATAGGAGCCAACTCCCATGGAATAGTTGAGGCTGCCCTCCCCAGCCCCCTCCCCGCATTTGATAGTCATTGCCATCTAAATAGTGTGGGTGCGCCCCGTCCTGTGATCGATCTGGCTTACCTGTCGCACCCCCCATTATTCAAGTTGGCACCCATGGGGGCCGCGAGTAAGACCGGCGGCAGTGGGCAGAACTACTGTCAGGGCCACCACCACCCCACTAGCTGCAGGTGTACAGTGGTACCTCGGGTTACATACGCTTCAGGTTACAGACTCCGCTAACCCAGAAATAGTGCTTCAGGTTAAGATCTTTGCTTCAGGATGAGAACAGAAATCGGGCTCCGGCAGTGCAGCAGCAGCAGGAGAAGGCCCCATTAGCTAAAGTGGTACCTCAGGTTAAGAACAGTTTCAGGTTAAATATGGACCTCCGGAACAAATTAAGTTCTTAACCCGAGGTACCACTGTACTTAATTTGTTCCGGAGGTCCGTTCTTAATCTGAAACTGTTCTTAACCTGAGGTACCACTTTAGCTAATGGGGCCTTCTCCTGCTGCTGCGCCACCGGAGCATGATTTCTGTTCTCATCCTGAAGCAAAGTTCTTAACCCGAGGTACTATTTCTGGGTTAGCGGAGTCTGTAACCTGAAGCGTATGTAACCTGAAGCATATGTAACCTGAGGTACCACTGTATTCAGCAACATGTGCTGGAGAACAGAAGAAAAGCCGACTGCATCCCACCTAATCTGACATCCCGTTCTCACAGTGGCCAACCAGACACCCATAGGATGTCCCCAAGCAGGGCCTAAGTGCAGTAGCAAGTCTCCCCCACCTGCACTGGCAGAGGAAGCAGGGTGCTGAGGGTGCGGTCTGCACTGGGTGTCATTCCTGAGGGGGGATGACATCGCCATGCCGCCCCCAGGACGTTTGACACTCGCTCCATCCCCGGGTGCACAGCAGCTCATTCCGCCCCTGCCCACCTGGGATTCCCAACAAGTGGTCTTCACATATATTGCCGTGATTATGTATTTTGTGGTTTTTATATTTTGATTTTATTCTGTGAACCACCCTGAGACCTCCAGGTATAGGGCAGTATATAAATTTAATAATAATAATAATAATAACAACAACAGTTGTAGCCATGGATGGCCTTAAAGGTAAAGGTAAAGGGACCCCTGACCATTAGGTCCAGTTGTGACAGATTCTGGGGTTGCGGCGCTCATCTCGCTTTATTGGCCGAGGGAGCCGGCGTACAGCTTCCGGGTCATGTGGCCAGCATGACTAAGCCGCTTCTGGCGAACCAGAGCAGCGCATGGAAATGCTGTTTACCTTCCCGTCGGAGCGGTACCTATTTATCTACTTGCACTTTGACGTGCTTTCGAACTGCTAGGTTGGCAGGAGCTGGGACCGCACAAAGGGAGCTCACCCCGTCGCGGGGATTTGAACCGCCGACCTTCTGATCAGCAAGCCCTAGACTCTGTGGTTTAACCCACAGCGCCACCCGCATCTCCCATGGATGGCCTTATCACCCATGAATTTGTCTAATCCTATTTTTTAAGGAAATGTATTGTCACCCAGGAACTTGACCTCACTGTAATTTTAGATTTGCCTCTGTCCTAAAAACACAAAAATAACCATTACTGGATCAGACCAAAGGCCCATCTGGTCCAGCATCCTATTCCCATTGTCACCTGTCAGATGCTTAATGAGCACAGCAGTACACTCTCCTGTTGGTTTCCCTCCTACACCTGGTATTCAGACGCATATTGCCTCTCTGACTCCAGGTGTCATCTGAGGAAAAGGTTGAAAGAACATGATTAGGCAACACAGGACAGCTGACTTGAAATGATCAGTGACATACTCTTGCAGGTATGAGAACATTTAAATGCCTTTCTGTACTGCCTGACCTCTAACCTAGTTAGGTGATCCTGGATTCTTCTTGATTTGGTCATCCTAGAGCACTGAAGGAGGAAGCCATTTGTATCTTTATCAGTGACAAGCAGCGGGTTATAATCCATCACTTTGCTGAGCTGTGGCCTTTCCCCTTTCAAGGGTATAAAATTTTGCACGTGCGGCGGGAGGGAGAAAATGGGCAGGCCCTCTCTCAATGCTAGAACCTGAGGACATTCGATGAAGCTGAATGTTAGAAGATTCAGGATGAGCAAAAGGTCCAGCGCCGAGGGCCTTCTGGCGGTTCCCTCACTGCGAGAAGCCAAGTTACAGGGAACCAGGCAGAGGGCCTTCTCGGTAGTGGCGCCTGCCCTGTGGAATGCCCTCCCACCAGATGTCAAAGAGAACAACAACTATCTGACTTTTAGAAGACATCTGAAGGCAGCCCTGTTTAGGGAAGCTTTTAATGTTTAATAGGCTATTGTATTTTAGTGTTTTGTGGGAAGCTGCCCAGTGTGGCTGGGGAAACCAGTCAGATGGATTGGTTTAAAATAATAAATTATTATTATTATCATTATTATTATCATCATCATCATCATCTCCACTGGAGGGAACCGGCCCAGATGAGGTAAACCTTGCTGACCCCTGACATAGTTAAACTATGGAACTCTGTGCCACAGGAGACAGTAGTAACCACTGATGAGGATGGCTTGAAAAGAGGACTGGACAAATTCATGGAGGATAATATCAATGGCTTACTAGCCATGATGGCTATGCTGTCTCTCCAAACACTGTACGATTCCAAACACTGGTTTGCTGGGAAACCATAGGAGGGGAGAGTGGTCTTGTGCCTGTGTCCTGTTTGAAGGTTTCCTTCGGGAATCTGGGTAGCAGCTGCAAAAACAGCGTGTTGGACTAGATGGGCCACTGGCCTGATTCAACAGGCTTCTCTTTCGTTCTTCGGAACCGGAAAATTATATCACAGATATGGCCAATAGACAGGGGTTTTCGAAGCTTCAGTCCAGCAATTGCTAGGCTCAGCTGTGCTAATGTGACTTTCCTCGTTCCGCTAGAAAACCCTGTTCCTACCAAGAGGCTTTGAGGCTGGGAAATCAAAATAAGCAGCTAAAATTGCCAGCTACCTCTCCGATAAATATGTAAGAGAGTTCAAAAGGTAACAATCCCCTTTGGAGAACTAGGCTAGGTGCCTACTTGTTGCAAAGTTCAATCTAAATAAAAACGATAGCAATTGGCAGGGTTTCACATCTCGCATTAACGCATTACATAAGTATGTGACAGATGAATGCGGGTAACTATTGCATCAGTCAGACTAAAGAAGTGGTTTTAAGTATCGAGGGTGTGGATAGTGCAAGATATGGGGCCAGCCTTGATTACAATCATTTTACCCACTGCGTTAGAGTAAGTCCTTCTGTAGTAAGTCCCAGCTGACAGGATTGCGACCCAAACTGCCCCACTGAGAAACATGTGAGAGGTAGTAGCATTTTCAGTGGAATTCGAAGATTTGCAAATCTACCCCCCCTAAAAAAAACCCAGCAACTAAGCAGACAACCTACCCACCCCTGCAGCTCAAAAATAAAATAAAATTCTGGTGTGGCTTAAGCGTGCTCAGTAGCCGTGGAATATTGAGTGGCGAGAATTCTCTGCAAACATGATAGGTAAAGCAGTTAATAAACCATATGAAGAATGCATGCACACCAAATAACCCTGAAACCGTAGTTTGTTAAGGGAATGGTAGCTCTGTGAGGAGTAAACTATAGTTCTTCTTTGGGAAAGTCTCGTGCTTTAAATATATGGTATCTGTATGTATGAATCCAAACTTCAATGTCTAAAATCCCTGGTAGAGGACAAGGATCCTAGCCAAATTCTGTGTGCTTGCCATAAAACTTAGTGAACAAGCTGTGCTATCATAATTATTAAGGCTTTAAATGATAATTTTAGGTTATATGTTAGTGACTAAGTTTTAATTTATATATTTTTAATATTTTTTAAAACTGTTGCTATATCTGTAGTGTCCCTGTTATACCTAATTGCAAATTCAAATATAACCCTATTGTGTTTTATGATTTCCTTGATATTGTATGTGGGCTGGAACTGGTCTGTGACAGAAATAATAAATTCTTCTTCTATGTGTATGTAGCCAATATTTGTAGTATGGGCAGACTCCCCTGGACAATGGAGTGGCCATTCACACTGCTCAGGGAGGGGAGAGAGGAGAAAATGTAACTTTATACCAGCTCCTTTTTCAAGGTCACAGAAACATGCTCTAATCTGCAGTGAGCCATCAGTATTCCTATGCGTCCCTTGCTGTGCTTGTGTGCAGCCACACATTTCAAGGCCCCCACATCTTTGTCAGGGGAAACCACCTTGCCTTGCAGATATTTATCTACAATAGCTCAGGTTTCACTTATTTAAACAGCTGCGCTGTTTGTCAAAGGCAGAACTGCTCAGGAGAGTTTTCTATCAATCAAGGGAAGGGAAGGGAAGGGAAAGGTATTTTGAGGGACATAAAATAATAGCAGGAAACGAAAGGAAATTACCTCAGTTGAAAGCAGGTTTTATTTCCGCATCGCAATATGAAGTTTTATGATCCACAAAGATCACAAATAGGTCCAGTCCTTTTTTTCAGGGGGACGCATGGATACACATACCCCTAAACATTTTGTGAATCTAGGTTTGAACTTGAAATATACCGTACTCGTAGTCGAGAGTGGATTTCATGCTCTTTATTCAGCTCATAGTGGTGAGGAGGAATGAAAGTTCCCCCAAAGTATCTGCTTTATATACATTATTTACACAATGGGCTGCACGTGATTGGCTAATTCCAGAATTCTCCTGTAGGCCAATCAGGTTGTGGATTCACTTCCATCTGGAGCTGGATTGGGTGGCTCCTGCAGACCAATCATACTCTGCATTGTTCTAGGACCAATCAGACTGCTGCATTCTGAATCCTATTGTTCTAGGACCAATCAAACTGCTGCATTTTGGATCGTATTGTTCTAGGACCAATCAGACTGCTGCATTTTGGATCCTATTCAACTCAGTACATAACAGAACTCATTGTATTTCGATATGAGTAGGAAAATGAGAGTAACCCCTAAACATTTTTTTTAGGAGAAAAAAAGCACTAGATAGGTCTAACTTGTACTTAAGGCATGTGCCACAACCAGATTCACATCTGCACTGTATATTTAAAGCAGTATCGTAACACTTTAAACAGTTATAGCTTCCCCCCAAAGAATCCTGGAACTGAAGTTTAAGGATACTGAGTTTGGTTAGTAGATCCTATTCCCCTTAATGAGCTACAATTCCTAGAGTGCATGGGCGTAGCCAGGATTTTTGTTTGGGGGGTGGCAGGCCTTTCATGGGGGGGGGGAGAGAAGAACCTCAGTTGGCTATGTATTTTTATTTATTTTTATTGACTGAGGGGGAGGCAACTGCCCCTCCCTGCCCCCCCCCAGCTACGCCCATGCCAGAGTGTCTTGGGGAGAAAACTGTATTGTTAAACCACAGCCCAGGCTTGCTGTGGTCACTTGGTTCTGCTAATGCAGCAGTTTGACTTTGCCGCCAGAGGTTCACACCATTATCTCTCAAGACAAGGCAGGTGCCAACAATAAGAACTGGAGCTGTCCAAGGGGAATGAATGGAGATCTCCTCTCGGCACCCTTAGCAAACTACAGCTCCCAGGATTCTTTGGGGGAAAGCCATGATTCTTAAAAGTGGTATGGTACTACTTTAAATGTATAGTGCAGATGGGACTCAGCAGAAGTGTTTTGGCAGCATGTGTCAATTACCGTATTTTTCGCTCTATAGGGCGCACCGGACGATAAGACGCACCTAGTTTGGGGGGGAGGAAACAAGAAGAAAAAAATTCTGAAACCCAGAAGCCAGAACAGCAAGAGGGATCTGGCTTCTGGGATAATCGCCTTTTGCTGTTCTGGCTTCGGGGACAGCCTGTGAAGCCTCCACAGGGCAGTGGGGTGAAGGCACCCCACTGCGCTGCGGAGGCTTTGCGCAGCCATCCCCAAGCTACAACAGCGAGACGGAGCGCTGCGCAGCACTCCATCTCCCTGTTCTGGCTTTGGGCTTAGCCGCGCAGCCTGCATTCGCTCCATAAGACGCACACACATTTTCCCTTACTTTTTAGAAGGGGAAAAGTGCGTCCTATAGAGCGAAAAATACGGTATGTTGGGTTGTAAACAACCGAACATACAAAGGACCGACAACTGCATAGGCAATCAGAGCATACACTAACTCAGCAAAGAACATGCCACTCTGCTTGGTTGCTAAACAACACAACACCCACCCACCCCTTAATTAACTGACTTAACCCTTCAATCACCCACAGAATGATCTCTGCTGTTGCACTTCTGACAACATCAGGAGTGTCACATGTTCTCCATTCCTGCACTATTCATGCTTAGTGAATGGAGCACTATTCATGCTCCATTCATGCTTAGCATCAACTATCAGGCGTAGTATTTTAACATGCACACCCGATCCTATACGGAGTTAGCTGCACCTGAGCCCATTAAAAATCAATGAATTTAAGCATACCTACGGTAGCTCTGCAGAGAATAGAGGCCTAGCCGGTTACAATTACTTTTACTGTACATCTTAAATTATTGCTAGTGTCATCTGCTTCTGATGTTTGTTCATTTAAAACATCTCTGTCTTTCTTAAGCTGAGCTCACGGTGATTACAATCATTACTTATTTCGATTTATGCTCAGGTTGCAAACCTAACACGTGCTACTTGGGAGTAAGGTCCATTGAACACAGTTGAATTTACATCCAAGTAACATGCAGAGGTTTGCACGCTAAACTGCTTCAGGAAACTTGTATAAGGTGTAAAGGCAGTGTGGAATTTTAAAAATGGTTCTAACCTTGTTTGTAATTATCATTCAGCTATAAAAAAAATGTGCCTAATCGTGATCTTCTTTTAATGACACAACGATTGGCAAACTCTGCCATAAAAGATGCTAAAGGTCATTGTCCACGCACTGTCTGCATTCTCATCGTATAATAACTGGTTGTTAAATTAGGTGAGAAAGAAATGCTGACTCCAAAGAACGGCTATTTCTGAACCTTGGACTGTTTTTAAAAAAACCCTACAGGTTTTCTTACAGTGCCTCAGAGTCCACCACCTGTCCAATGAACCCATTGCAGAGTAAAACTGAATACCAGCAGCCTTCTACCCAGCACTGTTTAGGAATTCTAAGAAGTAAAATAAATAAATGCAGTTTTAAGATCAGTGGGTAAAATCAGTGCCATTTTGAAAGGTTCATTCCGCCATCTTGATTCAAAATGGCACCCCAAATGTAGATGGAAACCTGCTCCTCATCTCCAGAACACCATGCAAAATTTGATTACGGTGTCTTAAGAGGTTCCCAGATGCACAGAGAACAAACAGGTTTCCAAAATATATAGCAGATGAGCACCGACATGAAGTTGACAGCACCTTTCCCATGCACATGGCTATTCTTACGTCGTCTGCTATGTCTACCCACTATTCAGCAGCTATAATAAACATATTAGCAGTTTTCACTTTCAAATTTTATGCTTCTGAAATCCCATCCACACTAGTAGGCAGTGCTTGAGGGTATATACTGTATTTGTGCCATGAGCTGTCCCCTCCCCTTCCATTATAAGTGCAAGAAACCTGAGGTGTGTGTTGTTATATTATGTATAATTATAATTATAATTGAAATGCAGGTTGTCAACTTGCTATAGTTGCACAACACAGCAGTCAAAAATAATTTGTCATTCTTGAATGATCCTCCTTAATCTCAAACCCAAAGTGCAATGGTTAATTCAATAACTGGTTAAGATTCCTATTAGCTTTTTGGCTTTTAACTATTTTAAATACACGCACGCGCATATATATAGATATATATAGATAGATATATAGATGTGTGTGTGTGATTCCTTATGTTTATTGTTCGTGTGTTAATAAAAGCCAAAGAAAGACACCTGCAATGATTCCTTGTTTCTTGCGTGTATCTTAATAAAAACCAGATAAAAGCTGTGCGTGTGTATACTGATTCCTTATGTACACACACACACGTTTAGATCCCTTTCTCTGTGTGCCAGTGGGCGGCCTCTTTCTCTCTGGGCGCCCGATGTCTCCGCCTCCTCCCTCGTCGGGTCTCCAGGGCCGGGCGCGGCCATTGCTCCGCTCGCAGCCGGCCTCGCTTCCTTCCCCACCGGCCTCTCCCGCCTTCCTTCGCGCGGCTGAACAGGCCCGTTGGGCGCGGATCCGGCCATGGCAGCCGCCGAAAGCACGACGGCTCTCCTCTCGGGCGCCTTCGTGGGCGCGCTCGCTTTCCACCATGTCAACAGCGGCTCCGACACTGTGCGTAAAAAGGTGCCCTTCGCCCCGCGTTGGCGAACATCCCCCCTCGCCATTACGCATGGAGTGGACGGGGGTGCCTTCGGGTTACCCCGAGGAAATGCTTTCGCCCCGGCACCTCTTGTCCTTGCTTAATGGGAGCTCGGGTGCTTTATGCGTAAAAGGGAGCCAGGGTGTGTTGTTGTTGTTGTGTATGTGTTTGTGCAGAGGCCAGTTGAGAGCGCATCTCCTGCCGTGGCTGCCCCTTCCCGCACCAAGTTCCACTCCTGGTTATATGTTTGTATGCATGCGTGTATACATGCACGTGTGCATTTCCCACTTTTAGACAGCGACGGAGCTGCAACGCGCGCAGACCCCCCTCTCCACCACTTACTTTGGGAAGAGTTGCCTCGCGTCTCGTGTGAATCCCAAACCCGAGTGCTTTGTGCGCGCAGCCAGCCCGGTGCCCTGCGTGGGTCTGTAACAATAGAGGGACCGTAACCCTCTCTGCGGCCCCTCTTAAAAGCACGGCTTAAATTGAGCTTCCCCTCCTCCGCAGGAAGATTTCACCTCTCCATAAAATGCTGCTGTGTGTCTCCGCTGTGTCTTGGGCGTGCTTGAGATATATGTATTTCAAATTTCCCTCCTCGCAGATCTCCCAGGTCCTAGTCGTAGTCTGACACTCCATAGCCACACTGGCTTGACACAACGTCGCCTAACCTTGCAAAACAGCTATGGATGCTTCGTGGACAGGACACCTGGAAGCACCCATAGTTTAATGTTAGAATATGCTTCCAAATTTGCTAAAGTTTGGGACTAGTCAGTGGCAAAGGGTGCAATTTTATCTGCTTTTTGAAGGGGGATGACTCAAATACTTCCGCCCAGGCCCAGCCCTTAAATTATGCTGTTTTAAATGAGCATTTTATATTTGACTTCCTTTAGCAATGTTTTCTTTTGAAAATTTTGTTTTGTCCTGCTTTGTTTTGCTAACTTTGCTGCATTAAATATGAATTCTGTAGTTGACCTCTATTGTAATGTTTTGTTTTGAAACCTAATATTTTAGATTCCTGTTCATTTTGTTACTTTGGATGTATACATTATATTTTACTTTCTTCAATAGTGTTTTATTTGGGATTGTTTTATTTGATGTTTTAATGTAGGTTGCAAACTGCTTTGAGATTTTTTTAATTCAAAATATAAAGTGGTTTAAAAACAAAAGTAATAATAATAATAATACTGACTATACAGCTCCTGCTAGTGATGCGTAACTATGGTGTCTCTTCAATTGCAAAGGAAGGATTCCTCCTTGGGGAGGTGAAATCTGAAGCCAAGGACATCATTACTGACTCTCAGATGGATGGTGCTGAAGTTGTGTATACAATTGGTAAGTCAGTTACCAACTGATGCATTTCCTTTGGGGCGGAATGAACATTCTGTGGCGCTTGTAAAATATTATTATTAGTGCTTGAGCGTATCAGTATATTTGAATGCGGTGGTGATGCTGCATTGCTTCTGAGCTGCTGTGAAGTCATTCTGTGGGATCCCATGATGTCTAGCAGCAGGATTTATTTTATACCGCAACTGATCCTTTCCCTCCCCCACAAGGAATAGTGTCATCTCCTGGTTTGTCCTGTGGTTGTGTAGTTCTTTTATTTCTATACAGCTTTTCATAATGGTCCCTTGACACTCCTATCTCTTCAGAGCAGCAGAAAGAGAACAAATGTGATCAAAGACCTGCCTACTTTGTTTTGCATTTGTTTTTGAGGAAGAAAAATGATATAGATCTTCAAATTTACTGTAGTAGGTTGTGTGTCAGTATACACGTGAGAGAACATACCTATGATGTGTGATTTTAGTGGATATACCCAGCTGTATACTTTTTCAAGCCTCTTTAGTCACATGGACTTTTGCTTATCCGCTGTTTGAAGTATATAAATGGAATGTGGGTGAACTTTTAAGGAACTTTATATTCTACATTGTTCTTAATTTTTCTGACTTTTAGTTGATTTTAGCAGTACTTCATCTTAAGTCGCTTTAAGACTTTTTTTTGTACAAAGTGACTAGCAGATGTAATAAATATTAAAATTATTTGAGTATCTTGTAAGGTTGTGACTGAACACAGAATTCAGTTATTACTGTCAGCAGACCACACTGTACAGTGGTATTACACAATCATTCAGGGGAAAGTAAGATGTCGTTTCATTTTCAGATATACAAAGTCACATTCCATGCTACCAACCCTTCAGGTAAGTGCTGTACCCTATTTCAGAAAGAAACTTGAATTATGTGTTATAGAAGGGGATGGTAAAACCCTCCCCCTCACATGAAGCACTTCATGCGATGGATTCAGAGCCTTGGATCATGGCAACAGAATACGCATGCCTAAGGAAACTTATTTCGGTGGGGCTTGCTCACAGATAAATGTTTGCAGCCTATGTAAGCAAGGGAAGCATGTTTAGAGAGTTCTTTCCCCAATACTTTGATACTACAGAGGTTATACACAGTTGTGTGATCTGAATCAGAACATTTGTTTCTCTGGTAATATGGTCTTGAAACTTTTATAAGATAAAAACTGCTCCTTTTCCCTTATGGGGTATCCGGGAGCCCGTATAGAGTCCTTATGTCGGTTCTCTATCGGTAGGAGAAAATCACAGAGGCCAACCAGAGAATACAGTGGTACCTCGGGTTACAGACGCTTCAGGTTACAGACGCTTCAGGTCACAGACTCCGCTAACCCAGAAATAGTACCTCAGGTTAAGAACTTTGCTTCAGGATGAGAACAGAAATCGTGCAGCGGCAGTGGGAGGCCCCATTAGCTAAAGTGGTGCTTCAGGTTAAGAACAGTTTCAGGTTAAGAACGGACCTCCGGAACGAATTAAGTTCTTAACGTGAGGTACCACTGTATTGAGAAGCAAAGCATATAGTAAGCCATATCTTTATTAAACTGTTACAACAGGGTGCTCACCCCCCCACCCCACCCAGGAGGGAGGAGAGACCAAGAACAGTGGTGTGCAAGCCCTTATATAGGCTTTTGAAATTGCCACCCTGTAGCTCAAGACTACCCCCCAGTACATCATACATATATCACAGAAGGGGAGGTCTACAGCAGAAACCTGTTAAAGGGTTTATCAGGGGTCAGCAAACTTTTTCAGCAGGGGGCCTGTCCACTGTCCCTCAGGCCTTGTGGAGGGCCAGACTGTATTTGAAAAAACAAAACAAAAACGAATTCCTATGCCCCACAAATAACCCAGGGATGTGTTCTAAATAAAAGCGCACATTCTACTAATGTAAAAACATCAGGCAGGCCCCATAAATAACCCAGAGATGCATTTTAAATAAAAGGACACATTTTACGCATGTAAAAACGCACTGATTCCCAGACCGTCCGCGGCTGGATTTAGAAGGTGATTGGGCCAGATCTGACCCCTGGGCCTTAGTTTGCTTACCCATGAGTTACCTGGACAGTCTGGCCATTCTTTTGTGATGATAAATACTTAATTCCTGAGTCCAGGTCACAGGCTCACCCTGTTCATACACAAATGTGCCCTTAAGGCAGGAATTGTGAGCACAGAGACAATGGGGAGGCTTTTCCCATTTCCATCCAAACTGCAGAGGAATATTTGAGGTCACTGAAATAAGTCAAAATGGCTTTAGGACTCTTTTCCTGTACTGTTTCAGACACGCGGTTTATATATTTATGTATGTGTTTGCCTGGTACATTTATGAACATTTATTTTATATCTTAGACCTTATAATTCTCAAAACATAAGCGTATCTGAGCTGTACTGCTTCAGACTACATGTGAGAATTTGTGTCGTATTACTGAATGCTCCTCCATGTAAGAATATTCACTGCACATGGCATATTGGGCAGAAGGCTGAGTTTTACCTGATAACCTAGTTTTCTGTGTTATTGTACAAAGAAGCATTGAGTCATTTGAGACCTCGCCTGTGGTGGTACACCTCAGACACAGATGAAAACTAGGTCTACATTTATTTTTGAAGCTAGTGAAGAGATGTGTCAGCAATCTAATGTGCACTGTAAAAATGTTTAGAAAAATGTTTTCAAATAAATTTTAACATCTGCCTTACTAAGGAATACGGATCATGGTTTGCTTTACCCTTTTTTGTACTAGCAATCTGTACTTAGCCAATTAGAAATACACATAATATGCAGATGACTTGCTTTGTGCCTTGTAAAAATAGGGACACCAGCATGCCATTCTGAAAACATTGTTGTTGCTTATCCTCTTGCAGAAATGCATATTTTTATTTATTCAGGGCATTTATTCATTTGCATGTCCTGCACAGGAGTTCAGGGCAATGTACAACCAACAAAAATTTAAAAACAAGGATAAAAATATATATGCAAATGCCAATTTTAGCAACCATTCATTGAATACATATTGGCGCTAGGGTCATCACGCGGCAAAAGCCTGGGTAAATAAATATGCCTTCAATTGATATTGAATAATACATATGGAGAATCAGTAAATCAAACAAAGTGATTATTATTTCAGGGTAGAAGATGTTACCCGATTTTCTCCATTACTTCCTTCTCTTCCAAAGGATTTGATTTCTGTATTTTTGTTGAAATTATCATTATACCCTGTGTTCATTTGCTGTATGAGCAAATGTGTGAAGCTTAGTAATAAAAACCAATGCCACTCTAGAAATGTCTTTGATTCAGCATCTGTTGCCCTTGGGATTCCTCTTATTTTTTCCAGCTTTTACAACTCGGGAGGAGAATTGAACGAGCCACTGCTGAATAATATACTGTCGAATTGCAAAAAGGTATTTTGCATTTAGAACTAACCTCTTCACAAAACAGAAATGTATGGATACTATAGATTACTACTATATACTTGTTTAAATGTATGCACAATATCCTACAGCCTGGTTCTTTTTAGACACGTACAGGCAGGTTTTACTTTTAGGTAAGTCCCAGTGAGTTCAGTGTGCTTACTCCATGAAAGTATAAGTGTGTCTAGGATTGCAGCTTTTGACTGCTATCTCCACACACTTATTGGCAAAGAAGCTCAATTGAATACAATGGACCATACTTCAGAGCGAACATACAAACAGTTGCTCTGCCAGTGACATGGTTTTTCAACTTTTCACATTATGGGCACAAGGTTGTTGTTACCAAAGAGACATTTTAAGTATGGCCTAGTACCTTGGCTGGTGGAAATTCCATTGCCTCTCAGAAGACGAGCTAAGCTGAGTCTTAGGGAACCCAGGTAAAATCACCTTTTAGCACCAGCAATAGGGTGACTCTCAGTCATTATGCAAGAGGTATGAGAACCAGTGAAGGCAGTGAAGGTCCTGTGTGAGTGTCTGGAGGCGGTTGGAGGATGGATGGCGGCTAACAGATTGAGGTTGAAGACAGAAGTACTTTTGGGGGGGGGGACAGGAGATGGGCGGGTATGGAGGACTCCCAGGTCCTGATTGGGGTAACTGTGCCCCTGAAGGACCAGGGACGGAGCCTGGGAGTCATTCTGGACTCACAGCTGTCCATGGAGGCGCAGGTCAATTGTGTGTCCAGGGCAGCTGTTTATCAACTCCATCTGGTATGCAGGCTGAGACCCTACCTGCCCGCAGACTGTCTTGCCAGAGTGGTGCATGCTCTAGTTATCTCTCGCTTGGACTACTGCAATGTGCTCTATGTGGGACTACCTTTGAAGGTGACCCGGAAACTACATCTAATCCAGAATGCGGCAGCTAGACTGATGACTGGGAGCAGCCACCGAGACCATATAACACCAGTCTTGAAAGGCCTACACTGGCTCCCAGCACGTTTCTGAGCACAATTCAAAGTGTTGGTGCTGACCTTTAAAGCCCTAAATGGCCTTGGTCCAGTATACCTGAAGGACCATCTCCACCCCCATCGTTCTGCCCGGACACTGAGGTCCAGTGCCAAAGGCCTTCTAGCGGTTCCCTCACTGCGACAAGCCAAGTTACAGGGAACCAGGCAGAGGGCCTTCTCAGTAGTGGCACCTGCCCTGTGAAACGCCCTCCCACCAGATGTCAAAGAGAAGAACAACTACCAAACTTTTAGAAGACATCTGAAGGCAGCCCTGCTTAGGGAAGCTTTTATGTTTAATAGGTTATTGTATTTTAGTGTTTTGTTGGAAGCCGCCCAGAGTGGCTGGGAAAACCGAGCCAGATGGGCGGGGTATAAATAAATAAATTATTATTATTATTATTATTATTATTAGAAACTATATCTAATTTTCAGATTTCCATTTCTTTTCCAGACTGTGGTGGGCTGGTACAAACTCAGGCGTAATACTGACCAGACAATGACGTTCAGAGAGCGGCTCCTTCATAAGCATTTACAGTCACACTTGGCAAATCAGGGCCTTGTTTTTCTGTTACTGACTTTCAGCCCAACGTCTTCAAATTTATCCACTTACAAACTTGAATATGCCTTACATAAACCGCAAGAAGGGTAAGTATATTCGTCACCCTTTAGTGCACTTCTGTAACTCAGTGAAATATAGCTAATCACTTTCTTGGGTTAATCCCTTTTCCTTTGAAATTTGGAGGAAATCTTTCAATGGAAATGATTTCTTTCTGTTGAAATTTCGCCTTCTTACTCTTGATATCATTGACTGCAATCTTGCACATAATTAGACTTGTGATAGCTCTACAGAAATGTGCGGGAGAGACCCAACATCACATTAGCGCAAAAAGCTTGAGAGCTGATGTGGTGCAGGTGATAGCAAACTGTCCCGAAGCATAATACTGTATTTACTCAAATCTAACGCGCTTCTTTTTTGGCCAAATCACGTTGCGAAAATTAAGGTGCGCATTAGATTCAATGGCGCATTAGAGTCTAGTTAATACAGTAATAGCAGTTGCACTATAGGCATTGCACACCATCTTTGTAAGTTCCAAGACAACCACGGGATTAGTTTGTGTCTGAGCAGTGCTCAGTCTTAAAATATTAAAAGCATATTTCTCAGCACGTTTACTCAGAAGTAAGTTGCTCGGAGCTCAGTAGACATTAACTCCCAGGTAAGAATGTATAAGATTTTTTTGTAAGGCTGCAAACCTGGGAGTAAACCCCATTGAACTTAGTGGGACACACAAAGCAATCCTATACAACTCTTCTCAAAAGTAAGTTGTCTTAAGAATTAATAATGGAATGGCACAATTTCGTGCACTCAGTAAACCTTCCCATTGTAGTTATATTAAATTCTTCTATTTATCCTATTCTAAAGTCCTTTTCAGAAAGTTCCTCTTGTTATTGCCAATTTGAGAATGGCAGAAGAGCACGGATACCATACCGCATCTGCTTCTTGTATTTCTTCCGGCTATTGTAGAGCAGTTGCAAAACACAGGTATGAAAAGGATGTTTAAATTTTTTGCATTGCATTTTTGGTGACTCCAAATGATTGCCAGCTAGCAGCATAAATGTGTGTATGTGTATGTGTGCATATATGTGTGTGTGTGTGTGTGTGTGTGTGTGTGTGTGCGCGCGCGCGCATATATACACACACAAATATTTCTTCTTCCTCTTTGGTGATCACTCATAGCTGAGTAAGATTGTCTTCCATAAACACGGTTTTAACAATGAGTCTGTGAGTGATTGTGGAGGCCAATTCTGGATCCACACGTCCTGCAACAGTGGGGACATTGGTTTCCGGGCGGGAGTTGATCACGGTGTGGATTTGCCAAGCGCGCCTTCCTCTTAGCACGTTTCTCCCTTGCATCCGGAGTTCGAGTGCCTTCAAAGAAGCCCACGACACCTTTGGTAAAGGCTGTTCTCCAACTGGATCGCTCACAGGGCAGTGTTTCCCAGTTGTCAGTGTTTACACTACATTTTTTTAGATTTGCCTTGAGATATTCTTTAAACCTCTTTTGTTGACCACCAGCATTACGCTTTCCATTTTTAAGTTCATACAAGTGGGAAAATACTACAGTGTGTCTTCATCTCCCCTAATAGCAGTGCTCCTGTTCCAGCTCTGGCCTCTTCCTGGATATTGCAAATTGGCCCAGTATGCATGTAAAATCAAGCTAAACCATAGCTAAGCCTGAGTGCACAGGTAATCAAAGCAGAAATAGTGGCTGCTTTGCTCCTTCAGTCCTCATGCTGCTGTGCTACCTGCAGCAAAGCCATTGTTTGGCATAGTGTTGTAGTTAAACCTCAGCCTTGTGGTCTGTCTCCCTCCGACAAACACTGGACAGTAAGCCAAGAACAAACCTTGGCTATCGCTTGCAGTTTGTCAAGTGAGACAAACCACAAACCCAGGTTCAGGCAGGAGCAAAGTGCTTGCAATTTCTGCTGCAAGTTCTTGTGGGTTTGTGCATTTATGCTTAGTGCCATATGTGAACCAGACCACAATAAGGGCCAAGCAAGCCAATTCACCTTCCTCCTTCAGCTTTCCATTTTTCTCTTTCATCTGGCACTCAGCATTCTGGGCCTGCTTGTATCTTATGAGGATGCTCAGTCCTCATTGGACTGTTTTGTTTTGTTTTAAGTACTGTTCTCTTTTGGTGGCGTTGGTTTTGTTTTGTTTTACCATACATTTCGTCCAGAAATGAAGGGGAAATCTGGGTGCGTCCTATGGGGCGAATGCAGGCTTTCGCTGAAGCTTGGAGTGCAAGAGGGGTCGTGCGCACTGACCCCTCTTGCTCTCCAGGCTTCAGGAAGACATCCGCAGCCTAGGCAGCCCTGCGGGAGGTCCCGCAGGGATGTCTAGGCTGCGGATAGCAGCCTGCTTCCTGGAGCGTCGGGCGCCCTGAAAGCAGAGTGCCTGGCGCTTCGGGAACACATCCGCAGCGTGGGGAGCCCTGCAGGAGTTCCCCACAGGGCTCCCCACGCTGCGGATAGCAGCCTGCCGCCCGGTGAGTGGGGCGCCCTGAAGCAGAGCGCCTCTCGCGCCAGGCAGACATTGGCCAGCCCCACAAGCTCGGGGGACAGCAGGGAGGCGCAGCGCCGCCATCCCGCTGTTCCCCGACCTGGTTCGGTTTCCCCGACCTGCTTTTGGGGGGGAAATAAAGGGGGGGGGAATTCCTTTATTTCCCCCCCAAAAAAACTAGGTGCGTCCTATGGGACGAAAAATACGGTAATTCTGCAAACCAGGATTCTGTTTCAGTGGTTCAGTTTCACTGTTTGGATAAGTAATTTTTAAAAAGAGGGGTGGATGGTAGGCTTCAGCCTAGAAAGCTGGACTGTCTGATGTTTACTAAGGAAAAACATGTACTTGCATTATTTTAAGAACTCCACTCACTACACTGGAGATCGACTTTTAACTTACTATAAACAAACTTGTCTTATTTTAACCAGCAATTCCATCAGCAAGCATTGTCTCCTAAATGCCCTAGTGCTTGAGATTTCCTGCTTATTCCTATAGGTTTTCATGTCAGCTAAGGGACGCGGGTGGCGCTGTGGTCTAAACCACTGAGCCTCTTGGGCTTGCCGATCTGAAGGTTGGTGGTTCAAATCCCTGCGACAGGGTGAGCTCCCGTTGCTCTGTCCCAGCTCCTGCCAACCTAGCAGTTCAAAAGCACGCCAGTTCAAGTAGATAAATAGATTCTGCTGTGGCGGGAAGGTAAACCGTGTTTCCATGTGCTGCTCTGGTTTCACCAGAAGCAGCTTAGTCGTGCTGGCCACATGACCCAGAAAAGCTGTCTGCGGACAAACGCCGGCTCACTTGGCCTGTAAAGTGAGATGAGCGTCGCAACCCCAGAGTCATCTGTGACTGGACTTAACTTTCAGGGGTCCTTTACCTTTTTTTAAAGGTTGTGTTCGGTTGTCAATGCCAAAATTTAGAGATTTCAAAAGCCACTTCGCATAAAATGGCAGATGGAAATAGTACATTCTAGATTTTCTTTTTTGTATCAAAAGGTCAGAATTTTTTAATGAAGATGGGTCTCTAAAAGAGGTTCTGAAGACTGCTGAAATGTCTGCCACCTTGCAGGAGGAAATGGAGGTAAGTTACATGCTTTTGGAAAACTTCTCACGCATCTTTTAACCAGTAACACAAAGTTTGAAATAAGTGTTTGGCAACACAATCTATATGAAGAAATGTTGACACAAAATGTCCTGAAGCTGAAAATTAGGGGAAAGTAAACCCCATTAACTTGTACACCAGGCAGATATAATATTATTGTGTGTCCTAGAAATAACCATAGGTAGGGAAATGAATGCCATGTGCAGAATTACACTTATTTAGGCTGTATTCCAGAAAAACCTGTTGTTCTGGGGTCACCTGAAAGCTTAATCACACAACTTTTATTCAGGAAGTTAAGTGTTCGGTGACAGCATTATCTAGTCTCCAACAGCACACATAGAGAGTGCCTCAGTTTTATAAGAATAGCTCTGCTGCATCAGGCCAGTGGCCCATTTAGTCCAGTGTCTTGTTCTCACAGTGGCCAACCAGATGCCTGTGGGAAACCAGTAAGCAGAACATGAGTGCAAGAGCAACTCTCTCCCTTTCTGTGGTTTCCAGCAACTGGTATTCAGAAGTATTGCTACTTTCAACTGTGGAGGTAGACGATAGCCACCATCAGTTAGCTGTTAATTCATAAAAAAGCTTAATCAAAATGTTTATTTGTATACGGATATGACGACAATTTATTCCACAAGGTGTCTCATTTTTCCCCTCTCTCCTAGAATATAGGCAGTAAAGTAGCAGATAGTGAAAGATCAGTAGAGAATCTGCTAGCAGAAGTAGATCAACTGAGACAAGAAGTACGAAGGAAAAAAGAACAGATGCAAACTGCAGGTAACTTAAAACACCTAACTTTCTGTTCCATGTCAATAAATTGACAGGATAAGTACGGTAATCTTCTAGAGCTTAAATAGGAACCCTCATTCCCCTTTAGTGAAAGCTGCATAGAAATGTAGGAGACAGAAGAATAAGAGTTACAGGTTCCTACTTCAATACCTGTCCTAGGATCTTAAATTCAATCTCTTGGTTCTGATTCTAAAGCAGGGGTGCGCTTATGAATTGTCACTGCATTCCCTCTACCTTTGGCATCTTCAATTTACTTGTCAGCCTTTGCTCCTGTAAAAAGAGCTTACACACTTAATCAAGTGGTAAAACTAGGCACTGCTCAGAATTCTACAATAGGAACCAAGAGCATAGATCAGGAATAGGTTACGCAGTGCCCTACGGCTATTATTGGACTGTAGCTTTCACCCCCTGACCCCTGGTCATGCTGGCAGGGGTCGGTAATGGTTAGGAATACAACAGCAAGTTGGATGACAGCAAGCTGGCTACCTCTGATATATATAAACGGCCTCGGCCCAGTATACCTGAAGGAGCGTCTCCACCCGTCATTCTGCCCAGACACTGAGGTCCAGCACCGAGGGCCTTCTGGCGGTTCCCTCATTGCGAGAAGCAAAGCTACAGGGAACCAGGCAGAGGGCCTTCTCGGTAGTGGCACCCACCCTGTGGAACGCCCTCCCATCAGATGTCAAAGAGATAAATTACCTGACATTTAGAAGACATCTAAAGTTCAGGGAAGTTTTTAATGTGTGACATTTTAATGTATTTTCAATCTTTGTTGGAAGCCGCACAGAATGGCTGGGGAAGCCCAGCGAGATGGGCGCCGTACAAATAAATTATTATTATTATCATTATTACTATTATTATTAATACAGGGTCTAGAAATGACCCTGATGATGCAAAAACCATGTTCAGCAAATACTTCAGATATTTAGAATGTATGAGCTGCTATTTCACATATGCTATGGTTGGATGTTTTATTAAGCTGTAGTTTCGCACAATATGAAAAGGCTTCAGCAAGTCTCAGGCCCCATGCTTTTGCCTTTCCTTAACCAGAGTTTGTCACGTCATCCAAATCAAGGGACTTGAGGCTTGCCAAAGTCTTAGGACTGCTCATTAAATAGTTACCAGTCAAGCAGCTGCTGTTCTACGCAGTTGGAAGTCTTGTAGGCTGATGTAGCTGTTGTATCAAAAGAAAATACCCTCTGTCTGTTTCAGAAGTTACCCAAACAAAGAAAAGTCACCCAGATGAATCGAAAGAAAATATCTTCCTCTGTCAAGCTTTGCAAAACTTTTTCCCAAATTCTGGACTGCAGTCAAGCAGTGTTACTTTAAAAGGAAGACAGATTTCTAAGCATTGCTGCAACATTGACCACAACACAAAAATAATGGACTGGCTGACCTTAATGTTCAAAGAAAATAGTTGCCCTGAAGCTGAGACAAGGCAGGTAATTAAGCGAAAGGCTACTGTAACTACAAGTGGACCAAAGCCATTCAAAAGGCTACGATCTTTCAAACTTCGGCGAAATCTATTTCGGGAGGACCAAAAGAACAGTGACCAAGAAACAAACATTCCAACCAGTGACACCGAACCTGATGAGGATGTTACAAAAGAGCCTGAAGAACGCAGAGTGTCTCCAAGTTTTTAATCCCTTTCCGTACAGAAAAAGGATTTATTTCCCCCCAGAAATTGTTGCCTATATAACTCTCCATTTGTTCATGGTGTCTGGGGAGGGAGTCTTGTTTATGAAAACGCACCCATCAAAAATTAAACCAGCATTAATCCCCACAATTGGGGGGGGACAAAATAGTCTAGTTTCTTCCTCAGAAGATTTTGTATTCCTTATTTTCCACAGGGATTATCCCTGGTGGAAGACTTCAGCATAAAATGAGCTGTACTGATAGTACCATGTTTGTTTTCTCCAAGGCTGGACTAAGAATGCAACAATATTTCTTGGCTTTTATCCAGTTGTCCCTCTTTGATCCAGTGGAGGCTTCTCTTGAGGGAAAGGACATGTCATTCTCACTAGTTCCTCCCCTCTTCAGGTTCTCATGCTGCCTCCGATGTAATTCCAAGGGGTCCACCAACCTCTGGAGCAGAAAGGGGTGGTACACAGGTTTGCAGAGGAAAGGAGGGGAAACTTTCCTCCACTGGATCAGAGTCTTCTGTCATCAGTAGGATACAAAATGGTTATAACCCATTAAGTAACATGCTGTGCTTGAAAGCGAAGCAGCTGAATTGAAGGCTAAACATGGTTTCATGTCAGCCTACAGAGAAATTGACAAGACCTTAATACAAATATTTCATTCATGATACTGCCTTTGTGTTCCACTACTCCATTTTCCACACGGGGCAATATAGTACATAGTAATATAGCACACAGATGCGCCTAGCCTACACCTACCTAGGAGTAAGCCCTATTAGACATAGATACTTGCTTCCAAGTAGGTACTTTTATTGTTAGGCATGCCAGCATGTGTTTTCTTCTTTATAAAGTTTTTATTTCATTTTAAGACAGCATTTTTTCCACCTTGCATACAAAATGACAGCCATTTGAAGAATGACATGATTATTAGCACAGAGGAGAAGCATTCTGCCATTCACATGGCAATCCTTTGTACTCTGTATACAGCAGAATTAACAGGATCGTATCTGACGTGTTAGCGGTTTGCTTATTAAGGAAGTACCAGGAATGACTACAAATCAGTTACAAAATCAGTTTTATTAAGTACAGTTAACATAATTCATTCTGGATATTTGATACTACATACTTTAGGGTCGCTGAGGAATGTTGGGTCCTTATATGTAACTGACATAAATCCTGCAACATAATAAATTCAGAAGCTTTAGAAACAAAGCAATTTGCAAAACATCTAAGTACCCCCATATTTTAAAAAGATGCTTACCCAGTTGTCGGGCTCTTTTAATATTTTTTGCAACCTCTTGCTGTTTCTTCATACATAAGCCTGTAAAATCAAAAAATCCTAAAAAGCCACTTCATTTGAAAACATCAAAAGATCAATTCCTTTATCAATGCAGATTAAACCTATAAGGGGCTTTTAAAAATATAAGCACTCAAGACTGGTCTCGATTTAAGTTTTAGAAACCAAATTCAATATAATTCAGAATGATGCACAGGTCAAAGGTGGCTGGCTATTTAAATAGCCTTAAAATTAATAAGTAGTGAAAAGCATTTACCTTGAATATAATACTGCTAAATCTTTCACATACCTGTTATATGCCTTCCAAAAATGTGACCAGAATATGGTGAAATAAACTGTGACAAAAGCTGTTGAAGGAGGAAAAAAATTAACAAATATTAAGCAACATTTTGATTTCTTCTTCTTTTTTTTTACATATTTGTAGCAAATCTCCACAGTTCACTTAAACATACCAATCATGCAATATTTAAAGAAAATTAAGTACAGTGGTGCCTCGCAAGACGAATGCCTCGCTAGACGAAAAACGCGCAAGACGAAAGGGTTTTTCATTTTTTGCGTTGCTTCGCAAGACGATTTTCCCTATGGGCTTGCTGCTTCGCAAGACGAAAACGTCTTGCGAGTTTGCTTCCTTTTTCTTAAAGCCGCAAATACCCAGCGAATCCACACTCCGCAAGACGAAAATATTGCAAGACGACACAACTCGCGGAACGAATTAATTTCGTCTTGCTAGGCACCACTGTACTGAAATTTCACAAGCAGAAAACAATTTAAAATGTAGTTTCTGTTTTGTATGGCCAGTCAGTCTGCCAAGTGGAAATCCAAAGGAAGACCAGAGGATTGATAGGATAAACCAAAGTAGAGGCCCCGTGCACTTAAGACTGGGTGAGGCTTAACACTGTACCACAGGTATAGAAACTATTTTGTATGCAAGAGAAGAACCACATGAGCCCACAAGATAATCCTGATATAGCCGTGGTTAAGAGATGCAGCAATGTTATATACTTTATTCCAAATGTAATCCTGTTTCTATGCTTGCTTGACTTGGCTTTACACCTCCTACTCTTGGTTATTAGGTGTAGAATTATTGTACTTGCAAGGTGACACCATATCAACCACATGTGCTGGGCAAGCACAGTATTCTGCATTCCTGCAATTATCCTGCCTCCGCACCTTTAAGTCATAATAACCATGGGGATTTGGCATGTGTCCAAGGCATACTTTGGATTTCCAACATGCAACTGATCTTGTTATATTTTCCTTGCACATATTCCTGAGTGTACAGTGGTGCCCCGCAAGACGAATGCCTCGCAAGACGGAAAACCCGCTAGACGAAAGGGTTTTCCGTTTTGGAGGTGCTTCGCAAAATGAATTTCCTATGGGCTTGCTTCGCAAGACGAAAATGTCTTGCGAGTTCCAGCAGGGTTTTTTCCTCCCCCCCCCCCTTTTCCCCAAGCCGCTAAGCCGCTTATCAGCTGATCCGCTAAGCCGCTAATGGGCTTGCTTCACAAGACGAAAAAACCGCAAGACAAAGAGACTCGTGGAACGGATTCTTTTCGTCTTGCGAGGCACCACTGTATTCTAAAAGAGTGAATTTTAATTTTACATATTTAGTAAACGGAGCCACATGAAAGGAACAGAAATGTTGCAAAAGTACCACCCTGAAGCAGTATTCTTGTAACACGTAGGAGTGTATACAAGTGAACTAGCATGATCTCCTCTGATAAGCATAGGCCGGGTTTTGCTCAGCCTTCTTTAGTACACCTTGAGAACAAACACAACAAATACAGAGGAATTTACCTGTACATTTTTGTAGTCAACAGCTACCCCACACAAGACACACTTTTTAGGGGGTTCCTTATAGGGATTGTCCATTGGCACAGGCTGAAACAGAAATAGTTTTAGCAGAAGTGTCTTTCTACTTTCTTTTAGTACTGACTGCTTAAGTCAGCCTTTCTCAACCTGTGGGTCCCCAGATGTTGAACTACAACTCCCATTACCCCTAGCTAGAAAGGACAGAGCTCAGGGATGATGGGAGTTGTAGTCCAACAACATCTGGGGACCAACAGGTTGAGAATTGCTGGCTTAAGTGCTGAAGCAGACATGATAGTATCATAAAGTACAAGTGTCTTGCAACATGTTACACAAAAATCAGCCCTAGGTTGGACGCTAGCATAGATATATGGTACCTGTCTATTTGGTTGACCCACCAAATGGGGCTTCTAGTTAGAACTGTTTTATAGAAGAGTCTAAAAAAAGCAAAAGGCTGCTTCTGGGTGGTTTTTTAACTTATCTTAAAATTGCCACATAGTTCTTATATTAAACTTTAAATGTAAGAACAGAATCCGTCATTGATCAATCTTCTTGATTGCCTCCCCTCGTATATATGTACTCAGCCCATAAAATGTTGCTACATCTCAATCCCTTGTGTACCATCCTAGTACAGGAAAGGCGGGGTAGAAATTTTAACCATATTTCTGGCACTTTGGTTTACAAGCATTGGCTAGTGTAATTTATACCAGGCTGTGGTCAAACATTTAATATCAGGCAGGCACCTTCACAGTATTCTTTTTTGGTGCCTACTGAAGACATTCATATTTGGACAAGCCTACCCAGATGTTTAGAAAGTTTGTGTGAGTTTTGATTTGTTTTAATCTATTATATTGTGGTTTTAACCTTCTGTATGTTTTTAATTATGGTTGTAGTTTTTTATTCTTTTTTCCTTTTTGTAAAACATTTTGAGGGTGTGTTTTTTTCTACAATTAAGCAGCATATAATTTTTTATGAAATAAATGAATAAATAAAATAGGCTAAGAGGCAGTGATTGGCCTAAGATCACCTGGGGAGATTCATAAGGACCTTGCTGGATCAGACCAAGAGACCTTCTAGGCCAGCAGCCTGTTGTCAACCTGATGCCTAAGCCACTTGCAGAACCTGAGCGAGACAGCAGTCTCCCCACCTGTCAATCCCATAGACAAGCATTCAGAGGCATAGCTGTTGTGGCTAGCTACCACTGACAGCCTTAGCCATACTTCCTTGGTAATTTTGGCACCATTTTCCAACTTGACACAAAGTTTCTTTTAATTATTTGCCAAACAAGTTCTGTATTGTATGCGTCACAGTTTTCAGGGTAAATAAATTAAGATTGTTGTAAACACTGTAATTTTGAAACACTCATTTTTACTTCGGCTATCTTCCAACAAGGTGTCTTCTATGTTTACAGTCTACAGTTGATAATGAGCCTTAAATAAAGTAGAAATACCTGATTACGCTCTTATATATTTTATACTGACTCCTGTGCAGTTTCACAGCAAAAAGTGCAGTTGCAACACATTTTCTTTAATAATAATAATACCTTTATTGTCATTGTACAACCTGTGCAAACCACTACCATCCTATGTTTTGAGTTTGAAAACTTTCAAAAATATGTAGGCTGATTAGAATGTTAATTGTAACACACATTTCTTACCATATCTGCATTACTGGACAACTGTTCACTATATGAACTACACTCCCGTCTCCATGATGCAACTGGAAAAGACATATGTAACAAAGCACACTCACAACATGTTTTTAAGTATTCACGAGAAATTTAAAGCTAGCAAAGAATGAATGTTAAAGCACCCAAAACCCATCTCCCCTTTTTAATACTTTTGTGGAGATTTATCATAACCCAATAGATATGCATTAATATACCAGCAATGGTTCCCCACCCCACCCCTGATGTTAGCACAGGTTTTGTGTTTATATTTAACATAATGACCATACATGAGAAAGAGTCCCATGCTGGCAGCTGTATGGAAATCCATGCAGAGGAGGAACAGATCACTCTCCTCTTTCAGCCCCCTTAGTTTCATGCTAGCCTCAAGAGGAAGCAAATTCCCTTCCTCCACAGCAAGCACAGAAGCCAAGTGGGCTGGAGGAGGTGCAATGTAGTGTTCCTATTGAATTCAGCAAGCAGTACTATACTATTGATTTCAACTACTTCAGAAAGAGTGCACACAGGCTAAGGAAAGCTCCCAATCACCAGCTTTGCCATTCCACGACACACAGTTGGATGCAAAGGTGATCAAACGGGGGAAATCTCTCAGAGCAGATTTTCTAAGTAATTGCATTCACTGCTAAAATGGGTGTGTAGCAATGCACACCAAGTAAAAAAAAAATAATGGAAAGAGCCCAGCATGCAGTGCATAGGGCACAGCGTGCGCCGATGGTATCTACTAGGGATCAGCACAAGTCAATGTCATCAACCCATTATTGTGACACAGGCTCTCTCTAAAGGCTTTTGTAAGGTCCAACACGCACAAGGGAAATCTTCCAGACCAAGCCAAATCCAAAGTCCTGATTCTAGTGAAATCAGCCTCAGTTCCACTAGGTTCAGAACTCTGAAATACAACACTGCTGAGCATTATGAAAAAGCTGAGCCACTTCAGCCCTTGAGCCAATGCATACATATGTAAGTCTGGACACCTGGCTTCACAATGGGGTTATGTAGACCCTTGGACATCTACAAATAGTGCAGTAATGAACAGAATTACAGAGTTAATATATAATGTGGTTCAGGGTTTGCTTAAGGAGCTGCTCTTCCTAAATATATCTGTAAATCATACGGGAATTAAGCCTAGCTCAGGCTACTTACACCCATGCTATTCTGAAGACAGATGAAGCAGTTATTTTAACACTTCAAAACTGTGCCCGCTTATTGACGACAAGCAGGACTTACTCCCTAGCAATAAACGTACATAGGTTTTGTGCAGCATGATACTTTGTTGCAATGCATAGAAAAATGGTGCCCATTTGTTTTGTTTATTCAAACTTAAAGCTCTGAGGTGTTCCTATTATCCATCCTTTAGCCTGCACAAGGCAGGCCAGTGCCAGATGGCTAAACAAGCTATAGCTTAGGGCCCCACTCTCTTGGAGGCCCCCTAAAACTTTTAAAGGAAAAAAACTCGGATGTACATTTCCAAAATATAAGTTTAAAAAGAAATAAAATAAAACCTACATACAGCAACAGTGTTTTATGTTGTGTAGGCTCCAATGATGTAATTAATGGGCCCTGCCTGCTAGCCTGCTCCCTAAAATATCACTGGTTTGCTCACTTCTAGATATAGGGTGCCTACATTCTGCATAGGGATGCGGGTGGCGCTGTGGGTTAAACCACAGAGCCTAGGACCTGCCGATCAGAAGGTTGGTGGTTCGAATCCCTGCGACAGGGTGAGCTCCCGTTCTTCGGTCCCTGCTCCTGCCAACCTAGCAGTTCAAAAGCACGTCAAAGTGCAAGTAGATAAATAGGTACCGCTCTGGCGGGAAGGTAAACGGTGTTTCCGTGCGCTGCTCTGGTTCGCCAGAAGCGGCTTAGTCATGCTGGCCACGTGACCTGGAAGCTGTATGCTGCCTCCCATGGCCAATAAAGCGAGATGAGCGCCGCAACCCCAGAGTCGGTCACGACTGGACCTAATGGTCAGGGGTCCCTTTACCTTTACATTCTGCATGGACTGGTTGCATGGCAACATGTGCAAATGTCCTTAGATAGCTATTAGGTCCATAAATTACTATATAGCATATATTCAGTACAAAAAAACAGCGACAATTTGTTGTTGACAAAGGACAGCTAGACATATAAAGAGCCCTATTACCTTCAATAGCTGAGGGCCTCATCAAACCTAAATCCGGCCCTGAGGCAGGCCACGCCTTAGCGAAAGAAGCAAACTCCCTCCCTGGTTGGGGCAGGACCTTCCGTCTCTTACCTGCACCAGAGGAAACAGCGCCCTTCCTTGCGCCAGCGAAGAGGCAGAAAACCCGCCCTGAGCCCTTGGCGGTCAACGCCAAGGCAGCCATGTTTTCCGCCTTCCAAGCTTCCGCTGCGGAAAACGCACAGAGCAGCAGCTAATTCCTTCCCTCTCGGTACATTTCCTGTCCCGTGACACATTTTAGGCCCCGCGCATGCGCCGCGCCGGGAAGAATCCCCAAGAGCGCCCAGTTCGAACTGTCAACAAAACACGGAGTCCAATCGCCGCACGGCGTTAGCTCCTTTCCCCGCCCCTCTGTCAACGGTCATTGGGTCGAGTTTTCTTATACCCACATTTCCGTTTCCTAAGCTTCTCCTCAAAGGGCTCATGAATGGGAAGTGACGTAACACCCCGCAGACACAAACCTATCCCTCACAGCCTTTGCCTATCGGGAATTTTAAACTGCAACTGCCCTGATTTAAATTACAACTGCCCTCCGCTGGGGCTGAAGGGAGTTGTAGTCCAAGAGGGCACCGAAATGCCATGTCCTACAGAACTATAGCCGTTGAGGGGGAAAGCGGAGCTCCTCGAGTCAACTATATCTCTTCCTTTCCCCCTCTTTCTATAGCAGTTGGTATCGCCCTCCTAGGGGCAAGAACGCGGCTGTGAGGCGAGCTGGGCGGTTCCATTTGTGTCCGGAGGGGTGAAGGCAAACGGGAGGCGATGGAGCCGGGGCTTCCCCTCACGAGAAACGGCTCTCTCTTCCTCCGCCGCCCGCCCGCCCGGTGCCGGCTTGGCGGGGGAGCCCGGTGCTAGGCTATGCCGCTGCCCGATGGAGGGCGAGGGGGTCGCTGTGAGGAGGGCGCGGGAGCGGCGGCAGAAAAGGCAGCGGCCGGGAGCCGAGCCTGGCGAAGGCAGGGGGAGCTGCGGCCGGACCTCCTCCCGCTCCCCGCCGGCTCCCAAGAAGCTGAGCACCGGGGAAGCGGAGGAAGAACCGGAGGATGAGGTACCCACATTGACTCCGGGCCCCATCCTCCTCTCAGGCCACAGATCCATCGAGCTCAGTATTGCCTACACGGGCTGGCAGCTTATCTCCAGGGTTGAAAGCCTTTGCCCTTCCAGGAGCAGCCGCGGGGGATTTGAACCTGGGACCTTGTGCTGCCCACCATTTAAGCTGCAGCCCTTCCCCTGTGGGCTTAGGAGCAGAGGGATTTATCTGCCTGTCTGTCATGCTCAATACTACCTTCACCCACCAGCACTGGCTTTCCAAGGTTTCCAAGCCCTACCTGGGATTTGAACCTGGGACCACCTGCATGCAAAAGGAGATGCTCCCATCTACCTTCCGCGGAGTGTACTCAAGACATCCGGGATAATTCCCACCCAGCACAATGCACCTGTTAGGTGCAGTGGCACTGTGGTTGGAAGTACAGTGGTACCTCAGGTTACATACGCTTCAGGTTACATACGCTTCAGGTTACAGACTCCGTTAAGCCAGAAATAGTGCTTCAGGTTAAGAACTTTGTTTCAGGATGAGAACAGAAATCTTGTTGCAGCAGCAGCAGGAGGCCCTATTAGCTAAAGTGGTTTTTCAGGTTAAGAACAGTTTCAGGTTAAGTACGGACCTCCGGAACAAATTAAGAACTTAACCTGCGGTACCACTGTATGAATTCTTGTTCTGTCAGTGTATGTGGCCCTTCTCAAAAGTGCAGCAGGAAGGGGTGGCCCTCGCCTTGGCTCTGGGAGACACGGGTGGGATTTGGCAAGGGGGAGCCAAGCCAAGGAGGCGGATCTCCCTGTGTTGTGTTCCTGTTTGCCTTTCTGTGAAGTTTCCCCAAAGGGCAAGGGCCATTGCTCAGTGGTACAGCACCTGCTTTGCATGCAGGCTTCAAGCTTTTGACACCTCCAGGTGGGGCTGGGAAGAGCTTCTTTCTGAAATCTTGGATAGCCACTGCCTGTCGGTTGTAATACTGAGTTAGGTGAAGCCAAGGGACTGCGATTCAGTATGAGCCAACTTCCAATGTAGAAAGGAATCCAGATTAATGTTTTCCGAGCCCTTCCAGCTCAAAATTTTGACACAGTGATTGTGGAGGCTAATTGGCTTTTTGGCAGATGCAACAAACCTGTGCTATGCATTTTACCGTTGGAATCCATCTAATTTAAACATTAATTTGAAGAAACTAGTGTATATTACGTGAATTTTGTCAGTTTTTGAACCAGATTCACGTTTCATTGTCTTGTAAATCTTAGTAGAACTGCCATCATTTTTTATGCTCTTCTAAAAATAACCTGAAGCAAGCTAAACAGAGGAAGCTTTTAAAGCATGAGACAGGGAAATTTTCGCTGTTTAATTTCCCACTTTTGAATGCTGTTAATGACACAGAGCCAATAACAATAACTTGTCTCATGCAAAATCTCATTAGATGGTCCTTGATAAATTATGTCTTAGTTCACCTTCTGAACAGTGAGAATAATATTACTCTTCTACCTTAATAGATTTCCATAAGGGTTATTGAGATAATGTGTCTGCAGTGCATTAAACTCTCTAAGGTAATGTAAATGCTAAATATTATAAAAACTCATTCGGATTTTTATTTCTTGCAGTATCTTGACAGTGAAGTTGAATTGTTTGGGGACTATGACAGTTTTTCTGGCAACAACTCTTTGTTAGCTGAAGTACATGACCTAGAGCAAAGATGCATGAAGTCCACTGATGGTGTCCTGGATATTAAAAACCTAGATTGCAATACTTATGTCGAGCCAGTATGTGGAGATGTTCAGCTACAAAATGCTAAGAATATAGAACAGATATTGCCAATTCCAGAATCAATCACCGACTCCAGAAGCAGAAGAAAATATGATTTTTTAAGCACTATGAAAGAACAGAAGGATAGCAGCCTAGATCCTCATGGTGATAGTCTAGAAAACCTGCCATCATCACAGCTTTTATTTCTTAAACAATCAGAGGAATGCTTGATTCATCCTCCCAAAATGGCAAATGTAAAAGAAAGAGCCTATCACCGGAATCAAAGTCCTGATAAGATCTCAGACGTACCTCATTGTCATGATACAGAAAATGTTAAAAAAGGTAGTGAACCATCTACAAGTTCTTTGTCTGAACCAAGGAGGAGGAGTCTCAAAGATCATCTCAAAAGTGCAATGACTGAAAATGCAAGAGCTCCTGCTTCACTGGTGTCTAAAAGCAAACAACTCAAAGAGGCTGTTGTATCTGAAGAGATTGGGGTTGCTGAGAGAACTCACAGTGCTTCCTTTGTTGACATTGGTCCATTTTATGGATTGCCAACCAAGGTCAAGGAGCTGCTAGCAGAGTTCCGAGGAATTGACAAACTTTATGGTAATACCACTGTACTGCTTGTTGTAGTATTAAATTCTGTGCTAATCATAGAGTTGGAAGGGACCCTGAGGATAATCTAGTCCAACCCCCTGCAATGCAGAAATACGCAGTTGTCCCATATGGGTATTGAACCTGTAACCTTGGAATTATCAGCACCATGCTGTAACAAATTGACCAATAATGATCCTGTTTAGTGAACAATTTGCAGAATTCCAAAAGACTCTTATTTTGATCTTTAATCCCTGAATAGAATGGTAACACCTGTCTTCTTATTTTTACAGACTGGCAGCATGCTTGTTTAACGTTAGAATCCCTGCAGCAGAGAAAGAATTTAATATACTCCTTGCCAACCAGCGGTGGAAAAACACTTGTAGCTGAAATTTTAATTCTTCAAGAATTACTCTGCAAACAAATGGATGTTTTAATGATCCTACCATACGTGGCTATAGTCCAGGAGAAGGTGTGGAAATAATAGGCTTTTTATCCTTATGCATCCTTGTAGTATACTTCAACTTTTTTGCATAAATTGCTGGAAGTGATGGACTGCAACCCTGTGCACACTTAATTGGGAGTTCCAAAATCCATTTTAGGATGATCAGGCCAATAAAAATGCCCCCAAATAGTGTGCAAGCTTTCTCCAGTACTCTTAATCAGGGTAGTGATAAACAAAACGAGTGGGAGAGGGGAAAATGCTGTATTTTTCACTCTATAGGACCTGACCATAAGACACACCTAGTTTTTAGAGGAGGAAAACAAGAATAAAAAATATTCTGAATCAAATGTTGAAGAGGCTTTGTGCAGCTCTCCCTCTTGCTGTTCAGGCTTCAGCGATAGCTTTGCAGCCTGCATTCGCTCCATAAGACGCACACACATTTCCCCTTACTTTTAGGAGGGGAAAAGTGTGTCTTATAGAGCGAAAAATATGGTAACTGGCTGGTGGTTAAATGGTGGGGGTCTGCATATGATCAGTCTAAAGATGAAGTGTGGGAGCCCTAGGGTGCAGATAATCAAAGGAAGCTGTTTTAAAGCTCTTTTATACAGGTAGGTCTCCTTAACTGGAATTACTGAATTCTGTGGGATTCACTTCTGAGGAAATGAGCACAGCACTGGACAGGCATTCTTCATTTGACAGCTGATATTTTACTTACTGATTTTGAGATGTAGTGCCTCTGAACCCTTATAAAAATAGCTGTGAAATAAATCTTGCCTGCAGCAGCTGGTCTCTATTATAAGCTGCTTGCAAACATGTTACTGGTATAAAATTTTGATAATACTTGTAAAAAAAGAATTCTCAGTTGTGTTTTTATTGTTTATTTATTGCATATGGTAGGTTGCTGGTTTGTCGGGTTTTGGAATGGAACTAGGTTTTCTGGTTGAAGAATATGCAGGAAGTAGAGGAAGGATTCCTCCAATCAAAAGAAGGCTTAAGAAATCTCTGTACATTGCTACTATTGAAAGAGGGCACACCCTAGTGAATTCCTTGATTGAAACTGGGCGAATTGGTGACCTGGGTCTAGTTGTGGTTGACGAGGTTTGTTATAAAACTCCTGAAACTATTTTAAAATGCTTTTAATTTATTTATAAATTCAAACTTGTTGCACTGTGCTACTTATTTATATTAATGGGCACTTGGCTTTTTAAATAAACCCTAATTGGTTGAAATATATTCAAGACTCTGTATTGGTAACTAGTAATATTACACATGCTTGCATTCAATTGTAACCAACACAAAATATAAAAATGTGTTTTAAGACTGACATTAATTGGTCTCCCTACACTATGCCACAGAACCAAGCCTATAGCTTTAAAGAGGGAAGTGGGTCAAAATGCAGCACGTATGCCAAAGAAATCTGATCTCATTTTAACGTTCATAAAGTTTTGGGTTCTGATTCTTTCCTACTCTCATAATCTCCTTCTTTCTTTAATTCAAGTTGCACATGCTTGGAGAAGGAAGTCGTGGGGCTGTTCTAGAAATGACTCTTGCAAAGATTCTTTATACAAGCAGTAAGTAATTTCTGCACGTCTAGGACTCAAATAATAGCTGCATCAATTGTGCCGTTTCTAAAAACGTATGTAATTTATCTGTGTAATAGTATATTTCAACATATAAAGTGTTTTAAATGCTTATTTTTCATCTCAAGCCCCCAGACCCCAGGAAACATAAAATATATTCCACTTGTATTGTTTTGTATTTTGTATTTTTTTTTATTCTTAATTTTTGTGAGCCACTCAGAGAGCGTTAGTTGGCAGCTGTTAGCTACACAAAATAAAACATCAAACAACACTGGCAACATGAAGTTTAAAATTATTTCAAGATGGTAAAGAGAAATACAAATTAAATGAATCAAGTAGCCTATTTGTATATACTGAGGTTTGTTTTGTTCACATTTTCTTTTTATTTTTCAAAAATTTTATTGATTTTCCAAATGTTTTTTAAATAAATAAACAAACATAAATCTCTACCGTATTTAAACCAAACTTAGTAACATTGTTAAGTGACTTCCTCGTATCCCCCTGGTTGAATTTCAGTGTATATCATTTTAACGGTTTTCCAAAACCACTATTCTTATAAAATTAACTTAATCACTTAACATCTTTTTGTTTTCCTTTCCAATTCAGTATTAAACATACTAATTCATCCCATTACCTGATTAAATCCTAAGCCTATCTGTTATTTGCAAGCTTCTCCAATTAATTTAACTTAACATATTTAACTAAATAGTCTTTAAATTCCATCCATTCTTCTTGGTAATCCTCCTCCTTCTGGTCACAAACTCTTCCAGTCAGGTCGGCTAGCTCCGAAAAGTCCATCATCTTCACCTGCCAATCTTCCACTGTTGGTACTTCTTGTGTTTTCCACTTCTTAGCTAATAAAATTTGAGCAGCAGTTGTGGCATACAAAAATAATTTAACATCTTTCTTGGGCAATTCCAAACCTGTTATTCCAAGAAGAAAGGCCTCTGGTTTCTTAGCGGATGTATATTTCAACATTTTTTTCAATTCATTATAAATCTTCTCCCAGAAGCCTTTCACCTTGGGGCAGGTCCACCACATATGATAAAAAGTACCCTCTTTATCTTTTGTTTTGTTCACCTTTTCAAGTTACGCCCTAGGATGGAGGGAGCATGGGAGGCAACAGGCTATGTAGCAAGGAGAGCTCTTTCCTTCAACAGAAAGGTACAACCATGGGTCTTAGGAAGAACAGCCACTGCTGCCTGAGGCAGCTGCCTCACTCTGCCTCATGATAGGGATAGCTCTGTTTTGTCTGCTTATTTTGGCAGCAAGTCCAACTGATTTCTACTGAAATTATTCCCCAGTTAATGTGAATACCATTGCAGCCTCAGATATACAAATACTTTATTATGTAACTGTAGACTTAGGAAGTTTTGCCACCTCAGCTTAGAGTTATCCAGGGCTGCATTTTGTGTGTCAGTCTCAACAATATCCGGTGCAATTAGTCAAAAAGGGTGATTATGAGGTTGATGCTGCTCTTGCTATTTATCAAATGAAGAAAGTGATTGTCTTGTTCTATTTGAAATATGAGATACTATGACTTTCCTTTACTATTCTTCTATGATACATTGAGGGTAATATTTCAAAGTATGTTGCTATATTTTGTATAGAAACCACTCAGATCATTGGAATGAGTGCAACTTTAAATAACGTTGGAGATCTGCAGCAATTCCTGAAAGCGGAATATTACACCAGTAATTTCAGACCAGTATGTATTTGACTAGAGAACTTGTTGACTTTCTTAGAGGTAAATGTTGCATCTTGACCATTTTGAACTAACTGAAGGGATGAGAAGGCATTTTTCCTTTCTTAGCTTTTTTGGCAATTAATTTGCAGGAAAGTGGTATTTGTTGTTTTTTCCAGGCATTTAATTAGACAATGAACATAGCATTCATTATTAGCCTTTCAAATGTTTAGCTTTGCATGGTCAAATTTCTTTAAAATACGTTACCTTCTAATCACTATTGTGGCAAAGATGAGTTTACAGATTCCTCTTCGTAAAACAAGTCATAAGGAAAATACCTTACAAAACATAAAAGCCACAGACACCATAATTCAAGAAAGTGTTTCAATTTATTTGTGATTTTTAGGAAAGGCAAAAAGAATAATGCATTTTTTAAAAGCTATTCTTCTCTTTTCAAATGCCTTCCACATTACATCCGCAGTATGGCTTTTTCTCAATAGAAGTCATAATCTGATTATTCTATGTACATTTTAAAAAATATAGGTAGAACTGAAAGAATATGTAAAAATACGAGACACAATCTATGAAGTTGATAACAAAGCGGAAGATGGCTTTAGATTTTCACGTCTTCTTAATTTCAAGGTAATGTCAATAAGCATAAAAAAAATTCTTTAACATTTATCCATAGCCAGTTAAAGTAATATGCTTCAACATGTTCTTCCTTGTGTCTAACAAAAACAATTGGCTCTAAAAATGCAAATCAGTCTAGACAGTAATAGTAGTAGTAACAGAATTGCTTAGTTTGTTTACAGAGAATGTTTGATATGTGTGTATTTTACCAGCAGAGAATGTATGATCCTGATTCTAGTATCCTTAGGTGGGGGATACTAAAATGACAAAAGAAATGGGTGTATTTATTTTTTCATTTAAGGCAACAAATTAAAACGGATGCTTCAGCCATGAATAAGTTTGTAACATCAAATACATTGAAGTTTTGTATAAATATTTTGATTAACTGAAGCACAACAAAGTTATCCAGAACAGAAACAAAACTGTGTTATCTTTTAGTATTCTACTGGTCTGCAGAAGACTGACCCTGATCACCTTATTGCACTGGTGACGGAAGTTATTCCAAAGTACTCCTGCCTTGTCTTCTGTCCCACTAAAAAGAACTGTGAAAATGTAGCAGAAATGATTTGCAAGCACTTGAACAGGTATGCTTCCTGGATACCGTATACCTACTTGATTGGCATGTTTACAATTAACCTCAGAATTTACTAATTTTAACGCAGAGGCCTGTTCCTTTACTTTGCAAGCAGAGTGATCAGAATGGTATGCATTGATCAAACAGGATCATGTATAACACTGTAGGATTATATCTGCAGCTTGAGCAAACTGTTGAGTACTGCAAGGTGTGTTGGTACTATTGTGTCCAGAATAACAACCTTTGAAGTACCATATAATTCTTTGTTGTGGCAGCGATGTTGATGGAGAAAGGGAGAGACTAGGAATAATTTAGCACTGTGTGACACATACATACATACTTACATATATTAAATTTTTATTTATACTCCGCCCTTCCCGATTCAGAAAACCGGGCTCAGGGCAGCTAACAACAAATTTAAAACACTTAATTGATGCAACAGAAATCAGCATAAAATACAGTATAAAATGTGAATAACAATAAATTCAGAATTCAAAAATCAATTTAGGGGGGAAATCCATCCAATAAACATTAGATGATCACCAGGGCTAGCTGGCTAAATTAGTCCTATTTGGGCCAGCGAGGAGACCAGGGGAGAATTAGCTGTGGGATACCAGAGTGGGTAATCTTCATAAAAAGAGGGAGGGGGGGGAGGGAAGGAAGGAAGGAAGAAAAGGGAATAAACGATCAGGCTAAGTTCAAATTGAAAGCCAGGTAGAATAGCCAAGATGGTTGGTATGCAAACATAATCTAAATGGGGACTTCCGGGATAGCGCGATCCGGTAATGGCGGATTCCCTTCGAGCTCCGGAGGGAATCGGCCCCGCTGAGGACGGGTCTTGCCGTGCCGGCGACACGGGGACCCTTAAAAACCGCAGGCGCTGAAGCCTGCGGACCTGGTGACTCGGTGGGCACCTTAAACGCCCTCCCCGACCCGCGAAGAGCCTTTTTAAAGGCTGCGGAGTGGACTGGGGTGCGGCGCGGTGCTGAGAGTCCATCGCTACCTCGGCGGAGCGAAGCCGCGAGCCATGGCCGGAGAGCGCTGTCTTCCTTCCTGAAATTCGGACTGAAATAAAGAACCCGTGAGTAGAATGGAAATTTGATATCAAAATTTTACCTTGGATTGGAGTACGACCGGGGGATGTGCTAAAAGGAAGTCCACACTCCCCCCCCCACAAAAAGATTTAAGCAAGGAAAAGAGCACTGAGGTGGAAAGACTTTCGTGCTTAGAAAAACAACTTGCACGAATTGGATTAAAAAGTTATTGCGCTGGAGAGGAGAGAGGAACTTTAGAAGTTTTTTGTGTAATTCCCCCCCCCCCCCCATTCTGGACCCGGGAGGGTCCTGTGTGTGAGCCCGAGGAAAAGGAGAAAGAAAGTTTGACAGCTGTCAAAAGAGCTGTCAAACGGGCAACTAAAGGCTGGAATTGAGAGACTTAGAAAATTTCTTTTGGATTAAAGGGGACATATTGTATCTGAACTGATTGGAAACAAAGTATTTGTGAATAACAAAATAACGAACTGTTGGAAAAGAATGATTGGACTGGTAATCCCCCTAGAGGGAACAAAAGATACTGCAATGGCTGCAGAAGGAAAATTACTGGCAGAGATTGAAAGGATGTTTTTTCTCGTGGGAATTCTACAAGAAAAGACTGCAGATATGAGTAAACAACTTGTGACCTTGAATCAGAAACTGTGTAACTCTGCTGATGACAATAAGCTGGAAAATAACTCGGCAGCCGGAACAGAAGAGATAGTTTTGGAAATAGGGGGAAAGGAAGAAGAAGAAGGAGAGGACGTTCAGATGGAAAGTACCAACCAAAAGCTTGCAGCTTCAGAAAATAAAGGACTTGATGAACAGGACCAGTGTACCGTAAATTTGCAAAAGGAGAGAAGGACAAAGGAAGAAGCCCCTGGAATATTTGAAATACTGGAATATAAAAGAATAAACAAGCATGATTGGGACTTCTTCCTCAAGTTTGAGTATGGGAGACTGGCAGACCCTTGGCAGCAATTGCTATGGACTGACTCGGTGGAAGGAAAGAACAAGTATGACTGGGACCTTTTCTTTGAGTTTGAACATGGGAGATTGGCAGATCCTTGGCAGCAACTGCTATTGACTTTGGTGGAAGGAAAAAAGATGGAGTTTGGGATACAACTCCTTCGAGAATTGAAGGCCAACAAGCAACAAAATAGACGGAGAGGGACTAACTGGGGCTTGAGGGCCTCGGATGTGAGAAACCCGGGCTGAAACTGATTTACAGAATAGAAATGTGGAAAGGGACAGAAACTGGGCCAGGGGGGGAGGGGGAGAGTAGAATAGTAAGAATTTTTGAGTTATGATTTTTTAATTTGGAATGTTTTGTTTAAAATGGGAGGATTCGTGTGAGAGAAGAAAGTTCGACTTCAGAGAAAGGAATTAATGTGTAGAAATTTATAAGTAAAATCCGAGTTTAACAAGAGATGTTAAATATCAAGAACAGAGGATAACAATATAATAGAGAGAAGAGGAAATAACTTGCTGAATTAACTATTAAAATTGGAATGTGGGAAGGAGAGATGTGGGGAAGTCAAGGAAAGAGGGTAACGAAAATTATATATGCATTGTTTTTGTGTTTGGTGTTTGGTGTTTGTGTGTGTCTGTTTATAAAAATTTGAAAACTTAATAAAAATTATTAAAAAAAAAAAAACATAATCTAAATGTACTTTTCTTTCCTAGAGACTATAAAAAGTTGAAGGAGAAAGAAAAATGCGATCTTCTTACAGATTTGAGAAACATCTGCAATGGAAGACTTTGCCCAGTACTGAAGCAAACAATTCCATATGGAATCTCCTATCACCATAGTGGCCTTACCAGTGAGGAAAGAAAACGAATAGAGGAAGCTTACTCTTCAGGAATCCTCTGTCTCCTTACCTGCACCTCTACCCTTGCTGCTGGGGTTAACTTGCCAGCTCGAAGGTTAATCTTTAAGAAATGTTGCGTCTTTCTGTTTTTATCATGTGGAGCATGGAACAGATTTTAACATTTCCTTCACTCAGGAGCATGAAGCCAGAGGCAGGGGTCCAGCAGGGCATCGGAAGCTGACCAGAAAACGAGAGTTCAGGGACCTTTTCCTGACGTGCTAGCATTCTGTATGCAGGGAAATGTTTTTACATAGAACATTTTGTCCTCTGAGCCCCCTTCCCTCCTCCCATACACAAAAGAAATGCAGGAGTCTGAAGTGATAATTTGCAGAAACAGATTTACCCCCTTATTTGTTGTTGGTCTGTACTAGGCCTGCGTTCAGGGTCTGGTGTGAAGATGCTCTGTAGTTCCTATTGCATGGGCTCACGTATGACCAGTACAGTACTAGAGATAGCTAGTAACTTCCCTTTCCAGTCTCATTTCACTCTTCAATGATTCCTCCTTGAAGCACTTCTGGCAATGATGAAGAAGGAACAGAATTTGCAGGATTAGTCTTGAGGATTTTAGTATCCCTTAAGGAACTGTTCAGGTGTTTCCTTTGCTGCTCAGCTGCTGACTATTCATTAATTCCGAGGATAGCTCAGTCGGTAGAGCATGAGACTTAATCTCAGAATTGTGGGTTTGAGCCCTTCTTTGGGCAAATCCTGCACTGCAAGGGGTTGAATGAGATGACCCTCTTGGTCCCTTTCAACTACAAAATTCTATGATTAAATCTAAATCAAGTTACAGTGGTACCTCGGGTTACAGACGCTTCAGGTTACAGACTCTGCTAATCCAGAAATAGTATCTTGGGTTAAGAACTTTGCTTCAGGATGAGAACAGAAATCGCGCGGCAGCGGAAGGCCCCATTAGCTAAAGTGGTACCTCAGGTTAAGAACAGTTTCAGGTTAAGAACGGACCTGCAGAACGAATTAAGTTCTTAACCCAAGGTACCACTGTACTTCGATGAAGTAATCTTGTCTTTTGGTCTAACTATTCTTTATTCTCTCAGTAGCACCAGGCAGAGAACATAGCGGAATTCTAGAGTTTGGCTATTAAGGATACTGTTGCTGTGTCCCCTGTTGCATGCAATGCTCTACAGATTCCTACATGCCTTTAGAGCATATTTCAGAAATAAAAGGTGCTCCAAAGTCAAAAGTTGCTATGGTATAAAAAATTGTATAACTGTATGCACTGTAACAATTCTGAGGAATGTTGGGGTTCCAACAATCTGATGCATTTTGTTTTCTTCATTTCAGTAATTACTTTTTTAAAAATCAAATGCTTTGAACATTATATACGATAATTCAAACACATTCTCAATGTTTCCACAGGGTCATTTTAAGAGCTCCATATGTTGCAACAGAATTCATGAAGAAAAACCAGTATAAACAGATGATAGGCAGAGCTGGCCGTGCCGGTATTGACAAAGCTGGTGAAAGCATTCTTATCGCGCAGGAGAAAGACCGGAATCTGGTAACTTAAGCAAAAAAAAATTTGATTTTCACACTTTTCAGTATAAGTCAATTGCGTAATATGGGGTGATGGTCAAATTTTTAAATGTAAGCGTGCTCTGAAATAATTTGATCATCCTTTTAGGAAGTATATTTAAAGGCCCTTTTTCTTTTATTATAAGTTAAGCAAGGCCAGTACCTCATCTTGAAAACCAATGATATCTCATCATAAAATAGCATCGCCACCCAGTAACATAACATACTGACTTTAGAAAATGTTTTATAAGATAAACTGCC
Organism: Podarcis melisellensis; assembly: GCF_964234715.1. NCBI lineage: Eukaryota > Metazoa > Chordata > Lepidosauria > Squamata > Lacertidae > Podarcis > Podarcis melisellensis. The sequence continues at coordinate 13,219,524 of NC_138541.1, read as the reverse complement.
TGCCTGCATAAGCTTTGGGTAGATAGCATTCTGTAACAAAAATGTGATATATGAAAAAATAAAATACTGATTATAAATCCGCATATTTAAAATATGAAACATATGCATTGTTAAGGTATATACAGCTGAAATAATTGCTTTCTTATCTGTTAAACAAATGCCAAATTGTAGTCTTAAGTCACCACTGAAAAAGGCTCAGTGTCGTATTCAGCTAAGTTCTACATTGAGTAAACTCACTGAAATTACTGAACACAAGTTAATCATGTCCATTAACTTCGATGCATCTACTCTGAGTAGGACTAGCATTGAAAACTATCCCCAGTAAATTTGAAGAGGAATAGATCTGTAGATCTGGGAAGCATCCTCTGAGAATAGCTCTGTTCTGTATCTTTTTTGTTTGTTTTTATTTAAAACTTTTATAACTTTCCAAAATAGCTCAAGACAGATTACAACCAGCATTTAAAGTTGTAGTCAAGCAGAGCAAACCCACAATTTTTAAAATGCAAATGCAACAGTAGAAGACAGGGCAAACTATCATACATCCTAAAAACTCAAAAGGAGTTGTAAAGAGCTGAGAGCTGTTACTGCCCAAAGGTTTCATTAATAGATGGACATTATATAGTCACAGCCACTCCCCGAGAAAGAGGTCATTCCATAAACATGAAGTTTCGGAGAAGATGCTACTCCTAGCTGCAAATGACTTGATTTGTAAGGCATTACAGAACAGGGCAGTTGATTCACAAATGCAGTGGTTAAAGCAGTGCAGATCTTGGGGAGATCTTGTTAGGACATAATGGAGAAGATAATCTTTTAGGAACATTACGTACAAATATGCCATATTTTATAACTTGCATTCACATAGCTGTTGCTCTTTTTTTAAGGTTCAAAAGTTAGTATACAGCCCTCTGGAAAGCTGTTACAGCAATCTCCTGCTTGAGTTCAACAAGGGTATCCGGAGTTTAATCTTATCATTGGTTGGATTAAAGGTAATTTTGAAACCTTAAAACTAGTTGATTGTATTAAGAAGACTGATTAGGGGAGGGAAAGTTTCAGGTAGAATAACGAAACACCAAACTCTTTTTTTTAGTATTTTTTAGTCTTTGTATACTCTCGTTTGTCCTGTTGTGTTCCACTACAGATAGCAACCAGTCCTGAAGAGGTTTTCCAGTTCATGCAACTAACCTTGTTTAGTGTCCAGCCACAGCTTCTGCCTGAAGGAAAGAGCCTCCGGGATGTAACTACGGAAGTATTGCAAGGGCTGAAACAAAATGGACTCCTAAAAGATAATACAAGCTGTGATGATGGACAAATTCTAGTTATCACTAGGTTGGGTCAAGCCACTTACAAAGGTATAAAACCTCCCTCTGGGATCTATTAAAATACAGTCATGCAAGGCCAGTCTTACCAGCAGGCAGAATGAAGTGGCTACCTTGAATCGGATTCTGACTGTAATTAGGGGGCAGGAAATCTCCATAATTTTAATTTATAGCTACAGATAGCGACCATTTTGTGTGTATCTGCTGATGCACGGGACCCGGAAGAGGGAAGAATGGGGCAGGGTGGGCGTATGCTCACTCTGCCGACACATGCAGGGACAAAAAATGGACCATCCATGCAAAATAGTTGCTGCCTGTATCTTTTTCTGAAGTGAAAAGGGATTTGATTTGATTTGATTCGATTTTCACCTCACTCATCAAAATGTCTTAGCCTGGCCAAGATGGATCGCAGTTCCCAGCTCAACTACTGATTTTGTATGGACGTATAAAAATAAATCCAGTATCTCTTTAGCTTCTCATTTCTGCCCCCCAAATATTATCCTCCTTTTGTAGTTTAATCCCATTCAGACCTTGTCCGACTGTCAGATTGGGGTGGAAGGAAACATTAATAGGTAAAACATGTTCCTGGTGCGTATTGCAAGGGAACTGCAATTTCCCAGTACTCCACAAATTCAATCTGCATGTAAGCTACATGGATCAGACTTAAAAGCATTCTGTTCAGCAATCTTTTCAAGCAGAGCAGCCAACTAGATAGGTATGGGAAAGACAAAGCAACACTGTGTATTCTACAATGCTTGTAAGCATGTCCATGATAGTGATGAGGTTAGTGTGGAATGTCATAGACATAAGGAAAGGCTACTTCCCCACAGAACCGATGCCCCCTTGAATCAAGGAGAGCTCTGCTGGGCCTGGTTTGTGGGGATCAAATATGGAATTTGAGATAACAGCACTTCCTGCTAAGAAGAGCAAGTGGTAGTGAGCATTTAACAGTGTTGACATGCTGAAATGTCTCATCAAATTCTGAAGATCAGATCTGTACAATGTGGGCCATTGTATGATGTCTACCTTTTTATTACATCTTAGGTTCTATCGATTTGGCGTACTGTGACACGCTCTATGCAGACTTGAAGAAAGGCCTTGAGGGGCTCATCCTTGAAAGTTGCCTACATTTAATCTACCTGACAACACCGTACAGTATGGTTTTGCAGTGTAGCCCAAACTGGATGATCTATTTTAGACAGGTAACCTTTTTTAAAAAAATCCAGCAACAAGAAGATTTTTATATCTTTACATAGCATCCCTGGGAGCCTTCTTCTCTTTTTCTGAACTTAGCAAGCACAAGACTCTCTTGTCAGCTTCAGTGGAACAACTAGAGTTGTTCCTTGTGCACATGGGGTCTTAAATATCCTAGGGGATAAATTGCTCAGATACATGCAGGATCCAGACCTTTTAACATTAAACTCCTGGGTTTTTCTTTTTCTTTTTGCATTTCTTTTTTCCTTTCTCCTCCTGTGATGAGGCTGCATTTTAATGTTTTAATGTTGTATTTTAATCTTGTTTTTTAAGTTGTATTCATTCAACTTGTTTTTTATTATTGGTTGTTAACCGCCCTGAGCCTGGCCTTGGCTGGGGAGGGCGGGGTATAAAAAAAAATTATTATTGTTGTTGTTTGTTACAAGGCAGATATTGAAACTTACGTGCAGCTAGTGAATTTTTTGCAGTATACCTCAAGAGTGTTTTATCTGTCACACGTCTGAAGTTTTTCATTTCGCGTGCAGCAACTGCATTTAGAAATCAACGTCACGGGACTCTTCTTCCCATAGCCCAGCATGTGCATGATTTGAGTAACTTGCACCCAGGCAAGATAAGAGAACTCAGAGGGTTCATGGAGGGACCTCTCATTCCCAGAGATTCTCTGCGGTGATGCAGTGTGCACATATCTCTGCTCTCATGCCAAGTTTGGGTGGTGGGAGGAGAACACTGTACAGTTGAGTCCAGTGCCACTCTCCTATGTCTCTCACAAGGCACAGAGCATGCCCTGTGTTTTCTGCAGAATGTAACTTTCCTTTAGATCTGAGATTAATTCTGCTTTTTAGTACAGTCAGCTAAGTCCAGCAGAACAACAAGTAGCAGAGATTGTTGGTGTGCCGGAGAGCTTTATTACCAAAAAGGCATCTGGACAAGCTGTCAGAATGGTAAGAGGAAGATTTCTTATTTCAGGTGTCTAAAGATAAATGTGGGAATGGATTGTTGCAGTATCCATCAAAATTGTGAATTCAGGGGGAGCTTCTGTGATTCCTTTCTTGGGAGTTGGTCATAAATGATTGGATTAAAATTTTGAGTACCTTAACATTAAGTAGATCAGAAATTACGGTAGTTGCACATGAATGGCGGAAAAGCAGCATATTAGAGTCATACTAAAGCTTATTTGTTGTCATATTTGGGACTACTTGTTTTTGAAATTCTTAGCTGGAAATTGTCTTGTGTGGCCTCTTATGTTGCATTTCATGGTATAGATAGCCTCAGAAATGGATGGATTTAAAACTGTAAGAGTGTTCTACTATTTCAGATAAATTGAAAGATTCAAACAATTTTTCCATTGGATTGTGTCTTCAATTTCTAATTATACTCCATATTCCTTTAGGATGTGGACATTGGCACAGCCAGTAGACTCTACTTGTCCTTGGTTCTTCATGCTTTGTTAAAAGTGAACAACGTATGGGAGGTGGCAGAAAAATTCAACATATCACGAGGATTCATTCAAACCCTTCTTAATTCAGCTGCTTCGTTCTCTTCCTCAGTTCTACATTTCTGTGAGGTAATGTATAGTAGCTGAATACTTCATTGATGGAACACAGAAATGTCGCTCAGAAACTTCTTTTACTTCAGATTTTCCAAATTGTTCACGCAGCTTCCCTTTCAAATTCCAGAACTGATCAAAGCTGCATTTCTTAAAAATAGTCCACATTCAGCACATTCTGTTTTACTTAACTTGCATGTGGAGAAGCTGAGAATAAATAACCAGTTCATTGTGCTTTTATGACGGTATTTTCATACATATTTCAATTTAAAAATTCATTTAAAAAGAACCACATTGAAATTAGTCAACTAGAAGCAAAGGATTTCTTGCTGTTAGCTGCTTCTATTGCTATTGAATCATTGCATTTTAAGATGGTACCCAAGGAATCTGTTCCAGTGACATTCCACTGTTTTAAATTATCTACAGCTAAAATATCACAATAACATCTGCATATTGGTTCCTCTTCCAGAAATTTGGCAGGATTTTGGTAGACAATCTTTTGACAAAAATGGACGGACAAAAGATTATTATTATTATTACCCCACCCATCTGGCAGGGTTTCCACAGCCACTCTGGGCGGCTTCCAACTGAATATTAAAAATACAAAACATTAAAAACTTCCCTAAACAGGGCCGCCTTCAGATGTCTTTTAAAAGTAAGATAGTTGCTTATTGCCTTGACATCTGCTGGGAGAGTGTTCCACAGGGCAGGCACCACTACCGAGAAGGCCCTCTGCCTGGTTCCCTGTAACCTCACTTCTCGCCCTCAGAGCTGGACCTCAGTGTCCAGACTGAACGATGAGGGTTTCCTAACATTTTTAATTATGTTTTATTTTTACAGGAGCTGAATGAATTTTGGGTTTATAAAGCTCTCTTGACAGAACTTACCAAGAGACTAACTTACTGTGTTAAGGCAGAGCTTATCCCTCTTATGGAGGTGGCAGGAGTTTTAGAGGTCAGTATATGCGCAATAAACCAGAATAACTACAGTAATACCTCTGCGAACGTCCGCCTTGTCTAGCGTCCATTCCGGCAAACATCCACGGCAAACCCAGAAGTACCGGAACCGGTTACTTCCAGGTTTGCTGCTCACACATGCACAGAAGTGCAAACCACTTCATGCACATGCACAGACGCGGCACTTTGTCCTGCATCCTTTTTGGCTAGCGGCCAAGGCTCCAGAACGGATCCCAGTCGCAAACAAGGTACGACTGTATTCTTTCACCAAACAAATCCAAGCAGAATTTAAAGATGGTTTGTAAAAAATCCCTCAAAGTAACTGTTACTACCTGAGATTGGTACAGCTTTCTCTTTTCCAGGGAAGCAGGGTTTTAATACCCAGCAAAAGAGCAGCACATTTGCAAGCTCTGGAAAAAACGTAATTCCTGCAGCAGAAGTTTCCTGTTTGGCATTCCTATGCTTCTGACCCCATCGCTCCAGCAAGTCTCATTTTGCCATGTTAGCTTGTGAGATGATGTTCCTTTGGGAGGGGTCAGTACAGGAACATATCTTTGCTGCTGTTTGATATGTCATAGTGAATGATTGCAGTTTTTTGCTGTAGGAAGTTATTCAAACTCTGTGTTCTTTTGGTTATTTTATGCACCATTAATTGTAGCTGCACAGCTGTCAACACCACCCTGGGATACATATTTAAAATGGTGTATATAAATGCATTAAATAAAAGGGGTGTCTTGGAATTGTAAATTGTGTACCATTGCAGTATGATTGTGGAGTATGTGTTGCAAAGCACCCTGAGCAGCAAACACATCTTCAGTACAAGACGGAGGACAAAATGAACTTGGCCAATGGAGCCAAAGTTTCCGGTGTCATTTTTTATGAAAGTATTTTTATGGAAATTGACTAGACAGATTGGAGATGGCCCTGAACTGAGCTTTCTAAAGTTGAAAGCTTTCCTCAGTAAGTTTTGCTGTTAAATGGACCTACTGCATCATCTCTGTACAGGAGTGATATTGCAACCCCACATAAAATGCTGGATTGAAAAGTTAAAGCTTAGCGGCTGGTGCAATATTTTAAATATCTTCTTAGTACATGTGTATGTGAGACGCGGGTGGTGCTTGTGGGTTAACCACAGAGCCTAGGACTTGCCGATCAGAAGGTCGGCAGTTTAAATCCCCGTGACGAGGTGAGCTCCCATTGCTCGGTCCCTGCTCCTGCCAACCTAGCAGTTGGAAAGCACGCCAAAGTGCAAGTAGATAAATAGGTACCGCTCCGGCAGGAAGGTAAACGGTGTTTCCGTACGCTGCTCTGGTTCGCCAGAAGTGCTTAGTCATGCTGGCCACATGACCCGGAAACTGTACGCTGGCTGCCTCGGCCAATAAAGCGAGATGAGCGCCGCAACCCCAGAGTCGTCCGCGACTGGACCTAATTGTAAAGGGTCCCTTTGCCTTTTTACATGTGTATGTGCTCAAAATACAAACCATAAAGCATTTGTACATGGGAATAACAGAATAAATATTTCCCAAAACGCTGAATTTTAAACAAACACATTTGTTTCCGTGTTTATCATAGGGCCCAATAAATCTTACTGAGGCTAGTGTGCGTTGAGGTGGTGAAAGATCTTGACCAATATACAGAGCTAGTATACGAAAAGGGCTGTTTTGATGAAAGATTTAGTGGTCAGAAACGGTAGCTAGAAATATGACAGGTTGGTAGAGACTAGAGGTTTGGTGGTGATGATGAATAGATTTGTTGCCACCTCTTTTTTAAATTAGCCTTTTGTCCACTTTCTCAGGCTCGAGCCAAGCAACTCTACAACTCAGGGTATAAAACTTTAGCACACTTGGCTAATGCAAATCCAGACGTGCTGGTGAAGACAATTGAGCATTTGTCCAGAAGCCAAGCTAGGCAAATCGTTTCATCTGCAAAGGCAAGTAAAATTTGTGAAAAGCATCGATAGGAAAGGGGGTGTAAATTGTGAATCTTAATGGGGAACGGTCTAATCTGCACATTTTCAAACCAATATGCCAACCGAGACACAATTATCCTTCTAAATTTGCACTTCTCTCAATTTTGCGATGCAGTTCTCTAACCAGAAATTGGGGGAAGGTGCATAAAAATGAACGTCTGCTTTTTGCATAGGACTGAATGCTCTTGTGCTCGGATCCTACTTGGTGGTTTCTCCACAGGCATCTGTTTGGCCACTGTGAGAACAGGATGCTGGCCTGATCCAGCAGGCTCTTCTGAAGTCATTATGAACAATAAGATTTCACTAAAATGGGAGAAAGTAAAGAGATATAGTTGGAGATGCCATAAGAGTGAGGGTCAAGTCTAGCGCTTGCTCCTGGAGACCATAGCCACTGAGAATCAAGCCCTTCCCATTCATCTGCATAACCCCTTCCTTCGTTCTGTTTTTGTTTTGTTTCGTTTTTTGTTTTTACCAATAGGTGCCAGCATGTTGGAAACTGGCATGTGTGAGCCTTTGTAGGGATCAGACTAATCTTGTCTTTGTGAGTCTCTTTCCGCTACAGGAGAATGAAATATACATCATCCTGAGAACTGTCAACTCCCCCCCCCCACACACACCCCAATGCATTCAGAAATGTTTCTTATACTGTATCAGGTTAATTTGACTTTACATGGTTGTTTTTGGATGCAGATGCTCCTGACTGAAAAGGCCGAGGCATTACAAGAAGAAGTGGAAGAGTTACTGAGAATACCTGCAGACATTACTTGAGGCTTCCTAATCACTCTAGCATGTGAATCAAGAATCAAACAATTATTTTTCTACCTTAATTATTTGTAGTTTGCCATACATTTACCTGAGCTTATTTCCCTATTAATAAAAGCTGCAAAAAATTCTCTATACTTGTTCAGTACATTGTGAAACTCTGATGTTCTTTGACAAAGCTGAAATTGATTTATCATCTTTCAGACCTCTTATTTATCATCAGTGGCATCATCATTTGTTATGGATATCTGCTTATTTCTGTTATAAAGAGCTTCTTTTCTTTTTGAAAATCATTTTTGCTTTGTCTCTGTAAACAATACCTTTCATAAGGCCACGTTAGGAAATTAGAAAGGGGTTGTGGTTATGAAGCAAAGGTCAATTTCTTGGGCTACTCTGAACATAAAAATTGTATAGACCTAATCATGATTTGCCAGCACTGAAGAAACTATCAACTAAACATGCCTCTTTAATGCCTGGGTTATCTTAAAAAGCAGAGACATCACCTTGCTGACAAAGATCTATATAGTTAAAGCTATGGTTTTCCCAGTAGTGATGTATAGAAGTAAGAGCTGGACCATAAAGAAGGCTGATCGCCGAAGAATTGATGCTTTTGAATTACGGTGCTGGAGGAGACTCTTGAGAGTCCCATGGATGGCAAGAAGATCAAACCTCCATTCTTAAGGAAATCAGCCCTGAGTGCTCACTGAAAGGACAGATTGTGAAGCTGAGGCTCCAATACTTTGGTCACCTGGAAAAGACCCTGATGTTCGGAAAGATGGAGGGCACAAGGAGAAGGGGAAGACAGAGGACGAGTTGGTTGGACAGTGTTCTCAAAGCTACCAACATGAGTTTGACCAAGCTGCGGGAGGCGGTGGAGGACAGGAGTGCCTGGCGTGCTCTGGTCCATGGGGTCACAAAGAGTCGGACACAACTAAACAACAACAAGCCTAATTTCATGTTTGTTGTGCATTAGCATTGTTGATCAAGCCTCGGTCCAAAGATTCATGAGAACTCTGTTGAAATGTTTGCCTTTGGGTTATTTTCATGCATCTTAATAGCAGAGGGAGGAGGAGGTCTTCCTGTGAGCCTGGAAAAGAAGTATTATTGGTTTGAGATGTAGGAAAAGATAGAAGAGAATTTAGCAGGAGGTATGTTTCAATAGCCTGTGTCATTTCGATTTACTTGCTCACTTTGGCCCCACTTGGCTCTGTGATTGATTAAAGTAGAAAAACCTGTTGCTGGGTGGAGATTGCCTGGGAACAGCTGACTCATTGGCAGGTTACTCCATGTTTATGTGCCACCGCCTTTAAACTGTGACTTCCTGTATTTATGATGACAAGTCTTGGGAGGCACTAAAGCTAATTTGAAAATACACCTTTCTTTGGAACAGATGTGCTGGTGTTATCAATGTGCCTGAAGCAGAAATTGCTATTTTTGCATTGAAAACATGTGCAAACAAAGGTGGCTTTTTCAAATTCCTGTTGCCGCACTTCCAGAACTCCATAATATATACTGAGGAGCCAAATTGGACCGGGCAGCAAAAATAGTAATAGATGCCTTCGATCAGGTCTAGCCAAACTCCAGATGTTGTTGAACTCCACTTCTGCCGGCCCCAGCTTAATGGTCAAGGATGATGAACGTTTAATTTATTATCCGCCCTTCACCAGTAGGACCCAGGGCAGGTTACAACATTTTAAAAATCCAGTATTAAAACAGATTGTTGTCACAGGAATAGGGTGGATTCTGAAAACGCACATCTGAGATATCACAGGCTAGGTTAAAGAGGTACACTTGCTGAAAGGTAGTGAAGATGCCAAACACTTCTTTTTTTAAGTTTTTATTTATACTTTTCAAATTTACACATTTCATTAGTTTTACAATCATTTTAACATTTCAGAGTTTGACTTCCTTTTTCCCTCTTTGCGGTTCCTTAAATTAATTTTAAAAATATTGACATATCCAAATTCATTTAATTTGCTCATTTAATTACGTATCTACTTTAAATATATACTCTTATGAAACTGCAGGTTATTACAATAATCCTGCCAATGTTTTTATCTGTTTGTAATTTATCTGTAAATATTCAATAAACCATTTCCATTCTTTTATAAAAAGTTTGTTACCTTGATTTCTTATTCTTTCAGTAAGTTTTGCCATTTCTTACTGTTTTTCTATCCATTCTTCCTTTGCTGGAACTTCTGCTTCTTTCCATTTTGGGGTGAGTAGCATCCTTGCTGCTGTAGTGGCATACATAAATAAATTTCTACACAATTTAGGTAGTTCTGTCCCTGTAATTCCCAAAAGAAAAGCTTCTGGGTTGTTTGTTTTTTTACAAAGGTTATTTTAAACATCCTTTTCAATTCATTGTATATCATTTCCCAGTAAGCTTTAACCTTACTACAAGACCACCACATATGATAAAAATTACCTTCTTTACATTTCCAACACTTGTTTGATTTAGATTTAAACATGTCCAAAACTGGTTTGAAGTCTATATCATGATATCAGTTTCGTAATTTTTGACTTGACAATATATCGCAAATCACAATGTGTTTGCGTGCAAAACTCACCTTATGGGGAAAACCATGAAGCCAGCCAATGTTTCTCTCAGTTTCTGCAGTCTGTGTTAACTCTGCCAGCTCAGCAATCCACTGCCTCATGCCGGGGGCAGTGAATCACAAGAGCAGGTGCCAGCAAAAATCACAATGCAGGAAAAACCATCAAACCATCCAATGCCTCTATATAGCTCCATCCTTATTCCAGACACTGTGACATATTGGCGTATTGCAGTGTTTAGCTAGTGAGACATCACCATGTTCAAAAACAGATATCGCCCAGCCCTAGCCCCAGGGCAGGTCACAGCAACCAGAACCATTTAAAACAACTTAGGGTCACAAAAATAAGTTGTGCCAAAAACATACATCACAAGCATCAAAAGCCAGTGAAAATAGGAATCATGTACCGTATAATGAAGGTGTTAAATGCACCTCTGTGGAGGGGGACAACTTACAAAACACCCTCTACTTCAATATGTCTCTCAAGGTGATTTGCAGACATGAACAGCTAAAAGACTGTACAAAAAGCAACTGAGAAGAAGCTTGAAAACAATGCCAAATGATAACCCAAGGCAGAGACCTTTCATCCAGTAGGGAGAACTTGTCAAAACAAAAGGTGTTGTTTTTGGAAAGCATAGGGTGTAGGCACCAACAACAGGAATGCTATTCCACAAAACAAGGCGGCCCCACTGACAGCCCTGCTCTGATTTGCTGTGCAGCCAGCTTCTGATATTTTGGGGACTTGAAGGACAAATTCCCGCAGAACACAGTGACACAGGTCACGTAAGGGGTGTGGTGGTCTCAAGTCACCTGGTCCAAACTGTATAGGCATTAAGTACCAAATGCTGAAATGTGGCCTGGTAGGAGGGCGGCAGCCGGGTGTTAGGTGCTGGTGGTAGTTTGCTCTTCCCACCCACAATAAACCTAGCTGCCATGTGCCAAACTACCTGCGTCCTCCAGGCAAGCCTCAAGGGCAGCCCCACATAGAGCACATTGCAGTAATCCAGCCTTAGTTTAACAGTACATGGACAACTGTGGTCATGCTCTCCTGATCTGGAAACAGCTGTAGCCAGTAAAAGGCACTGCTAGCCACCAAAGACACTCCTGCCTCCCGTGACAGAGCAGGATTCAGGGGCACTTCCGAATTATGCACTTGTTTAGAGAGAGTGGGGACGCGGGTGGTGCTGTGGGTTAAACCACAGAGCCTAGGACTTGCCGATCAGAAGGTTGGTGGTTCGAATCCCCGTGATGGAGTGAGCTCCCATTGCTCGGTCCCTGCTCCTGCCCACCTAGCAGTTTGAAAGCATGTCAAAGTGCAAGTAGATAAATAGGTACCACTCTGGCGGGAAGGTAAACGGCGTTTCCGTGCGCTGCTCTGGTTTGCCAGAAGCGGCTTAGTCATGCTGGCCACATGACCCGGAAGCTGTCTGCTGACAAAGGCCGGCTCCCTCGGCCTATAGAGCGAGATGAGCGCGCAACCTCAGAGTTGTCTGCGACTGGACCTAACATTTACCTTTACCTTAGAGAGAGTGCAAGCAACTTCACAGACATAGGAACCACCCATTCAGAATTCAGACTCTGTTTACAGCCCACTACAGCATCCAGACCCCGGTCCTTAATTTGGAAGATTTTCAGCATGTGTGGCCTGCCTCTTTCTGTAGCTGGGATGTGATGGGATTTTGCCTTTTACATGTATGAATGGGTTTATCGTTCTGTTTCCGTTTTATACTGGTTTTAATCTTTCTACTATTTTGCAAGTCGCTTACAATTACTTTCTGTAAAAGAAAAAAATATAAGTGCAATAATTTATTTATTTTTAAACACTTCCTCATAATATAATGCATTTTTTGTACATTTTTGTGCACATTTTATCCTAGTATATGCTTTTCTTTTCTACACTACTCAGCTGGAGCACTGCACCACAAAATTTGTGGAGGCATGAATTTCAAAGGATGTCTGCATTTTAGTTTGCTTACCATTTTGGAAAGCGGAAATTAGTTAGGCTTGCCTTTACATATGAACTGAATCAAATTCTTTACCCATCCCTAGCTGTGGCACATATGGTAGGTAAAAGGTAAAAGTGGGGATGTGAGTGGTGCTGTGGTCTAAACCACTGAACCTCTTGGGCTTGCCGATCAGAAGGTTGGCGGTTCGAATCCCCACGACGGGGTGAGCTCCCGTTGCTCTGTCCCATCTTCTGCCAACCTAGCAGTTCAAAAGCACACCTGTGCAAGTAGATAGATAGGCACCACTGTGGCGGGAAGTTAAACAGCATTTCTGTGCACTCTGCTTTCCATCACGGTGTTCCGTTGCGACGGAAGCGATTTAGTCATGCTGGCCACATGATCCAGAAAGCTGTCTGTGGACAAACGCCAGCTCCCTTGGCCTGAAAGCGAGATGAGTGCTGCAACCCCATAGTCGCCTTTGACTGGACTTAACCATCCAGGGGTCCTTTACCTTTGCCTTTTACATATGGTAGTGTGGAACTGCAGAGCAGCACTACCAACACCGGGCTGACAAGGGCAGGGCTGACCAAGAGTGACGTCAAGGTCAACAGTGGTGATGGGTTGCTATCAGTGCTGCTGGTGCACTGTTGCCCCAACCCAGCTCCGTTTCTGTAGGCAGCAGCAACACGAATGCAAAGGGTCTGCCTCTGCCACAAACAGCTGAATGTTGGAAGATTCATTGAATTGTAGAGTTGGAAGGGACCCTGAGAATCATGTGGTCCAACCCCCTGCTATGCAGAACTCTCAACTAGACCATATGTGACCAATAGCCATCCAACCTCTGCTTAAAAACCTCTAAGGAAGGAGGCTCCTCAATCTCCCAGTGGAGACCTTTCCACTGTCAGACAGCTGTTCCCTTCCTATCCTCCAGAGCAGGAGAAAACAAACGTGACAGCCCTTGAGATGTTTGAAGATGGCTACCCTATCTCCTAGGGATGCAGGTGGCGCTGTGGGTTAAACCACAGAGCCTAGGACTTGCCGATCAGAAGGTTGGCAGTTTGAATCCCCGTGACGGGATGAGCTCCTGTTGCTTGGTCCCTGCTCCTGCCAACCTAGCAGTTTGAAAGCACGTCAAAGTGCAAGTAGATAAATAGGTACCGCTCTGGCGGGAAGGTAAATGGTGTTTCCATGCGCTGCTCTGGTTCACCAGAAGCAGCTTAGTCATGCTGGCCACATGACCCGGAAGCTGTACGCCGGCTCCCTTGGCCAATAGAGCGAGATAAGTGTCGCAACCCCAGAATCGGCCACGACTGGACCTAATGGTCAGGGGTCCCTTTACCTTTACCTATCCTATCTCCTCCCGGGCTCCTCTTTTCCAGGCTAAACATACCCAGCCCCTTCAACCATTCCTCATAAGGCTTGATCTGGACATTATTCAGGAAGTACATCTTAACACGGTGCATGGTTAAAACTATGGAATTTGCTACCCAGATAGATGATGTTATGGCCGACAACCTGGGTAGCTTTAAAAGACGATAGGACAAATTTATGAGTGGAGGAGGCTATCGATGGCTACTAACTGCAGTGGCTATGTTCTGTCTCAATTGTCACAGGTAAGATATGCCTCTGAGTGCCAGCTGCTGGGGACAGCTATAGGGAAGGGTACTGTTGTGCTTAGGTCCTGCTTCCAGGCTTCCCAGAGGCACAAAGACATAAGAGGCCACAGGACCGCTTAGTTCAGTACTCTGTTCTTTCAGTGGCCAAAGAGATGTTCACTGGAAGCCCACAAAGAGCATCTGAGCACAACAGCACTCTCCTCAACCTGTGATTGTCAGTACAGTAATTGGCATTTTCAGAGGCATTCTGCCTCAGGCATAGAGTCGAACACTGAGATTAGGATGCTAAACTAGAAGGAGGAGTCTGTTTCATGCTCTGAAATATGTAAATTGCTCTGATTTGCAAGGTGCATCCCAGTCAACAGGATGTGGATTTCCTGGAGATACATACAAAAGTTTTACTTGAATGCATGCGAGCAAAAGGACGGGTTCCTGTTTTCTTGAAAAGGTCACTAGAATTTGCAGCAAAAAAGGGGAACCATTTTTCCTCGCTCACTGTTGTTGTTAGTAGCATGGACTAGGATGGGGCGACCCCAGTCCCTCTTCAGCCAGAGAGTTCAGACAGTGTCCATGGGCAAGTGACTTTTTCAGCACCAGACCTACCTTCCAGGGTTGTCGTGATGATGAAGTGGGAAGGGGGGAAAGCCATGTATATATACCATCTCCTTGGAGGAAGTGTGTAGGGGAAATATGATGCACACATACTTTGTGGTTGTCACTCTCCCAGCCTTTTTCCCTGTAGTCTTATCATTCAAATCTGATTGCTCTGCTAATAACTTGGGGGCTTGTGGGAAGCAGCAAATGACAAAACGTGGGGGAGGAGAGAACGGACATGGGGAAAAGTCAATTGCAAACATAAATGAAATTGTTTCAAAGGCTATTAATTCTATCTCCGACATCATTTGAACCCTATCCATGAAGAACGGAGCTGCACAACTCGTGAGCCAGCAAGTCCGGCGGTCATATCATGGCCCACCAAGACAGTTTTTGTTATGCTGTATGTTTATCTTCCTATAGTCATAAAAATGTAAGGCTGTCATCACACACACACCCCATTGGAAGGTTTGCGGTGCCTCATCACAATCTTGGGATGAGGCATTGATGGAGGACATAGGCAGGACTGGCAAGCAACATGAGCAGAGGCAGCAAATCTCTCTCTCTCTCTCTCTCTCTCTCTGTGTGTGTGTGTCTAATTTCGCCTGCCTCCCAAATTGCTCAGGGTATTATTCATGGTGGTCTTCTTTTATCCTCACAACCCTGAGGCTGCCCTCAGGCCCCAAATCTGACCCTTCCCAAAGGCAGCAATCCTAAACCTGTTTTCCTGAGAGTATGCCTTATCAAACATGCAATGCCCAACAACTTGGGGGGGGGAGGGTAAACGCTCCCCTCAAGTATTTTATGGGGGAGACTGAAGGGACCTTGCAGTGGCGTAGAGTGGGGGGTGCAGGGGGGGCGGCCTCACCGGGCGCAACATCTGGGGGGGGGGGCGCACTAATCTAGTGGAAGAGACTCGAGTGCTAAAATCCACGGGTTAGGGGGCGCAAATTACTTGCCTTGCCCCGGGTGCTGACAACCCACGCTACGCCACTGGGACCTTGGCCCCCAGAAGTTGGCTCCTATGGGGCAGGTGCTGTAGGTGTGTGGGGGTGGTGTATGTGGGTGCCCACCACCACGTGAAGCTAGACCTCGGCCAGTCTGCTACAGAGGGCTGCACTTTGTACAGGCCCAGAGGCACTCTGTTCTGGGTGGCCATGGCACCTATATCCTCAAGCTCAGTCCCCTGGGGTGGCGAGCCATTTAAGGCCTCGCTGGAGTGGGTGGGTGGGTGGGTGGACGGACTGATGCCGGATCCCCCTGAACGTGGGAACTCTTCCCCAACCACCTCCAAGACCGCCTCTGCCGCCTGATCTGGGTCGTCCCCTCTGCGCGTCTTTGCGCGTCGGGTGACTGAATCGGAGGGCGGATCGTTCTTGCCTTTCCCAAAACGCCGCAACAGGAGGCAGGGCAGCGCTTGGGACGCAGAAATGCGCGCTCCCTCCTCCTCCTCCTCCTCCTCCTCCACCTCCCAGAGGGAGGCAGGCAGGCAGTGGCAGTAGTAGAAATAGCAGCAGGAGGAGCAAGCGCCGGCGAGGATCTCCTTTCTTCCGATCTCTCCAAGCGCGCGCTGGGACGCACGATGCTGCCGCTGCTGGGACTGATCCTGGCGCTTCTCTGCCGGGCTCCGCTGACCGGGGGCTCCTGGGCGGATCCCGGCCAAAGCGAGGCGGCCGTGCTGAGCATTCAGCTGCCCGAGCAGCCGGCCAGGGAGGTCAGCCCGTTTTTCCTGTCTCTCACCATCGATGCCAACCTAGCCACGGATCCCAGATTCATCACCTTCCTGGGGTAGGTCACGCCAGGCTCGCAGTTTTCTGGTTTCGCCCCCCTTTTTTGGGTGTGCGCGGGATCTTGCCCGCTGCGCCTTACGAGAAGGCTGTTTACCAACGGAGAAGGGGGGGGGGGAGAGAGAGCTGCACCTGACGAGCTGCTGCCTGCTTTGCCGCGGATGAAGATGCCGGAGCTCGGTGCAGGGCCCGTCAGTGAAAATGGAAGTCCCAAGCTGGGTTTCCCCTGAAGTTTTGCGTGTGTGAGAGAGAGAGTGAAAACTTGTCTCAAAGCTGAAAAATCTCTTGCTTGGTTTTTGCCTGGAGCTGAAACTTCCCTTTTTGAAATGCTTTGTCCAAATTACTTCTAACTAAAGGGCTATAGAAGTCTGAAGATGCCAGCCACGAGCTAATACTTTCTTAGCTAGGTTTTGCCCGTAATTCCTAGTTAGGAAGAGGGGGCTGTTTTTCTCAGAGTTAAAAGGCACTCTGCATATAATCAGAGGCACAGAAGGTCTCTAACCCCACTGTCAAATTTAGAACATAAGCTCCTCGCAGGCAGAGACCTAAACTTGCCATTTCACTTAGGAAACTCTGTAAAATTCCATATAAACTGATGGCAGTGTAGAAACAATAAGGTAAAAGGTAAAGGTACCCCTGCCCGTACGGGCCAGTCTTGACAGACTCTGGGGTTGTGCGCCCATCTCACTTAAGAGGCCAGGGGCCAGCGCTGTCCGGAGACACTTCCGGGTCACGTGGCCAGCGTGACATCGCTGCTCTGGCGAGCCAGAGCCGCACACGGAAACGCCGTTTACCTTCCCGCTGGTAAGCGGTCCCTATTTATCTACTTGCACCTGGAGGTGCTTTCGAACTGCTAGGTTGGCAGGCGCTGGGACCGAGCAGCGGGAGCGCACCCCGCCGCAGGGATTCGAACCGCCGACCTTTCGATCGGCAAGTCCTAGGTGCTGAGGCTTTAACCCACAGCGCCACCTGCGTCCGTAGAAACAATACATCTTCTTAAATATGATGTCTCTGGTCCTTCAATTGTAGACATTGCCAAGATTTCAAGTGCTGTTGAAGTGGCAGTTTTTCCAGGTTCTTCTTCTGCCTACAAACTATGCCTCCAATGGGCTATATCAGGGGCCAGCAACCGTTTCCAGCCGTGGGCTGGTCCATCATCCCTCAGACCATGTGGGGGGCAGGACTATATTTTGGGGCAAAAAAAGAACGAATTCCTATGCCCCACAAATAACCCAGAGATGCATTTTAAATAAAAGGACACTTTCTACTCATATAAAAACACACTGATTCCCGGACCGTCCGCGGGCCAGATTGAGAAGGCGATTGGGCCGGATCCGGCGCATGGGCCTTAGGTTGCCTACCCCTGGGCTATATGCTTGCCTCTTTCTCAGTTTCTTGCTGTGGCAGCAAAGGATTTCTTAGAAAGGTCCCAGTAATGACTGTATAAACCTGGAGGTCTATCTCCAGGCCTTGTGCCAGCAGTCAACCAGGTCGGGTCGGGTACTTGATGTGACCCCAGGGATTCAGAAGGGCCCCTCCTTGACCTGACCCAACCTTGAGCTGGCAGGGATGTATATTTATTATGTAGCCTGGGGACCTTGATCCTAAAGGTTCAGAGTTTAGGATTGTAAATTGTAACCTTAGAGCGCATTAGATCTCACTAGATAAATAGGGTTAATTAATGTGGAATCCTACACTTGCCATCACAGCAGTTGCTAAAACCCATTTAAAAATAATTGCATCAAAATACATCATACCTACATCACAGAAAAGGCGGTCTACAGCAGAAATCTGAGCGCGTTGTTTATCTCGTCTGACAGGTTACCTGTTTAATGGTCACTTGATTGGATTGCCTGGGGAGCCTGGCCAGTCTTTTGTAATGTTAAAGACTTAGTTCCTGAGCCAGGTCACAGCCTCAAGACAGGATTTGTGAAGGAAAAGACAATGGGGAGGCTTTTCCATTTTCCTTTGATCTTGCAGAGAAAATATTTGGTCTGTTTGGGAATCAAAAATGGTTCCAGGTCGGTCTTCCTGTGCTGATCTATGTACGTGCTTGGTTGGTACACTTATGAACATTTAACATATATCTAAGACCTCAAAATTCCTATCACACTGCATCGCAGGGGGTTGGACTAGAAGATCCTCAGGATCCCTTCCAACTCTAGGATTCTATCATGCACATGTCACCCCTGACTTCCATGGCCTTTTTATAGGCACATGGTTTTCCTTTATAAGACTCACCCTGTGAGTCTTTCCCCCTTTCCTGGTTGCCACTTTACCCTCTGGCTGTAGGGTGGCAAGGATGAATGAGTTGGCATCCTTGGGATTAAGGAGTGCAAATGTACTCTTAATTATCTGACCATTTTCGCTTTGACATTTCCTGTGGTTCGCTCTGGGTGCTTTGGCTGGTGAGATATGCCAGGAGAATCCTGTTTCCCCTTGCTGCTGAGATAGCTGACATCTCTTTCTGCTACACGTAGCCAGCAGTTTTTAAATGCATCTAGACATGTTTTGTTGTTTTTGTTAAATGCAGCCTATATACCTTCCTGTAGTTAGCCTTGGACCAGCTAAAAGCACTGTGTAGATTTGGGGGCTGCCTGGCCAACTTGCTAAACCGCCTCTGATTTGGGTTGGGGATGTCAACATTGGCTTGCAGAGCGCCAAATTGTTGGAGGCTCAAAAGGAAGATCACATGCTCTTTTTTCTCTCAAAAGGAAGAGTCCTCAGTTGACTTGCAATATTTTTTGCACATTAATTCATACTGTAGTGTGGTGTAGTGGTTAAGAGCAGTATACTCGTAATCTGGTGAACAGGGTTCGCGTCTCCGCTCCTCCGCATGCAGCTGCTGGGTGACCTTGGGCCAGTCACACTTCTCTGAAGTCTCTCAGCCTCACTCACCTCACAGAGTGTTTGTTGTGGGGGACGAAGGGAAAGGGGATTGTCAGCCGCTTTGAGACTCCTTAAAGGTAAAGGTAAAGGGACCTCTAACCATTAGATCCAGTCGTGGCCGACTCTGGGGTTGCAGCGCTCATCTTGCTTTACTGGCCGAGGGAGCCGGAGTACAGTTTCTGGGTCATGTGGCCAGCATGACTAAGCCACTTCTGGTGAACCACAGCAGCGCACGGAAACGCCGGTTACCTTCCCGCCGGAGTGGTACCTATTTATCTACTTGCACTTTGACGTGCTTTTGGACTGCTAGGTTGGCAGGAGCAGGGACTGAGCAACGGGAGCTCACCCCGTCGAAGGGATTCGAACCGCTGACCTTCTGATCGGCAAGTCCTAGGCTCTGTGGTTTAGCCCACAGTGCCAGCCACATCCCTTGAGATTCCTTAGGGTAGTGATAAAGCGGGATATCAAATCCAAACTCTTCTTCTTCAGTGCAATTTGGGTATTGTAAAGTGGTGGTTGGAGCAGATGCACTGTATTCTAGTGTTGCCATATTCCAAAAAGTGAAAATACTTTTTCACTAAAAAAAAAAAATCGCCAAATTTTACACTTATGACATGGGTTGCCATACATCCAGATTTCCCCGGACATTAAAGCAATTTCTGCCTGGACACTGTTTCCGATGGCCAAATCCTGGCCATGTCCAGGAAATTTCGGAGGTATGGCAACCCTACTGTATTTCCCAGAGCAGAATTTCAAGCCATGAGCAGTACAGGATAGGAGGTTTTCATACATGCAAAGCCAAATAAGCCATGGTTTTTATTTTTAAAGAAACATTCCTGGTAACCACCAGAGAAATCTCCTGGCTGCAGGATTCACAAGAGCCAGAGGCAGCACAGATATTTATTTACTCTGTTTTATTTTTTTTTATCCTGGCTTCTCTTCATGGAATTCAGGGTGCAGTAAACATGGTTTTCCTCTCAGCAACCCTGTGGGGTAGATCTCCCACTGAGCTTTGTTGCTGAATGGGGATTTCATCCTATGTCTCAAATGTCAGACATTTTAACCACTGTGCCACACCGGACAGATCACTGCTGTGCTAGCTGAACACAGATAAGACGTGGCATTTCCAAGCCAGTTGGTTCACCAACAGGAACCCAGGTATTGTTCTCCAAATGCATTCCCATTTTAACATTTCAAGTACCAGTACATTTAGAAGAGAGTTGTGACACCTGTCTGAGTGCTTCCGGACAGTTACTGTTTTGCAGAAGGGATTCAAGAACACATGCTGCGAATTTAGGTTTGCACAACTGAAGAAGATTCAAGCACTCTGTCACTCCAGCACAAAAAAATGCACTTAGAAACATTATAATTGGATTTTTTACAGTCAATGATGTGATGGGGAAATGGCACTGGCGCCCGCCCTGTGGAACGCCCTCCCATCAGATGTCAAGGAAATAAACAACTATCTGACTTTTAGAAGACATCTGAAGGCAGCCCTGTTTAGGGAAGTTTTAAATGTTTGATCTCTTGCCGTGTTTTTAATGTTCTGTTGGGAGCCGCCCAGATTGGCTGAGGAAACCTAGCCAAGTGGGTGCGGTATAAATAAATTATTATTATTATTATTATTATTATTATTATTATTATTTGCTGCAAGAGATTTAACACAGCTCCCCTTCTGAAAAGCAAATAAAGGGGTTTTTTTCCATTCAAAAGGAAGGAGTTAAAGCGATTAGCTTCTGTGCATGTGCTACCAGTGGCTACTGGCTTTGGGTGCATAGCCTGATGAAAGCCAACCACACAGGAACAAAACTGGCACATATGCTCACATGTCTCCAGTTTAATTACAGAGTACAAACTGCAGGATCCCAGCTCACAATACAGCTCAATACTATGAGAATTCATATGCCAAGTCTGTTATTTCCACTATGGCAGAATCACTAATATCCATGTATTGTGTTCTACCCAACTGGGACAATACTCAGAGTATACCCATTGCAATCAATGGACTTGGCTAACTTGAACTCCTTTATTTTAATGGGTCTACTCTGAGTATTGACTAAGGGGATCACCCCTTTCTGCAACATTGGCTACAGATTATTATGCTCCTGTTTACCATCCTGAGGGCTAGAAACACGCCAAAGATGTCAAACTGTATTTCATATTATGTAATGAATCTGTGCACTCCTTATATCTTTGTTCCTCAATTTTACACAGCCTCCTAGCATTTCTTCGTGTACAATGGATATAGTTTTCATTTCCATGTTCTTTCGCTGGGCGCCCTTTGAACCTTGGCTCTCAAAAGCAGAAGAAAAGTGGAGTAAGAAACAAACTTGTTATCGCTTGTATCAGGCGAGTCCTTTATTTAACTCTGGTATTTTATCAGCTCCAACCAGGAAGTTGTTGGTGGCCGCTGAGCTGCTGCATATTTGCCATTTAGCTGATGAAAGGCGCATATCCGATGCCTTGTGCTTGATCCCACAAAAGAAAGAAAAATATATATTTTTCATTTATAACGTTGCAAGCAGCATTCAAAACTCCCACTGTTCTAAGCACATTTTGTGACAAGGAATTTCATTAGCGAGAGCAGTTTCTGAGCTCTGGGTGCAGTACTGCACCGAAAATTTCAGATCAAAACTGCAGAGTGGAAGGAAAGGAGGACCTTTTTCTGCCTCTCCACTTCCAGCTGCTCTCTGAAGACTGGAAAAGAGACCCTTTTAAGAATATTAGGGGGTGGGCAGGGGAAGGACTAGACCATGTGAAAAATGAACATAATATTTTAGCTGCATTTCATTCATTTTCAGCATAATATTCAAACATCCAAATAACAGGGAAAACTAGAAAAAGGGTTCTTGCAAAATTTTGTCCTTGATATGCTATTTTTTCTGTGTGTAGGTGTTGTAAACAAAACCTGCCCTTTTTCCCTTATGGGGTATCCGACAGCCCATATAGAGTCCTTTATGTAGGTTCCTTATTGGTAGGAGAAAATAACAGAGGCCAACCAGAGAATACTGAGAAGCAAAGCAGCTAGTAAGCCTGATCTTTATTGATCTGTTGCAACAAGGACCTCACTCACCACATGCAGGAGGGAGGAGGAACCCAGAACAAAGGTGTGCCTGCCCTTATATAGACATTTTAAATTCCCTGCCCTGGAGCTCAAGACCACCCCTCCATACATCATACATACATCACAGAAGGGGTGTAACCCAAGAACACCCCCCACAAACATCATACCTACATCACAGAAAAGGCAGTCTACAGCAGAAATCTGAGTGACTTGTTTATCTCGTCTGACAGGTTACCTGTTTAATGGTCATGTGATTGGATTGCCTGGGGAGCCTGGCCAATCTTTTGTAATGATAAGTACTTAGTTCCTGAGTCCAGGTCACAGCCTCACACCTTGTTCATATCTTAAGACAAGATTTGTGAAGGAAAAGACAATGGGGAGGCTTTTCCATTTTCCTTTGACCTTGCAGAGAAAACATTTGGTCAGTTTGGGAATCAAAAATGGTTTCAGGTCGGTCTTCCTGTGCTGATCTATGTACATGCTTGGTTGATACACTTTATGAACATTTAACATATATCTAAGACCTCAAAATTCCTATCACATAGGGATCAGGAGAGATCTCACCTGATGCCATAGCTGTCAACATTTCCCTTTTTTTAGGGGAAATTCCCTTATTCCAAATAGGATTCCTCACAAGAAAAGGGAAAAGTTGACAGCTATGCCTGATGCAATGCACCACCACCGCTAATATACTCCAGTCCAGTAACAGTTTTTGACAAAGTCAAAGGGTTCTCTAATATGACAAAGTATTAGAGAATCTCTAATATAGTTCAAATAAAAGGCCTAGGTCCTGCAAACCATGGCTCTTAATCCCGAATGAGTAGACCAGGCTGCAGTTACCTGGCAGTGAGGGGAAATGCACTCCACACATGCCCAGAGGCATTGCTTGTTATTCTTTCAGATACTCTGGATGCTGGTGATGGAAACAGATTCTGGAGCTGAATTCTGCTGAATCCTGATCCAGGTTAAGCCCTGGGGAGAGGAAATATCTTTAGCAGTGGTGCTTAAAAGACATAAAAACCCATAGTGGTATATTGTCAGTAAATATAGCAGGCAGGAGAACTTGAAACTAGTCTGCATTCTGTTGCTCTTCCTTAGACACAAGAAGTTTGCTTTGAAGTGAGCCTTTCATGTGATGCTTAAATTGCTGGCGCAAGCTTTGAAACTCCTCAGATGTCTGTATGCCATCTTTATATTTAGAGTTACAAATATTGCATGTAGGCAAAAGAGAAAGAAAGTTGAACACATGATGAGTCAAAGGCCGCTGCTGTGTCAGGCTTGGCAAAGGAAATCCTCCTAGTGGTTCTCGTCGCTTTCTGTTCCAACAGCCGTGTTCAATTAAACACTTCAGACCGGAGGAGATTGCTCAGCACCAAACCACACACAATGTGGGAGATCTAAGACTGGATCTCCAGGCGTATCTCCCCTCCCAGCTCTTTAAAACACAGAGGAAACTGGTCCCATAGGGTAGAAGAAGGGGAGGCGAACAGCAGATGGCGCCAGAGGCAATGACAAGCATAGCCAGCTCATTCCAGTTTTGTCCCCATCTTACTCCCAGCTGAATTCTACACATGCAGCATCAAGACTGTAGAGGGGTAGGTTGATACTTGGGTACCACACATAGTTTCTGGAACTACTGAGCAGAGAATAAGGTCATCTCTGGTTGGCCTGTTTATTGAGCATTTATTCTGATTTGTTTGTGGGGAGGTTAGATGATGTTGCGTCAAACTAGGTGTTATCCTACACTTTCCAGCTTGCTTTTCCATCGCTTTCCTTATCACAAAAACTCTAATTGTTTGGGGAAGCAGGTTCGTTTCACGAAAGCTCCAATTCAGCTTGAATTGCACTGCCTTAATTTACCAAGTTGTGATTGAACCCCACCCCAAAATTGCCACAGTCTAGAAGTGCCTGATATGAACTGAATGAGCTGAATGGATGATGATGAATCAAAGCCAACAGGATGAAAAGGTGTTTCCTTTCAATTTCTCCATGTTCTCACTTTCCCAGCTCTACAAAACTGCGCACATTGGCAAGAGGTTTATCTCCTGGCTTCGTGAGATTTGGCGGCACCAAGACAGACTTCTTGATCTTTGATCCTGAAGAGAAACCAACGGCAGAGGAAGAGGTTTGCCAGAATTTGCTGGCTAAACAAGGTAGGTTGGAGCCGAAAGGTTGCAAGCTGCAGCGCACTTACACATGAGTAAGTCTCACCATGCACAGAGTCAAAGCAGACGGGCACTGGGTGGCAAAAGCAATTATGCTTGCCTTTGATTTTCAGAGATGAAAGAGTGATGGATTATGAAGAATATTCAGCATAAAAACTAGTTGACACCATTATGCAGTCTCAATGGTATTGCCTCTACACAAGAGGGAGGTATCATAAGAGCTAGGAGAGCTAGGTACTGCTGCAGGAATTTATGTATGGGTTAAGGGGGGTTGGGACTCAGGTGGCACTGTGGGTTAAACCACAGAGCCTAGGACTTGTTGATCAGAAGGTCAGTGGTTTGAATCCCCGCGATGGGGTGAGCTCGTGTTGCTCAGTCCCTGCTCCTGCCAACCTAGCAGTTCGAAAGCACGTCAAAGTGCAAGTAGATAAATAGGTACCACTCAGCGTTTCCGTGCGCTGCTCTGGTTCACTAGAAGCGGCTCAGTCATGCTGGCCACATGACCCAGAAGCTGTACGCCGGCTCCCTCGGCCAATAAAGGGAGATGAGCGCCACAACCTCAGAGTCCGTCACGACTGGACCTAATGGTCAGGGGTCCCGTTACCTTTATCTAGGGGTGGTGTTTGCCCCTCCAGCAGATATCATGCACATGCAGCCCACTACCAAAATCAGCACAATCACTTTTGTGACTTTTGTGATTTGTCCCCACAAAACACTTCATCACAGTTTCTTCCTATCTACTCAAAGGGCCTCTGCCGCACAATACCAAATGTAACAATTCACTGATAACTGTATCTATGTACTGGCTCGCTGGGAAAACTTCAGAAATTCATATAGACATGTGAGCTCAGCTACTCAGCAGCCCCTCTGCCTGAGTGATAATTCCTGGCATCCTGATACCTGAGTGCCAGACAAGTAGCCATTCCAGAAATAAGAAACCCAGACGAAGACAAGGGACGCGGGTGGCGCTGTGGTCTAAACCACAGAGCCTAGGGCTTGCCGATCGGAAGGTCGGTGGTTTGAATCCCCATGACGGGGTGAGCTCCCATTGCTCGGTCCCTGCTCCTGCCAACCTAGCAGTTAAAAAGCACGTCAAAGTGCAAGTAGTTAAATAGGTACCGCTCCAACGGGAAGGTAAACAGCGTTTCTATGCGCTGCTCTGGTTCGCCAGAAGCGGCTGTCATGCTGGCTATATGACCCGGAAGCTGTACGCCAGCTCCCTCAGCCAATAAAGCGAGATGAGCGCCGCAACCCCAGAGTCGGCCACGACTGGACCTAATGGTCAGGGGTCCCTTTACCTTTACCAATGAAAACAAAAGGGTGTGATTAACTTGGCTGGGAAACACGGAAATGTAAATATCTCTTTTGTTACACTTGATGGGTGTTTGGTGGAGGGCAAGGGGAACCATGGGACAGCGTCCAGGATGCTCAGATTACTGCCACCAGACCTCCCCTTTCATGATGTAACCATGATGTATTAGTGATGTAGTTTTGGGGGGTGTAACATGGGGATTAGCAGCTAATAAAAGTTTGGGTTCTCTTTTGTTCGGGGCGTCCATCTTGTTCCACCTTGTGGCAGGTGGGAGTCCTGTTGCAACAGTCTTTAATAAAGACCAAGCCTACTGGCTGCTGTTTTGCTCTGGCATTCCTGGCTGATGTCCTTGTTTTCTGTCCAAGGGAGCCCTCAGATTTCTCTATTAACAGTACCTAAAACCCTGGAGAGCTGTTGCCAGTCAGAGTGGACAACACTGAACTAGAGGGACCATTTGTCTGACCCAGGTATAAGGCAACTTCCTAGGCTCCTCAGGCCTGCCTTGGCTTTCAGGTTACCCTGACAACTGGCACCTTTCGCTTTAGGAAATTAGGGAGGCAACTTTTCCGCAAGGAAAACGGAGCACAGGAAAGCCTGCTCTCTCCTGAGTTGGCTGAAACAACAAAAGCCAGGCTCCCTCTGTTAGTGGCATTAATGGTTGCTATCAATCTGTGAGGCCAAGTGGGGGAAAAAATATTATCTGTTCTAGAACTTCTGCACGGGCTTTTCATAGACGGGTGTCAGCAGTCCTATTATACTAACTGTAAATGTCAATTTCATCCAGTTTCAGGCACTGGGAGCTGCTGACAGTGCTGTATTCTTACACAGGGCCTCTTGGCGTCTTTTGCAAGGGCCTCTCCCAGGCACTCTGCACATGAGATAAAGCAAAATTAACACGATCCTTGACAGCGCTGCCGGTTCATTCCAAGACTATCAGGCAACTGACACTCATTGCTAGGGGTTGGTCTTGCCCTGAAGAATTCGGGAAAGTCTATATTGGATAGGACTGCGAACTGAAATAAGTTTTGATGAGTTTAGAATCAGATTTTGGTCGATGGATCTATCAGTTTTTTAAATTGCAATTTTTTGACATTATTGCGGCGTTCCAATCCACGATCGGGATAATGAACTACAGTCAATTGCATTTAACAAACTCATAGAACTGTAAAGTTGGAAGGGACCCAGAAGGCCTTCTTGGTGGTGGCACCCACCCTGTGGAACGCCCTCCCACCAGATGTCAAAGAGAAAAACAACTACCAGACTTTTAGAAGACATCTGAAGGCAGCCCTGCTTAGGGAAGCTTTTAATGTTTAATAGATTATCGTATTTTAATATTCTGTTGGAAGCCGCCCAAAGTGGCTGGGGAAACCCAGCCAGATGAGAAGGGAAATAATAGACTATTATTATTATTATTATTATTATTATTATTATTATTATTATTATTATTATTATTGGACTTCAAAAGGTTCACTGTTCCTGCTGGTGAGATCATCACCCTGAAACGTTGATTGCTGTTGTGTGTTCTCTTTCTCTCTCCTCTCTCTGCTGCCACAGATGCCTGTGGATTCAGATCCATGCCTATGGGCGTCATAGAGCAACTGCAATCTCAGTGGCCTTTCCAGGAAATGGTCATCCTCTGGGAGGAATCCAGGAAGAGGCCCCGAAACACAACCATTACTCGTAAGACGCTTGCAACCACCACGTGCTAATTGGAAGGTCTCTCTCTTCGTTGTTTGCTGAAAATACCGGGGTCTGGAAACTTAATGAGCTCTGCTAATTACCTTTACCTTTAAAGTTAAAGGGACCCCTGACCATTAGGTCCAGTTGTGGCCAACTCTGGGGTTGCGGTGCTCATCTCGCTTTATTGGCCTTGGGAGCTGGCGTACAGCTTCCGGGTCATGTGGCAAGCATGACTAAGCCGCTTCTGGTGAACCAGAGCAGCGCACGGAAACGCTGTTTACCTTCCTGCCAAAGCGGTACCTATTTATCTACTTGCACTTTGTGCCTTAGAACTGCTAGGTTGGCAGGAGCAGGGACTGAGCAATGGGAGCTCACCCTGCCACGGGGATTCGAACTGCCGTGTAGAAGGGAAAATAAAGGGGGAAGGTGGGGAAACCCAAAACTGTATATTTCACAAAGTTGTTATTGGGCTTCACCAGACCTTAGCCTATTACAGTATTTGTAAGAACGGATTCCAAATATCATTGAATTTGTCCATGGCAAGTCTGCCTTTTGTACGCAAGTTGTTCATATGTTGTGAGTTTGTATAAGTCTTCAATCCAATCGTAGAAGGGAGCCACATTTTTATTTTTCCAATTCATCAGTATCAGTCTTTTTGCTGTGGTAAGGGCACAGAGAGTCCACTCACATTGTCCTTTTGTAAGGTTCCATGTGCTGGGTATGTAATTCAAGAGGATATTTTGCTCTGTAAATGTAAGGTTGTTTCATACAGTTCTGTTGATAGTTTCAGTTACCTTCTGCCAAAAATCTTTCAACATTGGACAATGAAAAAAACATGTTTTAGAGAACCATTATCCCTATTGCATCTCCAACAGGGAGATAACCTTAGATAGCCCTTTTTTAAACAACCATAATGGGGTCCAGTATATTCTAAATATTATTTTTTGTTGTGTGAGCCTCAATTTAAGGTCCAGAGGTGTCTTCTGAATCTAATGGGAGCATCTTCTTGAATTGCCAGACACGGACTGCCAGTCTTTCACTGCAGTGGAAATTATGAGAGGATGAAATGTTCTGAATCTCTCCCAGGCCCACAAATTAAAATCCAGAGGTGGGCAGACACTCTGGCAAGTCTGTCCTCTTTGTCTCTCCAGGAACAAGAGGTGTAGAAAGCATTTTTGCCACCAATATAATATTGTTACATGGGTTAGGTGCCACCTCTACTTTCTGCCAAGCGGTAGCAAGAACCCAGGTGGTTGCAGGCACTCACCTAGGGTCTGTGTTCCTTTGGAGAATTGAGACACAGCCGAGACTGTCATTATTTTAAGAAATATGGTTAATTCACCTCTTTACACCTTCAGCCTGCATAGAAGGAGTCTGGATTTTATAGCGTGGTCATCTCAAGAGGGGCTTGTTCCCCACAGCAGTGCAGCCCTGGCGTCAAAGGCAGCACTCCAGCCGCCCTTCAGCCAGCCAGCCCAAGATGGATCCCAGTCTTTCTCTCTCTCCCTTCTTCCCAGCACACCTTACTAAAAACACGCTTTTTCTGACATTTCAAACCCATCAATGTGGCAACCTCTGACTGTCCAGGACCAATAATTCCTCTTAGAGGAGGAATGTCCAACAGGTCAATCGTGATCTACTGGTAAATCCCTGCAAGGTTTTGGTAGATCACGGTCAATCTCTGGCTCCCTTTCCTTAGTGTCGCTAAAACTGACTCCTGCCCCGCCCCCTCATCCCGCCCTCTATTGTTGTTCGATCTCTGGAAGGGAAGATGGACCTTTCTCTGTGCTGCTGTTTGCATCCATAGTGATCTTTTTGTGAGTGTCCTTTGCCTTTAACCCCCCCCCAAAAAAAACAGAAGCCCCCCCACCAAAAGCTCCTTTTTTAACCCCTTAAAAATGGGGTTTTCTCTTCTCTAAAAAAAAGTTCAACAACTTTGAGCTGAACCCCCCCCCCCCAAAAAAACGGGGGTAGATCACTGGCAGATTTTTATTGTGAAAGTAGATCACAGTCTCTTGAGAGATGGCCACCCTGCTCTTAGAGGAATTGTAATGGTTCTAGGGGGTTGCTCGTGCGTAAGTTGCCGCCACTCCTGGCTAGGTTGCCGGGTTGAACCCTTTCTCTCTGGACAGCCTTTCACTCGTGGCTGTCACAGTCGCTGGCAGAATCCGTCAGTGGGTGTTTCTTGAACTTCTTCCAGCAAAGAAGTTCTTTGACTCCAAGTCTCCTCCTACTCTTCCTGCGCGGAAGTCTTCTGCGCAGGGAGGGTGTGGGCAGCGGAGTACCCGTGCTCTCCCCACTGGTCTCTGGTGAAGAGTCCTGGAGCCCCCTCGCCGATTCCCCCTTCTGCCCCCCTTCCCAACTGGTGCTACGCTGATTTCCTTCCCCAGCAGATGGGCTGCCTCTCTCCCTGCTGGGACCCTCTCCGGCATCGCTCTGGAGCCTTCCCTCCGCCTCTGGCTCCGATGGCAGTTCCCTGACAGGAATCAACAGCTTTTGTCATGTTAACATCTCAATCCCAGGAGAAGCCCTGGCTTGAAAAGAAAGCTTAGCCTATGTTTTCCCATTGGCCTGCAATCTTCCCTTCAATACTCCACATAATCAGAAATCCTACAATTTATTACTGTATTTTTCACTCTATAAGACGCACCAGACCACAAGACGCACCTAGTTTTTGGAGGAGGAAAACAAGAAAAAAATATTCTGAATCTCAGAAGCCAGAACAGCAAGAGGGATCGCTGCGGCGCAGTGAAAGCAGCGATCCCTCTTGCTGTTCTGGCTTCTGGGATAGCTGTGCAGCCTGCATTCACTCCATAAGACGCACACACATTTCCCCTTACTTTTTAGGAGGGAAAAAGTGAGTCTTATAGAGCAAAAAATACGGTAATTTCTAGGTAATGGGGGTCTCCCCCAATCTGCAAGAAAATATATTCTTTTTTAAGAGAAAAAAGAATAACAAGCAGAAAATTACAAATGTTTTTTTCTGGACTCTGTACTGCAATTAAACTTTACAACGTGTAACCCTCTGCATTAATATTCTTTTCACAACTGTATATAACAAACTTTGCAGTTGCCGCTTCCACACATTTGTTATATGCTCTTTCAGACAGTGCGAACTTGGGCCAAACTAGAAGATAAGAAAAATGTGTGGCTGTGGTTCGTGCAATTTTGAGCAGCCACTGTAGGTCCCTTCGAACTCTACATTTTTATGATTCTGTGATCCATCTTCGCTGGTGGACCTTCTCCAGTGAGATGATTTTTCTGACCTAGGATTCCGGGGAGGGGGGGGGATTTTTTCCCTTGGATTTCCTCCTCGTAACATGACCTTTTGTCCTTATTTTCCCACCTGCTCACAGGAAGTACAGTGGATATTCTGTACGACTTTGCTCGCTGCGCCAATCTGCACCTGATCTTTGGACTCAACGCTTTGCTAAGGAGAGGCAACCAGTGGGATAGCTCAAACGCCCAGCTGATTTTGAATTACACTGAATCCCAGAATTATGACATGGATTGGGAACTTGGGAATGGTAGGTCTCAGATCTGAGTGTGCTCTTGTGTTGGCAGTGTATAAATGCATATGGGGGGGCAAAGTGGGAGAGGGAAGAAAACCCATAAGCCCCTCTTCCCTAAATTCAGCTCTGCAAAATCACATGCCATGTCAAGGATTTTATTTTTTTCAACACATTGCTTTTATGCACCCCTCACAGCTTTTTGAAGTGATGCCTTCAGGACAGAAGACAGCAGCAGCAACAAAATAAATTGTTACATTGCTTTGGAATGTTTAATGCAGAGCTTTCCAAACATTTCATGTTGGTGATACGCTTTTTAGACAATGCATAATCATCACCATCTATTTATTTATATACCACCCATCTGGCTGGGTTTCCCCAGCCACGCTGGGCAGCTCCAACAGAATATTAATTAAAAAGTGATAAAACATCAAACATTAAAAACTTCCCCAAGCAGGGCTGCCTTCAGATGTCTTCTAAAAGTCAGATAGTTGTTTATTTCCTTGACATCTGATGGTAGAGCGTTCCACAGGGCGGGTGTAGCTTCACTTCTCATAGTGAGGGAACTGCCAGAAGGCCCTCAGCGCTGGATCTCAGCGCAGAACGATGGGGGTGGAGGCGCTCCTTCAGGTATACTGGACCAAAGCCATTTAGGGCTTTAAAGGTCAGCACCAACACTTTGAATTGTACTTGGAAACGTACTGGGAGCCAATGTAAGTCTTTAAGAACTGGCATTATATGGTCTCGGCATCATTTTGCGACACTGTAATTCAGTTTTACTAGCAAACCGGAGGTTAAACTAACCCATTTCTAGCCCTGGGAGGACACATTAATGTTTCTCAACACACAGTTTGGAAAGTTCTGGTTTAATGGAAAGCAATTCAGTGAAAGAAAGGGGGAAATCCGTTTAGATGCTCAGGTAATCTGAGATACCGCCTTACCCCTTAAATAAAGCTGAGTCTCACATATCTTTAGTTCCAAGTGTTCCTTCGGAATAGTAAAGTTTGATATTTAACATTTTGTACTTCTGGTTGATTACTGCCACTGTGCAAATTCTGAATGAGTCACACAGCTTTGAGAGCCATCTAAGGATGTTTACACTTTCTACAGAGCCCAACAGCTTCAGGAAGAAGTCTGGCATTTATATCGATGGCTCCCAGCTAGGACAGGACTTCATACAACTACGTCAGCTGTTGGACAGCTACAGCAGCTACAGAAATGCCAAGCTCTATGGGCCTGATGTAGGTCAACCTCGGAAGCACACTCAGAAGTTGCTAAGGAGGTAAAAATAAAAACACCAGCATCATTTGACTTGATAGATCAACAATGTGATATTCTGCCCCACTGCAGAACATAACAAATAACCATTGTTGGCTTTAGCCATGGTTTGTTGCCTTAATCCCGATTGAGATCGCTGGGCCTGGGCAGGGTGCAATTTTCTTTGCAGTTTAGATAAAATGTTGCTTATGAGACAAAATGGACAAGGTTGCAGTAGAGCAGAGCAGCAAAACCACAGACCCAATACTGAGCTGGATGTCTAAAAAGTATAATACGGAGTATAGCTACTCATTCTAAGGCAGCTTCCTAAATTTATATGTTCCAATGTCTGTTTTGCTGGATTACAGTTCCCACAGTTTTTTAGCTCCCTTAGAATTTGAGGAAAAGCAGAGGAGGTAGTAAATTTAACCCTTGTTGTTTTGCAGCTTCCTGAAATCAGGAGGAAAAGTAATTGATTCTGTCACATGGCATCAGTAAGTACTGAGTTCCTATTCAGCAACTTGTTACCCAAGCATTACAGCAGCATGTGTTAAAACATTTACCAGAAACTGCGGGTGGGAACAGTGCTGTTGTGCTCAGGTCTTTTGGGGGGAACTGTCCATGAGGGAATCTGGCTGGCCATTTTGAGAGCAAGATGCTGGACAAAATGGCTGCTTTGCCTGATGCAGCAGGGCTTTTCCTAACATACGCCTAGTTCAGAGAAATATTAAGTCGATGATAACTGCAGAGAAAATATGAAGAAAACCAGGAGGAAAACCATTTTGGTTTTGTTTGTTTCTAAAAGTATGTATATGCTGCCCTCACAAAATATTAGGCTAGTGTATTAAAACATAAAAAACCATTAAAAGCGGTACAGAACAATCATCGAAATGACTGGCTACTCAAGAAGGTATCTTAAAATAGACTCAAAGAATTGGAAGGAATCCTATGGCTCATCTTGTCCACTCTCTGCAATGCAGGAATCTCAGCTAAAGCATCCATGGCAGATGCCTTAAAGTCAAAAAGCAAGGGTGCCTGTCACTTCTCTGCTAGGAGAGTGTTCCACCGTGACATTAAATGCCCGACTTCTTGTTGAGGTCATTTGGTATTCTGTAACAAAATGGACACCTAACAGCTCTCTTCTGGGTGATCTCTAATAGAAGGACTTAAGCACCCAAATTGTGCTGGACTTCTTGTCTCAACACAAGAGCCTTTTCCAGCACCAGTGTAAATTATGGGTAGACTTACGTCAAATGTCTCGATTTCGCAGCTATTATCTGAATGGCCGAACTGCTACCAGAGAGGATTTCCTGAGCCCTGATGTGCTGGACACTTTCATCACAGCCGTACAAGAAGAACTCCAGGTAATCGGGAATCTGTGTGGGTGGCTGGACAGCTCATCTATTCCTCCTAATTTAAAGTTGCTGATTTCCCAGGCTCAAGTCCCTGTATTGATTCACTTTTCTATACTTCAATTTCACATTCTCTAGCTTGTTGATGACACTGTCCCAGGCAAGAAAGTTTGGCTGGGAGAGACTAGTTCAGCCTACGGAGGGGGTGCTCCTCAGCTGTCCAATACGTATCTCGCTGGTTTTATGTAAGTACAATAATATACATTCCTACGAGCTCTGCTTTCCTTCTGTGGAATACCGGGATCCTGTTGTGTGTCATGACCCCGTAGCCACCCCCACGTTGGGAAATAACACACACAAGGGCACGGATATTAGGTTTATGTTATTGGGCAAATTTGGCCACAACTTTATTGATTACAGAATGTGAGCGGTATTGGCTTAGGCACTGAATGGATCCAACTATATCTGACTCCTGCCTGATGCGCAGGAAGTCCGGTAAGGGTAAACCACTGGAAGGGGGAGCCCTGTCGATGCAGACCAACTCAAGCTCCCCCTGGTGTTCCCGTTGGGGTCGTGTCATGGCCCTAGCTCTTGACCCAGGCTTCGGACAAGATCAACCCCCCTGGATTCCTTTAATGGAATACCCTTAAGCTTGGTGGGGCAGGTGATGGCCACACCTCCCCTCCCCCATCACAAGGTCAAACACTGCCTAACCGCAACCCTAACAAAGCTGTGACGATTGCTACGAAGTAGGTGAAAACCACATGGCCAATGCCAATTTGCCAAGTGAAAAAATTCCTGCCAGGCCCCTCAACGGTGACCAACCAAGGTCACTAGCAAGGCCAGTGCTTAAAACCTGCAAAATAGGGAGGGAGGGAGGGTGATTGAGTAAGAGCTCGCGCCTCTGATTTAAACGGTCCCGGCCACGCCCCCCGGCCAGCGGATTGGCTGGCCGGGCTCTGACATGACCGGGATCCCCCGGTGGGGAGTGGGTGGCCATGTGGTCCACCGCAACCAGTGGAGCGGATTTCTCTACCAATGCTCTAGAAGCCCTTCCTTTGATCAAACAGGAGAAGCTGTTGTGATCATTGATGCCCATAAAGCTATCCATGTCTAGTAGCTATGGTGGCTATGTTCTGCCTCTATAGCTAGAGGCAGTAATGTTTCTGAGTACCAGTTGCTGGAAACCACAAGAGGAGAAAGGGCTCTTGTGCTCAGGTTCTGCTTTTAGGCTTCCCAGAGGCATCCGGTTGGCCACTGTGAGAACACGATGCTAGACCAGATGAGCCAGTGGTCTAAGCCAGCAGGCTCCTCTTATGTCCTGATCTGCTTGCACAACCCCCCAACACATCAGTGGGAACCACAGAAAACATTCTGTCCCTCCCCAGCTCCACTCTTTAGTGGTGTTTTAGAGTCTTTTCCAGGTCCGGTGCCAAGCGCGTGTGCACAATTAGGTGCCAATTGGTTGTTGCCTGTACAGTGGTACCTCGCAAGACGAAATTAATTCGTTCTGCGAGTTTCTTCGTCTTGCGGATTTTTCGTCTTGCGAAGCACGGATGCACCCTGGTATTAACGGTTTTAAGAAAAAGGAAACAAACTCGCAAGATGTTTCGTCTTGCGAAGCTAGCCCATAGGGGAAATCGTCTTGCGAAGCAACTCAAAAAACGAAAAACTCTTTCATCTTGCGAGTTTTTCGTCTTCCGAGGCATTCGTCTTGCGAGGTACCACTGTACAACCATGAGCGTTCATCCTGAATCCAACCAGATTTGTTTACATGGCTCTTCTCCTTGCCCACTCCTTTTCCGTGCATTTCCCAATCACTTCCCTAACCACAAAAAGTCAGTTTCTTTTCACCCAAGTTCCCTAGCTTGAATCTCTCTCACAAAACACTGACATTCTGGAGGTTCCCTAATGTTGGCATCGACCGGCAACATCTGGCAGCTTCTAGAAACTCACCATGCCATATGGTGAATCAGAAAGGAGATGAATTAGATACCAGGGCTTGTTTTATTTAAGACCAAACCCAAATCCCCCCTGTTGTGGAGCCCATTCATCCTCCTGTATGAGGAATCAAGCTTTTGTGTTACCCAGGACTTCTGATCACAGAATGTTGAAGAACTCTGTGCAACTGAGAAAGTTTCATAAGGTGACTGTAACAGAAGCAGGTCTGCTTAGATATCTCATCATGTTTTGTTTCTCTTATGGGAAAAAAACCACACTAAGGGAATTTGGGAGCTGTGGGTCTGCATACTGCTGTGAAATTCTGTATTGAAGGACAGGCACTTCAATTTAAGGACCTCTCATGTCCCTGCCAAGAACTGAGAATGCTTTTTCACAGCGTTCTCTCTGCTCCTCTCAACTACTTATTAAAGGTCATGGTTACAATGCTGTTAGAAAGAACACCTGCCTTTTCTGACCTTATAACTATTGAATGTATTTTTTTTTAAGCAACACTTCTGATGTTTGAATCAGCTCTTGTTTTTGCCTTGCACGTAGTACAAAACATCACACCTCTTTAGTTAGAACAGATGCCACTCCCAATTCTTTTCAGGTTGCTTTAATTGAAGTTTTCTTTATTTCTTGCTCTCCGCCCCCCCCCTACTTTTGTTACGCAGGTGGCTGGACAAACTTGGTCTGTCTGCCAAACTGGGCATTGACGTGGTGATGAGACAGGTTTTGTTTGGAGCGGGAAGCTATCATCTGGTGAACGCCAGCTTTGAACCTTTGCCAGTACGTATACCTCTAATAATAAATATAATAATAATAATAATTTATTATTTATACCTCACCCATCTGGCTGGGTTTCCCCAGCCACTCTGGGCGGCTTCCAACAGAAAATTAAAATACAGTAACCTATTAAACATTAAAAGCTTCCCTAAACAGGGCTGCCTTCAGATGTCTTCTAAAAGTCTGGTAGTTGTTTTTCTCTTTGACATCTGGTGGGAGGTGATTCCACAGGGCGGGCGCCACTACCGAGAAGGCCCTCTGCCTGGTTCCCTGTAACTTGGCTTCTTGCAGCGAGGGAACCGCCAGAAGGCCCTCAGCGCTGGACCTCAGTGTCTGGGCAGAACGATGGGGCTGGAGTCGCTCCTTCAGGTATACTGGACCGAGGCCGTTTAGGGCTTTAAATGTCAGCACCAACAATGAACAATGAATAAAACAATGAACAGGGTGAGGATACAATGACTCCTGCAATCGACACAAGATAATACCACCAAGGCAAGTATCTGTAAACAAACGATAAACGTCCATAAAAATGGCAAAAGTAGCTTCTTTCCCAAATAGGTTTTATCTTAAACAATAGCAAACACAGTAAATACGTTTGTAACAGTGTGTAGACAGTATGTAAACGACTAAAAGCAGGGGTATATCTGTTCCCATCTGCATTTTTCCATTGGGAGAAGCATCTGTCAAGGAGGTTTAGCAAACTGAAGGATATCGTCCTCTTTCTATGCTCCTCCCTCTTTCTGTGGTTTAAGTTGTTTACATATGGTCTTCACTTGTATATTATTTACTACAAAGCTCAATGACTAAGCTCTTCAGCAACGAAACGTCAGAGCACTGAATCACTGGTACAGTGGTACCTCGGGTTACATACGTTTCAGGTTACATACGCTTCAGGTTACAGACTCCGCTAACCCAGAAATAGTACCTCGGGTTAAGAACTTTGCTTCAGGATGAGAACAGAAATCGTGCGATGGTGGCACAGCAGCAGCAGGAGGCCCCACTAGCTAAAGTGGTGCTTCAGGTTCAATTCTGGGCTGCATCAATAGGAGTATAGCATCTAGATCAAGGGAAGTAATAGTGCCACTGTATTCTGCTCTGGTCAGACCTCACCTGGAGTACTGTGTCCAGTTCTGGGCACCACAGTTCAAGAAGGACACTGACAAACTGGAACGTGTCCAGAGGAGGGCAACCAAAATGATCAAAGGCCTGGAAACGATGCCTTATGAGGAACGGCTAAGGGAGCTGGGCATGTTTAGCCTGGAGAAGGGGAGGTTAAGGGGTGATATGATAGCCATGTTCAAATATATAAAAGGATGTCACATAGAGGAGGGAGAAAGGTTGTTTTCTGCTGCTCCAGAGAAGCGGACACGGAGCAATGGATCCAAACTACAAGAAAGAAGATTCCACCTAAACATTAGGAAGAACTTCCTGACAGTAAGAGCTGTTTGACAGTGGAATTTGCTGCCAAGGAGTGTGGTGGAGTCTCCTTCTTTGGAGGTCTTTAAGCAGAGGCTTGACAACCATGTCAGGAGTGCTCTGATGGTGTTTCCTGCTTGGCAGGGGGTTGGACTCGATGGCCCTTGTGGTCTCTTCCAACTCTATGATTCTATGATTCTATCATTCTAGGTTAAGAACAGTTTCAGGTTAAGAACGGACCTCTGGAATGAATTAAGTATGTAACCAGAGGTACCACTGTATATCACAAGTAGACTCTTCATTACTGCATTTACAGTTGTCCCAACATAAAATCTATTTTGGAAAGAGAAGAAATGAGCACTGAGCCACTGATATATTTATTACAAGTAATCTCTTTATTTACTGTGTTTGCTGTTGTTTAAGATAAAACCTATTTGGGAAAGAAGCTACTGTATTTTTCTGTGGATAACAAGCTCTCATGTATAAGACGCCCCCTATTTTGGGGGACTCCAAAAGTAAGAAAAAGGGGGCGAGATTGCCCAGAGTTGCTGAGGTTTGGGGGGGGCAGAGTTGTTGAGCTTTATTTGGGGGGATAGCCTAGAGTTGTTGACTCTGTCCCCTCGCCAGCAGAAGCTGCCAATCGCCCGCCAAATTGCCACAGCAACAGCCAATCAACACCCGCCCTTGCCGCAGCCACCAATAACACGCCCAATAGCCGCTGACAATCTCCGGCTCACGGTAGCAACCAATCCCACGTTCCCCCACGCACTATCAGTGTATAAGACGACCCCAGTTTTTTAACATAACTTTTTAATAAAAAAACCCTCATCAGATACATGGAATAGTAATGGGACATTGGGAAAAGTATGGGCCATTTTTATGGGCGTCTATTGTTTGTTTACAGATAGTTGCCTTGGTGATATTATCTTGTGTCGATAGCAGTACATTTACCTCGGCAGAGGAAGCCGCAAAGGTGCAAGGAGGGAGTGGATGGGTGGCAAGCAGCGACGGCGGGATTGGGTGGGCACGGTGCATGCTGACATCTATTTTGCTTCAAAAATAAAATAAAATAAAATAATCCCACTGATAATTACCATTATTATTTTTTCAATTTCTTAACTGCCTTTCACCATAAGGTCTCGAGGCAGTCAGGTCACGGCAATTTAAAATCAAATTTCAAAGCAGTTTAAAATAAATGATAGGAAGAGGAAAAGGATAAGGGTGAATTGCCTTCTGTGTGTTTGATTCCATCTCACTCCTGCTTATCCACCAACTCTTTGCTGGTTACGTTTCTTTAACATGTTTTTGCTATGCACAAAAGCTGTCTTCTTTTCCCATGTAAATAGGATTATTGGCTTTCTCTGGTATATAAGAAACTAGTGGGCGCCAAAGTCCTGCACGTCAACCTGTCAGGCGAGGACCCAAGGAGGCTTCGAGTGTATCTTCACTGTACAAATGAGCACCAGTAAGTATTCAGCCAAATGCCTAATAATAATAATAATAATAAATTTTATTTATACCCCGCCCTCCCCAGTCAAGACCGGGCTCAAGGCAGCTAACAACCAATAATAAAAACAAGTTGATTGAAATACAACTTAAAAAACAAGATTAAAATACAACATTAAAACAATTAAAACATTAAAATGCAGCCTCATCACAGGAGGAGAAAGGAAAAAAGAAAGAGGGGGAGGGGATCAAGTTGATTCTAAGCCAAAGGCCAGGTGGAACAACTCTGTCTTACAGGCCCTGCGGAAAGAAATCAGATCCTGCAGGGCCCTGGTCTCATGAGGCAGGGCGTTCCACCAGGCTGGAGCCAGTGATGAAAAGGCCCTGGCTCTGGTTGAGGCTAATCTGACTTCCTTAGGGCCTGGGACCTCTAGGCTGTTGCAATTTATGGACCTTAAGGTCCTCTGTAGGGCATATCGGGAGAGGCAGTCCCGTAGGTACGAGGGTCCTAGGCCGTGTAGACTCTGAAGACCTTTTGGAAAAGTAACCCAATTTTGTACTTTCACCAAAGGGGAGACACGGCTTGGAAAAGGTGCAAGGGCTTTGGTACACTAGCTCTGGTGCAGCAAAACACACTAGTGCAATTGCACCAAAGAATCTGAAACTTTGTACATGTCAAGCGTAGATAAAGAAAAATGGGGCAGAATGAAAAGATGGCAGCAAAGACACATAAACTCTCTCCCCAAATTCCAAAAGGAGTTAGGAATCCTCGCTTTGCAAATGCTTTTCTAGGCTAGGATCCTGGTAACTCGCAGGGGCAATTTTTAGCAGATGCTAGCAAAACGCCTGTCACTATGGCAGGAAACGTGTGCGCAGTACGGCCCCACACATTGCTCACCCAGAGTGTCCCCATGGATGGAGAATGGAGTTTGCCCTGCCCTATGCATTTTGCTCCGAGTGTGGCGCCTCCTAACCCAGCCCCTTGGCAGAGGCAGACTTTGTAATCTTTTGCAATACGGTGCCCTGAGAGAGGCCGAAATTGAGTGCTGTTGCCATTATAAGAGAACAAGGGAGGTGTTCACAGTGAGTTCCTACACCTCTTTTTCTAGAAAAAATGGCACTGGCTGGTTGTATTTATTGGTTTGGGGTTTTCTTTCCCCTTCAGACTTCTCTAAATGAAAAACATAAATACAAAGATTTCTGCGCTTAAAATACTGCAGTTGTGCATTTCCTCTGATAACGTTTGAGACCTGCAGGTTATAGGACGGTACACAAATTAAACAAACAAATAACAACTTTTGTACTTCACCAGGAGGAAACGCTCATGTCAAACAGAATGCCCTTATTTTCATCTGAGGAATGTTGGAGTGTATATTATATATTATCTAGTATACTCTTTTAACAGGCTGCTTCATGTTTTCTTTCCAGCCCAAAGTACAGAGAAGGGGATATCACCTTATTTGCCTTGAACCTCTATAACAGCACAAAACACTTGCAGTTGCCTTCTTCCTTCTCCAGCAGGCAAATAGATGAATATCTTTTACTGCCTCACGGAGAAGACAGCATACTTTCCAAGTAAGCAGTTCCGAATTTCCTTGCCTTTCTAAATATTATTTGTTTAATAGGAGCTTTAAAAACTTGGGATTTTCAGAGGAGACCCTTTTCATTCCCTTTCAAATGTTGTTCAGGATCTAAAAGGTCTTAGCAATTTCTTTTAACCCCATGTACCCAACTCTTCGATTTGTAGATACTGGACAAATGAGGTACCTCGATTGGGAAACTTTTGTTAGGCTGTGTCCACATAATACAGGGGTCAGCAACCTTTTTCAGCCATGGGCCGGTACATCGTCCCTCAGACCATGTGGTAGGCCAGACTATATTTTGAAGAAGAAAATAATGAATGAATTCCTATGCCCCACAAATAACCCAGAGATGCATTTTAAATAAAAGCACACATTCTACTCATGTCAAAACACCAGGCAGGCCCCACAAATAACCCAGAGGTGCATTTTAAATAAAAGCACACATTCTACTCATGTCAAAACATGCTGATTCCCGGACCGTCCGCGGGCCGGATTGAAAAGGCAATTGGGCCACATCCGGCCCCCGGGCCTTAGGTTACCTACCTCTGGCATAATACCTTTGAAGCACACGCACGCTTCAAAGAATTCTGGGAACTGTAGTTTTCCCCTCACAAAGTTATAGTTCCCAGCAGCCCTTAACACACCGCAGTACCCAGAATTATTTGAGGGAGAGGAAATGTGCTTCAAATGTGCTCTAAAGCTATAGTGTGTACACAGCCAGAGTTTCCTGAAGCAATCATTCCAAGAAGCTCAAGGCGATGCCTATGGCTCTTCCCACCCCACAACACCTGCACAGGAGGTGAAACGAAAGAGGTATAGACTGCCTCACACAGTAATCTTCACTATGCCTGAGTAATTGGGGCTTTGAATACATCTCACAGTCTGCCAGGCTAACCAATCTAAGTGTCATGTAACATCATTTTGCATAGCAATTACTTCGCTCTTCATTCTGTAACCACACATTAACAATGTGCTTCAACCAGTCATGTGTTCACAGTCCACATTTCTGACTTTTAGTCTCAAGGCTATGGGTTCGAGTCCCACATTCAGCAAAAGATTCCTGCATCGCAGAGGGTTGGACTAGATGACCCTCAGGGTCCCTTCCAACTCTACAATTCTGTGATTCTAGGACATTCACAGCCCTTAATCTTCAGCTTGAAAATGACTTCTATTTCTTGAAACAGTGTTCAAGATTTGACAAAAGATTGTCATTCAAAACAGCAGGCAGATTGTTCATTTTTAATGCAATAAACTTATTATAATTTTGTTCTTAGAAACGACAGGATCAGGA
Source organism: Podarcis melisellensis (assembly GCF_964234715.1). Lineage (NCBI taxonomy): Eukaryota > Metazoa > Chordata > Lepidosauria > Squamata > Lacertidae > Podarcis > Podarcis melisellensis. Next base: position 13,177,571 of record NC_138541.1, on the reverse strand, counting down.
TTACATTTGTAGGTTTCGGGTCCCAAGTACTAAGGAAATCCTTTCCACCTTAAAAGCATTGCAGCTAGGAAGGAAGTCAAGTCACTTCTCAGAAATTGTGTTTCATCTCAAAAACTGGGAAGCCAGTTCCCAAGAATTCTGCCCGCATTTCTTCCTGATCCATATGGACATTTCCTCAATTTATGATAATGATCTGTCCCTCTATGAACTCGTAAGTGAAGCTGCATCCTGTAAGCTTGGGAGCTCCAGTTCCCTGATCAGATCCAACTTTCAGCTGGCCAGGAATGACAGCCAGACAGTGTCTGCCAAACTTATTTTTAGCATTCAGATCCACTTTTCTGGAAACACATGGGTTTTCCCTTTTCTTGAAGAGAGCATTCAGCTTGAACAGTGAGGATGTTTCCACGCAGAAGGCTTGCTTTACATGGTGTTACATGTGCACTATGGACTTACGTTGGCCGGAAAGCTTATTCACGTTATAAATACTTCTCTTGTGCATTAAAAACAAGCACACAGAAAAATAGCATATTCAAAAGGGATTGAAGCTCTTTGTGTAACACACACACAAAGGCAACATAACGCTCTGAAATATACATAGATGGTAGAGTTCCCTGTTATTTAAAGCCGTTCTCATGAAATAATTAAAAAATACATTTTAAAACTTCATCTGTTAGAGATACCATTTTGTATCACAGAATTGTCTTTGTTTTAAAATGGTCTCTTGAAAACAAATGCAACAAAACCTTAACCAGGTTTATTGTCTGAGGAGGACAAATTTTGTGTCTAAAATATACATTCTTTCCTCTCGCAGATCCGTGCAGCTGAATGGTCATGTCTTAAAAATGTTGGATGATGAAATATTGCCCACTCTCAGGGAAAAGCCTCTCAGTCCAGGAAGCCGGCTTGCACTTCCAGCTTTTTCATATGGATTCTATGTAGTAAGGAATGCCAAGGTGAGGGCTTGCATCTAGCAACTTAGCTCACGTTCCCAAAATCGAGTTGGTGGCCAACGTGGTGTCAAGACATTCATATTTTGGTGGCAGAAACAAAGCAAGTGAAGAGTGAAGGGGAATATCCCTCCATCCTGGCTCCCGTTTTTATTTCAACTTTCCACCTGTAACATTTACCTAAGAACTTTGTTTCAGCCACTGTTTTCCCAAGAACGAAAGCTCTGCTTAAGGAGGGATGGCAGTTAGAGATGCAAAGAGGATGGATGTCAGACAGCAAGTCGCAAAATTCGTGGCGTAGGTTCTCAGCGACGTCTACACTGGCTTGGTCATGTACATAGAATGGAAGATGGCAAGATGGTGGTGCACAGGGAGTTGGCTTCAGGCACTAGGTCTGTTGGCAGCCCAACTCTGTGTCACAAAGATGTCTGCAAACATGGCACGAAGGCTGGCAACATCAACCCCACCGTGTGGGAATACTTTGCAGGCAATCGCAGTGCCTGGAGACAGACAGTCAGGTTGTGCATCCATAGCAGTGGTCAGAGAAGGAATGACCTCTGGGAGGCGTGTAGAAGAAGAAGAAGAAGAGTTTGGATTTGATATCCCACTTTATCACTACCTGAAGGAGTCTCAAAGCGGCTAACAATCTCCTTTCCCTTCCTCCCCCACAACAAACACTCTGTGAGGTGAGTGGGGCTGAGAGACTTCAGAGAAGTGTGACTTCTCCCAGTAGAGAGACGCTATGGTGCACCTACAGCAAGGCAACCAGATGCCTTCCATCTGCTCCACCTGCAATAAAAGACCATATCACTCTTCACAGCCCTACCAAGTGCTGTACCAAGTGCTGCTCCAACAGTTTGACTTTCTTCCCAAAGGTGAGACTCTTCCATTATCTCCAGAGGCAGACGGATGCCAACAACAACCCTTTGAGCACCTGAGGATAAACAGGGAAATGGACCATTTGAGTGACATCAGGGAAAAGCAATCTTGAGGATGACAGAAGAATAAGCAAAATAAAAAAATTCCTTCCAGTAGCACCTTAAAGACCAACTAAGTTTGTTCTTGGTATGAGCTTTCGTGTGCATGCACACTTCTTCAGATACACTGAAACAGAAGTCACCAGAAGAATAAGCAAGCAGGTTACAGGCACAGCCAAGGAGAAGCAGAATATAAGAGCTGTTGGCCAGCCAGCCTGGAAATTTTTTACGGGGCTTCTGTTAGGCTAGCACCAAAAAGAGCAGACAAGCTCAAGCATTCTCAGGGATTCTTGTATTCTATGACAGGGTAGCGATCAGGAAGGATTCCTCTTCGTGATTTCTTATAAATCAGTTGTAGCACTTTTGCAAATGTGTCTGGCACACTTGCATGCTGCCCACCAGCAAACTAGACCTCATCCAGGCCAGTCCCTTAGCTGACATCTGCTGGGTCAAACATACTAGCAGGATCAGCGTGGGAGAAACAGCAACCATCGTAGCCACAAATCCCACTGACAGCAGGTTCCCTTTACACAGTACTTCATGGGTATTTCTGGCTTCAAAGCTACTGTTGCTAAGGAAGCTGTTTTATGGAAGGTACCCGGTTTCCTTTCCCCCCAATATGCATAGAGTAAAACCATTTCCCTCTTCATTATAGACATACGACCTACAACAAAATGTTTACAGTGTGACACATTTCTGCTTGGGTTGCAGACATTCTGTTCCCAGTTCTTAACTTTTCATTTCTTCCTTGCCCCACCAGCCCTCCAACACACACAACACACACACACACACACACACACACACAAAAATCATGCCCTTTGAGCATGCTCAGTTGTCCCTGGGCATTTTGGAGAGACTGAAAAAATCATTTTTCTACTTCTGCAAATGTTGGCATTCCTCCACATCTGCAGATAACTCCCTTTTGTGTGGGGGTTGGGTCATTCTGACTGCATATAAGCCAGGGAAAGTCAACAGGGTGCCCTCCAGATACTGCAGACTGCAGTTCCCATTGGCCCTAGCCAGCATGGCCAACAGGCAAGAATCATGGGAGCTCTGGTTCCATTCCTGACAAGCAATTGCAATCAAGAGAATTGAGATGGCTATTAGGCAACAAAGGCAAAAGGGTTATGGCTCAGGATTATGAACCCATGCTTTGCATACAAACAGCCCCCACTTCATTCTCTGGCATCCCCAGATGGGGCTTCTGGAAACTCCTGTCTGAAGCTCTGGAGAGATGTGGGGAAACCTGTTGCTGGTCTCCCGGTTCCATCATCCCTAATCCTTGGTCACACTGGCTGGGACTGATGGGAGCTGGAGTCCACCGACATCTAGAGGCCACACGTTGGCTTCGGTGTACTTGATGGCGCAATGGTCAAACTCAGGGTAACGTTCCTAGTTTTTGGCATGCAGCTTGCCAAAATGGCAACTTTACTGTACTTCACTTTGATGTGTGTTCATGTGTTTTGGTACCTGCACGTTTTTTGAAATAAACTAATTTATATTAAGCGTTTGCTGTTGTGAATGTTTGGCTTTTTAGTTGTCACATAGCCCCCTTGGTGCTAAAGGGGCTGTTGAATAAGCTCAGGAGTTTCCTACAGGAATGTAGGTGCCACCTTTAAAAACCATATAGCTTGATCCTGAACACTTTCATAAAGGAACTCTCACCCCATGAACACTCTAATAATCACCCCCCATAGCACAAGTTGAACACAAAGACATGATTCTATCACTTTCCCTTTTACAGCAGACGGCATACCTCCCAAAAAGAAGTTATTGTGGGGATTGCAGCTAAGATAAGAGCCAGCAGGTGGTGTCATTGTCCCAACTTTTTTTAAAATAAAAACAACCAATGTTTTTGACCCCCATGTGCAACAGTGTCAAAAGCTAGTAACCTAGCTTCTTCAGGGTTTCTGCATGGTAGGTAAAGGTAAAGCACCCCTGGATAGTTCAGTCCAGTAAAGGCGACTATGGGGTGCGGCACTCATTCGCTTTCAGGCCGAGGGAGTTGGCGTTTGTCCACAGACAGCTTTCCGGGTCATGTGGCCAGCATGACTAAACCGCTTCTGGTGCAGCAGGATGCCGTGATGGAAGCCAGAGCGCACGGAAACTCTGTTTAGCTTCCTGCTGCAGCAGTACCTATTTATCTACTTGCACTGGTGTGCTTTCAAACTGCTAGGTTGGCAGGAGCTGGGACAGAGCAATGGGAGATCCCAGGGATTTGAACCGCCAACCTTCTGATCAGCAAGCCCAAGAAACTCAGTGGTTTAGACCATAGCACCACCTGCATTTCTGCTGCCTGCAGGGGCACTCTTCCACAATGAAAGGTGGAATAATGTTTTCCACGAGCATTTAAAGTTTGAGCCAGAAGGCAGCTCCTGAATGTCTATTTGAAGAGCATACCATTCCACAACACTGGGCCAATGACCCTAAGGCTCTGTTTTACATTGATGTCAAATGAGCCTCGCCAACCCAAGGGCCAACCAACAACACTCCTGCCAGTGATCTCGGTGATCGAGCTGGGATATAAGGGTTTAGGCACGCCCTAAGGTATGCGGGTGGCGCTGTGGGTTAAACCACAGAGCCTAGGACTTGCCGATCAGAATGTCGGCGGTTCGAAGCCCAGCGACTGGGTGAGCTCCCGTTGCTCGGACCCTGCTCCTGCCAACCTAGCAGTTTGAAAGCACGTCAAAGTGCAAGTAGATAAATAGGTACCGTTCCGGCGGGAAGGTAAACGGCGTTTCCGTGCGCTGCTCTGGTTTGCCAGAAGAGGCTTAGTTATGCTGGCCACATGACCCGGAAGCTGTACGCTGGCTCCCTCGGCCAGTAGAGCAAGATGAGCGCCGTAACCCCAGAGTCAGTCACGACTGGAACTAATGGTCAGGGGTCCCTTTACCTTTAAGGTACCCTGGACCTAAGTTGTCCCCGACCATCAGAATCTTGGTGGTCACATTCTGCACCAGCAGGAGTTTCTAACAGAGGATCAAATGGACATCTTAAACGCAATATTAATAATAGTGTCTTGTTCAAATAATCACATTCAATAAATACAATTTGAAAACAATCATATTTGCCCCTGGAAGGTAGGCTGTCCACTATTAATATTTTCAGGTCAGAGGTGGGAACTGAGGCTGGTTTGGAGCTTCAGCCAAAAAAAAACCCCATACGAAACACGGTTGGTACCAAAGGGCATTCAGCTGGAAGAGTCCCCTTCCCAGCCGCTCCCAGCACGAATCCTGCCCTCAGTTAAACGCTTAAACCTTCTGCTCCACTAAAGTTTCACATTAACAATTTCCAAACTATATTTTTTTCTTCACACGAAGCAGGAACCCCCCCCCCACCAGGAACTCCTGTCTTTGGTGTTGACTCGTATGTGTAGATGGGGAGACACGTGGCTGCCTAGTCACACGTGCACTAGATCGATTGCAGTATGTGTAATAGTACTCCGATTCTGAACCCGGAATTTCCCATACCCGGATGGGCTATTCTACAGTTTCTTATCTCTGCGACGGCCAACCGCAACAGGAAGTGACGCACAACGTGAGCTAAAACGGAAAGCCGCCGAGGGCGCCGGCGCTCTATCCCCCGGCATCCCCCGAACTTCTCTGTTCGTGTCGAACAGAGAAACCGCGCCTCTCCTTATCTTATCTCTATGGAAACGGGACGTCACAGCGACGTGAGGCGGAGGCGGAGTCGCTATGTCGGCCGCGCGGTTACTTTCTCGCCTAGCCGGGCCGCTTTGCCTCAGGCGGCCCCTCTCCGCGTTCCGCGTCTTAGCTAGCTGTACTTGGAGCCATGAGCCTCCCAGGCCGCTCGGGCAGAAGACGCGGCCCCTCGGGACTTTATCGGCGGCGGGTTTGGTGCGAGCGGCGCCCGGGCCGGCTCAGCCCTACCTGCGCCTCATGAGGCTAGACAAGCCTATTGGTGAGTCTGCTTGTCAATCATCGGGCAGCCTCTTAGTCTCCGCCCCTCTTGTTTTTGTTTTGGAGAGGGCGGGAAGTCGCGTGGCGCTTTGGATTGGCCGGTCCTGACCCTGTTGAACTTGCCTGGGTTCACTTGCTGTCAAGTGCATGGACCAGAGCACGCCAGGCACTTCTGTCTTCCACCGCCTCAGGGACGCGGACTTATAAAAAATATTGGGGGGGGCCCGGGAAAGCTCATGAATAATAAATAAGCTCATGAATATGCAAATAAAGTGGCGCCGCCTCCTCGTGAGCGAATAGGGGAGAGCGTGCTGCGCCTATTAATCAGCTCCAAAGGAAATTGGGTGGAGCTTTTGCTCGGGAGGGAGGGCAGGAGGCATGCAGCCCGCCCCTCCCTGTGCATTTTGGGCTGGGGGAGGGGCGGCGATGGCGCTCTGCTGGAGGGGCGCCGGAGATTATTGGGGGGGCGGAGCCCCCCCAAACGAATTTTTGAGGGGGCTCGGGCCCCCTCAAGCCCCATGGAGTCGGCGCCTATGCACCGCCTCCCGCAGTTTGGTCAGACTCATGTTTGTAGCTTCGAGAACACTGTCCAACCATCTCATCCTCTGTCGTCCCCTTCTCCTTGTGCCCTCCATCTTCCCCAACATCAGGGTCTTTTCCAGGGAGTCTTCTCTTCTCATGAGGTGGCCAAAGTATTGGAGCCTCAGCTTCAGGATCTGTCCTCAGGGCTCATTTCCTTCAGAATGGATAGGTTTGATCTTCTTGCAGTCCATGGGACTCTCAAGAGTCTCCTCCAGCACCATAATTCAAAAGCATCAATTCTTCAGCAATCAGCCTTCTTTATGGTCCAGCTCCCACTTCCATACATCACTACTGGGAAAACCATAGCTTTAAGTATACGGACCTTTGCTGGCAAGGTGATGTCTCTGCTTTTTAAGATGCTTTCTAGGTTTGTCATTGCTTTTCTCCCAAGAAGCAGGCGTCTTTTAATTTCGTGACTGCTGTCACCATCTGCAGTGATCATGGAGTCCAAGAAAGTAAAATCTCTCACTGCCTCCATTTCTTCCCCTTCTATTTGCCAGGAGGTGATGGGCCATGATCTTCGTTTTTTTGATGTTGAGCTTCAGACCATATTTTGCGCTCTCCTCTTTCACCCTCATGAAAAGGTTCTTTAATTCCTCCTCACTTTCTGCCACCCAGGTTGTGTCATCTGCATACCTGAGGTTGTTGATGTTTCTTCCGGCAATCTTAATTCCAGCTTGGGATTCATCCAGCCAAGCCTTTCGCATGATTCTGCATATAAGCAGAATTCTACATATAAGCAGAAAGTGAAGGCATGTTTACATGAGATTAAATTTGGTTGCACTTAGAGGGGCCTCCTTCTGAGCAGACAGGCACAGGATTGTGCCGGGCTGTGAATCTTTACAAGTGGCGTGGATCCTGTTGCTTTGCAAAGGAGGTTCTTCTTGCCGCAGTCCGCTTTCTAACTTCCTCTCTGAGTAAATGGCTTTGGGAGAATTATCACAACTATTATCTTGCAAGTTATGCTGCAAGGTTGAGCTCTACTCCTCTTTTCTTTGTGAATGAATCTTGATCGCTTGCCTCTCTTGTAAGCGGAGTGGCCAAGTGATTCGCGTTAGGGAAGGTTAGGAATTAGCAATGGGCAAGGGCTGTACAGTAGTAGCTCAAGGATAGAGCACCACGTTTTGCATGCCTGAGGTTCCAGGTTCAGTCCTTTGTGTCTCCAAATAAAGCTGTGAAAGGCTTGTGTCTGAAACACTGGGGAGCTACTGCTGAATGCACCAATGGCCTTACTCAGCGAAAGGCAGCTTTCTACCTCTCTGTTGATAGGGCCATTTATATGTTAATCTGAACATGCAAGAGGGAGTCGGATTGTGCCTGCTGACTGCCCTGTATGTTTGTATGCCTACAAACTGCACATGTTCTTTTACCCTACCAAATGAAGTGGTAAATGGGACATGGAGAGAGCAGATACAAACTCACTCCTCTCTTAACATTGCGTTTAAGTGAACTGTGACTAGTGCAGCAGTTTTTGGATTGAATCTTTCGGTTCTCCCCTAGTTGCTTTAAATACAGCCCTGAGAGAAGTGTAAGAACTTAAATGTGTGTGTCTTTTTTTGGCAAATATAATTTCTACTCTGCTTGATCGCCCATCCATATTTAAAATGTCCCTGTTTGTGATTCTCTTTAGTTACATGTTTACATGCCCCATACATGAAGCTGATTTGAAGGCATATTTAGGATTGTCTGCTTGAAAAAGCTGTGCCTCTGCCTTTGACAGTAGCTTGATGTATAGATGTTAGCAGCAGATATCTGCTGCATGTTTATCTGCATGTTGAGAAATTTTAAAGTTTTATTTGTACACATCAAGACACTGTTAAAGCTTGCACAAGAGCAGCCTGATATTTTTTTTCTATTTAGCTGACAACCTTAGAGATAACTCCTTTTTTCTTGTGGGGAAATTAAACTGTTGTCGATTTGTAACGCAGGAAACCAAGAAGAAAGGTGCAAGAGATCTGCTGTCAGCCCTTGCAGATAAGAAAGCTCTTTATACCTTACTTCCCAGTTCTGTGCCCCTTACTTCCTCTTGCATTTCCACAGTGATCATGTGTGGTAAGGAATGAGGCTTCCATAATTACATACTTTTAATTATAAGTAAACAACAACAACAATTCTAAAGGGCCATTGATGGCAGATAGATTTGTTCATCCCTAGCTAGATGACAATGCTCAGGGGTCTGGATTTGGTGTGAAACCTCTAAATTATGTTATAAAAATGTGGGAATGTAACCTTCAGAACAAAGAGACAGAATGCAGAAGTAATCTCTTCAATCCTGCAATTCCATAAGTTGTTGAAATTTCCTTCAATGCAAATGCAGAGCTATCCTGTCTTCAAAAGCTTCCACGTTTACTTCAACAAAAGTGGCAGTTCTGCACATGCCCACAAAAGCAATGCATGGAAGAAGCTGCTCCTCCGCTAAGACAAACGAGGATGGTTTGTCATGATAAAGAGATGTGTATTTAAGGTGTTCCTTATGCTCTGAACAGGGATGCGGGTGGTGCTGTGGGTTAAACCACAGAGCCTAGGACTTGCCGATCAGAAGGTCGGCGATTTGAATCCCCACGACGGGGTGAGCTCCCGTTGCTCTGTCCCTGCTCCTGCCCACCTAGCAGTTCGAAACCACGTCAGAATGCAAGTAGGTAAATAGGTACCGCTCCGGCGGGAAGGTAAATGGCGTTTCCGTGCGCTGCTCTGGTTCGCCAGAAGTGGCTTAGTCATGCTGGCCACATGACCCGGAAGCTGTACGCCGGCTCCCTCGGCCAATAAAGCGAGATGAGCACTGCAACCCCAGAGTCGGCCACAACTGGACCTAATGGTCAGGGGTCCCTTTACCTTTATGCTCTGAACTGAGTCAATTGCATGGAACACTTCTAAGTAACATAATCTACAGGGGTTGCCAGGCATTGATTGCAACTTGCTTACAATTTCCAGCAGTGGAGCTGTGCTAGCTTTTTGCAGTAAAACCAACCCAAAAGCCTTGTGACACCTTAAAGACTAAGACATTTACAGTATTTTGTCATAAGCTTTCATGTACCATAGCCCACTTCATCAGATGCATAAAGTGTTCTAAGTTGCAGGTACATACATAGTAAACAATGAGGTCAGGAAAATGAAATGTAGAAAAGTATCAATGTGGTAGTTAGATTCTTAGCTGTGGGTGTACACAACAAACATGCTAACACAGTCATCCTGGCACAGTAATCAATTAACACTTGTAGTGTTAATTCTATAAGTGTCAGCACTGAACCTGTTGATGTATTGCAATTCATCGGTTTTGTGGAGCAATCTCCCCTTAAAATTCCTCTGTTCCCATTTGGCCACCTTAAGGTCAGTTATTGTGTCCTGTGAGATTAAAATTTCCTCACGGGTTTTTCAGTATTGCAATTTATGTTTATATTCTTTTGCATATTTTATTTGTCCTAGTTATTGTTTTCAGAAGCTTTGTATTCACCCACATGAGTCAGTACCAATCAAAAGGAACATGCAGTATATGTACAGTATATTTATCCATCACTAATTCCTTCCCTAATTTATATTTTTAGGGACGTGGCTGCTGTACCTACCCTGCACTTGGAGTATAGCCCTTGCAGCAGAACCAGGCTGTCTGCCGGCCTGGGACATGCTGTTACTCTTTGGCGCTGGCGCTGTCCTGATGCGTGGAGCAGGCTGCACAATCAATGACATGTGGGATCAAGACTATGACAAAAAGGTAGAGAGGACTTGAAAAGAGCAGGCAGGCTCATAATGTTTGCTAAGTAAGTAAATTGCCTTTTTGTAAAGCAAGTCCCACCCGCAAGATATGCTCATTGAAGACTGTATGCGGGCTTCCTAGGCTTTAAATACCTAAGCTGCACTTCTCTTTGTACTGAAATATGTTAGCAAATTAAGGGGCTGGTCTGAGTTGCTGAGACTGGAAAGCACTGTCCCTTAATGTCACCCATGTGATGGGAAACCTACAAATTGCCTCCACATCCAGGATCTCTCTCAGCCTCTGCTCTGTTCTCAATGCATATCACCAGCAATGTGTCAGCCACATAGATGGGCTGTGCCAGGTAGATTGAGGTTCAGTGTGAACATGCACAGCACACCATGATGGCTCTATGATGCTTCTTCACCTAGAACCGCATTGTGTTCACTGGTACTTAGTCCCCCTGGCCTTTGTGGCATATACACACCTTCTGGTGAATAGGAGGGTGCGATGCACCAAAGGCGATGGTACGTGACTAAAACCTAAATTTTCTGGCTTGGGAACAGTATGTCTACATGATTATATAATTCAATCATTGAAATACTCTTCTGTGCTTAGGTTACAAGAACAGCAGGCCGACCACTGGCAGCTGGAGAGATTTCAAATTTTCAGTCCCTTGTTTTTCTGGGAGGACAGCTGAGCTTGGCTTTATGCATCCTATTATGTTTAAATTATTACAGGTAAGTTAGACAGGAGCTGTTGATTGCTTCGGCCATTTCTTACAAAGCTTGCTTTCATGGATGTGCTTTCTGGAGCCATTCTTATGGAGGCATAAACATGGAAAACGTTACATAATAATTGATAAAGTAGTTTTTTAATAGAGAGGTGTGGTTCATGAGGTCTGTTGTTATGAGGCTAGAAGTAAGTAATGAAAATGTTCTGTTCAGAATCATTAATTGAGAAGGGGAATTGCTATGGCCTTAATTAATCCTGACTTCAGTGTATTTCAAATGTGAATTGCTGCAATGATAGAATTAGGTTTGGGTAGAATACAAATGCAACTTCTTAATGCTCTTTCCACTTCCTTTGCAGTATTGCTCTGGGAGCTGCTTCTTTATCTCTTGTGGTGACTTATCCACTTATGAAGAGAATAACTTACTGGCCACAGCTGTTCTTGGGTGAGCTCACAAGTTGCTTTTTCTTTCAGATGGGTTTTGTACTGGCTTAACTCTACACTGGATTGTGGTCAGACTGTTCAGTGTATCGTATTCTTTGCAAGAATTGACTAGATTTATTCTGAGCAAGCATTCTTCATTTTCCTTCATCGCAACATGAGAATTAATGAGCACCAGCTTCTTGTGTAACTTTTCCCTGCTCTCTGTCCAGTTCTGAAGTGTTCAAAGTCTGAATTACCTGATTTAAACAAACTTGGCCGTGGGCAATACTTAAACGTTAGCCAAATAACAAGCTTTGTTTTTGTTTGTTTATTAGCTCTTATTGATTTATAATAATTGTGAATACACAGTTTCATTCATAATAATAGTTACAGGTAGGTAGCCGTGTTGGTCTGCCGTAGTCGAAACAAAATAAATAAATAAATTTCCTTCCAGTAGTCCCTTTGTTGTTACACGTTTAGTCGTGTCCGACTCTTCGTGACCCCATGGACCAGAGCACGCCAGGCACTCCTGTCTTCCACTGCCTCCCGCAATTTGGTCAAACTCATGCTGGTAACCTCGAAAACACTATCCAACCATCTCGTCCTCTGTCATCCCCTTCTCCTTGTGCCCTCCATCTTTCCCAACATCAGGGTCTTTTCCGGGGAGTCTTCTCTTCTCATGAGGTGGCCAAAGTATTGGAGCCTCAGCTTCACGATCTGTCCTTCCAGTGAGCACTCAGGGCTCATTTCCTTCAGAATGGAGAGGTTTGATCTTCTTGCAGTCCATGGGACTCTCAAGAGTCTCCTCCAGCACCAGAATTCAAAAGCATCAATTCTTCTGCGATCAGCCTTCTTTATGGTCCAGGTTTCAATTCCATACATCACTACTACTAATAATAGTAGCCTTGTAGAGACCAACTAAGTTGGTTATTGGTATGAGCTTTCGTGTGCATGCAGGGTATCTGAAGCAGTGTGCATGCCCATGAATGCTCATACCAATAACAAACTTAGTTGGTCTCTAAGGTGCTACTGGAAGGATTTTTTTTATTCATAATAATATAAGTATTGATATTCGGCCCTTTAACAACAGTCTCAGTGTGGCTTACAAAATCAGAATGTCAAAATGATTAAAATACATATATCAAATAAAACGGCTATTACAATAAAAGCAGTATAACATAACCTGGTGGGGATAAAAATATAATGCTGAAGTCTCTGCACTAAAAGTCTCTGCACTAAAATGATATCAAAGTAGGTGCCAAGTGAGCTAGTCTGGGGGCAGTATTCCACAGCTGTGGAGCCACTACAAAAACAGCTCCCTCCCACCACAGTTCACCTGATAGGAGCATTCCAGAAAGGACCTTAAAGTAAGATCTTAAAAGTCTGGGTAGCCACACGTGGAGAGAGTCTTTTGTAAGGAGGGAAGCTAATATTTGCATGTTTAGTTTGGCTAGCAAAGTTCAAATGAATGGGTGGAAACCAGTTGTGCTTTGAGTGGATAGACCTACTGAAAGTAATTGGAGTTGAGTTAGTCTGACTTCTCCCATTGCTTCCAGTGGATCTACTCTAAGCACGACTAAGGCTGAAGTATTAGCTCTACTTATCTATGAGTAAGCCCTATTTAATTAAAAAGGGCTCGCTTCTGAGTATCGTGTTATTAGTCTCCATCTGACCTAGCATGTGAAAACAGTATGGTAATTTGATAGTAATACCTAAAGAGTTCAGATGTTTCAAATGAACACTGGAAAGATGGAAAGCTGCAGTGTGAATCGATATCATTTTAATTATTTCCCTTCTTAATTTCTTTACTGGCATTTGATTTAAAGGGCTGGAAACAAAGGAACTAGTGAGGCATGCCAAACTTGTAAGGCACATCCAGTTGGATTTCTGAATTCTTTTTAATTTGAACAGCAGGTCACTATGCTACACTGGAAACCTGTTTTGAAATGCTGGTAATTCAAAGGCAGTTTGCCACACAGTATTGCGGGTTGGCGAAATACTGTTTAAGAAACAGACGTTTGAAGGATGTCTTGGCTCCCAGAACTACAAGAGGAGTTATTTGAATCTTGGCATTTGAGATCCTCCTCAGAATCCCTTCTCTGGGGTTTTCCTGCTGTCGGATTTATCGGGGCTACCAGGGAGGAGCTTTTACAATGTTGATGCCCTGACCTTAGAATGCTCTATCCCAAAAAGTGCCCAGTCCAATGTTTTTCTGGAGCCAGGCAAATATCTTTTTTCTTTTCTGAAGCTTTTTATTTTATTTTAATCTGTTTTATGCTGGCATTTTAGTTGCCTCTAACCAAGTCATACTTGCAGTGAACCCCCTGAAGTCTTAAGTTGACTGACTTCAGTCCATTGATATCAGAAGGTCTACTCTGTGTATGACTAGCAGCACAATCCTAACACTGTCTGCTTAGAAGTAAGACCAATTTAATTCAATGGGACTTTCTTCCAGGTAAGTGAGGATAGGGCCTGTAGCCCTAGAGCTGATGTGTTTTACCTTATGTTTATGTAGTTTAAAATATTTTGTTCTAAACCTGATAATATGCTTGAGTGGCAGTCTATAAATCTTAGTGATATATAAATAACAGCTGAAAGAAATACTGTGGCGCCTACCATTTGTTACGAGGTATTCTCAGGTTATGCAGCGTTCAATAAATTCAATGTATACTTTGCGCCCGAGTCTTCTTGCCCAGCAAATGTCTTTTAATTTTTCCAAAAACGAAAAACCCAGCTAATGTCTTGGGCTAAGAGGCTGAACTTAAGGCTGCAGTACTTTATACACTTTTCTGGGAGTAAAGCCCATTGAAGCCTATCATACTTACTTCTGAGTAGACATGTATAGGATTTCATTTTTCTAATCTATTCACTGTTCTATCACAGTTCCCTCCCCCCATTTAATTTATATTCCCTGCATATGTATTTTAATAAACATTATGCCAGCAGGTTGATCAGATGCAAGCGAAGGCAGGACTCCTGTCTCTCTGGAAGAGGGAGTGTTTGGCAAGTACAATTTTTCCATCGTTATGGCTTGTATAATGAGCCAGGTGTTATTGCCAAAATTTCCAGTGCTGCATAACCACCCTGCCCTCCTTTTTGTGTGGCCACTAACAGTGAATAGAACAGATGGAATGAGATTAGCTTTCTGCCATGAATAAAAACAGTGTTGACCAATGGGACGGGCAGACTTTAAGCGATACTTTTTTCCTTGGGAACCGCCTGACTCACTTCCGTAGAAAACAATAAAAGAAATAGTACTATTCTTTCACAGAGTCTCAGTTGTTTAATCTGTTTTTGAACTGGAGTCCCTTTCTTCCTGCCAAGTCAGTGTATTCTGTATGAAAATATAATCTTGTGCTGGAAACATGGAATATCCTGTACTCTTATTCCTCCACAATAAAACAAAGATAAACTGATTTCAAGCGAAACAGATTGGTTTTGTTTATCTCTTTGTTTATTCTTTGTAAGGAGGGGATCAGAGGCTATGGTACTAGCCTGGGTGGGCTGAAGAACCCACAAGAATGTGCCACTTTTCTAGCAGGTTCGTGTTCCCACCCATTCTCTCAGTGTTGATGGCAATGCATATCTTACACGCTCAGGGGGACAGTGCCTGGTTTTCTCCCTTGCATTAGTATTTGTGCGCACACTTTGTGGCCAATTGACTCTCTTTGGGTTGAAAACTCTGATGACAGAAAAGGCTGGGGCTAGCTGGCTTATTTTGGCAAAAGACATACAGTGGTACCTCAGGTTAAGTACTTAATTTGTTCCGGAGGTCCGTTCTTACCCTGAAACTGTTCTTAACCTGAAGCACCACTTTAACTAATGGGGCCTCCCGCTGCTGCCGCACTGCCGGAGCATGATTTCTGTTCTCATCCTGAAGCAAAGTTCTTAACCTGAAGTACTATTTCTGGGCTAGCAAAGTATGTAACCTGAAGCGTATGTAACCTGAAGCATATGTAACCTGAGGTACCACTGTAATCATTTCCAACAAAGCTCATGCTCTGGCTGCAGTCAGCCAGTTTCTCTTAAGTCGCCTACAGAACTTGTTACTTTTTTTCTTGCTGCAGACTAACAAGGCTACTATTCTAGGATTCTGATTTCTTTTCAATCAGCCAGTCATTTTCATGGAGATTTTGTGCTGCTTTTATTGCATTTTATATTTTATTGTATACATTGCTATACATCACCATGTTACATTGTATGAATTGGCAATGTAGAAATACTTTTGTAAGTAAAATAAAACTGTTTGGCTGAGTGTTGGATCATTCTGAAAACGAAGTCCTATCAGGGTGCCTCACAAGAATGTTGAATCTCATTGCAAATGAACGAGCAAGATATTTCTGAAAAATAGATAGAGACTTTTTGTCATATCTCTTTCAGGACTGACCTTCAACTGGGGAGCCTTACTTGGGTGGTCAGCCGTCCAAGGCTCTTGTGACTGGTCAGTTTGCTTGCCCCTGTATTTCTCAGGAGTTTGCTGGACATTAATGTACGACACTATTTATGCTCATCAGGTATATAGCCTTCCTATTTCTTAATAAGGAGGATTTGGAAATTAGGGACTGCTGCTGATGGATTGCACTATTATGGGGTGATGGATACCAAAGCAGGTTTTAAACTGTGCATGCTTGTTTGAATAACTCCTTATTTGTTAATAGTTTCTTTGTTCTCATTGTTGTTTTTATGGCGGTTGTTGTGACCTGCCCTTATCAACCCTGTTGGGGTACAAAGGCAGGTTGTAAATGAACAAAATGAACAATTCCAGTGTTTGGAATATTTGCTTATGAATTTCCATGGTTGCTTTTGGTTTTCATAATAGCTAGGCAGCTGCTGATTCCACAGTTTGGGAATGATTAATCAGAATATCCAAAAATGATCAGAATATCCCAAAATAATAACACCAAGGCTTCAGGTGCATTTATCTTCAGCAATCTTGATAAAAGAAGTTAGTCTTATATTATTATTATTATTTCCATATTGCATATGAGAGGCTAAGGTTGAGAGAGGGCTACTTGCATAAGGCTGCTCAGCAAGTAGTTCTGAGCTTTGAATGGGGAACACCAGAATGTATAGCTCATGCTCTTATCTACTTGGTAGTGGCTCATGTTCTAGCTTTCTCGTATATCCTTTTCCTCTACACTCTGTCTTTTTACTCTCATGTGGTTCAAAATGTGTGGGTTAACATCTCTCTCTCCATCAAATTGAGGGAAATCAATAGAAATTCTTATAAAAACACAGCAAGAATTATATAAAACTGTTTAAAAGCTAAATGAAAACAGAGTAAAACTTTGTGCCATAGATAAAACTGAGCAGTGCGCACAAAGAAAAAAGTTTCGGGAATTAAGAATAAGACTCCAGGAAACGTTGCGTAGTCATATATACCTTTAAGAGGCATTCAGAGCTGACTACTTTCTCTACCACATGAACCATCCAGGGGAAGATATTCCAAAGGATGGATAAAGTACCACTGATAAAGTCTATTTCCGTGCAATCACCAAGTGACAGCCATGAAACTTGGTCTGTACGAGGGGAGGCAGTCTGTTAAGTACCTTTGACCAAAGTTCTTATTATCAACCTCAAAACCTTGAACCTGATTCAGCAATTGATAAGCACCTTCCCATTTGTGCCAAGGGGTTGTGGTTTGGTTGGTGTTTTCTCTCCAGCTCTTTGGCCTTCTTATTGCTAGTCTCTAACCAGGATCAACGTGCTCACAGGCTCTTCTTACAAAGACCACTTCCACGTAAAATCACCATCCTTCCCTGTCTAAGTCTATGAAATGCCACGTGACTAGTCCTTTCATTAACAACTCCTTCCCTTATAGGATAAAAGAGATGATCTCGCCATAGGCGTGAAATCTACAGCACTCCGGTTCAATGAAAACACAAAGCCATGGCTCAGTGCTTTCAGCACCATCATGCTTTTGGGACTTACTGCAGCAGGAATGCATTGTGATCAGACTTTTCCATACTATGTTGCTGTGACTGTGGCAGGCATCCACTTGGCTCAGCAGGTTAGATCCCATACTTATATTGCTATTTACGTGGAAGCTTGAAACAGATGGATGCTTTAGCCGTTTGGTTTCAGTTCTTAACCTGCTGAAGCACCTGCTCTGTCTTGTAGCCACTAAAAATATTTATTGTCTTTCTAGGTATACAATTACAGATAGGTAGCCGTGTTGGTCTGCCATAGTCAAAACAAAAAAATTCCTTCCAGTAGCACCTTAAAGACCAACTAAGTCAGTTCTTGGTATGAGCTTTCGTGTGCATGCACACTTCTTCAGATACACTGAAGAATGATGTTTTTAACAGGGAGGGGAGGGTGATAATGATGATGGCGATAATACCATATTGGCCCAAATATAAGCCACACTTTTTTTCCAAATTCCGACCGTGAAAAGTTAAAGCGCGACATATTCACGACCTTACGATATTGCTGCTGAAACAGCTGCCCACAAGGGCCATCGGGGGGTGCGGGACAACAGCACCCATCTTGACCTTGGCTCCCAAATGCCCTCCCCAAACTGCCAGAAAGAAGGGGGAAGTGAGGAAAAGCAGCACAGTTCCCACCCCCAGGAAGGAGCATGGGGCATTGGCGCGCAGCCACCTGCTGTTCCCAGGCCTCCCCCAAGCCGTCGGACGGAAGGGGGGGGAGGCCGCTGGCAGTTACAGTATTCAGCAGCAGATGACCACATGGGCTTTAGTGGTGAAAGAGTGCTTGTTTGGGACGGGTGCTTGTTGACCCCCTTTTGATTCCCGCCCCCAACCCTCCCTGGGCAAGCCTTGTGTGTGTGTTCCTTGTGTGATTGCGCTTCATTGGACGGGTGCCTTTCAACCCCCCCCCCCCCAATTTTAAGGGAGCAGCTTATATTTGGGTATTGTCTTTTTTCCTCCTCCCCCTCCAATTTTAAAAGAGCGGTTTATATTCGAGTGTGGCTTATATTCGGACCAATACGGTATTATTTATATGCTGCCCATCTGACTGGGTTGCACCAGCCGCCTTGGGCAGCTTCCAGCAAAATATAAAAACACAATAAAACATGGGATGGCTAGAAGAGAGAAGTTGGTAAAGCAAAATTTGGGAGGAGAAAGTCATGTATAGCATTTGTACAAAGCAGGTGAATTTATGGCAGTCCAGGAAAAAACTTGGAAGCAAAAAATGTTATCATAAGAAGAAGAGGGAACTGAGTAGAGGGTATTGATTTGGCGAATTATAAGTGTGAATTACAGTACACTAATATTGATATCCCCTTCCTTCTCCAGATATACACTTTGGATATTCACAAGCCTGAAGATTGCTGGAAAAAGTTCTCTTCTAACCGCACAGTAGGACTCATACTTTTCATAGGGATTGTTCTTGGAAACTTACAGAAAAGGAAAAATACAGAAGCAACAATGAAAAAGTTAGATAGTGCAGAAGAAAATAAAGTTGTTTTACAGAAAGGAAATGAACACAACTAAAAAAAAAATCTACATGATTTCAGCTAGTGCTGTATTTAAAATACTTTATTGATGAGACATTTTTTTAAAAAATGTGTATCTTTATTATGTGTAAACTTCTCACTGCCAGTATACAGCTGTGGCAATAAATCAGCTATATTTGATTGCTTCCTGTCGACACTTTAGGAGGAAACACTCGCAGAAGTTTGCAACTGAACTTCAACATTGTAAAATTGTGATGGGTGTGAGAACTCTTACGGATATAGGCCTACTGTAAATAAGAACTGTGACTCATGAAATAGTGTGATTCATGAAATTCTTCATTTGTGTAAAATAGTTCTATTTTTAGACATCCAAAACCAATCTATAAAGTGACTTTTGTCAAGGTGATGTTCAGTTCTGTGGTGTTCTCATTTAAAATGTTTTGAGCATACTACGCTTTTATATACCTGCCTGGTTGCTGCTCTTTCTCTTGAAAAGGCTGGTTGCAGATATACTGCGCACTGATCTACCATCTTCTTTCTGACAGAGGCCAGCCATTCCAGAGGGGCGGGGGGGGGGGAGCTGCAGCCTTCAGTGTTTGATAAGAACGGCTGTTCAAAACTTGTCTCATTAAATAGGATGTCCTTGACAACATCAAGCTGTGCCTTTAGGGTGGCAAGCAGAGGTGCCTGTCAGCCAGCGGTGCAAACTGATGTGAGCCTCTAAAGCAGGATGGTTCTGACATCAACCACTACATAGCCAAGGGAAGCCCTAAAAGTGTCATTGTTCCAGGTGCTTCACAATAGCACTCACTCTAAACAAGCTTTCAGAGGTGAAAGCTCCGATTTAAGTGGCTAGATTGAAAACCCACAATTCAAAATTGTGAGAAACTTAATTTGCCAATTAGCTCATTACTTTGTCTACCTCTAGTGATACTGCTTATTTTCTAGTAGTTTCCTGCAGGGCATCCGGAAAACAACTTGAGCTGCTTTGAACCAGGCACCCTTAATTTGGCATCACATCAAAGAGAGCCTTGTTTAGGCCCAATTAACAGATTAGGATGAATTAGCCCTGAGCTATTTATGCAGTCAACAAGTGACTTAGTACCTTTGTTCTTAAGCCAACAAGGTAATTGTTTCCAGTAAGGTTCAAGGGCCAACGTGTCAAGACAGTGAAAGATCTCAGGAGGGTGGGTTCACAGGGTTTTTCATTCATAAGCGCCCTTTCCTCGGTGAACAGAGGCTTTAAAAATAATAATAAATTAGACTACTAGCCCGAGTTATCCATCCCTCCACTGAGGAAGCTATGCTGTGGAACAGGAAAGCATTGCACAACTGTTCTTAGAAATAATTTGTTGGTAAGGTGTGGCAGGTACACCTTTCAAAGAGCAACAGCGACCTCACTTCTGCGGCATTCATTTCGCCAAGCTTTGAACGGCTTCCTGTTGTGATGAGGCTAGGAGAGCTCTCTCGAAAAAACCATGCACTACTCTTGTGATATTTCATCTCTTGTGTCAACCAAATGGTTACAGCTCTGAAATACTCAAAAGGTCTCCCTGGTCAGTTTGATTTATGTCTGGGGGTTCTGCCCATTTGCATTTCTTTCATGTGACCCAAGGTTTGCTGGCCCAGCCCAACATGGCACATCTTCAGGCGCGTGTTTGTAAGTGGGCGATACTGTCCAGTTTCACTGCCTTTCTCAATGCTTTACCCATCGGGTTAACGTCATTCACCCCACACCCAAGCAATAGTGAATACAGCACCATGACGTCAGCTTTTAAACAAAGCACTCTTCATAGGAAGAATGAGCTGGAACCAAAGGTTCCTTTTTCCTGTTGCCAGAAGGGAACCTTAACCCTAATTCTCCCCCCCACACACACACATATAAGATGTTTTCATAAATATTTTGAAATGGGTCTTGTTTTCTCTGCAGCAGGTAAAGTAAAGGTAAAGGTACCCCTGCCCGTACGGGCCAGTCTTGACAGACTCTAGGGTTGTGCGCTCATCTCACTCTAGAGGCCGGGAGCCGGCGCCGTCTGCACACGCTTCCGGGTCACATGGCCAGTGTGACATCACTGCTCTGGCGAGCCTGCACCAGCGCAGCACACGGAACGCCGTTTACCTTCCCGCTATAAAGCGGTACCTTTTTTATCTACTTGCACTTTAAGCGTGCTTTCGAACTGCTAGGTGGACAGGAGCTGGGACCGAATGACGGGAGCTCACCCCGCCGCGGGGATTTGAACTGCCGACCATACGATCGGCAAGTCCTAGGCACTGAGGTTTTACCCACAGCGCCACCCGCGTCCCTAGCAGCAGAAAGGAGTCTTTAAACAATACAGGAATATTTTTAAGCTATTGGCCACTTGCAACCAAGTAAAGATTCTTGGGTGCAAGGATGGCAGCTGACATATCCACCCTCTGGAGGTGCATGCCTGAGGATCCTTGGATCTTGACTGTTTTCACACACTAATGCCACACCCTCTAGAATTCTATCTGTTATATTTTATCTGCATGATCAGAATGGATGTCAGGAACCAAAATGCTTTTTCTGCACAGCCCGAGCAGGAGCAGTGAACAACGTTACAGTTACAGTGGTACCTTGGTTTACGAACTTAATCTGTTCCGGAAGTCTGTTCTTAAACCAAAGCATTCTTAAACCAAGGCATGCTTTCCCATAGCAGCTGGGGACTCAAATCACAAATGGAACACAGCAGGAAGCGAAACATGTTCTGCTTCCAAGGCAAAGTTCACAAACCAAAACACCTACTTCCGGGTTTGCAGCGTTCTTAAGCCAAGTTGTTGATAAATTAAGCTGTTCTTAAACCAAGGTACCACTGTAATTGTTGTAGCTTGTCTTCACTTACCCCACCTCACTGCCCTGCTCACCATTCTTGCATTATGAATGGTCTGTGTCACTGTTGGGGGGGGAAAGGTCAGAATGGGCCAATACAGTGGTACCTCTGGTTGCAAATGGGATCCGTTCCAGAGGGCCGTTCGCAACATGAAAAGTACGCAACCTGCAGCGGCGCGTCTGCACATGAGCAGGTTGCGATTCGCCGCTTCTGTGCATGTGCATGACGTCATTTTGCGCTTCTGCGTATCCGCAAGCAGCAAAACCCGGAAGTAACCCTTTCTGGTACTTCCGGGTCGCCGCAGGACGTAACCTGAAATAACGTAACATGAAGCGGACATAACATGAGGTATGACTGTATATATATGGACCTACCATCCAACCAACCATCTTAGGGACTCCACTCCAGATTTGTGTAGAGTTTACCCCCTCGCCTTTTCAACTTCCAAAGATGTCCTGCAAGGCAGCGGGTACAGATTTTTTCCTTGGGGTTTACTCCCAAAGCCTTTCTCATGGACGAGTATAGCCACAAGGCAGAGAACGAACTACCCGTCCTCTAATACCCCATATACCCCAACACAGCCTGAATGCTAAATATCACCTCTATCGCCACATTCAATCCACTGACACAATTTAGTTGGAACCAAAGAGTTGGAAAGGACGCCAGGAGTCAAGTAGTCCAACCCTCTGCAACGCAGGAATCTCAACATGCAATCCCCTATCCAATTTGATACCATACCAGACCTTGCCTAGCTTTCCAAATTATTATTATTATTATTATTATTATTCCCCGCCCACCTGGCTGGGTTTCCCCAGCCACTTCGGGGCAGCTCACAGCATATATCACAACATACTAAAACATCACTTCTTAAAAATGTCCCTAAACAGGGCTGCCTTCAGATGTCTTCTAAAAGTCAGAATGTTGTTTATTTCCTTGACATCAGAAGAGAGGGTGTTCCACAGGGAGGGCCCCACTACCAAGAAGGCCCTATGTCTGGTTCCCTGTAACCACGCTTCTCGCAGGAACGCACCCCTGAATTTGGGTTCTCTCTCTCTCTCTCTCTCTCTCTCTCTCACACACACACACACACACACACACTTTTCATATTTTGGGGGGCAGGTATGGAAAACACTTGACCCTGCAGATGTTGATGTACTACAATTCCCACCATCTCTGCCCACTGGCCATGTTGGTTCCTGCTGATGGGAGTTGTAGTTCAGCAACTTGGGGAGAGCCACAAGTCCCCCAGGTTCTCTTGTTTTACCAAAATTGGCATGAGATTCTTTTCCTATGTGCCTCCTTACCCCAGCTGGGGAAAATATATTAAAACAAATTAGTCATTCTAACTCGTTTTAATTTTCAATTAATCAGATTAGCTCATTTAAAAGTGGACTTCTCGCAATAGCAGGCATGCTGGTTTTACATCTCTATATATAGAAGCACATTAAGTCCAGCGGTATGTAATCCAGTAGTGACTATGGAAAGACCAAGCCTTTTCAATGCTCAACTTGTGCAAGAGCAGCAACCCCGGCGTCTAATTTACTAATTTGTCATGCAGAACGAGTGACTGTCTTTACACCCTATCAGGTTCAGATCAAATATTGTAAGCCACAATTAATTTTCCTGAATATAAATAGCGAGCGACAATCTCAGAGAGTGTCAGTGTTCCCTTGCTGTGGTGTGAACACCCTACGCAGAATAAACGTGTTGGCTAAATTTCATCTAAGGAAAGAAAACGCTCCATCCAGGATAATTCAGCAAAGGGGTATGTGTACAGTTTCTTTTTTCCCTGATTAATTTGGGATTTTTGAAAGCTCCCAACTGATTTTCCTAAAGTCTGGAATTGAATCCAATGCTTAATTTTCATATCAACAAAGAAATGGTGTGAGGGGAAAATAATGGGCACAAGCTGTTTGTCATGACTAGGAAGTGAGTCCTTTGCCTGTCTATCTACTATCTATCATCTATCTATCATCTATCTATCTATCTATCTATCTATCTATCTATCTATCTATCTATCTACAGTGTTATCTTGGTTTACAACCATAATCCGTTCCGGAGGTCTGGTTGTAAACCAAAACAGGCACGCTTTCACCAATGGAGCCTCCCCCCCCC
The DNA here is from genome assembly GCF_964234715.1 of Podarcis melisellensis. Taxonomy (NCBI): domain Eukaryota; kingdom Metazoa; phylum Chordata; class Lepidosauria; order Squamata; family Lacertidae; genus Podarcis; species Podarcis melisellensis. The sequence goes on along the minus strand of NC_138541.1, from coordinate 13,153,917 downwards.
CCCAAATGGTTGTAATCCAAAATAAAAAATAAAAAATGGGTTGTAATCCCAAAAAAGGGATGCACACTTCAGGGTTTGATGTGGCTATTGGGACTGGTACAGTTGAAGTTAGGGAGGTTGGGAGAGCCCAAGAGTAGACCTGAGTGCGTAAATGGACCAGCTTTCACTGTGTACCACCTTGTATCAAAATATTCCAGGGCGGTTTACAAATAAGAAAAAGTTTTTTCAGAAATAAGGCCCATGGTGTTTCAATTAAGTGTGCGTAAAATTCCAGCCAAGTGGCCCATTAATGAATGGGTCTTAAATGCACACACACAGAGAGAGAGAGAGAGAGAGAGAGAGAGAGAGAGAGAGAGAGAGAGAGAGAGAGAGAGTATATACACAAACATACCATTGCTAAAGAAGTCTCCAGAACACCTCAGAGCTTTTTATATTTGTTTTCTCTCACCTTTGTGGCCTGAGTCCTTAATGCTGAATGATGCCACAATTTGACATAATGTGTTTAGCTTCTCATTTCATCTGTGGAAGCCTACCTTCTTCTTGTGCTACAGTTCCACCCAATTTAAATGTACTGCTTAAACAACTCTCCATGCTCTGGAGTTGTGTCTTGGCACGGACAACAGGTGCTTGGATTGAACCCAGGCACAAATAAAGCCCTGCCTTCAAAGCATGCGCCTCATGTTCCAAAGAGAGACACGTCAGGAGCTTTCAAAGGAAACTGGAACAATAAATCAAAGCTCTAATGAACTCTGCATTGCATTATCTGTGAATCATCATGAGTTTCCCGGCATCTAAAATGTAGGCTGTGCTAGGCCTTGCATGCTGATTGTTTTGACATGGATTTGCCTAGTCCTTTGAAACAAGAAGAAAAACATGGGCTACAATCTTCAATTCCCAACAATTTTAGCAGGAGTCAAGTGTCTGCTTAACTCTCTTCTGTTCAAATTAGTGGGACTTAAAATGTTTCTTCATTGACTCTATTGTACCCTATATGCAATTGATGATAACTGTATCCCATGAAATTGATTTCCATCGGCTACTTGGGTGGTGGCTTAAAATATTATTTGTTTCAGATCTGATGGTGCCAGGAGGCAGCTGTCCACAAGACACTGGACAGTTGGTATATACCTATTATACATTTTGAAAAGTTTTTTTGTCTGCTCTGCATTTGGACACCTCTTAAGATATCATAACCAAATCTTGGATGGTGGTTCTGAGATCAGGGAGCAGGTTTTCATCTGTGTTCGATTGCAGTGGGATTCCATTTTAAACCAAGATGGCGGACTGGCACTTTCAAAACTGCACTGTTTCTTAGAATAACTGAACAATGCTAGATACAAGGCTTCTAGTTTTTATTATCAGCCAGTTGGAAAATAAGAATGACCATTTTAATTCTTATCATTTTTATCATTAAACAGATCTTCACCATAAGGTCCCGGGGAAGACTGCAACAATATAAAAAGTCAATATTAAAGTTAGTTTTAAATTTTTACAGTCGGGAGAATAGTGTGGATCCTTTGGAGGGGAGGATACAGAAATCTCTTCGTTGGGGAAGCAGGTGAGCAACTATCACTGAAGCTGTGGAAACAAAAGTAGACATTTAGCCTTCATGGTTGTGGGTTGAAGCTCTTCAAATGTCCAGGCAATATCCATTAGAGAGATTGCCGGAACTAGTCCTACTAGTCCTACATTAGGCAGCAAGAGGTAGCTTGAGGAAGGCAGAAGACTTTGGGGTTGTGCTAAATGGCAGCATTTGTCTGTTTTTAGGGCAACTACAAATGTAACATATTTGAATGCCCCTTTGAGGCACCTTTAACAAATGACAGTTCCCAGGATTCCTTGAGGGAAGCCCTGGCTCTTAGATTGCTATAAAACGCCTTTAAACGGATGGTGTGGATGTGAGAACACAGAGAACTTGGCTGGATTTCTTGCAGTCAGCTTCATCAAAAGCAACCTGCTGAGACTACAAATCAAAATGCAATTTATGTTCAACTTCACTTTCAGTTTGGCAGCACCACTACCAACCCAAACGTTTGGAGACGGTTAGCTGCCCTGCTTTGCATGGCCAGGGACACTTGATTCTCACACAAAATCTGCAGATCGGAAAGGTTTCGGGTCACTGAACGATTTGGTTATCAAATCAGATTTGTGGTTTCGGTAACATTTCAGCAGCAGGGGTTTCCATTTCCCATGGCCCTGGCGAGTGCCAACCACGCTGGGTAGAAGGAACTGAAAACTGGCTGTTTCAGAAGAAATAGCTCAGGGGAAAAAGGAAGTAACCATTCCCACGTGAAACATGACTAGGACTAAGCCTATCATGAGCCAAAATGAAGCTATCTGTCTCAGGAGGCAGACTAGGAAGGGCAGCAAATTGTGTATCCCTTCGTCCTGCTGTCATCCCAAGGACGACCAGGCTGCCAAAATGAATGTGTTTCAAGGTGCCATTGCTAGCAGCTGGCAGGCTGAGCAAAGCTTTTCAAAATGTGCCTGGTGTCTCCACAGTCCCTGAAGTCAGTAAATGCTGGCAGCACTGCAGGCTGCACTGGCAAGGGACCCTGCCTTGCCCCAAGTAGTGAAATAGCTTTGGCTGGCCCTGAACACGACCCATGATCTACCCATCAGCTTTTAGGGTGGCACCCAATGTTTGTCCTACCCATAGAAATCAATGGACATGACTAATATGTATCTAAAGCCATTTGCACGTAACAAAATATGTATTTTATCAAAATAATTGTTGAACTGAAATACAGTTAAGAAGAAGTATATTAATAGTGAAATACAATTAAGAAGAAGTACATTAATAGTCAGCGGTTCAAATCTCTGGGACGGGATGAGCTCCTGTTGCTCGGTCCCTGCTCCTGCCAACCTAGCAGTTTGAAAGCACGTCAAAGTGCAAGTAGATAAATAGGTACCGCTCCAGCGGGAAGGTAAATGGTATTTCTGTGTGCTGCTCTGGTTCACCAGAAGCGGCTTAGTCATGCTGGCCACATGACCCGGAAGCTGTATGCCGGCTCCCTCAGCCAATAAAGTGAGATGAGCGCTGCAACCCCAGAGTCAGCCACAACTGGACCTAATGGCCAGGGGTCCCTTTACCTTTACCTTACATTAATAGTGAAATAATTACTGAGGTCTAACTTAAGATGATTTTTTATTTATAACAAACATAATAATGTGAACACATTGGCATTTGGCAATAACAAAATTTCCTTTAGAAACACAATTTACAAAGACCCATAATCTGGTATCTAGAAACTTGCTATTACATGAAATAATGATAGGTGTAAATATACGATGCAAACAACTAATAATTATAAATAGCAGAATGTAGGCACCTTATATATATAGAAATGAGCAAACCAGTGATATTTTAGGGAGCAGGCTAGCAGGCGGGGCCCATTACTTACACCATAGGAGCCTACACAAAACAGAACACTCTTGCTGTGTGTAGCTTTTATTTTGTTTTTTATCTTCTATTTTGGAAATGTACATCCAGGTTTTTTTTTCCTTTTAGGTTTTTTTGGTACCCCCAAGAGAGTGGGGCCCTAAGCTATAGCTTGTTTAGCTTATACCTAAATCCGGCACTGGATCTCACTGATGAGTCACAGATAGCTGGAGACAACTCTGTGGGTCTAGGCTCAAGGGATGCTTACCTGGAGTGGACATGCCCACTCCCTCTCAAGCTGAGTACACACTAAATCTTCACGACGCATCCTGGGCACATTACCCCCCTCAAAGAATACTAGGCACTGTGGTTTGTTAAGGGTTGCTGGGAAATACAGTTCTGCAGGAGGTAAAAAGGAGGAGGGACGCAGGTGGCGCTGTGGGTTAAACCACAGAGCCAAGGGCTTGCCGATCAGAAGGTCGGTGGTTCGAATCCCCACAATGGGGTGAGCTCCTGTTGCTTGGTCCCTGATTCTGTCAACCTAGCAGTTCGAAAGCACGTCAAAGTGCAAGTAGATAAATAGGTACCACTCCGGTGGGAAGGTAAACGGCATTTCCGTGTGCTGCTCTGGTTCGCCAGAAGCGGCTTAGTCATGCTGGCCACATGACCTGGAAGCTGTATGCTGGCTCCCTCGGCCAATAAAGCGAGATGAGCACCGCAACCCCAGAGCTGGCCACGACTGGACCTAATGGTCAGGGGTCCCTTTACCTTTACCTTTAAGAGGTAAACTGTGGTGCCAGAATTCTTTGACGGTTTGAATGTGCCTTAAAGGTTCAGTGTGTATGCAATCACAGCCTTGATTCCTCGTGATTTCCAGACTTTCTGCCTTTGGGGAATACTTCCCGTTCTGCTCTGTCTGGTGTTGTGCAATCTTTGCATGTTGCAGAGGAAGATGCAGAGGCTCATTCCACCCCGGGCACACGATCTGCTCATGTCAGGAAATAGGCCAGACTTACTTGACTTCACCATCACGCTCTGTGCGAGGGAAGAGTCCATGAACTACAAGTGTACCCTAGAGCACACCTTGTGCTCTTTCTACATCTTCAACTGCACATAAAAATAATCCGTAGTGGTGGGTGGAGCTCCTCTTCCCATGCCCTTCTCCCTATTAAAGTGGGGTGCTTCCCACTTTATGGGATTTCACACGCAGGCAGGGGCCCGGAACATAACTCAAGCATAAGTGGGGAGATGCTTATATAGCGTCATCTAGGTCAACCTTCCCCATCTTGGTGTCCTCCTTCAATCGGAATTCATTGCAAGGTGAAGTGTGTGAAGAATTGATTGGTTCCGGGGGGGGGGGGGAGAGGTTGAGTTGGAGGAGAGGCAGAAAGAAGAGCTAATTTGTCCATGGCTAGGGGGCGCAATCTGGGTGGTTCTGCCAGGGGCGCGAGATCATCTAGCTACAGCTCTGACCAATATATCACAATGTCTGAGAATAAAGATGCAACTACGGTATGTAGAGGCGAACTGCGTAATTTCCTGGGAACTGCTCCCACTTAGAGGTCTGAAACTGATACATTTTCACTTACTTTTAACATAATATTGCAACTGATATTTTATGGTACAGTGGTACCTCGGGTTAAGAACTTAATTCGTTCCGGAGGTCCGTTCTTAACCTGAAAGTGTTCTTAACCTGAAGCACCACTTTAGCTAATGGGGCCTCCTGCTGCCACTGCGTCACCAGAGCACAATTTTTGTTCTCATCCTGAAGCAAAGTTCTTAACCCGAGGCACTATTTCTGGGTTAGTGGAGTCTGTAACCTGAAGCGTCTGTAACCTGAAGCGTCTGTAACCCGAGGTACCACTGTACAGAGCAACAGGGCCAGGAGGAATCCTCAGAAAAGTGACGAGTTGGCTTCACGGTTTTTCTCACATCACAATTTTATTTTTTTACATACGACACACGTGATATTTCATGATATATCGCCATGTTGAATATTACAAAACTGTTACCATGATGTGGACTTCAAACCAATTTTGGGCGATGTATCAATACATCCCCCAGCCCTAATGACAATATTGGCCATTTGCTTTTTAGTTTTTTTACTAATAATATTAATAATTCTTGTCATGAAATTTGTGGTTTTTTTCATGATTATGCCCTGAGGCTGCTTTCAATCCAGACAACCTGTTTACTGAGCATTCTTCCCGATTTAGGAACATAGGAAACTGCCTTATACCAAGTTAAGACCATCTCATCATCATCATCCGAATGGAGCAGGATTTCCTTTCGTCCTAATTTTTAAGCAAACTGGAGTTCTAGTTAATCATAATTTTAATAATAATAATTTATTATTTATACTCCACCCATCTGGCTCGGTTTCCCCAGACATTCTGGGCGGTTTCCAACAAAAGATTCAAAATACATTAAAACATCAATAATTAAAAACTTCCCTAAACAGGGCTGCCTTCAGATGTCTTCTAAATGTCTGGTAGTTGTTTATTTCTTTGACATCTGATGGGAGTTCAACAGCACCTGGAAAGCCATACGCTTCCCTCCCTCACTGTACTGTGAAATCACCCTTAATGTCTGCTTTCTGCTCCTAAACTACTTACTAATCTAGAAAATGTTCCTTTCTCTTAATCTCATGATTTACTCAGCAGGTTTTGCTGAAGGGCATGATGCAGAGACTAGTTGCACTTTTAAAAGTCTCAAAACCAATGTATTTTTTCCCTTCCACTAGACAGCAACATCTAACCAGACTTTGTGAAAATGGAAATGACTTATCGGCCTGTGGTCACCACCCAGCCACAATGCCACACATCCACGCGGAGTTTTGAGTGGCAGACAGACCTCTGTGACTGCGGCAGCGACTGTCGTGTCTGTGAGTGAAGTTCAAAGATTTGGGGTTTTATGGCGTTGTGGGACTTTGGACATCAGCCACGGTTTATCTGTACTATAAAACAACAGTCAACCTCTCTCTATAAAAGCCAATCTCTCAGTGTTCCATCACACACTACTGTGACCATTCTCAAATAGCAAGGTGGGCTTTCCATGCAGGGGAAGAAGTGTAGCATCTGCCACTTGTGTATAATAATAATAATAATAATAATAATAATAATAATAATAATAATAATAAAATTATACCCCACCCATCTGGCTGGTTTTCCTCAGCCACCCCAACAGAATATACAAAAACACAATGAAACATCAAACATTAAAAGCTTCCCTATATCGGGCTGCCTTCAGATGTCTTCTAAACGTCAGAGAGTTGTTGATTTCCTTGACATCTGATTGGTGGGCGTTCCACAGGGCAGGCGCCACTACTGAGAAGGCCCTCTGCCTAGTTCCATCTAACCTTGCTTCTCGCAGCAAGGGAACTGCCAGAAGGCCCTTGGAGCTGGACCTCAGTGTCCGGGCTGGACGATGGGGGTGGAGACGCTCCTTCAGGTATACTGGGCAAAGACCGTATCTGCTCCGTTTGCAGTCCAGGTGCTCTCAACTTGGGGTGTCAATTATTGGGCACCTTCCAGGCCCCGGATATCTCTTCTTGGGGTTCTTTGCCCTTAAATTGGATTTGGATTGGCAGTCCTTCAAATAGAGTACTGTATTCTGTAAAGCGGGACACATGGCAGCTTAAAGGGAGGTCTCAGGAAGGGGAGGAGAGGCACAGCAGTCTCTAGAATAACTACTTCCTCTGAAAAGTTGTGTGGACTGAGAAACCAACCCTGGAGCAAGACTTGTACAAGGCCAGCCAGTTCCCCCATTGGCTTCTCAGAGAACTTGGTCCACCTGAGGTGAGGAGCTGCATTCCCCTTCTCTGCAGGGGCGGAGCAAGGTGGGTGCGGTGGGTGTGGTCTGCCCCAGGTGTCACCTCCGAGGGGGGGTGACAAAATGCTGTGTGGCTCTCAACATCTGTGAGAGACGCCTTGGCGTGCTTTGGCTTACCACTGCCAAAATGGCTCCCCTGTAGGGCGGCAGGCAGACTCCTCGTCGAAAGTCACGCGATCCCCGCTAGATTAGCTCAACAACTCTGGCTCCCAAAATGTGAAATAAAGTCAAACCATTTTTGCAGGCAAAAATTTCAGTGTGTGTGTGGGGGGGGGGTGACAAGAAAATTTCTGGACCGGGTACCACCTGACCTTGCTACGCCATTGCTTCTCTGGCCATTAATATGGTGTTGCAGAAAAACCACTAGTGACTGAAGGCTGCTCTGGCAGTGCAGGTCTTAAGATGCCCAGGTCCAGCTGACAGATTTCCTCCCTAGCATATTATAAGATCAGATGGCACCACACCCCATTAATGGCCCCAAGTAGTCCCCTTTTTTTGTCCCTGTAGGAGAGAAGGGCAGCATCTCACTTATATGGGGAGAAACGAATCGCTGTACAGGATGACCCTGGTGTGGCCTATATGGTCTGACCTTCCCTCCCAGGGAGATTAATTATTATTCTACATAATAAAAATATAGGTTTTGCTATCCAGACATCATGCGTTCCATGGAAATCATTCACAGGGGCAAGTGTTCACATAACAAGCCAATAATTTCCAGTGATTCCTATTGGAAAATTTCTAATGTGTCCCGACCATAGAATTTTTACTCCCAAAGACACCTCCCCCGAAAAATCCAGGAAAACAGGGGGAAATGCTCTGATTTATCTGATTGTTCCCCCTCCCTCCATTCCTCAGCCAACCAGCAAAATGCAAATGAGGAAGTAAAAATGCTTTTCTGTTTGGATATCTGAATCTGTGGTGTGTATAGCAAGGCTTGGGTACGAATTCCTCATGTTTGGATAAATGAATTTTTGCTTAGTGAACTTTTACAAAACAGAATGTATGTGTCTTTACCTTTTATCTAAGCCTCTGCTGCCCTTGGCTCTTATGTGCTTATGAGTTGCATTGCACACACCCTTCGGCGAGTCTTTGCAAACCCACAAACAAGTTTGGCCAACCCACCGTGATGACTGATAATTTCCACTTGCATGTAGTAACTGCAGAAAGAAATCCAAAACACAAGGAATTGTTGACCCAAGAGCAATTGGAGCCGGAGAGTAATTTGTGAGTTAGGGAACTGCCTATCCTGAGTCATTTTTGTCTTCAATGATTGGCAGTGTCTTTCCAGGGTTTCAGACACTGGGCACTCCCATTCTCGTGCTGGAGATACTGAGGATTGGACCTTAGGCCTTTTGTATGTAAGATAGATGCTCTAACCCTGAGACGTGGTCCTCTCTTTGAAAGTGTTTCTTCATCTCAAGACACCATGCCTCTAAATGCTTCTGAAACCAAGCAGTGAAATTCCATTGGCTGCGTGAATACTAGAGGGTGTGAAAATGCTAACCTTTGTGTTTGATTCCCCCCTCTCTCTAGGTCTGTGTGGAACATTCTGTTTCTTCTGCCTAGGATGCAAAGTTGCCAAGGACATGGACGAATGCTGTTGCTGTGGACCCTGCGTCGCCATGAGGACTCGCTACCGGACTCAGTTTAGGATACCGGTAAATTACTGGATAGGACGCAGGTGGCGCTGTGGTCTAAACCACAGTGCCTAGGGCTTGCCGATCAGAAGGTCGGCAGTTCAAATCCCCGTGACGGAGTGAGCTCCCGTTGTTTGGTCCCAGCTCCTGCCCACCTAGCAGTTCAAAAGCACGTCAAAGTGCAAGTAGATAAATAGGTACCATTCCAGCAGTAAGGTAAACGGGGTTTCCCTGCACTGCTCTGGTTTCGCCAGAAGCGGCTTAGTCATGCTGGCCACATGACTCGGAAGCTGTACGCCGGCTCCCTCGGCCAATAAAGCGAGATGAACGCCACAACCCTAGAATCGTTCGCAATGGGACCTAACCTTTTAAATTACTGGATAATATTTGTGTTTCGTGTTTCTAGGTTGCTCAACAAACACTCCCCAATTAAGTGTTGTGCAGATAACATCTTAAATAAATAAAATAAGGAAAGCAGCAGAGACTGGAAACATAATGTTCCATCCATCCCTTATCAAAATACAATTCAGTCTTCTGCTATGAAATTTTGCTTTTTTTTTTTACTCTCTGCAGGGATCCATCTGTAGCGACTGCCTCACCACCACTTTCTGTGCTCCCTGCAATCTTTGTCAGCTCAAGAGAGATATCAACAGGAGGAAGCAGCTGGGGATATTCTAGAAAGGTTTGTGATTCCCGGTTTACAACCTAGGAGCAGGGGTGTGGGATGGAAGGCGTGGTAAAAAGACATTGTTCTTCAGTGCATTCTCTGTTGTCCTTAGAATATGACTGGGGGAGCGGGGAAGAGTTAAGGAGGGACCAATCCCAGTATCCCAAAATATCTGCCTTGTGTCAGGCTTTGGGGAATTGGCTTCCTCCTCCATAAATGAGCAGATCAAACAAAAGAGAATTCTTATGAGTTCATTTCTTTAATAAACACAGCAAAGGACAAAAGAAAGCATCTAACCAGAATGGCGGGGCTCCCAATTAAGCTCACTCCCTACTCCGTCCCTGTTAATTTACATCACTCCTAAATCTTGTAATCTGAGCTTGGAACCTCTGTTCTTTCTGTTCTGACACTTTCTGAGCTCTCCAGGACTTTGGGGAAGTAGGATACTATCCAGAGACTGTGAATCTGTTAACTCTCTCTTCCAGTGTTTCTTCTGCTAGCTGTTCCCCATCCAGTATTTCCCAGCTTCTGCCTTCCGAACTATGCCCCTCTGCAAACCACTGTTCCAAATCTATACTGTCCTCCTGCTCCTGGAAAGATTCAGGATCTGGATCAGGGGGAAGGGGAGGCTCCCACCATTCCTTCTCAGTGCAGCCCTCCTCAGCACGGTCCCTGACACCTTGAAATTCTGCAAAGCAAAAGTCCCCTGCTATGTAACTCATGACATTGCCTTGTGATCCATTGCCAGATACTGGCCTGGTCGTAGAATCATGGAATTGTAGAGTTGGAAGGGACCACGATGGTCATCTAGTCCAACCCCCTGCAATGCAGGAATCTTTGGCCCAATGTGGAGCTTGGAAGAGTCTCATGCTCTACTGACTGAACTATCTATCCCAATTAGCTTTATTCAGCACAATAAAAATGGGACAACCCGCCCCTCCCAAATATTTGTTGTACAGGATTTCAGCAAAAATTACCAGCAGCCCGAAACCTTTGCTGGAGCAAACAGTATTGAATGCGAGATTATGTAAAATAACTCTGACACCATCGTTAGCCCACGCTTTTCAAACCCTATGTGCACTTTATGCCCCATGGCTTATTCCCGTTATCGTTATGTAACCTTAATGCACATTTGATCTTTGCCCAGCAGGCTAGTTTCTACCCAGAACTCACACACCCTTCTCTTATCCTCCATGCTTGCAAGCAAGATTAGTATCAGGGTTCAAGGACGCATCGCAGGTGGGCCAAAACATTAAAGAGAGCCTGGAGCAAGGCCAGCGAGTGGAGGGGACATGGGGAGCAGGTCCTGAGAGTCCTGAAGGCCTGGGAGACAGGACTCCATTCAGCCACTTTTCCCCTTTCAGCAGGTTCATGAGACTGACGTAGGTTCCACTCCCCTCAGTTTTATAGCTTTCTGGCGGCGGATTTTTGCCCTGCTTGTGAGGCCGCACCTCTCTCCTCAGCGAACTTTTCAAACGCTTCTGCTTTTTTCAATAAACATTTACTAGATATTATCAAGCACGCAATACATTAAGGTCAAGGGCGCTGAGGTGTCAAACAGTTAAGGCATATTACTGCCTTGGGCTGTAACCCTGTACCTGTTCACCTGGGAATAAGTCCCTCCCAGTGGGATGCTTATGAGCAGACAGTGGTGAGGAACATCAAGCCCAGCGGCCCTCCTCATGGGAGTTGTGGTCCCCAAACGCCAGAAGCTACCTTAGACAAAGTCAGACCTTTGGTCTATCTACCTGAGAACTGACAGTGGCTCTCTAGGGTTCCAGTTGGACAACATCCCTAGCCCTACCTGGAGACTCCAGGGATTGAACCAGAGGCCTTCTGCCTGCAGGGCAGATGACCTCCCACTAGGCTACAGGCAACAGGGTGGTCAGGTGTGGCCCTGAAGATGAGAGGTAGCTTTCAGTCAAGGTCTGGCCTGATAGCTACCTGGCAGAACCTTGCATGCCACAGCTTCCTGCCTCTGTATGTGCAAGTGTGCAATGGCCGGCTCCTCCACAGAGGAGGAGCACGTAGGTCCTAGGGTGTGATGGTCCCAAGGGTTAACGAGAGGCAAGGTCCGAGTCCAGGCCGAGGTCGAGGGTGCAGTAGGGAGGCAGTCTGTTAAAGCTGTAGCTGGGTCCAAGGCAGGGTGAGGTCAGGAGCTCTGGCAGGAAAGCAGGACAGGGTGCCGGCAGGAACAGGCTACCAACAATGTTGCTCCCGCAACCTGGGACTGGGGCTGACTGGCTTGCTTTTATCTGCCCCGAGGCATAGGGTGGCCCCGGTCCACAAGTGACTCGCCTCTCCTGGCCTGGAGGCGAGCACTCCTCCTGCAGGAACTTAGTTCCCTCTGCCTCTCTGCCCTGAGCCTCTGCAGCTCAGGAGAGGCTGGAGGGTTGCCGGACCCAGAGGCAACCTCATCTTCCCCTGACGGGGCTGAGAGTGGAGCACCTGCAGGCAATGTGTCCTCCATCACCTCAGGGGCCAGAGCAGACTAGCTGGTGCCTGCACCTGAGGATCCAGCACAGGTGAGGACCCTTCAGGCTCAAGCCCCAGCCCTGGCTCAGCATGGTCCAAAGCATCAGAGTCACAACCCTTCGTTCATCACTACAGGTCCCATTTTACAGCTGGGAACCCCTGCTGCTAAGGACCACTTCCCATGTTACCCAAGAGCTCGAGCTCAGTGCTACAGCAGATACTTTGCATGCAAAAGGTCCCAGGTTCAACACCCAACATCTCAAGGTAGGGCTGGGAATGTCTCCTGCCTGAAATCCTGGAGAGACTTTGCCCATCAGTGTAGACAATACCAAGCCGGATGTACTGGTGGTCTGACTTCTTATGGTCCCTTAATGAAGGACCACAGTGCTGAGCCAACAGTTTCAGCAGCTACTACAGGTTGTCATGAAAGCAGAGCTTCCATCCAGCATTTGAATCATAGAGTCATAGACTCTATGTAGAGCTGGAAGGGACATTTAGTCCAACCCCAAATCTCAACTAAAGCATCCATGGCAGATGGCCACCCAACCTCTGCTTAAAGACCTCCAACAAAGGAGAGTCCATCATCTCTCACCTATCAAACACCTCTTACTGTCATAAAGTTCTTCCTGATGTTTAGTCTGAATCTCCTTTCTTGTAGTTTGGATCTGTTGGTTTGGGTCCTACCCTCAAGAGCAGGAGAAACCAAGCTTGCTCCATCTTCCATGTGAGAGCCCTTGAGATATTTGAAGATGGCTATCACATCTCTTCTCAGTCTCCTCTCTTCCAGGCTAAACATACCCAGCTCCTTAAGTCGTTTATCATAAGGCTTTGTTTTCAGACCCTTGATCATCTTGGTTGCCCTCCTCTACACATTTTATATATATATGTATGTATATATGTGTATATATATATATATATATATATATATATATATATATATATATATATATATATGCTTTCGTAGATTTTCACGGGTATCGCAGAACACAAGAATGCCGTCAAAAAAGAAGAAAAAACTTCCTCTCTTTTCCAACACATGAAAGAAACAGGACACGAAATTAATTTTGCAGATTCCAAATTGCTCTTTAACATGGAACATCACCACAAGAGAATAATCATGGAAGCCATCGAGATAGAGAAACACCCTCACAACATGAACAAGCGTGACGACACATCCCGCTTGCCAGACATCTGGAAATTAGCCCTCCCCACAAAAACTGACACCAGATCCAGAGGCACACAGAACGCCATCACCAATCAACCACACCAGACCCAAACCCAGACCCTCTCCACAGATAAATTACAGACACCATCCAGTAGCCAAACCATGGTGGCACCTCCGGATGCTGCACCCCCCTGCAATCCCTACACAGATCTGGCTGACACAGGCCACAAAACCACAGCTCGCCCCTATACACGAAGCCAAGCCAGAGCACAACTAAGTGCAGTACAGCCATCTTCTCAGAAAAACTCTTCACAAAGTTCAAGAGGTCAAGACACAAAGACTTTAGCAACTAATCCACACCTAATGACCCACCTAAGTGGTACTCAGGATATCACTCAAGAAATCACCCAAGATATCCCTCAAGTAATTAAGGAACAAAAGAAGAAAAGGCACACTAGCCTGGGAACTTCCTCTCTGCCCAGAACATTGGAGGCTATACACCACACCCCCTCAACAGTATTTATAGGAACTCAAACACTGAGATCCTGCTCTGTTCCAGTAACAAGAAGCCGAAAGCACCAGCCTGAAGATGACGAGTGAGACCTCGTCGAAACGTCGCCTAGACACCCCAACTTTTACACGGGAAGACACCCGAGGACACCAAAACCTGCATATATATATATATATATATAATGTTCCAATCTTTTAACATAACTTCTTATCTTATGCAATATTTTAGACTTCCGTCAACAACCTCTGAAGATTTTCCATTCTTTATCACTCGTTCCTCATTTCTCAATTTCTCTATTACTTTTAATTGTCCTTAACTAATCATTCTTTTCAAAGTCTTCCTTGCAAAATTTCACAAAATCCTCCTTACAGAACTTCTTGTAGCCCTGCTAGCGCAATCTGTTTATCACAATTGCTTTTCAAATATTTACTCCAGTCCTCTAAGAATCTCTGATCCCGCAGGTTTCGAATTCTTCCTGTTAATTTATCTAATTCTGCATAGTCCATTAATTTCATTTGCCATTCTTCTTTCGTCAGTAATTCTTCTTGCTTCCATTTTTGTACCAATAATATTCTTGCTGCTCCTCTGCACATGTTCCAGGTTGTCAATAGCCTTCTTAAATTGTGGTGCCCAGAACTGGACACAGTGTTCCAGGTATAGTCTGACCAAGGCAGAATAGAAGAGGACTATTACTTTCCTTGATCTGGGATAGCATCATAGAATCATAGAATGGTAGTGTCGGCCTATGTTGCTGCTTCCAGTCCCTCAGGCTTGCTTCAATCCAATTGCTTAAGTGCTTAATGTTGCGCCATTTGACTGGTTATCTACCTGGGAGCATTATAAATAACTCTTATCCCTTTTGCCCTATTTTAGGTGTTCCTGCATTCACTAACCTGCATATTTGTGTGTCCCTGAACTTGATGTATTTCAAAACCTGGTTTGAGATTTCCGCCCTGCTGCAGTACAGTGTTCAAAACTTGGTAGTCATCTAAACAGAAAAAATCCAGCCGAGACAATTATTATTCGTTTTTAAGGGGGGTGGGGAGGTTTGAAGATTTCTGGGCCAATTGCCAGAATTTGGGGCTGATTGCTGAATTACTTTAAATAAAGGCATAATTTGTTTAAGAGAAGAGAAGTCGCAAAATGCCAGCTCCCAGATCTATCGGAGACAACTAGATACTGACTGCATTCCATTTGCTACTCACCCGAGTAAGCACACTTGTAAGCTTGTAAGCCACTCAATTTTCCATAAAAGAAGCCAGGCCAGCATACATGAAGTACATACCCGTATTTTTCGCTCTATAAGACGCACCAGACCACAAGACGCACCTAGTTTTTGGAGGAGGAAAACAAGAACAAAAATATTCTGAATCTTAGAAGCCAGAACAGCAAGAGGGATCGCTGTGCAGTGAAAGCAGCAATCCCTCTTGCTGTTCTGGCTTCTGGGATAGCTGTGTAATGTGCATTCGCTCCATAAGACGCACACACATTTCCCCTTACTTTTTAGGAGGGAAAAAGTGAGTCTTATAGAGCAAAAAATACAGTATATTATCCCTCCCCCACTTCCTATAAATTATCATTGTTGTTGATTTAAAAATACCTTTTACTTATGGTCACCAATCTAGGTGATGCACGTTACTAGACATAATTTCATATCTGTAATAATTGTAATAATTTTAGTATATATGTATACATTTCTCTACTTTTTTGTTTATTATTTGTGGACAAATGCCTCTATAAATTAACATTAACGGCTTTTGATGGCTGGTGGTTGAATAAATGCCATTCAGCTGGGTAGCAGCTACAGAGAGTGAGAGAAAACATGAATGTACACCTAGCCAGTGAAAGAGTCGAGAGGTTTGCATCTTTTCAGCTGGCTGTGAAAGGAGCCTTGGCAGGATCCGAGGATGTGAGTTTATTTCTGGGGTTGAACTGATGCTGTTTAATAGACTACCACTATCCGTCTCAGAGTTTTCCTGCTCCCCCGTGTTCAGTGTTTATGCTTTTAAATAAACAAATATTTCAAATACAACATAAACTCTCCTTGTGATGTTGCTGGTGAAACTTCCCTCTTCTACACCTGACCCTGGTAAACAAACAAACACACACACACACACACACACACACACACACCATTCAGTACAGTGGCACCTTGGTTCTCAAACTTAATCCGTTCCAGAAGTCTGTTCCAAAACCAAAGCGTTCCAAAACCAAATCCCGCTTTCCCATAGAAAGTAATGCAAAATGGATTCATCCATTTCAGACTTAAAAACAACCCCTAAAACAGCAATTTACCATGTTTTTTTACTATCTAACGAGACCATTGATCTGTAAAATGAAAGCAATAAACAATGTACTGCAGTCACACAATCAATCCATCAATCAGTAGCTGAACTGCGTTCCACACAGTCACAAAAACACAAACAAAAAGAGCCGCAAAAACAAAAACACAAAATAAATAGCAAAAACAAACAGACCTCAGCATAACACTCAAAACTGAAGCGTAACACTCAAAACGGAGCACGTTTGACTTCTGGAAAAAGTTCACAAACCAGAACACTTACTTCTGGGTTTGCAATGTTTGGGTTCCAAGTTGTTTGAGTACCAAGGCGTTTGAGAACCAAGGTACCACTGTATCTGTATTAGGATCATCTAGTCCAAACTCCTGTAATGCAGGAATAGACAGCTGTCCCTTATGGGGATCAAACCTGCGACATTGGTGTTATCAGCGCCAACTGAGCTGTCCAGCAAGAATGGATAACCTGTGGCTCTCCAAATGTTGTTAGACTACAACTCCCATCATCTGTGACTGTTGGCCAATGGGAACTGGAGTCCAGAGCTGCAGCTTCACTGTCCTTGCTGGGAAGAAACCAACACTGCAATAGCATCAGAAGTCTTCAAAACTTTATCCTCAAGGAAACTGGTCTTGTAAACCAAACTTCCATCTCCAGCTGAGGAAGTGAGGGTTATTTTCAAACAAGCAGCCTTTCCAGACCCACCTGGAGATGTTGTTGTTGTTGTTTAGTCATCCAACTCTTCATGACCCCATGGACCAGAGCTGGCCAGGCACTCCTGTCTTCCACTGCCTCCCGCAGTTTGGTCAAACTCATGCTGGTCGCTTCCAGAACACTGTCCAACCATCTCGTCCTCTGCCGTCCCCTTCTCCTTGTGCTCTCCATCTTTCCCAACATCAGAGTCTTTTCCAGGGAGTCTTCTCTTCTCATGAGGTGGCCAAAGTCTTGGAGCCTCACTCAGCTTTAGGATCTGTCCTTCCAGTGAGCACTCAGGGCTGATTTCCTTCAGAATTGATAGTTTTGACCTTCTTGCAGTCCATGGGACTCTCTAGAGTCTCCTCCAACACCATAATTCAAAAGCATCAATTCTTCGGCGATAAGCCTTCTTTATGGTCCAGCTGGACTACCTGGAGATACTTGGGACTGAATCCTGGGCTTTTTGCATGCAAACCTGATGCTTTGCTACTGAGCTACCATAACGGATGGGAGAGATTGCAATCCGGTTCACGTTTAAAACTGGGTTGATTTCCTTCATATTTCCCAAAACATGGCCATCCCTTGACATCAACACTTTCCTGAATATTGCAGTGCCATTTTCCGACCAAAGTGTACATAAAAATGAATATATCAGGGTACATGGGATAGAAACCCACAATCGGGAACTGAGCACAACAGAGCTCTCTCGACTTGCAGTTTCAAGGACCTGGTATTCAGAGCCACAGAGGAGGAGGCAGAACACCATAGACAGTAGCAACTGATAGCCTTATCCCACCCCCTGTTTTTTTGTAGAGTAAATCTCTGGCCACTAGATGAATCCATAGT
The DNA here is from genome assembly GCF_964234715.1 of Podarcis melisellensis. NCBI lineage: Eukaryota > Metazoa > Chordata > Lepidosauria > Squamata > Lacertidae > Podarcis > Podarcis melisellensis. The sequence continues at coordinate 13,136,413 of NC_138541.1, read as the reverse complement.
GACCAAGATTAATTGGTTGCCTGCCTTTGTTTCATGCTAGATCCCCGATCACAGGAACAGACTTCACTGGTGTTTCAACACTATAGTGTTGCATTGGGGACCCCTTTAGCCTCCGGGGGAAATTCTCTGCTATGCAAGAACCACATGGTTCTGCACCTGGTGTCAACATTTCGCCTCCGCTTAACCACAGAGGCACTCCCCCCCCCCCCGTGAACTTTTGCAAGGCCTGAAAGTCCAGCAGTTTCAGGCTTGTGACAGCACACTGCCACCATCACTTCCCATTTTAAGCTTTTCTTACACAACTAGTTGACTCCAGGCTTGTGCACATTCCCGGCTGGTTTTACTCATCTGCTGCAAATCATGCTTCAACTTCACACCTCCTCCCTCTCCCTCTCTCTCTCTCTCTCTGAAACGAGAGAGCTTTCATAGTGATGCTGAGAGAGGAGAGTTTCCCCAATTGTCTAGGGTTTGTGAATTTGTTTCCCAGCGACTCAAGGCGATAAGAACAAGAAGAGCATACTGGATCAGGCCATTGGCCTATCTATTCCAGCATCCTGTTCTCATAAAGGCCAAGCAGATGCCACAGCAGGATCTGAGCACAAGAACACTCTTTCCTCTTGTCGTTTCTAGCAGCTGGTATATAGAAGCATTACTGCCTCCACAGCATAGACATCATGGCTAGTACAGTGGTACTTCAGGTTAAGAACTTAATTCGTTCCAGAGTTTTGTTCTTAACCTGAAACTGTTCTTAACCTGAAGCACCACTTTAGCTAATGGGGCCTCCCGCTGCCGTTACGCCGCCGGAGCACGATTTCTGTTCTTATCCTGAAGCAAAGTTCTTAACCCGAGGTACTATTTCTGGGTTAGCAGAGTCTGTAACCTGAAGCGTCTGTTACCCGAGGTACCACTGTAGCCATCAGTAGCCCTCTGATTTTCTGTTTTACAATTTAAAATACTAATTTAAACATCCTTAAAATATCAATGATATCCCTTCTTCTCTTTGCATGGTTCATTTTGCATATCTTTGTTGTTGTTGTTTAGTCGTTTAGTCGTGTCCGACTCTTCAACCTGGAGATGTTGTTGTTGTTGTTTAGTCATCCAACTCTTCATGACCCCATGGACCAGAGCTGGCCAGGCACTCCTGTCTTCCACTGCCTCCCGCAGTTTGGTCAAACTCATGCTGGTAGCTTCGAGAACACTATCCAACCATCTCGTCCTCTGTCGTCCCCTTCTTCTTGTGCCCTCCATCTTGCCCAACTTCAGGGTCTTTTCCAGGGAGTCTTCTCTTCTCATGAGGTGGCCAAAGTCTTGGAGCCTCAGCTTCAGGATCTGTCCTTCCAGTGAGCACTCAGGGCTGATTTCCTTAAGAATGGATGCGTTTGATCTTCTTGCAGTCCATGGGACTCTCAAGAGTCTCCTCCAGCACCATAATTCAAAAGCATTAATTCTTCGGCGATCAGCCTTCTTTATGGTCCAGTTCTTACTTCCATACATCACTACTGGGAAAACCATGGCTTTAACTATACGGACCTTTGTTGGCAATATCTTAGATCCCTGCATATTTTACATGAACTATACCATTCACTATTCCATTATTTCATCCATCAAAACATATTTACACTGTTGAATTCATCTTAATGCTGCCAACATTTTCAAGCATGCACAATTTCCTCCCACATATTCAATAGACATTTCCTGATCTTCTCTAAACGTATGTTCTTCTTGCTCTCTTATTCTGTATGTTAGGTCTGCAAGCTGCACATATCCCGCCAGCTTAAGTTGCCATTTTTCCTTAGTTTGGACCTCGCTCATTTTCCATTTGGGGGCTAACAAAACACGGGCTGCAATCGTAGCATACATGAATGACATTTCTTGACACCTGGGAATTTCAGTCTGAATTATTCCCAACAGAAAGGACTCTGGGTTTTTTGGGAGAAGTACTTGTAAACTTTCTCTATGCATAATCTTATAAATTTCTATCGTGACTCTGCTCACGTGCCTTTTCTCCAAACGAAAAAGTCCCAAACTCTGCAATCTTCCTTCATGGGGCAATTGCTGCATCTCCTGATCGCTTTAGTTGCTCTTTCTCAACCCTACAATATCTTGAGGGGTCCAAGCATTATTATGCTTTACCCACCCTAAGTGAATGACGGTGAAGTCATATGCTTGTAATTTCTTCAACTGCTGCTCTTTGCCTCTCAGGGTTTTTCAAAACCAGACTAACCACCACAGGGAGGGAGGGATAGACTGGTCTTGCCACAACTTCCTTCCAATGGAAAACAGTGGATGGGGCTTTGGGGCTTCACAACTGCTAGGGATTCTCTCCCCATCGGGCGATGGTTCCTGTCCTTAGCACTCAAGCTTTGGTTGTAATAAGTTGTAATAAGCAACTGGCAAGATCTGGTTTGTCCCTGCCCCCCAGTTATAGTTTCCCTCCAGACAGCAATCATGCAACACCATTGGGAAAGCGTTGCAGAACAAATTACAAAGCAGAATGAGATATGGACAGTCCAGTCTAAATAAAGGTAAAGGTAAAGGGACCCCTGACCAGTCATGGCCGACTCTGGGGTTGCGGCGCTCATCTCGCTTTATTGGCCGAGGGAGCCGGCGTACAGCTTCCAGGTCATGTGGCCAGCATGACTAAGCCGCTTCTGGCAAACCAGAGCAGCGCACGGAAACACCGTTTACCTTCCCACCGGAGCGGTACCTATTTATCTACTTGCACTTTGACGTGCTTTCGAACTGCTAGGTTGGCAGGAGCAGGGACCGAGTGATGGGAGCTCACCCCGTGGCAGGGATTTGAACCGCTGACCTTCTGATCGGCAAGCCCTTGGCTCTGTGGTTTAACCCACAGCGCCACCCGCGTCCCCAGTCTAAATAATGCCCTATTATTTTGCATCAATGACATGTGGCCAAAGCAAAGCAAAACAAAATCCATTCTGGAGGGACCCAGAGAAATGGTTCTTTTCCGTTCCACACAGTTCTAGTTATACCTTTACCTGGTGATTGACCAGTCAGCTGACGGAACCCCCAAACTACACATAGCTCAATACTATCTTTTTAAGGATGTGTGAAAAATCTGATGGTACTTGTTTGCTTGCTTTTTGCACCCTGGCTTCACTTTCCACCCTATATTGGGTTTCTGAGAAGACACAGTTGTTTGTTCTTCTTTGTGATGTTCTTTGAGGTAGGCACCAACCCTGCAATCTCGATACTGCAGGAGGAACAGGCTGTTTTCCTATTGTATTTTTAAAAACTGAAAGGAGAAGTCACAAGTCCGTCCAAGAGAAGGAGCGTGCTCCAAATGAAGAATGCAGATGCTGAGTGCGTTTGTCTCGTGGTCGCTTTTTCTTGCTGATTACTGTTATTACAGTTGAGTAGCTGTCCTTGGAGGTATTCCTTGATTCCAAGCTATCACTGGAGGTCCAGGTGGTCTTGATGGAAAGGAGTGCCTACGCTCAGCTTTCAGCTGCTGCACTAGTTGCAGCTGTCCTTGGGCTGGAATAGCTTGGCCTCAGATCACCTCATGCTTGGACTACTGCAGCACGCTTTACATGGGGCTACCCTTGAAGACAGTCCAAGAGCTGCAGCTGGCGCAGAATGCAGCTTTAAAGCCAGGCAGTGTGCTGGGGTCACATTTCACCTATTTTAAAGCACTGTACCATGGGTAGGCAAACTAAGGCCCGGGGGCCAGATCCGGCCCAATCGCCTTCTAAATCTGGCCCGCGGACATTCCGGGAATCAGCATGTTTTTACATGAGTAGAATGTGTGCTTTTATCTAAAATGCATCTCTGGGTTATTTGTGGGACATAGGAATTTGTTCATTCCCCCCGCACACAAAAAATATAGTTCGTGTTACGTACAGTCATACCTCGAGTTGAATGCGCTTCGGGTTGAGAGCGTTCGAGTTGCGCTCCGCAGCAACCCAGAAGTAACGGAGCGCGTTACTTCCGGGTTTCGCCGCTCATGCATGCACAGACGCTCAAAATGACATCATGCGCATGCGCGGAAGTGGCGAAACACAACCCGCGCATGCGCAGATGTGCTGTTGCATCTTATGTTCCGTTCAGGATGCGAACGGGCTCCGGAATGGATCCCGTTCGCATCCCGAGGTACCACTGTACTAACCTTGGAACCTAGAACAATAAGCAAGTAGGATCCTAGAATGCAACAACTGATTGGCTTACAGGAGAAGACCAATCAGGATCCAGGAGGGAAGCAGAATCAGCCAATCAGACCGGACTCATTGTGTAAATAATGTATATAAAAGCCTGTTTTTCGGGGGGCAATTCAATCACTGTTTTACAAGCTGCAATAAAGAGCATGAAATCACTACAGGACTCCGAGTATATTTCAGTCCGGCCCCCCACAAGGTCTGAGGGACAGTGGACCGGCCTCCTGCTGAAAAAGTTTGCTGGCCCCTGAACTGTACAGTGATAGAAGGGTCTGTCAAGGGTCTCTGCAGTGTCTGTCAATTCTCAGTTTCTTATTTACCCCGTCTTAAGTTCAGTTTTCAGCATTTCTGTTTTGGTTTGCAAGTTTTGTTGCACAAAGCTGAGTCCTCCTGATAACTAGTCAGCATTTTAGTGCAAATTTCCCGTAACGTACACAGCTGAATGTGCAGCTTCCTCTGACATTTGTGCAAGCAGTTTCCCCTGATATGATACAATTGTCTATGTTATCTACCCTCTAAGCCTTCTTCCCTTGGGTGTTACCCAAATGGTTCCTTCGATCATTCCTCTGCGTCCAACCAGTCAGTGATAGTCAGGGACCATATGCATACAAACGATGAAGGCAGAATAGTTAAACTGCCCAAACTGGTCAAACTATACCTTTAAAGCACGTTTGAAGCACATTCCCCCACTCCCCAACCTACCCGAAAAATTCTGGGCACTGCCATTTGCTAAGGGCTGCTGGGAATTGTAACTCTCTGAGGGGCAAACTACAGGGCCTGGAATTCTTTGAAGTGCGAAATGTGCTTTGAATGTGCTTTAAGGGTATTGTGTATACACAGCCCCAAGCTCCATTTAAAAGCCAGAACATCTTCCACTTCACCTTCATCTTGAATGCAGGTGGAAATATTCTACATCCTGTTCCGTTGACAGTCACTAAGGGTGACTGGTTATACGTGTAACAGGAATGCTGTATTTGCCTCACAGTGTGTGCCTTTTCGCAATTTAACTGCTGCATCGACCTTGATTTCCTCTATCCTGTACGTTTTCTCAACTTAACCGTCACCTTCACCTGTCATAATTAAAAGCCGTGCAATATTTCCTGGAATGACGACCCAGGGGTACAGTGGTACCTCGGGTTACATACGCTTCAGGTTACAGACGCTTCAGGTTGCAGACTCTGCTAACCCAGAAATAGTGCTTCAGGTTAAGAACTTTGCTTCAGGATAAGAACAGAAATCGGGCTCCGGCGGTGCGGCGGCAGCAGGAGGCCCCATTAGCTAAAGTGGTGCTTCAGGTTAAGAACAGTTTCAGGTTAAGTACGGACCTCCAGAACGAATTAAGTACTTAACCCGAGGTACCACTGTACTAGGTGAAGCAAACCCATCCTCTCACTTTAGCTACACAGGACGGAGAGCTATTGGGGATGAGGCTTTGCCTACTGCTATTTCCTTTAGACGATTTCTTCCCCTCCATGCTGTGGCTTAAATACATATATGCATGATCCCATAACTTCCAAGCGTCCCTATTTTCCAGGGACAGTCCTGCATTTAAAGAAGCCATCCAAGTTTCTGATTTCATTCCCGAATGTCCCGCTATTCCTTAGGACGTCCCTATTTTCATCAGTCACGGAGTTATGCGACCACCCGAGCCAGGGAGATAAGTAACCGTACAATCTTTAGAAGACATCTGAAGGAGGCAGCCCCCTGTATAGGGAAGTTTATTATACATTTTATAATGTGTAATGCTTTTTATATATGTTGGAAGCCAATCAGATGGCTGGAGTATAATCATAATACAGTGGTACCTCGGGTTACAAACGCTTCAGGTTACAGATTCCGCTAACCTAGAAATATTACCTCGGTTTAAGAACTTTGCTTCAGGATGAGAACAGAAATTGTGCTCCGGCGGCGCGGCGGCAGCGGGAGCCCCCATTAGCTAAAGTGGTTCCTCAGGTTAAGAACAGTTTCAGGTTAAGAACGGACCTCCAGAACGAATTAAGTTCTGAACCCGAGGTACCACTGTAACAGAATAGGGGATCCCTATTTTCGTCAGAGAAATGTTGGAGGGTATGTGATCCTTGTATGCATTTGGGTGTTTGCCTGACTTGTGTTTGGGCTGATCTAAAGTTCTTCCTCATGCACAAGTATACATTTTAACACCAATGCCAGGGGTGTGGTAGCCAGTGTGGTGTAGTGGTTAAGAGCGGTAGTCTCCTAATCTGGGGAACCGGGTTTGCGTCTCCGCTCCTCCACATGCAGCTGCTGGGTGACCTTGGGCCAGTCACACTTCTGTGAAGTCTCTCAGCCCCACTCACCTCACAGAGTGTTTGTTGTGGGGGAGGAAGGGAAAGGAGACTGTTAGCCGCTTTGAGACTCCTGAAGGGGAGTGAAAGGCGGGATATCAAATCCAAACTCTTCTTCTTCTTCTTCTTCTGAAAGCAGAGGTGCCGGCTTGGGCCCAAGATTAGGTAAAAAAGGTAAAGGACTCTTGGACGGTTAAGTCCAGTCAAAGGTTACTATGGGGTTGCAGGCCGAGGGAGTTGGGGTTTGTCCGCAGACATCGTTCTGGGTCATGTGGCCAGCATAACTAAACTGCTTCTGGCGCAACGGGACACCATGACGGAAACCAGAGCGCACAGAAACAGCATTTCCCTTCCCGCCGCAGTGGTACCTATTTATCTACTTGCACTGGCATGCTTTCAGACTGCTAGGTTGGCAGAAGCTGAGACAGAGCAACGGGAGCTCACCCCATTCTGGGGATTCGAACCGCCAACCTTCTGATTGGCAAGCCCAAGAGGCTCGGTGGTTTAGACCACAGCGCCACCCGCGTTCCAGGGCCCAAGATTGGGAGGGCTCAGCATCACACAGGCAAGGTCACACGTGTGTCATGCATCTGGGATGTCACGTATGTGATACACACATATCATTGGGAGGGGGCCGAGTGCTTATCCCAGTGTTGCGCAGCGTCAATGGACGCAGCTCCTTCTCTCTCATGCTCAGGAGGTGCCTGCCATTGGTGCTGTGCTCCAACTGGCTGGGCGCTCAGCCTCCTCTGCCCCCTCAATCTTCAGGGGGCAAGAGACACCCCACCCCTAAGGAATTGGTCCAGGATAAGAGGACATAGAGACAGAGAAGCCAGCTTTGTGCCGAACCCTAAAAGGCCCCCTCCCTCTTCTTCAAAGAGTAGCACAAGGAACTTCCTGGAGCAATCGTTGGAGTCCGTTTCCCTTACACAACCTTCTCCCTGTACCAAGAAACTTTGTACTCTGCCCCTCGCTTCCCTGTAAATGAGGGCTTTTAAAATGCAGGGAAGGATTTCCGGGTCCAGTGCAAATGTCTTGGCTGCAGCCTTGTGGAATTCTCCCAGGCAATTGTTAAAGAGTGAATGAGCAGGTGTGTGCATGTTTTTTGTGTTGTATCCTGTGCCTTCCTGCCATTTCCTGCATGTTTTCTTTCTCCCCGGCTGGACTCCAGCACAGGAAAGGGGTAGAAAAATTGCGCAAGAAGTGATGTTGTGCAGTGAGGAGGAGAGTATAGAGGGTAAAAAGGGTCCCACCTGCAATATCTCCTTCCCAACACGTTCATGCAGATTGACACGAGTCGAGTTCAGAAGTCTCTCTTTGCAGGAGCTGTCTCTTTTGGATTCAAGAGTCTCACTGAAAATTCCTGGGAGATACTTCCAGACTATAACAGGCTGGATTCAAGCTGGAACTTTAGGATTGCACAATTAAAGTACAGTGGTACCTCGGGTTAAGAACTTAATTCATTCTGGAGGTCTGTTCTTAACCTGAAACTGTTCTTAACCTGAAGCACCACTTTAGCTAATGGGACCTCCCGCTGCTGCCACGCTGCCGGAGCACGATTTCTGTTCTCATCCTGAAGCAAAGTTCTTAACCCGAGGTACTATTTCTGGGTTAGCGGAGTCTGTAACCTGAAGCGTATGTAACCCAAGGTACCACTGTAGATTATAGTCACCCAGGTGCAAACCCCCTCCCCCCACCTTTTGTGGTTTGGAAAAAGCATGGAAAAGCAACCTCTCAGGAAGGCATTCATAATTGGTTGTATGTTTTGTCCTGTGGGACTGCTGGGGTGGGAGGGTGGAGTCGATCAGGAAGAGGAACATGGTTGAGATGAGTTAACCTCCCATCGTCTTTCCACCCTGTAGTTGCTTTGACAAAGAATACAATTACTTATTCAGAAGCGATTCCCTCAGTGCTCGGTGGGGTTACTGAGTGTGTTTAGGGTGTTGGTTGAATTTGGGGGTATGTGTGAAATTGCAATTTAATGGTGAATCTACCTAATAGGCTCTTTCTGAAACAATGCAAGAACTGAATCACACCCGCTTTTTGAAATCCACAGCCCTCCCAATTTTGCAATGCAGTTCTCCAGCCAAGTAGTGTATTTAAATTTGCACAAACTGGGATAAAGTGTGCATAAAATGCTTATGTTAGTTAAAAATAACATACAGAATTGCATTATATCGGGGACAATTGCTTTGTCTCGCCAGAGTGGTGCATGCTCTTGTTATCTCCCGCTTGGACTACTGCAGTGCGCTCTACGTGGGGCTACCTTTGAAGGTGACCCAGAAACTACAACTAATCCAGAATGCGGGAACTAGACTGGTGACTGGGGGCGGCCGCCGAGACCACATAACACCGGTCTTGAAAGACCTACATTGGCTCCCAGTACGTTTCCGAGCACAGTTCAAAGTGTTGGTGCTGACCTTTAAAGCCCTAAACGGCCTCAGCCCAGTATACCTGAAGGAGCGTCTCCACCCCCATTGTTCTGCCCAGACGCTGAGGTCCAGCGCTGAGGGCCTTCTGGCGGTTCCCTCATTGCGAGAAGCCAAGTTACAGGGAACCAGGCAGAGGGCCTTCTCGGTGGTGGCGCCCGCCCTGTGGAACGCCCTCCCATCAGATGTCAAAGAGATAAACAACTACCTGACACTCAGACGCCATCTTAAGGCAGCCCTGTTCAGGGAAGTTTTTAATGTATGACATATTAGTGTATTTTGGTCTTTGTGGAAGCCGCCCAGACTGGCTGGGGAAACCCAGTCAGTCTGGGCGGGGTACAAATAAATTATTATTATTATTATTATTATTATTATTATTATTATTATTATTTGCAGAATGTATCCATTTTAGGAGAAATTTGCTCTGAAATGCAGATGAATTTACATGAGGACTTTAAAATAAATAAATCATAGACTGATGTGGAAATATAGAGAACTGTACAAAAATGAGAAACTCAAAGAACCCATATTTTAGAAAGCGACTTAAAAGACAGTGCCCATTGGCAGAGAACTGTTCCCCACAACAGCTTTTAAGTACTTGCGTTCATTTCCTTCCAACTCATATTCTTATTTCTAACGCAACCTGACTGACTGTCTGGATCACACAGTTCCCATGCAGCTGTGCACTCATACCATAAACACAAAAGTAAAGAGAGGGAGGGAGAGAAAGCAAATAAATCAGGAATAAAGTAATGTTGAGTCTCCAAGCAATTCTGCACAGCTGCCCATCTGTCCTGCCTGGGCTGGTCCAGGAATTCGTGTTTTACTTCCTTATAGAATAAATAAAGGCAAGGATGCATTTCATATCCTGGATATGATATATCGCCTGTAGCTCTCATATCAAAAAAGTCCGCTGTAGTCACTGAGCACATGGAACCAGTACAGTGGTACCTCAGGTTAAGTACTTAATTCGTTCCGGAGGTCCGTACTTAACCTGAAACTGTTCTTAACCTGAAGCACCACTTTAGCTAATGGGGCCTCCTGCTGCCGCTGCGCTGCTGGAGCATGATTTCTGTTCTCATCCTGAAGCCAAGTTCTTAACCTGAAGCACTATTTCTGGGTTAGCAGAGTCTGTAACCTGAAGTGTATGTAACCTGAAGCGTATGTAACCTGAGGTACCACTGTAAATTGATTTTCTATTTATTTGTTAACAGTGTTGATACGCTTCCCTTTAACAAAGCTATCTGCATCACTTAAAATAGCAATTAAAACATATAAGAATGCTATAAGAATGAGAAAAACAATATAATAGGGCTTGGGGGGTATGAATTCATCTCTTTGGTGCGTTCTGGCACCTCCGTGGCGTTCTGGCATGACGCTCAGGACTTCACGACAGCTTTGGCTGGGTGTTCCCCCTAAAAAAAGGTCAAAAGGGCACCTCTTTTTCTAGAAAAAAAAGTTCTGAATATAATACAACATAAAAGCTCTGGGGAAATAAAAAGCTTTTTCACTGCCACCAAAGGAATCACAAAGAAGGTGCAGGGGAGAATTTTTCTCTTCACACCACGCCAGGAAAGCTTCTCCTGTTGAATTTCTGCCTATCACAAAGTCGGGAACACTTGTACAAAACAAGGGGAGGAATTAGGCAAACTTCATTTTATTATCATTATTCAGTCTTGTGTGTTCTGTTGGGAAATAAAACATTTCACGGAGCAATCGTAAACACCTTGCTCAGAGTTTCGGCGTTCAGTGGAATTTACTCCCAAGTTAGTACGCATAGAATTGCAGTCTACTGTGACCAGGGTGGAACCCTAGTTCAAAATAAAATCTCAAAGAACCAGGACTTTCTGAATGAGACCTTCTCCACACAATACACACCTACTTCCTGTTTATACAAAAGACATAAATCTATTAGTGCTTTAAAAAACTTTTGAATAACGTTTCGATTGTATGTACAATCTTGCCATTCCTTTATTACCCAACGGTCTGTTTTATGTTCTTGCAAAACTGCTTACTGACTAAGTCCAGAAGGAGCAGTTATCAGCTTGGATGATTTGACCACCACTTCCTTGTAGGGAAACAGCCAGTGACGATCTTGGGAAGCTGAAAAAGTTGCCTGCCACAGCAGAATAACTCTGCAGTTACACTTGACTTCAGCGAAGAGCGTTCCCTGTCTCCAGGTAGGTGGCATAGGACAACATTATCTCTCTTTCAATGCTACAGGGTTATTTTGTCCAATTGTTTAGAAGTTCTTTAAGAGTTGACTTGGAAATGTTCTTATCTCCAGGGAAGGCAAGATAAAAGCAATGGAGAAAAATAAAATTACTGGAAGACAAACATAAAATTTTTGAAAGCAAAACCAGAGCTTCTAATCATTTCTGTTTAGACATATACCTACTGTATACAGGTTAATTTTATTAACAGAAAGTCCCAAATTGGCTGTCCCAAGTGTGCTTCCAGACGGGTATTTATTATGGAATGGGTGTCTGTCATCATCAAAAATGCCAGCCTGTGTTTCCCCTGCATAGAACCAGAACTTACCATTTTCAGGGGAAACCCAATGTTGTTCTTGTTTTTTTAAAAAATCCAACTTGGTGCCAGCTTCAACTCTGCAATATCTCAACAACTCGTTTATGGTATTAGGCTACCTTCTCAAAGCACTCCAATTTGTTTTACAAGATAAGCAAATTTGAATTATACCTTTGCCTGGTTTTCCTAATATATTCAAGTTGCAGCAGCGGGGCGTTTGGTAAATATGGAAGGGGTTGTGAGAGACCTCAGAATTGTGGAAAGGAGAGCTGACAAAGTAGGCAATGGTGTGGATAAGACTGGCTTGCCAATCCCACAGAGCTGAAGTCACACCTATTCTGTCCCTCACATTTTAGTGGGACTTCATTGTGACTGACATCTGACAGACTATGTCTGCAGGGAGTAAACCAAATTTACTAGAATAATAGCTAGAATAGAGATAGACTTGTAACCATTCAAACAGCAAACGTACTAAGGTGCCATGTGCAAGACAAAGCCACCATTTTTACAGTATCTCCAGGCTTTTACTAGCTATTATTCTAGTAAATTTGGTTTTATACTCATAAGCCAGTTTGTGGTGGTGTTGTTTTGTTGTATTATCATTACTGTCACCACATTTGATACTTTGTGTATACAGTGGTACCTCGGGTTACATATGCTTCAGGTTACATACGTTTCAGGTTACAGACTCCGCTAACCCAGAAATAGTGCTTCAGGTTAAGAATTTTGCTTCAGGATAAGAACAGAAATCGGGCTCCGGCAGCGCAGCGGCAGCAGGAGGCCCCATTAGCCAAAGTGGAGCTTCAGGTTAAGAACAGTTTCAGGTTAAGAACGGACCTCAGGAACGAATTACTGTATGTACTTTACCTGAGGTACCACTATATACTTTGCAGGGAGGGGTGGCATAATATTTATTGAGGCAGAGGTACCCCTGTGTAGATGAGGGGGTTACTTGAGATGTCCTTTCTATTGAGCAAGCAGGATGATTTTGTGCTCAAAATGGTATCCGAGTCATAATACATCAGGGCTGCCATACGTCCTGAGCGGGGAGGCAATTTCCCCAAAAAACTCAACTACTCTGAGGTCGATTGCCTGAAAAAAGCTCACCAACTTGTAGAAATATGTTACAGATAGGTAGCCATGTTGGTCTGCCATAGTCAAAACAAAAAAAATTTCTTCCAGTAGAACCTTAAAGACCAACTAAGTTAGTTCTTGGTATGAGCTTTCGTGTGCATGCACACTTCTTCAGATACAGTGTGCATGCACACGAAAGCTCATACCAAGAACTAACTTAGTTGGTCTTTAAGGTGCTACTGGAAGAATTTTTTTTGTTTTGTAGAAATATGGCAGCCTTATAATACATGATCTCGTTTTCAATGCTGTTTGCTTCAGCAAAGGTTTTGGGCTGCTTAGTTTCCAATATATGCAGGCCGGGTAGTTTCTGCTGAAATCCTGTAACTTTGTTTACAATATTTTGTTGTGGGGGTGTTGTCCTGCTTATATTGTGTTGAATAAAGTGAGTAGCACAGTCAGTAGAGCATGAGACTCTTCATCTCAGAGTTGTGCGTTCAAGCCCCACTTTGGGCAAAAGATTCTTACATTGCAGGGGGTTGGACTAGATGACCACAGTGGTCCCTTCCAACTCTACAGCTCTATGATTTTATAATTCTCAGTTCAAGAGGGCCCCTCCAGATGGCAATAATGCAATAACACTGAGAAAGCAACAGGTTTTTTTGCAGGCTTTCCCCCCTTCTTAAACTTTTCTCCCTGGTTGTAAGAAACGCTGCTGTTTTTAAATGTTGATATTATTCTGCATAGACCACTGTTTTCCAAGACTCGCTAGGCTGCTATGAGGCTGGTTGAATGAAACACAAATCAGTCATCCTTTGACCTTTCAATAATAATACAGTGGTACCTTGGGTTACATACGCTTCAGGCTACATACGCTTCAGGTTACAGACTCCGCTAACCCAGAAATAGTGCTTCAGGTTAAGAACTTTGCTTCAGAATGAGAACAAAAATTGTGCTCCGGCGGCGCGGCAGCAGCAGGAGGTCCCATTAGCTAAAGTGGTGCTTCAGGTTAAGAACAGTTTCAGGTTAAGAATGCACCCCTAGAACGAATTAAATACTTAACCCAAGGTACCACTGTAATAATAATTTATTATTTATACCCCGCCCATCTGACTGGGCTTCCCCAGCCACTCTGGGCGGCTTCCAACAGAATATTAATTTGCAATAATCTATTAAACATTAGAAGCTTCCCTAAACAGGGCTGCCTTCAGATGTCTTCTAAAAGTCTGGTAGTTGTTTTTCTCTTTGACATCTGGTGGGAGGGCATTCCACAGGGCGGGCGCCACCACCGAGAAGGCCCTCTGCCTGGTTCCCTGTAACTTGGCTTCTCACAGCGAGGTAACCGCCAGAAGGCCCTCGGAGCTGGACCTCAGTGTCCGGCAGAACGATGCGGGCAGAGACGCTCCTTCAGGTATACTGGACCGAGGTCGTCCAGTTTCCTAGTGGGAATTTTTGGACAAGGGAAAACCATTTCCACCTCTGTATGACCAGTTCCACCTGCCAAAATGTCCCTTTGGGGCACAGCTATGAAACATGCAGGAGTCCTGCTGTCTGCTCAAGCATGCTTACGGTATTTCGTCTTGTTTCTTCATTGCCATTTTCCTTTCCATGGTTCTGCACATTTTCAGTTTAGCTCCTGGGTCCCCCACCCTCAACCCCGCCTTCAAGCTGAAAGCAGGCTATTATTTCCCTTCTTTTGAAATCTCCTTCGCACAGCCTCTTCTCTGGGCGTGCGAATTGCCTCATTCATTTTGCCTACCTCTTTCTTTCATTCAAAACCTTGGAGAGAGTTCAGTCTCTCTTCCACAGCCGCATTGCCTCTGCAACCATTTATTTTCCTGATTTCTTTTCCCACCTGTGGTTTCTCCTTATCCTTTTCAAATCTCAATCTTTTATTTGTTCCCCCTCCTCTTTGAACCGTCAGTCCTTTTGATCACAATATCCTAAGAATGTGTGAGGATTTTGTCCGTCCTGCATTAAGACCGGATTCACCAGACCAGGGGGTGCCTTTGGGGGCCTGGGGGGGGGCAAAGCCCCCAAATGTTCATGGAAAGGGCCAGGGCCCCTCCTCCCGCCATGTGACATCACACATGTATGCTGGGCCACACGTGCGCCAGACTAATTCTTAACATCCCCTAGTTGTTGCTTTAGCTGACACATCCTTAAGGACTGTTTCATACATCTGTCTGTTGCATAAATTCTCAGCACTTGATTTTTTTACACCCATTCACACTATTGTTAATTAACTAACTAACTACCATACTTTTCCGTGTATAAGACTAGATTTCCCCCCTGTAAAATAAGATTAGAAATTGGGGGGGGGGCTCTTGTAAACAGGGGCAATCCTCCCCCCATTTTCTTAAATTGGAGCCCTCAAAAGTAGGGGGCGTCTTATACATGGGGGTGTCTTATACACAGAAAAATATGGTAACTAGTTTTGTATACTGCCCCCAGGGCCCTCTTAAGTATATCTGCCGCTGTGGTGCAAAGATCTCTCTGGTGCCCCTCTCCCCATTTCCCAGAGTTGTTTACCTTTTTTAAGGGGGCAACCCCAAAGTTGTTGCCCTTTTTTAGGAAAGGTTTTCCAGAGTTGTTGACCTTTTTTTTTAGGGAGCAGACACTTGCTTACACATTATCTCTGCTTGGGAAAAGAAAACAGAAAACCTAAACAAACTTTTTTTAAAACAAAAAAAAATTCCTTCCAGTAGCACCTTAAAGACCAACTAAGTTAGTTCTTGGTATGAGCTTTCGTGTGCATGCACACTTCTTCAGATACACAGATGTATGAAGAAGTCTGCATGCACCCGAAAGCTCATACCAAGAACTAACTTAGTTGGTCTTTAAGGTGCTACTGGAAGGAATTTTTTTTTTGTTTTGACTATGGCAGACCAACACGGCTACCTATCTGTAACTGAAACTTTTTTTAGTTGCTCATTTATTAACAAGGCACCTATATACACACTTATATAGTCTCAAATGCATGTGGGCCAGCCAAAATCTGACAAATCACTCATTATCTTAAATTGTCCAAGCAAAATGGCATAGCTTAACCTGGCAACAAAAGGAGAAAACTTAGATATAGCTCAGTGTTATGTACTGAGCTGAATCCTAGACCAATAGGATTCAGAATTCAGCAGTCTGATTGGTCCGCAGGAGCCACCCAATCCAGCTCCAAGTGGAAGTGAATCAGCGACCTGATTGGCCTGCAGGAGCAGCCAATCTGGCTCCTGGATGAAGTGAATCAGCAACCTGATTGGCCTGCAGGAGCAGCCAATAAAGAATGGGGGGAAATTATAATTTATTTAGGAGACCATTGTAAGCAGATGGAAACATTAGCAGGACTGGACCATAAAGAAGGCTGATCACCGAAGAATTGATGCTTTTGAATTATGGTGCTGGAGCAGACTCTTGAGAGTCTCATGGACTGCAAGAAGATCAAACCTATCCATTGTTAAGGAAATCAGCCCTGAGTGCTCACTGGAAGGACAGATTGTGAAGCTGAGACTCCAAGACTTTGGCCACCTCATGAGAAGAGAAGACTCCCTGGAAAAGACCCTGATGTTGGCAAAGATGGAGGGCACAAGGAGAAGGGGACGACAGAGGACGAGATGGTTGGAGAGTGTTCTCAAAGCTACCAGCATGAGTTTGACTAAACTGTGGGAGGCAGTGGAAGACAGGAGTGCCTGGCGTGCTCTGGTCCATGGGGTCACAAAGAGTCGAACACGACTAAACGACTAAACAACAACAAAAATAACACTTGTAATGTAGCAAATATTATGAACAATGTGGAGAGATACAAAATATGGATTATGAAACATGAGCCTGACCAAACTGCGGGAGGCAGTGGAAGACAGGAGTGCCTGGCGTGCTCTGGTCCATGGGGTCACGAAGAGTCGGACACGACTAAACGACTAAACAACAACAACACACACTCGAAAAGGTTGACAACAGGACCTATGGAGGGGATGGAAGTCTGGAGACTCAGAGAAATCTCTAAATATGGATTTGTAATTTTATTGTTATAACTCTACACTTGTAAAATCAAATAAATTTATTATTATTATTATTGGTATTATTGTTATTATTAAAAATCAGGATGATGGTTGATTGCATTTAACAATTTTTTTTTGGTCCTCTTTCTTTTCTCAGCCATCGTTGCAATGAACACTCAGGCGGTGATCATGAACCAGCCGCAGGTTGTGCTTGCCCAACACCAAAGCCCTCAATGGCAGACGGACTTAATGGACTGTTGTGGTGACTGCGGAGTGTGTAAGTGACCTTTGAGTTTGTCAAATGAGTTTGTCATTGAGTTTTGTGCCGGACAGAATGCCATTCCAGGCCACAAGCTCAGTGGCGTAGCGTGGGTTGTCAGCACCCGGGGCAAGGCAAGTAATTTGTGCCCCCTAACCCGTGGATTTGCGCCCCCTAACCCCCAGATGTTGCGCCCGGTGTGGCCAGCCCCCCCCTGCACCCCCCACGCTACGCCACTGCACAAGCTTCTTACGATGAGAACAGCAACTCTTTCCTGCCATTTCCGGCTGTTTACCAAGGGAAAGGCTCGCCAGGTCGGGCATGGCAGAATAAATATGCACTCCACACAGATGTTGCGCTATTCTTATTGTCCTTTGTACTTTGATTGCTATCAACAAACTCCAGCCATCTGTAGTTCTTCTCCAATGAAGACACTCTGTTGCTGTTGCAAGAAGGGCTTTTACACTCACCAGAAGCTTACCTCTGCCCTTGCTGGTTATATAATAATAATAATAATAATAATAATAATAATAATAATAATAATAATAATAATAATAATAATAATAAATTTATACCCCGCCCATCTGGCTGGGTTTCCCCAGCCACTCTGGGCGGCTTCCAACTGAATATTAAAAACAGTACAGCATCAGACATTAAAAACTTCCCTAAAGAGGGCGGCCTTCAGTTGTCTTTTAAAAGTAAAATAGTTGTTTATTGTTTTGACATCTTCTGGGAGGGCGTTCCACAGGACAGACGCCCACTACCGAGAAGGCCCTCTGCCTGGTTCCCTGTAACCTTACTTCTCGCAATGAGGGAACCGCCAGAAGGCCCTCGGCGCTGGATCTCAGTGTCCGGGCTGAACGATGGGGGTGGAGACGCTCCTTCAGGTATACTGGACCAAGGCCGTTTAGGGCTTTAAAGGTCAGCACCAACACTTTGAATTGTGCTCGGAAACATACTGGGAGCCAATGCAGATCTCTCAGAACCGGTGTTCTGTTGTCCCGGCGGCCACTCCCAGTCACCAGTCTAGCTGCCGCATTCTGGATTAATTGCAGTTTCCGGGTCACCTTCAAAGGTAGCCCCAAGTAGAGCGCGTTGCAGTAGTCCAAGCATGAGATAACTACAGCATGCACCACTCTGGCGAGACAGTCCACGGGGAGGTAGGGTCTTAGCCTGCGTACCAGGTGGAGCTGGTAGACAGCTGCCCTGGACACAGAATTAACCTGTGCCTCCATGGACAGCTGTGAGGCCAAAACGACTCCCAGGCTACGCACCTGGTCCTTCAGGGGCACAGTTACCCCATTCAGGACCAGTCAATCCCCCACCCCCGCCCGCCCCTTTTCCCCAAAAAACAGTACTTCTGTCTTGTCAGGATTCAACCTCAATCTGTTAGCTGCCATCCATCCTCCAACAGCCTCCAGGCACTCACACAGGACCTTCACCGCCTTCACTGGTTCTGATTTAAAGGAGAGGTAGAGCTGGGTGTCATCTGCATACTGATGAACACCCAGCCCAAACCCCCTGATGATCTCTCCCAGCGGCTTCATATAGATATTAAAAAGCATGGGGGAGAGGACGGAACCCTGAGGCACCCCACAAGTGAGAGCCCAGGGGTCTGAACACTCATCCCCCCCCACCACTTTCTGGACACGGCCCAGGAGAAAGGAGCGG
Organism: Podarcis melisellensis; assembly: GCF_964234715.1. Taxonomy (NCBI): domain Eukaryota; kingdom Metazoa; phylum Chordata; class Lepidosauria; order Squamata; family Lacertidae; genus Podarcis; species Podarcis melisellensis. The sequence goes on along the minus strand of NC_138541.1, from coordinate 13,117,984 downwards.
AACCACCGTATAACAGTGCCCCCAGCTCCCAGCCCTTCTAGACGGTCCAGAAGGATGTTATGGTCGATGGTGTCAAAGGCCGCTGAGAGATCCAGCAGAACTAGGAAACAGCTCTCACCTTTGTCCCTAGCCCGCCGGAGATCATCAACCAGCGCGACCAAGGCAGTTTCAGTCCCATGGTGAGGCCTGAATCCTGATTGGAAGGGATCCAAATGGTCCGCATCCTCCAGGTGTGCTTGGAGTTGTTTGGCAACCACCCGCTCAATCACCTTGCCCAAGAATGGTAAATTTGAGACTGGGCGATAGTTAGCCAAATTGGCTGGGTCTAAAGATGTTTTTTTAAGAAGCGGTTTAATGACCCGGACGGTCGCCAGATTCTGTGTACAGATCTGTAGGCACAGACCATATCCCAACTCAAACTAGTTCCTTAAGAAAATCCCCAAACTCGCTTCCATGGGTGACTCTGGGTCATCTCTCTGTGGTAGCTTATCTTATAGTTTTAAGTGTCTATAAGCTTATCGCATTTATAAATTTTAAATTTATTGTTGCACATTGTTTGAAATGTTTGTTTTCCTTCTGGGATTGTATCCCCAAGTGTGTTTTATAAGCTGGTCTCCGACTGTAATAAATTATCTCTGCGTTGCTGCAGTTTTGCAGACGGGCTTCACATCAGATGGGCAAATCAGGACTAGACCTACCCAATCTACACTGGAATGGGGGATCTCAGGCCCAGGGGGCAAATGCAGCCTCTCTGTCTGCCCCTTGGGACTCTCCCCAGGGTACACACCCTCCCCAGATCACACCCCTTGCTGGCCTTGCTCCACACCCTCGTGGAACACCCTTATCTGACTAAAATGTGTCCTCAACTCTGATTCCCTGGACGGAGGATAGAGAGTTGTGTGGAGAACATAACCTACTATACATAGTTAAAATTTACATCCAGTGCTCCACCCACTTTTACCCCTGGCCCCGCCCACCGCTGTCATGTGACCCACAGAAAGTTTCCCCAGTGGGAGTGCAGCCTTGAAAAAGACAGGAACTCCATCAAAGAAAAGGAAAGCAGTACCTATCCTCTGCTTGATTATTTCTGCCACTCTCTCAAATTCTCCATGCTAATCTGTCACAGACAATAATAAAACTTGAAACCCTTGCTATCGCTTAGGCCCCATCTGCACTGTACATTGAAAGCAGGATCATACCACTTCAAACAGCCACGGCTTCCTGCAGAGAATCCTGGGGACTGTAGTTTGTTCAGGGTGCTGAGACTTGTTAGGGGTCCCCTGTTCCCCTCAGAGAGCGGCAGTTCCAGTGCTGGATTTACGTACTGTATAAGCTACACAAGCTATAGCTTAGGGCCCCACTCTTTTGGGGGCCCCGAAAAAATTAAAGGGGAAAAACCTGGATGTACATTTCCAAAATAGAAGATAAAAAATATGTAAAATAAAACCTACATACAGCAACAGTGTATTGTGTTGTGTAGGCTCCTATGATGTAAGTAATGGGCCCCGCCTGCTAGCCTGCTCCCTAAAATATCACTGGTTTGCTCATTTCTATATATAGGGTGCCTACATTCTGCATGGACTGGTTGCAGGGCAACATGTGCAAATGGTTTTAGATACCTATTAGGTACTTAAATTACCATATAGCATATATTCAATACAAAAAACAGTGACAATTTGTTGTTGACAAAGGACAGCTGGACATATAAAGGGCCCCATTACCTTCAGTAGCTTAGGGCCTCATCAAACGTAAATCCGGCCCTGGATCAGGCCAATAATTCCCTGAGAAGAAAGATGGATTGTTATACCACTCTAAGAACTGTAGTTCTGTAAGGCAATATAGACAAATATTCACAAAGGGCAGGCCCTCTAAGAACTTTTGCTAGAACCTGTGATGCTTCATAAGGCTTATCCAGTACTCTAGTTGTGGCTAACCTTCGCCTTGCTTCCACTCTCCCGAGTGACCTCCAAGAGAGGCATTTCATGTCTGTTCTGTCTCTATCCAGGCCTCTGTGGGCTGTTTTGCCCCCTTATTTTGGGATGCCAGATAGCATCGGCTATGGATGAATGCTGCCTCTGTGGCTCAAGCATGGCAATGAGGTCTGTCTACCGGACAAAATATGGGATCCCGGTAAGTGTGTGAACTTGAATCCTGTGCACACGTACGGAAGAGGAACTCTCAGCTTGGATACTGGATGGTGGATCGCAACCTAATGGAAGTTGGACGTGCTTGGATTAGACCAGTCACTCCCAAACTCGGCCCTCCAGCTGTTTTGGGACTACAACTCCCATCATCCCTAGCTAACAGGACCAGTGGTCAGGGATGATGGGAACTGTAGTTCCAAAACAGCTGGAGGGCCGAGTTTCGGGGTGCCTGAATTAGACCATTGGGCCATCTGGCTCAGTGTCATCTACAGTGGCCCTCCCAGGGTTTCAGGTAGGAAATCTTCCCCAGTCCTACCTGGAGATGCTGAGGATTGAATCTTCTGCATGCAAAGCAGGTGTTTTACTTCACTGTCCTGAGGTCCTTTCACCCTGAAAAAGTGGCAGCAGTGATTCTGCTCTCCTCTGAGCCAGTGTGACATAAAATGCATCTGAGGATGTCCTGACACAACGTCCTTCCAGATTCATTATTTTTTGGGACAGAGGGTTCCTTGGGAGCAGCTCTGTTTCCCATCACCACAGCAACACCTGGAAGGAGATCATGCCATGAGGCCATGGCCTTCCTCAGGTGCATGGTGGGGCAATGAAGGGGAATGCAAGGAGGACTGGTGCCACCACATTTTCATGGTGGAAAAATCCGTTCTTTAAAAAAGCGAGTGGGGGGGGGGGACTTAAAAAGTGAAGAAAGAGGGGTGTGTTGGTTTTGCAGTAATGAGTTACGTGCAAATGTATGTACAGTGGAACCTTGGTTCTTGAATGGCTTAGTTGACGAACAAATCAGCTCCCGAATGCTGGAAATCTGCAGGTAAGTGTTCTGGTTTTTGAACATTTTTTGGAAGCCGAATGTCCGACGCAGCTTTTGCTTGAGTGCAGGAAGCTCCTGAAGCCAATTGGAAGCTGCGCCTTGGTTTTCAAATGGTTTCAGGAGTTGAACTGACTTCTGGAACGGATTAAGTTTGAGAACCAAGGTTTAGGGAAGTTTTTAATGACTGATGTTTTAATGTATTTTTAATCTTTTGTTGGAAGCTGCCTAGAGTGGTTGGGGAAACCTAGCCAGTTGGGTGGGGTATAAATAATAAATTATTATTATAATATGATTACTCCACTGTAATGGTTGCATCTCCCTGTTAATGGGTGGTTAACCCTAAGTCCCCTTGCGAGTTTTCTTCTGCTGTGTGTTTTCTCTTCCCACAACAATAATGGCACCTGAAAATGCTCTTCTACTCAACAGGGATCTCTCCTGGGGGACTTCTGTGCTATGTGGTTCTGCCCTCATTGTGCCCTTTGCCAACTCAAGAGGGACATCAACAAAAGAAAAGACATGGGGATCTTCTAAGAAGGTTGGTTTCATTTACAGTGTTAAATCATTTGTTGTTGTTGTTGTTTAGTCATGTCCGACTCTTCGTGACCCCATGGACCAGAGCACGCCAGGCACTCCTGTCTTCCACTGCCTCCCGCAGTTTGGTCAAACTCATGCTGGTAGCTTCCAGAACACTGTCCAACCATCTTGTCCTCTGCCGTTCCCTTCTCCCTGTGCCCTCCATCTTCCCTCCATCTTCCTCAACATCAGGGTCTTTTCCAGGGAGTCTTCTCCTCTCATGAGGTGGCCAAAGTCTTGGAGCCTCAGCTTCATGATCTGTCCTTCCAGTGAGCACTCAGGGCTGATTTCCATGGGACTCTCAAGGGTCTCCTCCAGCACCATAATTAAAAAGCATCCATTCTTCGGCGATCAGCCTTCTTTATGGTCCAGCTCTCACTTCCATAGAATTGTAGAGTTGGAAGAGACCCTGAGGACCTCCTTTTATCTTTGTATATAAATTTTTTATTAGTTTTTTAACATATCATTTTCAAATAATTAAAGATCCTTTTTCATTTTATACAATTATTTTTGGACTTCCATCTATCACATCTGAAAATTTTCCAATCTAATCACTTAGCATACATTTCTTACTTTCGTTATTGCTTTTAAATCTCACAACTGATCTCTTTTCATTCTCTATTTTGCAATATTTCATAGATTTCTCCTTACAAAACTTCTTGTAGTCCTACTAGCGTAATTTGTTGATTACAGTTGCTCTTCAAATAGTTCATCTATTTCTTCCAATCTTCTGTAGGTCTCTGGTCCCGCTGGTTTCGAATCCTTCCAGTCATTGTGTCTAATTCTGCGTAGTCCATTGATTTTTGTCATTCTTCTTTTGTCGTGATTTCTTCTTGCTTCCATTTCTGGGCTAAGACCCTGAGGACCTCCTCGTCCTCCACCCCAATGAAGGTGTCCCTTACGGGGATCAAACCTGCAACCTTGGTGTTGTCAGCACCATGCTGTAACAAACTGATCTGCTTATAAATGTTAACTATACAGGAGGAATGGGAGACATTTTTGAGTGCAGGGGTCCTTTCCCCTCTGGGCAACACTCACATGTCAGAGTTGTGCTGGGCTAGAAGCAAAATATCAAAACAGATATTTTGGCTTGGTCAGAGGGAAAAGTGGCTAGAGTGGCAAATGCAAATCTTACCTTTGCCCAGTAGTCTAATTTCAAGACACCTCTCTCTATCCTCCGTCCAGGCAAGGAAGGTTCGTTATTAATCTTCAAAGACAAAGTCCAGCTAGGCAAAAACAGTCAAGATGGGAGAGGGGCAGAGCTGCTGGGATTGTGGCCTGGGGCGTAGGAATGGACTGGAGAAGGGGCATGGCCTGGGGTGGGTCCCAAGTGTCAGGTAGAGGCCTAGACTTGAGGTTCCACAGTCCTGCCATCAAGTACGCCATTGAGAAGGAAGACTGGTGTACACAGGTTCCTTGCAATATACAAATCACTTACAAACAAGCTTGCCCTCCACCCATGACCCATCTCCTACGGACAGCTGCATGGCGAATGTAAATGGTGTTGATTTTGATGCAATTTCCTTGAATGGTTAGTAGGTAAAAAGGTAAAGGACCCCTGGACGGTGAAGTCCAGTCAAAGACAACTATGGGGTTGCGGCGCTCATCTCGCTTTCAGGCTGAGGGAGCCGGTGTTTGTCTGCAGACAGCTTTCCGGGTCATGTGGCCAGCATGACTAAACCACTTCTGGCGCAATGGGACACCGTGAGGGAAACCAAAGTGCAGTGATGCCTCGCAAGACAAAAAGAATCCGTTCTGCGAGTCTCTTCGTCTTGCGTTTTTTTCGTCTTGCAAAGCAAGCCCATTAGCGGCTTAGCGGATTAGCGCTATTAGCGGCTTAGCGGATCAGCTGATAAGCGGCTTAGCGGATCAGCTGATAAGCGGCTTAGCGGATCAGCTGATAAGCGGCTTAGCGGCTTGGGAAAAAGGGGGGAGGGGGGAAAAACCGCAGGAACTCGCAAGACATTTTCGTCTTGCGAAGCAAGCCCATAGGAAATTCGTTTTGCGAAGCACCTCCAAAACGGAAAACCCTTTCGTCTAGCAGGTTTTCCGTCTTGCGAGGCATTCATCTTGCGGGGCACCACTGTGCATGGAAACACCATTTACCTTCCCACTGCGGTGGTACCTATTTATCTACTTGCACTGGTGTGGTTTCAAACTGCTAGATTGGCAGAAGCTGGGACAGAACAACGGGAGCTAACCACCATTGAGCGGATTTGAACTTCTGATCGGCAAGCCCAAGAGGCTCAGTGGTTTAGACCACAGCGCCACCTGTGGCATTATCACATTTCCCCAAGCAAACCACTTTAAAAAGCAGCTGCAGGATTGGGACTACAAGAAGGGCAGAGGCTTTTTAAAACCCTTTAACACCACTTCATGGTCCCAGTGAAAACCATTACCCAAAGCTGCTGCTCTGCTTCTTCTTCTTCTTCTAGTAGTAGTAGTGGTGGTGTGTATCATTTGGCCTTAACATTTGCTTGTTTATATTTATATAGTGTGTTTTTCTGCCGCAGGGTCCTCAGAGTGGTTTGCCACAGAACAAAACAGTTGCCCATGAAATGCATGGGAATGTCTTCTCTCAGCTCTGCTCTGAGTGACTGGTGTTTTCTCCCTTCTCTTTCAGATTTGCACACATTCAACAAGAGAGGGTCCGGAAGTCCTTTCTTCTCATTGCCATCACCCTTCATAATCAAGTCAAACATTGCTTGGCCCATATTATAATCTCTGAAAGATGATGCCTTAGACCTAATATTATGGAAAAGCATATAGCTTTTTAGAATACATAAATATTTAGGTAATTTTGCTACTGGAAATTTGTTAAAGAATTAATAAAAAGGAGCCTTGTGCTGTGTATGTCACCCACAATGTTTCTTGGAATGAAGATGTAGTAATAAACGAAAATCTGCCCTTATTCCCTTATGGGAGACACAAGAGCCCTTATAGAGTCCTTTGCAGGTTCTCCATTGGTCGGAGAAAATAACAGAGGCCAACCAGAGAATATTGAGAAGCAAAGCAGCTAGTAAGCCTGATCTTTATTGAACTGTTGCAACAGGGTGCCTCCTTCACACGCAGGAGAAGGAGGAGGACCCAGAACCCAAGTGTGCCCACCCTTATATAGACATTTTAAATTGCCCACCCTGGAGTCCAAGACTACCCCCCAGAAACATCATACATACATCACAGAAGTGGTGTAGCTCAAGACCACCCCCCATACACAGCATACCTACATCACAGAAAGGGGTGGTCTACAACAGAAATCTGAGTGCGTTGTTTACCTCCTGTCTGCCAGGTTACCTGTTAATGCTTACTTGATTGGATACCCTGGGGAGCCTGGCCAGTATTTTGTAATGATAAATACTTAGTGCCTAAGCCAGGTCACAGGCTCACCCTATTCATACACAGACATACCCTTAAGACAGGATTTGTGAAGGAAAAGACAATGGGGAGGTTATTCCATTTTCCTTTGACTTTGCAGAGAAAACATTTGGTCAGTTTGGGAGCCAAAATGGCTTCCTGGCTGTTTTCCTGTGCTGCTTCAGACATGTGGTTTATATATTTATGTACGTGTTTGCTTGGTACATTTATGAACATTTATTATATATACAAGACATTAATTTTTTTTATATTTCAGATGGATCTACACATAGGAAAGACAGAACTCTCAATAACATTGCAAAAGTAAAGGCAACAAAATCCCTGCACCCAACCCATGAGAATCACTGGGATTTTATCTCCCATTTGATTATTTTAAACACAATTTCTTTTCTTGTTAACTGAGAGATTAATGAAAAAATGGAGTTGGCGAAAATACAGGGCTACTGTGCTACTACATAGTAAGAATAGCCAGAACAAGGACACAATCATTTATATTGCTTTTATTTTCTTTCAGCCTAATTACATGGTCTAACAAGAACATAGGTAGCTGCCTTTCTCCAGTTACTTGACAAAATATCAATTTTGGGTGTGGCGCAAGGTGTCTGCTTTTCAGTTACAAGGAAGTTCGCTTTAGGCTGTGAATGCTTTTAATTGCCCTGAAAACTTTGGTTTACACTTTAATGCCCATTGGTGATATCTGAACTCATTTCAGCCTGACTTCAGGCCTGGTTTGGGGACCAAAATTGCTTTGGTCACTCTTATTAGGTAGTGGGTGGACATAGCAGACGACACAGAGATTTCTCCAAGTAGTTCTTTATAAGTAAGCTGGAACTGAAAGCAATGACAAACCTAGACAGAATCTTAAAAAGCAGAGACATCACCTTGCTAACAAAGGTCCGATAGTTAAAGCTATGGTATTTCAGTAGTGATGTATGGAAGTGAGAGCTGGACCATAAAGAAGGCTGATCACCGAAGAATTGATGCTTTTGAATTCTGGTGCTGGAGGAGACTCTTGAGAGTCCCATGGACTGCAAGAAGATCAAACCGATCCATTCTGAAGGAAATCAGCCCTGAGTGCTCACTGGAAGGACAGATCCGGAAGCTGAGGCTCCAATACTTTGGCCACCTCATGAGAAGAGAAGACTCCCTGGAAAAGACCTGATGTTGGGAAAGATGGAGGGCACAAGGAGAAGGGGACGACAGAGGACGACATGGTTGGACAGTGTTCTCGAGGCTACCAGCATGAGTTTGACCAAACTGCGGGAGGCAGTGGAAGACAGGAATGCCTGGCGTGCTCTGGTCCATGGGGTCACAAAGAGTCGGACACAACTAAACGTCTAAACAACAACAACAACAACAAAGCTGGAACTGAACTGAACAGCAAACAGCTCAGCTGGCCTGCTTTTATAGGCAGCCGGCTGTCAACAATGTAACTACAACAGCCCAGGGTTTCCCACCTAAATTAACTTACATGGACCTGAGTGAAAACTATACAGTGGTACCTTGAGTTACAGACACTTCAGGTTACAGACACTTCAGGTTACAGACTCCGCTAACCCAGAAATAGTACCTCGGGTTAAGAACTTTGCTTCAGGATGAGCACAGAAATTGTGCTCCGGCGGTGCAGCGGCAGTGGGAGACCCCATTAGCTAAAGTGGTGCTTCAGGTTAAGAACAGTTTCAAGTTAAGAACCGACCTCCAGAACAAATTAAGTTCTTAACCCGAGGTACCACTGTATACACAATCCCCCTTGGTGGCCAGGGTGAGAACTTCAATACATAACAACTCTGATCCATGACTTTTGTTGGGAGAGTCATGGCGGAAGTGCAGCCCTGTTGTTTCTCTTTGACCTCTCAGCAGCTTTCAGTATCATGGGTCACATTAGGCCCCTGAACCATCTTTAGGATTTGGGAGACGAGGGACCATTTCATAGTGCTTCCACTCCTATTTCCAAGGGCACTCTGGAGAGTAGCATTGGGCAACCACCAGAGTTCTCCTGTGGGCTCCTGCCTAGTTAAACAAGAACATAAGAAGACATGTTGGACCAGACCAATGGCCCCTCTAGTCCAGCATCTCATTCTCACAGTGGCCAACCAGATGCATGTGGGAAACCTGCAAGCTGGACACAACAGCACTCTCCACACTTGTGATTCACACCAACTGGTGTTCAGGGATGCAACGCCTCTGATGGTGGATGTAGAACATAGCCAAGAGTGGATAGTAGCCAGGAATGGCCTTGTCCTCCATGAACTTTCTAATTTTATTTTGAAGCCATCCAAGATGGTGGCCATCAATAAAAGGTAAATGGTAAAGGACCAGTCAAAGGTGACTATGGGGTTGCGGCGCTCATCTCGCTTTCAGGCCGAGGGAGCCGGTGTTTGTCCACAGACAGCTTTCTGGGTTATGTGGCCAGCAGGACTAAACCGCTTCTGGTGCAACGGAACACTCTGAAGGAAACCAGAGCACATGGAAACGCCGTTTACTTTCCCATTGCAGTGGTACCTATTTATCTACTTGCACTTTGACGTGCTTTCAAACTGCTAGGTTGGCAGGAGCTGGGACAGAGCAACGGGAGCTCGCAGGGATTTGAACCGCCGACCTTCTGATCGGCAAGCCCAAGAGGCTCAGTGGTTTAGACCACAGTGCCACCCACATCCCTGCCCATCAAAATCCCCCCACCAGGTGCACTGGTTGCACCCACAATTGTACAGGCGGGTACTGCACAATGTGTGCACACTGCCATGGAATATTGAGGGGGGCCAGCTCCCTCCTTGAAAATTGGGGGAGACCCTCACCTCCCCCCAGATGGTGCCCCTGCCCCCCACTATTCATGGAGGGTAAAGCTTTCAGGCAGCCATGTGCTCACCAGCTGCAATGAACCACTCGGCCTTGCATGATCCCCTCCTAATTTTCTCTGATTTTTAATATGTGCCAGTTTCCTTCTACCACGGAGGGTAGTTGCTAACCTACGTTTCCTGTTTGCCATGATCAGTGAAAGATACACAGACAGGCCCTTTCTATTCTTTCGCAGAACACAAAAAAGGGGGCAGGGAGCAAATAAAGTTAACAGAAACCAAGCAATGTTTGCAGGTACACAAGGAAAGGAAGAGCAAATGGCCCGTGAACAAGTGCATTGCTTCCTTGTAGGACAGTCTTCCCCAACCTGGTGCCCTCCAGATGTTTTGCACTGCATCTCCCATCAACCCTAGCCGCTGAGTTTCCACAGGGCTCTTGTGCCTCAGGGCATGCGGAAATTCAACAGATAAAACTTTCCTCATCAACAGGAAAAGGTGGCCCAGGCCCATTAGAGACTTGTGGTCCTTCCAGACTGGCGATTTTATTCTGGGTGCATTCTGCAGCATTCCCTTGACACAACAATAGTGAATTAGGGGTGCCTTTATTCGACTTCGGTTTCTTCTGCAGTGCTGCCCCAGTGCTATCACATACAGTGGTACCTCGGGTTACAGACGCTTTAGGTTACAGACTCCGCTAACCCAGAAATAGTACCTCGGGTTAAGAACTTTGCTTCAGGATAAGAACAGAAATCGCACGGTGGCAGCAGGAGGCCCCATTAGCTAAAGTGGTACCTCAGGTTAAGAACAGTTTCAGGTTAAGAACGGACCTCCAGAACAAGTTCTTAACCCGAGGTACCACTGTACTACGGAGCAGCTACAGAGCAGCAAATAATACAGTCATACCTCGGGTTACAGACGCTTCAGGTTGCGTTTTTTTGGGTTACGGACCGCCGAAAACCAGAAGTACCGGAACGGGTTACTTCCGGGTTTTGGCGGTCACTCATGCGCAACCCAAGCGTCCACTGTAATGATAATTTTCTTATTTGTACCCCGCCCATCTATCTGGGTTGTCCTACCACTCTGAGTGGCTTCCAGCATATACAAAAACATAATAAAACATAAAACATTAAAAACTTCCCTATGCAGGGCTACCTTCAGATGTCTTCCCAAGGTTATATAGTTACTTATCTCCTTGACGTCTGATGGGCGGGTGTTTCACAGGGCAGGTGTGACGGTGTTTAAGGCAGTAATTGGAGCACCCCGCAAATGCCTAATCTTGGCTCCTATAGGTTGAGGTCTGGGGTCCCAAGCAAGACAGCAAAACAGCGGCCAGTTGGCCTGATCTTTTTTGTTGCAACAAGACTTCAAACTGCCACAAAGAAGAAACAGAGAGAAGCCCCGAACAAAGGATGGCTCTCCATTTTTATAAGTTTCCCAAATTACCCATGACATCATACATTTGTCATAACTATGTCATAAATTGGGAGGGGTCTTCTGTCAGAAACCTGAGCATCAGGCTTGTCTCACATGACCTCCACCTTCCAATCTTTAGGTGAAATAATGGTAAGTATTTACATTTTCCTGTTTTCCCAGCCAAGTTAAGCATACCAATCCACTGTGGTTGGGTTTACGATTGTTCTTGGAATGACTACTTGTCTGGCACTAGGATGCCAGCGATTATCACCCAGGCAGTGGGGCCACTGAGTACCGTGGTCTCCGCTTCAGGGATTATGGGTGCCCCTGCCCATGTCCCAAGCTCACCCCCTGCTAGCCATTTTCCTTCTGAGTAGAACAACATTGGAATGGTGTAAATCCGTCACTGGAGTGATTTTATATGAATTTCCAAAGTTTTCCCATCGAGCCAGTACAGTCATACCTCGGGTTGAAGTCGCTTCAGGTTAAGACCTTTTCGGGTTGCGCTCTGCGGCGACCCAGAAGTAACGGAGCGTGTTACTTCTGAGTTTCGCCGTTCGCGCAGACGCTCAAAATGCCGTCGCACGCATGCGCCGAAGCGGCGAATCATGACCCACGCAGACACGGGTTGTGTTTGCTTTAGGATGCGAACGGGGCTCCGGAACGGATCCTGTTCGCATCCAGAGGTACCACTGTACATAGATACATTTCTCAGTGAATTGCTAGGTTTGGTAGGTCTCTCACCCGCCTTCCAGTTTCCCAGTAACACAGCCAACCACAAACAAACAACCACACCCTAGGCCAACCCCAACCTCTCTCACCACCAAAGGAACACAAGTGAACAGCAAAGAACCTGCACAAGCAACGCTGACAACAAACCCTACATATACTAAGTAAAATAGAAACATCGCCACCCAACCCCACTCACCTTTTCCCCCTCCACCTCTTTCCCTCTTCTTCCGAAAAACAGTATTGAAAGTGGATTGTGTGCCTGCCCAAATATGAAGGTCTACCAGGCTTGCATGTTGAGCACGATGCTTATCAGACCCTCCAAGGGTCCCTATTTTCTAGGGACGTCCCTGATTTAAAGAAGCCATCCCTGATTTGAACCCTGATTGTCCCACTTTTCCTTAAAGTAAAGGTAAAGGGACCCCTGACCATTAGGTCCAGTCGTGACCGACTCTGGGGTTGTGGCACTCATCTCACTTTACTGGCCGAGGGAGCCGGCGTACAGCTTCTGGCGAACCAGAGCAGCGCACGGAAACGCCGTTTACCTTCCCACCAGAGTGGTACCTATTTATCTACTTGCACTTTGATGTGCTTTCGAACTGCTAGGTTGGCAGGAGCAGGGACCGAGCAACAGGAGCTCACCCCGTCGCGGGGATTCGAACCGCAGACCTTCTGATCGGCAAGTCCTAGGCTCTGTGGTTTAACCCACAGCGCCACCCATGTCCCACCACTTTTCCTTAGGACATCCCTATTTTCACTGGAGAAATGTTGGAGGGTATGGAGTTATCTGACCCCTGAGCCATCTGAAGGCAGCCCTGTATAGGGAAGGTTTTTTAATGTTTAATGTTTTGTTATGTTTTTATATACAGTGGAACATTGGTTTTCAAACGTAATCTGTTCCAGAAGACCGTTCGACTTCCAAAACGTTCGAAAACCGAGGATCAATGGGTGGTTGGCAAAATCCATGGAAAAAATGGAGAAACATGCCTCAGAAGCCATTCGACTTCTGAGGCGTATTTGAAAACGGAAGCGATTACTTCTGGGTTTTCGGCGTTCAGGTTCCAAATTGTTCGGCTTCCAAGATGCTCGAAAACTGAGGTTCCACTGTATGTTGGAAGCTGCCCAGAGTGGCTGGGGCAGCCCAGTAAGATGTGTGGGGTATAAATAGTAAAATTATCATTATGGAATGGGACGTCCCTATACTCATCAGAGAAATGTTGGCAGGTATGTGCTTAATGGTAGTGATGTGTGGGCAGCTTGCACCCTCCAGGAGCGACACCTCAATGCCTTCATTGTGCACGGCGTTAGGAAGATTTTGGGCATAGTATGGCAGGACAGAGTCTTAAACAAGTGCTCTCCCAAGCTCACATTCCCAGCATGTTCACACTCCGGTCTCAGCGACATAATAATAATAGTTTATTATTTATACCCCGCCCATCTGGCTGGGCCTCCCCAGCCACTCCTGGCAGCCCCCAACAAAATATCAAAACACAGTAATGCATCAAACATTAAAAGCTTCCCTAAACAGGGCTGCCTTCAGATGTCTTCTAAAAGTCTGGTAGTTGTTGTTCTCTTTGACATCTGGTGGGAGGGCGTTCCACAGGGCGGGTGCCACTACCGAGAAGGCCCTCTGCCTGGTTCCCTGTAACTTGGCTTCTTGCAGTGAGGGAACCGCCAGAAGGCCCTCGGAGCCGGACCTCAGTGTCCGGGCAGAACGATGGGGGTGGAGACGCTCCTTCAGATATACATCTGCTCTGGCATGGTGATACCCAAGGACCTGCTCTATGGGGAGCTGGCTTCAGGCACCAGTCCTGTTGGCACACCAACTCTGTGTTACAAAGATGTCTGTTAATGTGGCATGAAGTCTAGCAACGTCAACCCTTCCATGTGGGAATTTCTTGCAGACGACTGCAGTGCCTGGAGACAGACAGACAGGTTGTGTATCCACAGGAGTGACCAGAGGATGAATGACTGCTGGGAGAAGAAACACTGAGGCACACCTTGATCAGCACAACCAGATGCCTTCATTTGCCCCACCTGCAACAAAACATGTCTCTCCTGTATTGGTCTCTACAGCCACAGCAGGTGCTGTAATTCTCCAGCAGTTTGACTTCACCTGCAAAAGTGTACTCTTCCATTGTGCCCTGAGACAGATGGATGCCAGTCAGCTCCAACAGCACCATGAGCGCAAATAATTATGGGTGCACAGTAAAAAGGATGTCTAGAGGCAGGCCTTGAAATATATGACACATCTAAAGATAGCATCAGTGATTCAGTGTTATGACCTTAAGCGAGTTAATCTCCATACCCTCCAACATTTCTCCGATGAAAGTAGGGACATCCTAAGGAGAAATGGGATATTCCAGGATCAAATCAGAAACTGGGATGTCTTCTGTAAATCCGGGAATGTCCCTGGAAAATAGGGACACAGGGAGGGTCTGCAGGTCCCCAATAAATGGTGGCTCCTCATGATCTTTTTCTGCATCTACTAAGATCCACCTTTGCTATTAACACAAAAAATGCACTACCTGGGAGCCAGTCTGCAAGTTGATACCAGTTTATTATGCCCAGCGGAACAAACAAAAGCAGTGTGGGTTTCTTTTTGCCATCAACTTCCTTAAACCGACAAAGGTTGCTTGCTGAACTGAAGTATCTCTATAGTGACACCAGCCTCCGAAGGGACCTGTCGCTTTCGAAACATTGGTAAGTGGCGTGTGTGGCGTTACTGTCTGATTTTGCTCGAAAAGAGGAATGAGCTGATAGAGGGAACTCCTGGAAATGGATGCTGCAATAAGCTAACAATTAACATAACCTTCCAGGAAAAAGAAGGGGGAAACATAACCTGTAATCAGTGCTGGTAATTTAGGTTTATCAAGAGTGCATCTCAACTTAAAGTTGTCTAAACATGCCCATGCCATGCTGCAGCAGAACTGACTACCCAAAGAGACAGATGTAAGCCAGGAATATCTGGATTACATATGCCCGGTTTTCTTCATGCATCCCAGTTGAAAAGGGGCACGTATGCAAAATTTAGAAGGGCTTTGGTGGTTCTACAATAACTGAGGAAAACAGAGAATAACTGGGGAGCGTTCCGGCCATCTTGGCTTCAGTTCAGATAGATGCTCTTATCTGAGAGGAAATAAGAGATCATCAGGGGGTTTGGGCTGGGTGTTCATCAGTATGCAGATGACATCCAGGTCTACTTCTCTTTTAAATCAGAACCAATGAAGGCAGTGAAGGTCCTGTGTGAGTGTCTGGAGGCAGTTGGAGGACGGATGGTGGCTAACAGATTGAGGCTGAATCCTGACAAGACAGAAGTACTGTTTTGGGGGGACAGGAGGTGGGTGGGTGGGGGGACTCCCTGGTTCTGAATGGGGTAACTGTGCCCCTGAAGGACCAGGTGCGCAGCCTGGGAGTCATTTTGGACTCACAGCTGTCCATGGAGGCGCAGGTTAATTCTGTGTCTGGGGCAGCTATCTACCAACTCCACGGTACGTAGGCTGAGACCCTACCTGCCTGCGGACTGTCTTGCCAGAGTGGTGCATGCTCTAGTTATCTCCCACTTGGACTACTGCAATGTGCTCTACGTGGGGCTACTTTTGAAGGTGACCCAGAAACTGCAATTAATCCAGAATGCAGCAGCTAGACTGGTGACTAGGAGTGGCTGCCGGGACCACATAACACCGATCCTTAGAGATCTGCATTGGCTCCCAGTACGTTTCCAGCACAATTCAAAGTGTTGGTCTGACCTTTAAAGCCCTAAACGGCCTCGGTCCTGTATACCTGAAGGAGCGTCTCCACCCCCGTCATTCAGCCCAGACACTGAGATCCAGCGCTGAGAGCTTTATGGCGGTTCCCTCATTGCGAGAAGTGAGGTTACAGGGAACCAGACAGAAGGCCTTCTCGGTAGTGGCGCCCGCCCTGTGGAACACCTTCCCTTCAGATGTGAAGGAAATAAGCAGCTATCTTATCTTTAAAAGAAATCTGTAGGCAGCTCTGCCAGATGGGCGGGGTATAAATAATAAATTATTATTATTATTATTATTATTATTATTATTATTATTATTATTATTATTACCGAGGCAGAGAAGGGCAACAACCTGAGCAGCAGAAGTCCCAGCAGCTGCTTTGCTCCGGCAAGGTGAGGGGAGCTGGGCTTGAAGCAGCAATCCAAGTCTGAAGAGTCCAAAGAGTTCAGAACTGCATGGATGCAACAGAGTTGTTCCCTCCACACACACACCCCATGCTTTTATACTCAGGGGACTTAGGTGACTGAGATGGTTGAGTGTGCAGGTGCTCACTGCATCAACGAGAATGTGTGTGTTCCAGGGGCGTGCACTTAATTTTTTCATAGGGGAACAGTTAGGGCCAGAGGCGCCAGCTTGTAAGGGCAATTTGGGGAGGGGGCCGGGTGATGTTGCGCATGTGAGCATCACACCTCCCTCCCTAAGCTTCCCAGGCTTTTGGGAGGAGGTGTCCGACCTCTGACAGGATTCTGGAGCCCTTCTGTCGTCTTTCCAAAGCCGGGGGGGGGGGGCGGTTTTGGGGAAGGTGGTGGGAGGGTTCTTGGACCCTGTTGGAGCATCGTGCCTCCTTTCCTGAGCTGGACAGAAGCTTCCTGGGCTTTGGGAAGAAGGTGGCAGGCATTAATACTTTAATACTCTAATTTACTGGGGACATTTAGGGGACTAGTGTAGTCGCCTAGTCCACTGACCGCATGCCACTGGGGTGCTCCCACCCATGGGAGCCCCAAGGAGTCCTGAGAGGCAAGGCCTGGCCTAGGCAAACTCGGCCCTCCAGACATTTTCTGGACTACAACTCCCATCATCCCTGACCACTGGTCCTGTTAGCTAGGGATGATGGGAGTTGTAGTCCCAAAACATCTGGAGGGCCGAGTCTGCCTATGCCTGGGCAAGGCTGTGTCCTCGCCACCTGACTCTGGATACTCAACCCTTAATGGTGGGCTGACACCCCAGATTAAAGGCAACAAGTTAAGCACTCAGGTATCATGAGATTGACATAGTGCGGAGAGTAGGAGCTGCCTCACACGTGTGATGAATATTGCAAACCTGTAAAGATGCCTGTTATTATTTTCTCCCAATTCCCACTGGTGACAACGCATGCTTTGCTTGAAGATGCTCAAGAGTGCTCTCCCTTATTTCAGGTGTGCCATGCAAGGGCATAGCTGTCAACTTTCTCCTTTTCTTGTGAGGAATCCTATTCGGAATAAGGGAATTTCCCTTAAAAAATGGAAATGTTGACAACTATGTGCAAGGGTGAAGCCCAGCCTGTTGCTCTAGTTGCTTTTAATGTGGTGTATCATTCAACACACCTCAGACTTGTCCCCGGTTAGTGTTTAGTTCTAGTTCCAGAGAAGGCAAATGTGTTTGTCTGATGCAAGAGTTTTGTGACACCTTAAAGACTAACAAAATCAACACAATCGTCTTCAAGGTGCCATAAGACTCTTTGCTGTTTTTTCTAGGCTTCTTTGCCGGTTGTCTGCTGTACCTTTTTTTAACAAATCTCTTTCCGCACTGTTCCTGGTACTGTCTAACGGTTTTAAGCCTAACTGCCATGGGGAAAGGAAGGGGGATCTGTGGGTCAGACAGGGAGGAAACATCTGCTCTACAAGAAGTAGTGTGGCTAGGCAGAAGGGGGCAGGTATTTTCACTTTGCATTTCTTAATGCAGAAAGCATTGATCTGATGTGTAGAGATCTTCCTATTCTAATTAATTCAAGAGGGTTCTGGAAGCTTCTCTGTGTGAAAGAAGCAAACAGAAAGTTCCTGATGTTTGGGTTATGCCCAGTGCTTTTTTTCTAAAAAAAATGTTTAGGGGTACTCTCATTTTGACTCAAGGAAATCACCATTTTAGAGTTCAAATTGGGGGAGGAGGAGTAAATGGACAAAAGTACAGATATTCACAAAATGTTTAGGGGCATGCATACCCCTGCATCCCCCAGAAAAAAGCACTGAGTACTTTCAGAGAAGCTGAGTACAGGTAGTTGTTACGGAAAAAATCTAGGTGTGAGGCTGCTCAGTCACCCAGCTCGTTGGGCAGAGCCCGCGGGTCCCTACGGAATAAAGGAAGGATTCCAGCCAACCGGAGCAAATAGCTGTAGACCAAAGTTTATTGCGCAATAGGTTCAAAGAGCAAATTTGAACCCCGAGGATGGGGTGACAAAGACTTTTAAAACTTTCCCACCATATCCCAGAATACAGTTCGTACAGCATCATTGCTACATCACTGACATGTCACGAAAGGGGAGGGGTTAACCTTGGCAAACGTGTCCAGACAAGTCCTTGGTACAAGATTAGCATAAGCAGACATGGGAGGGCAAGACTCAGGTATAAGATTAGCATAGACAAATATGTCTTAAGTACCCACCACCCAAAAGTACAGTAGAGGTTCCTTTGCGAGTCAGGTGATGAGATTTGGCTTCCTTTGGCTAACAATGAGCCCAGCAATTGTCCCCTCTGGGAACTTCCTGGAGTCCCTTTTGCAAGGGGAAAATAGCTTTGGAATGGAGGAAAGTGGGAAAGGAGATGATTTTATATTATTTTTAAAGCTAGGTAACTTCTCTGAGCTGTCAAGTTGAAAGGATACATTCAGGCCTAATATTTGTAATATTTAATTTAAAGATGTGCCCCCACCCCCCGCCCAGTAATTTCTGTAACAGGGTTTAAACTGATTCTGTTATCTCTTCCATCAAGGTCATGCTGACTATTCTAAGAGGCCAGAAGGAGCCTGAGTTTCAGTTTCTCTTTCCATCTCATTTACTTCTGGTGTGGTGTTCTGCACATAGATAGTGTTAAGGGTTTAGACTTATTATAAGTTATTGTAAGTTTAAGTTAAGTCTGCTGCAACTGGATTTCTTATGGACAGTGCCAATCCTGAATGTATTATATATTTGTGACCATTATGCCTATTTGCCTTCAATCAAGCTCTGCTGGATGAAATATTAATTGCCTCTGGTCTTTTTGGGGGGAATCCTGCAATGTGTTTAAGTTTTTACTCTGCTAACTATACAGTACATTGGAATCTACTCTGGATCAATATTGAGTAGAATTTCAGTGACAATTTGTATAGCATCCTTCATCCGAAGAGCTCAGGGCAGTTCACAGCATAGACATGTTCCTTGCATTTGTATTATTGTATTTTCAGAATGGAGATCTGTTTATTTTAACATCACTCTCTCTCTCTTTTCTTTAGAATCAGCAGCCTGGAAAATGAACCCTCAGCCAGTGATCACGCAGCAGCCACAAGTTGTGATTATCCAGCCATCACAACAGAGCTACTGGCAGACAGGCTTGTGTGACTGTTTTAGCGACTGTGGAGTATGTGAGTAGCTATGGTACAGATAGCTCTCCTTTGTCATGGAGATTAAGGTGGTTTACTCAGTGGGTTGAGTTGGGAAAGGCAGCCTCAGTATGCACCCTGGATGCAAACCTTAAACAAGTATGAGCTTGCTCATCATGGCCGTTATGGAAGCACAATTCTCTCTCCACTGGCTGAGTTCTCCATCGGGTCCTTTTAATATATTAATAATAATAATAATAATAATAATAATAATAATAATAATAATAATAATAATATATTATTTATACCCCACCCATCTGGCTGGGCCTCCCCAGCCACTCTGGGCGGCTTCCATAGAAACCAAAAATACAGTAAAATATCACACGTTAAAAACTTCCCTGAACAGGGCTGCCTTAAGATGTCTTCTGAATGTCAGGTAGTTGTTTATCGCTTTGACATCTGCTGGGAGGGCGTTCCACAGGGCGGGCGCCACTACCGAGAAGGCCCTCTGCCTGGTTCCCTGTAGCTTTGCTTCTCGCAATAAGGGAACCGCCAGAAGGCCCTCGGCGCTGGACCTCAGTGTCCGGGCTGAACGATGGGGGTGGAGACTCTCCTTCAGGTATACTGGACTGAGGCCGTTTAGGGCTTTAAAGGTCAGCACCAACACTTTGAATTGTGCTCGGAAACGTACTGGGAGCCAATGTAGGTCTTTCAAGACTGGTGTTATATGGTTTTGGCGGCCGCCCCCAGTCACCAGTCTAGCTGCCGCATTCTGATTTAGTTGTAGTTTCCGAGTCACCTTCAAAGGTAGCCCCACGTAGAGTGCATTGCAGTAGTCCAAGCGGGAGATAACCAGAGCATGCACCACTCTGGCGAGACAGTCTGCAGGCAGATAGGGTCTCAGCCTACGTACCAGATGGAGCTGGTAAACAGCTGGCCTGGACACAGATTTGACCTGTGCCTCCATGGACAGCTGTGAGTCCAGAATGATATATATTCATTTATTAATTAGATTTATATACCACCCTTCATTGAAAGATCTCAAGGCTGCTCACAAGATAAAAATACAAGATAAAAGCACAAATGATAGTTAAAACCAGTGCTTTTTTCGGGGGTGACACAGGGGTACACATACCCCCACACTTTTTTCAAAGAGGGCCAGATTTGATGAAGTGAACATGCGTGAGGGCTGACCAAAGTTGAAGTAGGATTGAATTTGCTGAGCTTTTTTTTTTTAGGGTTTTACATGTACTACCTCGGGGGCCGGATTAAATCGCCTGGGTTAGGCCCCCAAAAGGGACTTTGCACATGCCTGCCCTAAACATTTTGTGAATCTTTGCACTTTTGTCCATTTCTTTTTCGCAATTTGAACTATAAAATGGTGGTTTTCTTGAGTCAAAATGAGAGTACCCCTAAACTTTTTTTTTGGAAAGAACAAAAAAGCACTGGTTAAAACAGAAGTAACAAAGCAGTAACCACCACAAACACATGTAAAAACTGTAGAATATTAAATATTGAAGAAGAATGTTTTTGCTTGGTGCCTTGTTCTCTTCTAATGGCAACGGCCCCCACCTGAGGTGCCGGAACTGAGTTCCACTGAGTTGGAAATCCCCTTGCTCTTTGCATGAATGAAATTCTGCAGACTGGTTGCATGCCAGGGATGCAGCTGGTACATGCAGTCTGCCTTGGCAGGCGTCAAGCAAGACATGTCAACCAACTATTGCTCATTATTCCAAACAGAGGAAGCAGGCTTGTATCAAGTAAAACAACTGGGCTAGCTCATTCTCTTATTTTTTTAAAATAATTTTTATTGATTTTAACATATAAATTATAAAATGTACCACAAAACTTATCACTTATACAATCTTTTTGGACTTCCATCAGCACCTCTGATGATCCACCGTTTTAACCACTTCTTATGCATTTCTTAACTTTATATTGCCTTTACATCTCTTAACAAATCATCCTTCCCCTTGTCCATTTTTGCAATATTTCCAATAATACTCCTCACAAAACCTCTTGCAAACCTACAAACGTCGTCTGATCTTCACAAATACTTTTCAAATAGTCCGTAAATTTACTCCAGTCTTCCGTGAATTTAGGATTTCGAATCCTTCCTGTTAGTTTATCTAATTCTGCATAGTCCATTAACTTCATCCTCCATTCTTCAGTCGTCGGTAATTCTTCTTGCTTCCATTTTTGGGCCAATAATATTCTTGCTGCTGTTACTGCATATAAAAAAGCTTCTATTCCTTTCTATTTATATCACTCCCAACAATGTCCAGTAAAAATGCTTCTGGTTGGGCTATCTCATTCTCTAGGGCAGGGGTTGGCAAAGTTTTTGTGGCTTGGGCGTGTTCACGGTCCCGCAGCTTGTCGTTTTCTTGTACCGGCAGCACGCTCTGCTAAGCGATGCTCTCTTCACGCTCTCTTCTGTCTAGGTCTCTGTGGAACATTTTGCTATCTATGTTTGGGATGCCAAGTTGCCGCAGATATGAATGAATGTTGCCTCTGCGGCACGAGCGTGGCAATGAGGTCCGTCTACCGAACCAAGTATGGGATCCCGGTAAGTGTAGCTAGCCTGGCGAGGGCAGATCCAGGTTTTAAGGATCTACATCGAGTTGTTTTATTTTTACTAGAATCTCAGGTGCAAAATAGCAGCTTGTGTATGTGCGTGTACTCTCATTACTAATTCTTTATAGTAATTGATAAGTGTGAACTGTTAATTATTTGCTGATGTTTAATTTTACTGTTTACTATTGGATTCTAATGGATTGTTGAATATTTTAAAGTCATTGTGACTTTTTATATGGGATCAGATTGTTACTATTGATGTTTAATTTTTAATATTATTTTTATACCTGATGGAAGCTGCCCAGAGTGGCGGGGGCAACCCAGCCACAGGAGCAGGGTCTAAATAAATTATTATTATTATTATACAATTAAGGAATAAGGTGCCTCTGAGCACACCTACACATTTATTTTTAGTACCAGACTTGAGCACACAGGTCACACCCATGCCGCACATTTAAATGCTCTTTACAGTAATCCCACAACTTATCCGGGTGTTACGTCCCAGGAATTGCTCCTAAAGCCAAAACCATGTATAGTCAAACACATTGGGTTCAATGGCGAGTGGGATTGCCAGTCGTTTTTCCCGGAACCCTGCCCACTTTTAATGTTTTTTGTTTTTAATTGCCACACATGTGAAGCTCATTTATACCCTGCCCTGAGCCTGGTTTTGGCTGGGGAGGGCGGGGTATAAATAAAAATTTATTATTATTATTAAATGCACACAAGCCACAGGCTTAACTGCACCACTTTAGCTTTCCCCAAAGAATCCCAAGGACTGTAGTTTCCTTTCATTCTTTTAAAAAAATGTCTATATTTTTCTGTCTCAAAATAGGGCTGTAGATTCTTAGGGGTGCTGAGAATTGTAAGGAGATCTTGTCATAGAGCTACAATTCCCAGCACCCTTGAACTATACTTTCTAGATTCTTTGGGGAAGTAATTACTGTTTAAGAGTGTTGATGTGACCAGTGTCCTTTCCACATGCAGTCACACCTCGTTTTCCCTTCAAGCTTTCTTAATTTCAGCTAATTTAGAGGGGGGTAAGGAGTCTTTGGGACGCGGGTGGTGCTGTGGGTTAAACCCCAGAGCCTAGGACTTGCTGATCAGAAGGTCGGCCGTTCGAATCCCCACAACGGGTTGAGCTCCCGTTGCTCAGTCCCTGCTTCTGCCAATCTAGCAGTTCGAAAGCACATCAAAGTGCAAGTAGATAAATAGGTACCGCTCCGGTGGGAAGGTAAACGGTGTTTCCGTGTGCTGCTCTGGTTCACTGGCTTAGTCATGCTGGCCACATGACCCGGAAGCTGTACACTGGCTCCCTCGGCCAATAAAGCGAGATGAGCGCCGCAACCCCAGAGTCAGCCACAACTGGACCTACTGGTCAGGGGTCCCTTTAAGGAGTCTTTGTGTTTAGCACTGTTAAATAGTTGGGAGCCAGATTTCCTGGGCAATCTACTGCAAAGATCACCCAGTAGATTCCATCTACTTTTACTGCCCTTTCTTGCCACTTGCTACAAAAGGCTTTGGGGTTCAGTTACAGGCATTTAAATATATGCCCTACGTGAAGTTTGTCCCAAGCTGCCTGTTGACTCTTCATCTGTATTTAATATTTCTTTTTCCAAATATTATCTACTATTTGCCTCATTTCTTTTTAACAGGGATCAATCTGCGATGACTACTGCACTCTCTGGTGTTACCCTCAATGTGCCCTTTGCCAACTCAAGAGAGACATCAATAGAAGGCGTGAACAAGGAATCTTTTAGGGAAGTTGAGAATTTTGATGGCATTTATAGTTCAATTTAGTTGTTGCTCATGTTAAGCGGTAATGTGAATTTTTCAAAAAGCTTCTAAAATCACACAGGTAACCTGTGGGCTTATACAAATCTAAGTGTTTTTTAGCTATTAATCCAGTTTCTTGCCCTTCCAATTATTCCACACCTGCATGTATTTGAATTAGTGTATAAGGAGCAACAGCAGTCTTTCCAAATCATAGTAGTAGGTGTTCCCCTTTGGGCTTGTCACACCTTCTGATTTCCTGATTCAGTTATGTCAATTAAGTACCAACAGCACATGTGTAAAAGATGTTTTTCTTGATCTTCACCCTAACACAGATCTTGCAGAGTAAAACATGAAGTTCACACACAGCCGCCTTTTCTAACTCTTCATGCTCTAAATACTAATTTAGCCCTATGAAGAGTTCTGTGGATCTTGAAAGTCTGCAATACCTCCAAGAAGACTGGGATATTATTTGACTTGTTCCATCTCTCTAGAATGTGACCATCTGAATAAACAGGAAATCTGCTATAAATCCTTTTCCAAATCTCTCTTTTTGGGGTGCGTGGAGGGGACTGGGACAAAGAAGCCGAAGCCCATTTGTATATGTGGAAGTTTTCTGAACAAGTGGGACACCACAATTTCATATCATCCAGTAACTACACGGTGAACCTTAAAATGGCCTTTTGGAAGAATATAAACATAAGATCAGAATAAACTAGCTTTGAATGCTGTGTGTCTGTGAGATTCTCATCTGCACTTCCTGTCTCTGGTTACACCCCAAGAACATAAAACTACCATTATAAATTTGAGATGGGGAGAGAAGAGAAAGAATTAATTCTCCTTTTCTTTATAGTAAACTAAGTGGACACCTGAGAAGGGGTAGTATAGGGTTCTCATATGAAGCTGAATACCCTGGTCATACCTGAATACCCAAATTGTATGAAAACTCAAAATTATGCATTGGGATAAAGGTAAAGGTATAGGGACCCCTGACCATTAGGTCCAGTCGGGACCGACTCTGGGGTTGTAGCGCTCAGCTCGCTTTATTGGCCGAGGGAGCCGGCATACAGCTTCCGGGTCATGTGGCCAGCATGACTAAGCCGCTTCTGGCAAACCAGAGCAGTGCACGGAAACGCCGTTTACCTTCCCGGGAGCGGTACCTATTTATCTACTTGCACTTTGACATGCTTTCGAACTGCTAGGTTGGCAGGAGCAGGGACCGAGTGATGGGAGCTCACCCCGTCGCGGGGATTCGAACCGCCAAGCTTCTGATCGGCAAGTCCTAGGCTCTGGTTTAACCCAGGATAGCAAAGTTCTAAGATTCACATGAACTATATTGATTTACATGGTTTTTGCATAACTGATGTCAATAAACATTTTCCCACTATAACTATTCCTCTCCCCTTGTCCCTTAGTTTCACTAGAAATTGCTCATACGGGTTTAGGGGCCAAATCCACTCCCATCCACACATATTTAGCTAGAGTGGATGGCAACTTCCTTGTACTAGTTTTCTCTTTGCTCTGTATACGGAGAGGCTATATATACATATAATAAACAAAGGATGAAAGCCTTCCAAGGTTTAACAAACAGCTCCACAGACTGTAAATTCAACACAAGAAATCAATTATCCTGATGGAAGTTCTGTGAGGAGGATAGGATGCAGCAAATGAAAACTGAAGATAGTGAATCTGATTAACTACTAGCCTGCCTTTATTGGAATAACTACAGCTAAATAGAATATGGCACTTCAGTTTCCAACGCACACACACAAATATTCACAAGGCCACGAAACAACTGAAATTTTAATGCAAAACTTAAAAAACATCTTGTATTCCATTCAGTTATTTTTTAAACAGCTTAATGTCTATGTTGTCCTACCATACATTTAAGATAAACCTTTGGGGTTTTAAACATAATGTACACACATCTACACCTTTGTCTAGATAGGGTTCTAGCAGAAGTTGAGCCAAAGTCGTAAGTTCTTATGCTAGCTTCACATTTTTAGATGAAAATAAACAAACAATCTCTACAGAACAGGGGGGAAATGAAAGCCTACTGAGCCATCTGAGCTTCCATTGCCTGTGCTGTCCATTCTGGGGCAGTCTGACTAATCTTCTCCAAAAGGTTGTTAACTTGGAAGCAGAGAGACTGAATCTGTTTGTCCCACGTCGGCAAGGCTTCACGAGCTAAAAGACAATAGAAGAATTCATTCTTGCATTCATTGCTTGTTTCTATTAAATTTTCTGCCATTATTTGTTTGCTGCATAAGCAAATTTTCTGTTACCAGGTCTGCAGATACTGTACAGGTATTTTGGAATACAGGAATTCAAACTATTGCACGGACACTACTGCCATCTGGTGGCTACAGCGAGAATTACCACTTTGTCATATGTTGATTGTAAAAGGTAAAGGTGAAGGGACCCCTGACCATTAGGTCCAGTCGCAGACGACTCTGGGGTTGGGCGCTCATCTTGCTTTATTGGCCGAGGGAGCCTGCATACAGCTTCCGGGTCATGTAGCCAGCATGACTAAGCCACTTCTGGCGAACCAGAGCAGCACATGGAAATGCCGTTTACCTTCCCGCCGAAGCAGTACCTATTTATCTACTTGCACTTTGACGTGCTTTCAAACTGCTAGGTTGGCAGGAGCTGGGACCAAGCAACAGGAGCTCACCCTGTTGCAGGGATTCGAACCACTGACCTTCTGATCGGCAAGCCCTAGGCTCTGTGGTTTAACCCATGTTGATTGTACACCAGGCTAAAATATTTTGCTTTTGCATTACATGTGCTTCAACCGCACCTAAAGCAAGAACAACAAGCTAGAGCTTAACTTACTTTCAAAGTGAACAATTCCATCTATCTGATCAATAAATCCATTCATGCGACCCTCTGTTATCATCTGGGATGCTATCTTTTCCGCCTGAAAAACAAAACCCAAAAGGACATCTACTTTTAATAAACAGAAGCCCACTCTTGATATGGTTTTTGCCACATGTATATGTACATAGGTGTGTTGGTGGTAGAGAAAAGTTATATATGTCAATTTATTCTGCAGAAGACCTTTGCAACTGTTGATTATACTGTGGTTTAACACACAGCGCCACCTGCATCCCTTATAGACAGTATAGAAATTTAATAAATCATCATCTTATACCAGCATCAATCATTTTTTGTTCCTTTCTTTCTGAACGCATCTGCTTTAAGCAGAAGAGCGAACTAGTTCTTCATCAAACTAGACGTTATTAAAACTAGCTTAGTTTGAACAAAACAAAAGCAAACAGTACACAAGTCTATATACCTTGGCTGCAGGAATTTCTAATAATGCTCCAAGTTCTTCAAAGGTAATATTATTATACAGTTTGCTTGCAGATAACAAATTATGCTCAATGACAGCTCTGTCCAAAATACTAGAACCTGAAATAGAAACTGACAATGTATTAGGAATTTGAAATTCAGCATGTATTTGGCTACAAGTCAAATATAATTTAAAAAACCTGTATGTAGCATATGCAGTCCTCAATTTCTGTTCCATCAATACTGCTCCGTAATAAAGGTAGAAAAGAAATTGGCTTACATTATTATATTATCATAACTTTCATAATATGATTTATTGGCTTTAAATCATTGTGCTGAACAGGATATAAACCTGCTTAACTAAGAGTAATATTTTTTTTCATCTTTGTCAAGCTTACAGAAAGGTAATTTCAGTCTAAATGTTGATGGAAGCCCAAAGTACTACATGATGGCTAAGGAGATTAGAACAGCGTTTCCCAAACTTACAATAATTGCATGCCCCTTTTCAGTGTTCTATCTTACAGGAGTACTCCTTCTTGGTTGAAAATAATACTACTTTATCTCTGAATTAGCTTTTTTTAACTGCAGAAAACATGAAGTAAAATTTAAAAATTCTACTGTGTACACTTTGAAAACTTTCATGTATGACCAGGGATACACATACCATATTTTAGGAAACAATGGATTGGAAATTTCATGGAACTAGGTTATTTGTGCCAAACACTGGAGTATAAAAGGATATAAAGACCCAATGTAAATGACTACTAAAGCTGACCCAAAGTGCAACAATGTTCATTTTGAAAGGGTATATACAGAAAGGAACAATGTCTGAGTACCCATCAGAACAGGGTACACCTGCACTTTAAGAGACCCAAGTACCATCAGCTGTTGTTGCTTTTTGGTGTGGCATGAGCATTGCAGCAAATTCTTGCAATTGGTTCCCTCTGATAATTCTGTCTAGATACATTTTCTCCAGTATCCCGTAGGCCGCAAGCTGCTGGCATCTTTCATCCTTGAAGAGAGTAGCTAACATACGGGAACGCTGCTGTCCTGAAAAATAGTAAGAATACCGTGAACTGGGACATGTCAATTCAGTACTGTTCACTTCTATTTCAATGCATTTTCTCAGCTGCCTTTTTGCAAGCCAGTAGCAAATGGCCAATTTCTTCCTGCCTGCCCACAGCACTCAACTGTTAATACTTGATGCCTTTTCAAATTATACCTGCTAGGTGCAGATTGCTTTAGCAGCTAGATCCTTTTTATGGAAACAAACTGCAATTTCTGCTTCTAGAATGCTACACCACCAAGATGATTTCGTTTCAGTAATCATAATCATTAACATGAAACCGTACATGAAACATTCCAGTGACACAGGGCAGACAACCTGTGGCAGCTTATGCAGACGTTTTGTTTTATGGAAGCATAACATGCATACTGCTTTAGAGTAGAGCTCCACCACCTCTTGCAGAACAGGATCATATATATACTCCCAAAGACTAAAATGAAAATTGCATATATAGAAGTCAGCCATCAAGTGTTGCTTTACCTGCTGACGCCAAGATTGTGCAATGCAAGGCATGTTTCAGTGCCTCAAGTCTCTCACTTTCGTGGACTATGCTCTTGTAAGAAAGCTCATTATACCTCTGGGCAGCTTCAATGAACTTCCTTCGGTAGTCAAGAACGCGAGCATAGCACACCTGAAACAGGAAAAAAAACCATACAGTTGCTCACTATGTTACCTATTAAATCCAGTAATAATATTTGAGGGTTCTCACTTTTTATGCAACTGACCATCAATTTTCAAACTACAGGTCAGAATAATTAATAATAATAATAATAATAATAATAATAATAATAATAATAATTTATTTATTTATTTATTTATATCCCGCCCTCCCCAGCCAAAGTTGGGCTCAGAGAGGCTAACAACAGTAAAATAATTCAGCATTCTAAAATCAATTCATTATAAAATGAGTTCAAATCAAATTGATGGCAACCATTGGGCTAGAGTTCTGTGAAGAATTACCAAAGGAGGGGTAATGAGAGGATAGCAACAGGTAGGCCAAATCTGTATCTCGGGAAGTAGCAGGACCACAGCCCCTACCCCAAATAACCTGTCAGTTCAAGAGGGACGTGAAAAGAGTAGAGGTTGTGGTGATGGGACTTTGAAGCAGGACACTTTGGGGAGCTGAGTGCATAAAGCTCACTGCTCCACCAAAGTGGCCCTTGGAAAAACTAGGTAGAGCCTGGAGGGGTACAGAGCATGGAATGACTTGCAATCTAGGAGTTACATGTTCAAATCATAGGAAAGTCACACAAGAACTAGGTTATTGTGTGCTTTCAACTGTTTGGCCTTCCAGTCAGGCATTACACACCACTGATCATCACAAAAATGCAGTAATATGAACTGTAAAGGTAAAGGGACCCCTGACCATTAGGTCCAGTCGTGACCAACTCTGGGGTTGTGGCGCTCATCTCGCTTTATTGGCCGAGGGAGCCGGAGTACAGCTTCTGGGTCTTGTGGCCAGCATGACTAAGCCGCTTCTGGCGAACCAGAAACTCCGTTTACCTTCCCGCCGGAGCGGTACCAATTTATCTACTTGCACTTTGACATGCTTTCGAACTGCTAGGTTGGCAGGAGCAGGGACCGAGCAACAGGAGCTCACCCCGTCACGGGAATTCGAACCGCCGACCTTCTGATTGGCAAGCCCAAGGCTCTGTGGTTTACCACACAGCACCATCCGCATCCTTAATATGAACTGTACTGGAGTACATTTTAGTGTAAGTGGTCACCACCAGACGGGATCCCATGTTACATAATGAAATTCTCTTTAATCCAATGGGCTGCTAAGGCAAACACGGGCGCCGTTCAGGTAGTCTGTTTACCCCCATCTACCAACAAATAATGAATGTCCTCCCTACTATTCAGGAAGGGAATTCTCTGAAGAAGTCCTTTGAGAAATGTAGCCCTAGGAGAATTATACAGGGAGCAATATAGTATGTAATGTACAATGCTTTCCACCTCTCCCTAGCCCCAGTGATTTACAGATACTATGGCTATCTCCCATCCAAATATGTTGTGGGCATAGTTTGGAATCTCAAAGCTGTAAATGCCTTCCTCATCATTTAAGCTCGTAACTCAAAAAAGCAATCTTGGAGACCATAATCAGATTTCACATAATAAAATGGTGAAAATTGCAGAGTTTGAAGATGACATTTAGTTAACAGATGGCCTCACTTTTTATTTGTCCTGATTTGCAACTACAAGGGTAGCAACCTTGAGGTCAGCAAATGAGGAACAGATGTATATGCAAAAATATAATGATAAAACTTTTAAGCAATATGTTATTTCATTTCACTCAAAACAAGAATGTTAGTATTTCACCTTATAGTGAATTTGTAACTGTTCGTTGGTTGATTCATTCTGAAGAAGAGATGCTCTGTTGATGTAAGCCTCAGCCTGAACGGGGTCATCATCCTCCAGGTACAGTCGGGCAATTTTTAGGTAAGTCTCCAATTTATAATCTACATTGTATTGCCTTGAATAGAAAGGGGGGAAAATACACTATTGAAACCTCAGTTCATTTGCATCATAAGAGTTTTGCAAACATACTTACAGTAATACTACACGCTGTATAATGTTTGCCACCAGCCAACTCTGGCTGAAAGGAAGGATAGGCTGTGTCTCCCCAGAGAAATGGAGAAGCAGGATACACAATGGCAACCCCCCCCCCCCCGCAGGAGGGTATGGAAATATAATTTATTGGTTAATTTTGAATGGTAATAGTCATAAGGCTTTACTCACAGTAGACTATTAAAATGGGCACAACTAATTTAGGCCCATTAATGTCAGTAGGTCTACTTTAATACCACCCACTGCCTTAATGCAAATGCATTCAATGTGGGGCCCTTCTATATGCTGTGGATGACAATTCCCATCAACCCTCAGGGATTATGAGACTTGTAGTCCTAAAACTTGTAGGGCACGTTGACTACTCATCATAATGCAATACACTATTTGATGGAAGCTAGCAACAAGGTCCATGGCAGTCTCTTGTAAGGAAAAAAACAGCTCAGCTCTATGCACTGCTCCACAGAAGACACTTGGATCGAAATCAAAAATAAAAATAAAAAAGTAGAGGTTGCTGAAACCAAAAATAGGACTGTGCTCTAAACATGAGCAGCACCAAAGTGTTATGAGTTCCCCACAGAAAAAGTTTCCAGGTGGATCACTGATCTATCAAAATAGTATGTGCAATTGTCACAGAATAATCAGAGAAGCCAAAGCTATTGAAAAGTCAAGGAAACAGATCCAGAATATACCCAATGAAGCATTTGTACTACAAAAGGATATACAATGTATGAAGAAAAAATGTCAGGTTTTCTAACAACTATTTACTTCTGTCCTGTTTCCAAAGGAATCCCCACCAATACTTGTGCTGCATTCCGCCAGTCTTCTTCTTTCTCATAAATTGATGCAAGATGTTGTCTTATAGAAGCAACCTGGGAAGAATGAGGACATAAAATTATAATGCAATCAAGTTATCAAATTGATCCACTTTCTAATATCCTTTATATTATCTGTTTCCTTTTGCCCATTTGACAATGATAATCTGATTTTACATGATCTACAATATCTTTAAATATACTTCTCAATCAAATGCATATGAGGGATGTATTAGGATACAAACTGCCAAGAAGCGTAGTGATTTTTGTTTTGAGTTATTCCAGGGTAGAAGTGAAATTTGTGGTGTAGAATTTGGTACAAATTTTACAAGAATTTGGTACAAATTTTACAAGCTGCAGGAAACTACAGGGCAAACAAAGCTACCTTCAATTAATGACTGTTTTAATAAAGTTAGCAAAGTATGCCAGGATGAACAAAACTGAATAGTCTGTATTCATTATTGGAACAAATTGACTTGGGGCATCTTTTCCTTGCTGTCCTTTTGGCAAGGCTTATCATATGCCAGTGATATCTATTATATTTTAGAGCAGTGTTTTTCAACCTTTTTTGGGCAAAGGCACACTTGTTTCATGAAAAAAATCATGAGGCACACCACCATTAGAAAATGTTAAAAAATTTAACTCTGTGCCTATATTGACTATATATAAAGTAATTCTCTTGAAATAGGAATCAAATAAACAAAAAAGAAAGTATTTTATAATTACTTTATTATGAAATAGTAACTAAACAGAAATATGAAAAATTATAAAATACTTTATTTTTAAATCTTTCGAATTTTTCAATTTTTCCCACGGCACACCAGGCAACATCTCGCGGCACACTAGTGTGCCGCGGAACAGTGGTTGAAAAACACTCTTTTAGAGTACAGTACAGTGGTACCTCAGTTTTAGAACAGTCCTGTTTAAGAACGATTCGGTTTAAGAACTCCGCAAAACCGGAAGTAGTGTCCCAGTTTGCAAACTTTACCTCAGTCTAAGAATGGAATCCGAATGGTGGAAGGGCACTGGCGGCGGAAGGCCTCATTAGGGAAAGCGTGCCTCGGTTTAAGAATGGTTTCGGTTTAAGAACGGACTTCCAGAATGGATTAAGTTCGTAAACCGAGGTACCACTGTACTGAAAATATTTCAACATACTCTTCTCTTTATCTGACTGGTTTGCCAGAGCCTTCTTGGAGACAATTACCCATCTTTGGGATGTCCTTCCTGGTGAGGTGTTTCTGTCTTTTTCATTATGTTTCCTTTTGGAGGAATTTAAATAGTTGTTTACCCGGGCATTTGAAACGTACTGTTTTTGACAACCTTATTAGCGGAGGGCATGTGTCTGTTTCACATGTTTGAAAATGTTTTTATTTTATTTTTAATTGTATTTTTAAATCACTTTGATGTTTCCTGCCCTGGGCTCCTTTGGGAAGAAGGTTGGGATTGAAATTTGATCACCATCTTGCTCTTACCTGCTCCTCAAATGAAATTACACGAGGTTGGATCTTTTCCAAGGTGAAATGGTAGATTTCTTTGGCTGTGCCATCAGGAAGACTTGGAAGATGGGTACAGAAGTCTGTCAACAACTGGCGTGAAATCACTAAACTGACGTTTTCATTGACCACTGGTTTAAGAGACACAAGGTGGAAAGAAAGTCAGGCTATACATTGTCGTTAGGCCTGTCATTTTAGTGAGTGTTCAGTCTATAACCATTGTTAAGGCCCCTGTTTCCAACTCAAAACTTTTACGCAGCTGTACCAGCTCATAGGAGCCTGGGCATAAAACTGTTACACTGACATAGCATCTGCTTGCAACTCAGTTGCTGTGCTTTCATAATGAAAAGGCTTGGAGTCACCATTGTGAAATGTGGAATATGAGTTGCATGGCACAGAAGGGGGGGGGGAGAATGCTGCCCCTGCATGGGCACAACCCATTCATTGTTTCACCACAACACAGTTTTATGATCGGATGCCAAAATAATTATACTAGTATTAACATTTTGCAGAGACCATAACCTTGGATAACAGGATTATGAGATAACAACCCTCCTACAGCCTAGAAATGTTTATTCAGAATATCCCACTGATTTTGATGAAATTTATGTCAAAGTATTCATGCTTAAAATCGACACCTCAACCTTTTCCCTACCAAATCCCCAGTGCTATATTGATACCTGTTTCAATGTACAAAAATTTCTAAGACCATTCATTTTTCCCGATTGCAATTAAATACTTACAAAGCTGTCATTCAACAATTCATGAAAACTGATAATTAAACTCACTTGCTTCTACAAAGGCTTTTAATGCCTCTAATTGTTCCACTCCTGAGAGCTGAATTGCTTTTTCCAATATCTGACGATACCTGCCAGAATGCAGTAAAAAAAAGAGAGTTAAGGTTTAAATATCATTGAATACAGAGCTAATTCTAAGCTAGATGGACTAGCAGTCTGACTTATTATAGCTTCCTATGTTGCTAAAAATTGGTGTATTTTTAAAATTAGCTTTACACCTTGTGCATGTAAGGACAATACGCATGATATTTTAGAATGCCATTCTTCTCAAAACCATTTTAGAGTAGGTACATGCCATACTTTCCATTTCAATGGAAATCCTGAGATCTAACAGTTCTGGTGCTTTCCCACTGCAATGAAATGGCTAGTCATAGAAATGAGGACACAATTTGACAATTCCTTTTGCAGAAAGAGAAGATTATCATCCTCTTTTCACCTTTTCTTGCATTAACTCTAATCAAACACAAGAGTACAATGTTATGCAAGGGACTACCTTTTAGTCCTCCAAAAGGGAGTGTGAATGCACATCATTATGCTGAGATACAATGAGCAATAAAAAAAAACAGCATCAGGCAAAAGCTGGGTATACTTGTATTTACGACATCATTAATCCCATATTATCCTGCCTTTCCAACTCTTGTGAGTGCAATCTCCTGTGGTTTAGGATACTAAATTGAAGACAGAGGAGAGAAGATTCAACTACAGCTGCAAGGGAGGCCAGTTCCTGGAAGTCTGTGTTGTTGCCATCCGTCTTGAGAGACAAACCACTGCTTTAGCAGCTCCAAAGTGACCTCACAGGGCAGTGTGTTTGGAAGTCCTGGGCTACTCAGATGACATGACACCCCCCCCCCCCAATCTAGGAGCTGAACTGAGTGCAGGGTTGGGGACCAAAGATGGACAAACAACCCCAGAAGGAGCCTGTCTCCCAACACCCCATAGAGCTGTAATCATCTTACATAAACTGCTCTTATAAGGTCCACCTGAAAAGCTGCATAGAAACACACCGAATAAATAGATCAAGCATGGCCAAACTTGGCCCTCCAGCTGTTTTGGGACTACAACTCCCATCATCCCTAGCTAACTGGACCAGTGGTCAGGGATTATGGGAATTGTAGTCCCAAAACAGCTGGAGGGCCAAGTTTGGCCATGCCTGAAATAGATAATAAACTCGAATTAGATGGGGAAGCACGGCTGGCTTGTTTCTACGGGTTCGAATGAATTTCTGCTAAAATCCCAGGAACTGGTGCGAGGAACCACTGCTGTTGCTGTTACCAAATTAATGTTGACAGCTACCCATTTATTTTCTTAACCCACGCTGCTTCTTTTCCATAAAGATCGCCCTAGATCCACAAGGCCCAACAGAACACGGAGGGAACCGAACCAGCGCCATGCAGATCCAGAACAAGACCTGAGAGGAGGGCAGGCCTGCCTAAGCCAAGAGATGCTCCTGCCTGCTCCGCTTCCTCCTCTCCCCACCCCGCAACCCCGGTCAGACTCGGCGCTGGCTGCTACGGGAGATGGGGAGGGAGAATAATAAATAATAAAATAAATAAAATTTTATTTATATCCCGCCCTCCCCAGCCGAAGCCGGGCTCAGAGCGGCGAACAACAGTAAAATAATACAACATTATGAAATTTCATTATGAGAAGGGAGGGGGAAAAGGAGCCGCTCACTTCCCGGCCAGGTCCTTGTGGGAGCCGCTCGAGCTCATGAGCTGGGTCAGCTCCTGCCTCACAGCCGCCGCCATTTTGGATCCTCCCCCTTCCCGCCCACAACCTGTGAGGGAAAACACAGCGCCGCCGACTCCGCCTCCTCCGGCGCGAGACGCCTCCACGCTAGAGGCGGCGACGCAGCCGCGTATCCATACGGAGCCAACGGCTTTGCGGCGTGACGTCACGGATCCCGGAAGCGCCGAAAGGGGAGGAGGAGGAGGAGGAGGGAGCCTGAGCGGAAGTGGAGCGCGCTTTGAGGAGGGAAGGCGGGAGAAACCAGCGCGGCGCGAGAAAGAGAGAGGGAGAGGGGGGCGGGCTCGCGGGTTGGTTGGCTGTTTGGCGCCGGTGACGCGGCGCCGGTTGCCAGGGCGCCGCTGCCCGAGCTATTATGGGATGCGGCGGCGGCGGAATGGCGCTGGGCGCGTGATTTTGAACAAACGCGGAACCTGCCGCAGCTGCTGCTGCTGTTGCCGCCGCCGCGAGCAGCCTGCCGCTGTCACGGCGACCAGCCGGCCGCGCGCGGGAGCGAGCCCGGGAGCGCGCGGGCGGCGTTGTCATTACGGTGGGGCCGGCGCGGGGGGTGGAAGAGACCGATGTGAAGCGCCGGGGCTGCGGCGGGCGCAGGTGAGCGCTAGGCGGGCCGAGCGGGGGGCGGGTCGCCTGAGGGGAAGGAAGGGAGAAGCGGCGCAGCCCTGAGGCGCTTGAGGCAGGGGACCCACCGGCCGCCTCCTTCCCCCTTCGCTGACAGGACGAGTCTGGCCGGCTTGTGGGGTGGGCGCCTGTCGGGAAGGGAGGCTCAGTACCGGCCCTTCTCCCTCCTCCTCCGCCTCCCCTCAGGGTTATTATTATTTTTTATTGTCGTTTTTCTGTCTGTCAGTGACGAAGGGGTTCGGGACCCCTCGGCGGAGGCAGGGGGGTTTTAGGCCCGGCAGGAGATGCGCGGAAGCCCCGGGGTAATATTTCGGCCTCGGAGCCGCGACGAGCCGGTGCCTCCAGGAACGAGGCTTCGTTGTTTTATTTTCAAATTGCTTCTCATTCTTCTGTCAAGGGAGGCCGCGGGGAGCAGGGATTTGCCCCCAAAGCGGGGGGTGGGTGTGGGTTGAGGCTGTGAGTTGTAAGTCCTGGGTAAAGACGGCAGAAGCGACTAACAAATTCAATAAATAAGAGCAAGAAAGAGTCTCGTTTTGAAATATCGAGTTCGATCTCATTCTTCAGTCCGATGACTGCTGCTCAAGGAGGTCTGCTTTTGGCGTATCGTAGGGCAGGGCAAAAACTTTAAAATTACAATTCCCAATCACGGGTATTTATTTGTCCAGAATTTAACGCAAGTGGAAGTGCTTTGCTCTGTTGCTGAAACAGGAGCAGAATGGCTGGCCTCAGTAAAAGCACCCCTTTCTTTCTCACATGAATCCACAGTTTAACCGGGACTTTAATCTTTATGGCAATCAGCTGAGTTCCCTGTGTTTATTGTATGGGAAGTCGTTGGACTCTTCTCTTGCCTTACAATCTTATCAGACCTGGGCGTTGAATGGTGTAATTAGCAAGCTATTATTGGTGAACTGCCAAAGATTGCTGGAGTGTGGCTTGACTGATGTACAATATTACAAAGTAGCTTTTCTATTTGATTCGTAAGAAAATGGACTCTATCTTCTGTCTGTCTGTTCCGTTTCTCTTGTCTAAACAGCTAGTGCATATCTTGATGGCAATAGTACTTCGATTTTTATAATGTAGATATTAGAAAGAAATGTTAAATACATATTTTCCCTCTGATCAAAATATACAAAAAAACAACCAAATCCATTCATTGTAGAGAAGCCACTTCACAAATTAAGCAGCTGTTATTTAAATGCATTTCTCCTGTCTAAACCCAGTACATATAATTCTAAACTTACAAGTATTTATACACGTACGGTAATCTTGAAATCAAAATGGTAGAACTAACAATACCTTTGTAAGGTGCTCATTATGATTCATTTACTAGCAGAGGGCAAATGAGCCAAAGGAGCAATAACTTTGAGTGTATATTACTAAGTATAAACAAGGAAGCTATATTTCAACACTACCAGTGGTCCAATATTATAACAATTGCTTTCCAACTATGTTGATTCTGGAAAATCAACAAAAATGCACTTGGAAGGGAAAGGTGAATCTATTGACAGTGGTGCTCAACTAATGATGAAATACCAATAAATTAATTCTATAAAATTATATCCAATATTAGTCATACTTTCAGCAGACATATTGAAATCTAAGGATTTAAGTCTATTGATTTGTGGGCAAGCCACACTACATATTTCTGAAACCAATTAAAGCAATACAATGTAAGCACAGGATAAATGAAAACAAAAAAAAAATACTCCTATTAAATAATGACCTCAAACAAATTATATCGCCTCATCTCTAAAAGCTTGGTGAAGTAAGTCTTTCACTATCCTCCTAAAAGAGAAAGTTCCAAAGTTTTGGAGCTGCCACTGAAAAAGCCTTATGATGTCCCTTATAGGAACCACCAAGAGGGCCTCATTGGTAGGTCTTAAAGACGAGACAGGTTGGCATGGGAGAAGGTATTCTTTCAAATATTTAGCTGAGATTCCTGCATTGCAGAAGGTTGGACTAGATGACCCTTGGGTGGCTTCCAACTTTGTGATTCTATGAAATATTTGTTTCCTTGGCTGTTTGGGGCTTTACGTGTTAGCATAAGCACCTAAAATTGGGCTTAAGAAACAATTAGCAACCTGTGTGAATGCTTTAAAATGGGGATAATATGTGAGCAGGCTCCTGCTCCTATAAGCACATGGGCCACCCAAGCTAGACAGATGCAGCTTGGGAGTCTCTATGCATGGGTGAGATGATGGTGTCAGGAGGAGGAGGAGGAGGCTGGATTTGTTAGGCACCAGGGAACATTTAGGACATTATAGCTGAGCATGTACAAAAGGGATGGGATGCACTGAACCAGGGTTGAACCAGACTGTTGGTGTAAAGGTAAAGGGACCCCTGACCATTGGGAGACCCAACAGGAGCTGAAGAGGGTCTTGTTTAGAACAGATCTTCCTCTTACAGTGAAATTGATAAAGTGATGAACATTTAAATGGGGGAGGTGTAGAACTAGGCATTGTGAGTGCAGAGGCAAAACAAAGCAGTTCAGGGAGGCCAGACCACAACAGTTCAATACACAAATGCCAAAAACACTTGAAGAGAAAGACTTCATACAAGTTTTTATACACCAGTGCTAGAAGCCTCTGAACCAAGATAGGTGAACTGGAGGGCTTGGTCTTGGAAGATGACATTGATATAGTGGGTATAAGAGGGTATAAAATCTATAGGAATGACAGGGAAAGATATACTGGAGGTTGTGTTGCATCAAAGAGGGCATTGAGTGTAGCAAGCTAGAAATCCTCAGACATGGCACAGAGAAAGCAGATAGAGAAAAGTTTTCTCCCTCTCACATAACACTAGAACTCATGGATATTTGATGAAAATTCAGAACAGATAAAAGAAAGTACTTCTTTGTGCAGCACACATTTAAACTAGGGAACTTGCCTCCTGTAGGAGGCTGTCATGGAAACCAGCTTGGATGGCTTTAGAGGATGATTAGACAAATTAATGGAGGACAAGACTATCAACAGCCACAGTGGCTCTGTTCTACTTCCATTGTCAAAGGCAGTATGCCTCTGAATAAGTGGCTGGAAATTGCAAGTGGGCAGAGTGCCGTTGTGTTGTCATGTCCAGCTTGCAGGCTTTCCGTAGGTATCTGGTTAGCCACTGTGAGAACAGGATGGACCATTGGCCTGATCCAGCAGGCTCATCTTAAATTCTTAATTTAACCTTGCAGGACAAGTCCTCTAGTTGCCTGATGCTATTCTCTGCTGAAACTCCTCAGAGATAGGAGTGGAGCCACCATAAAACAGTATCTCCAACTCCAAATTCATGCCATGATCCATGGCATCAAAAGCCACTGAGATGTCAAATACAACCAAGAGTTGCACTTCCATGGCATAATGATCCATGGCATCAAAAGCCACTGAGATGTCGAATACAACCAAGAGAGTTGCACTTCCACTATGCCTCTTCCAACAAAAGTCATTGATCAGGGTGACCAAGGCTTGCTGGTTTTCCACAGGCATCTGGTTTGACCACAGTGACAACAAGATGCTGCATTAGATGGGCCATTGGCCTAATCCAGCAGGTTTATGTTCTTATGCTCTTAAGGTAGTTTTGTTCCCCAAACCAGGCCAGAAGTCAGATTGAACTGGGTCCAGATATTACCAACAGGCCTTAAAGTGTATACTCTCATTGACTGCTGTAGAACCCAATTAGGAAAATGCAACAAAATTCCTGACCTTCATAGCACCTCTGCAATCAGATTCCAGAATCTAGTTTAAAACAGCTAAATTTATGCAAGTGTACCAGATAATTGATGCAGAGAATATGCAGAAAATTTGCTGCTTTCCAGTTCACAGTGCATGGACAGGTTTGCCAGGATATTTTTGTGGAAACTAAAATAGTTGTTTGCCTCATGGGAATGACTTGCAGAAGTAGTTTGATAAATATATAAATACATATAAAATGGATCTAATAGTGGCATGATGTATTGGCTCTATTCAATTTTCTCAGGATGGCTCAACTACTATACAACATCAAATACCTACATTTAATTGCAAGAGGCATTGCAGCTTTCACCAATGAATTGTTGAGAATAGTACTTTATTGGGTGTCAAAGTCTAAGTTAACAGAAAAGGCATTACAGTTCTTGATATAGGAATTTATTATTAAACTATTTTGCTATGCTGAATTGGCTTGAGTGTCACACTTGAGAGTTTTGCTCCTGAACAGTGAGTCAAAACTGAGACATGAATAATGGAGTTAGTTCTTAAGTAGTGTAAGATCTGATCTGTCATTAACAGTAACTTGTATCTTGGCAGTTGAAGGGATACTGTGGTTATAAACTGTGTTGTGTAGAATGTATGGAATGAAAACTCTTCGAAGTGAGAATCTCAGTGTAGTTCCACTTCTCACACACTTGGAAGCAGTTTCCCATGTTCAATGTGATGTTCTTCTATGTGAGTGAGTTTGGGTTTGTTTGCTCTTTTTTAAGGGAAAAAGCAAGCATAAATGATTTTAGGTGGAAAAACAATGTTTTTCTCCATCAGTTTTGCCTGGAATAGTGTATTAAAGCATTTTCATGCTGATTTCTTTATTAGCCATGAGATGGGCAAAGTTTTCTTTTAATTTTACTAGAAGAATTGCTGGAAGCTTTCCCCCTTTCCCCTTAAAAAGCCTTCCTGTGTCA
Source organism: Podarcis melisellensis (assembly GCF_964234715.1). Classification (NCBI taxonomy): domain Eukaryota; kingdom Metazoa; phylum Chordata; class Lepidosauria; order Squamata; family Lacertidae; genus Podarcis; species Podarcis melisellensis. The sequence continues at coordinate 13,077,460 of NC_138541.1, read as the reverse complement.
ATGTTAATCAATGTATGTTGTTCATAGTCATAATACACTGGTATTTACTTTTTAAGGGCAGGTAATAAAAGGATGAGAGAGCTTTTGTTGATGAAAAATCTGTATATACACCAGATGCACCGTTACTTCTTATTCATCCTGTCCGCACACGCCACCTTTCATCTCTCCCGATTCTTAACCGACTAATAAACCATTTGGTCTGCAATCCTATACCCATTTACCTGGGAGTAAGCCCCATTGAACTCAGCGGAACTTACTTCTGAGTATAGGATTGCACGGCCAGGCTTTTAAGGTGCCTGCTGGAAGTGCAGCTGGATTGCCCGGCTTCCCTTCTGAATCCCGTCTCGGAGTTGGATTCCACCCTCGTTCCCTGGACAAGGGGCGCAAACCCTTTGAGTTTGCGTGGACAGGGAGTCCTGCCCTGGCCGGAACGCGCGTTTCTTGTAGGTCAGCGCCCGCGTCGTTCCTCCTTTTCTCGGCGGGGGCCGGGCTTCCCCTCCCCTCCGGTGGGAGTGGCTCTAGCAAAGGGATCGGGGCGGAGGGAGGAGGCTGAGGTTGTTGCTGAGCTGGGCTGTGATGGTGATGACGAAGTGAAAATGGCGGATCTTTCGAAATACTATCCCGGCCCCTGACATACCAGCGACAGCACCTAAACAGCCTTGAGAGGCTCCCCCCAACTCCTCTGCTCGCTGCTGCCAGAAACCTCCCTCTCCTCGTCTTTTCGTCCCAACTCCCGGGCAGCCGCTTTGCAGCTATCCAGACACTATTGGGGGAAGCTCCCTCCTCCCCTCGGGCTGGAACTTAACCCTCCTGGAAGGAGTCGGTGGCGGCGCCCTGGAGAGGGGTGAGAGACGCACCAAGCAAGGCCTGGGCAGGAGATTGGGGGAGAAGGGGAGCCTGCAACGCTGGGTTGGGTGGCTTGCTGTACAGGAAATCCAGGTGTTCTCAAATGTAACCTAAATAGTTAACCTGGCTGGAAAAGAAGGGAGTATTTGGAGCTGCTGAGGCCTAACTCGCCTTTCAAGGTCTCGCTTGTACTGTGTCTGTCTGATGTTGCATTGCTTGAGAGTTCGGGTAGCGCAAGTGATGTTCATATGGTGGTCTAGGAGAAATCTGAAGAACAAATTACTGGATTGATTGCACCTACTCTTCTTAGGAGCGCAGTGAAGAATATTAGTATGCAAAGCTGCTCGTGGGACACTAATGATTTTTAAAATTAGCTGCTTGCTTTCAGGGGAGTGTAGTCGCATACATCATAGGCGTGCTTTAGTGGTCACTTTCAAATATATATAATTAACAGGAAGTGTTGCAATGGGCAGAAAATAATAACTTCACAGCATGTTAGATAATTAAAGCTGGGAATTTAAAAATGTATCCCCCTTAACCTTTGAAAGGTGGAAAAGGTCAATGCAGCAGTAATGATTCAGATGGAAAATGAATGTTTGGTTTTGGTTTTAATTCCAAATTTTGTTATGAAAAGGTGTAAAGCAATATATTTTGTAAGTGTAATCTAGTTACGTTAGGGTAGCTGGGATTTCTAGCACAAGAAGGCAAATGATAATTGGTGTCAAGGAACACAGTCTGAAAATATGTTTTTAATTACACTGGGTGGTATCTGACTAGGTCATACCCTGAGTACACCCACTGAAATCAGTGAACTAAGTAATGATTAAGTGCATTGATTTCAGTGGGCCTACTCTTGATTATGTCAGATGTCAATGTCAGTGTTATTTACCCAGTGACAGCTCTAAAATGTACACAATAAACGTGACTCTTTTTTCTGAGGGCTTGGTCCACATTCAGGTTCTACATATGCATGTGTGATTCCTCTCTCCACTCCCCTATCTATGAAATTGAGTATCTCTCTGTGAGTGACCTTCTGATCATTTTCGTTGATTGAAAAGTGACATATAAATGTGTTAAATAAGTCTTTAAAATGGTATCTTCTAAACTCTATAGGTTCTGAAATATGGGATTCATATATTAAATATAAAGGTAAAGGTAAAGGTACCCCTGCCCGTACGGGCCAGTCTTGACAGACTCTGGGGTTGTGCGCCCATCTCACTTAAGAGGCCAGGGGCCAGCGCTGTCAGGAGACACTTCCGGGTCACGTGGCCAGCGTGACATCGCTGCTCTGGCGAGCCAGAGCCGCACACGGAAACGCCGTTTACCTTCCCGCTGGTAAGCGGTCCCTATTTATCTACTTGCACCCGGGGGTGCTTTCGAACTGCTAGGTTGGCAGGCGCTGGGACCGAGCAGCGGGAGCGCACCCCGCCGCAGGGATTCGAACCGCCGACCTTTCGATCGGCAAGTCCTAGGCGCTGAGGCTTTAACCCACAGCGCCACCAACCATCTTATTTCTAGGTGGGCTTATATCTTGTAAGAGTATCATTTTTAATTAAAGACATTCCATACGAATTTTAAAACTGTGTTAACTGTTAGCGTGGGATAGCTTTGTATCAGGAAATATTTAGTTAAATGTGCAGGTGGACCTACTTTGCTTCTCCTCTAGTGTAAGAAGGAGCAACAAGCCACAACCCCTGGTTTAGAGTTACATCCAAACCAGGATTTCTTGTCTTACTGCTCCCCCCCCCCCAATAAATCATGAAGTTAAACCAAGGTTTGCTCTTAGCTTACCAGTGGTGTGTTTGAACAAAAAAACCCTCATGATTCCTGGTCCAAACATAAGTTAGGGATCGTGGTTAGTTGTTTCTGCTCACACTAGGAAGGAGTAATTCAAGAATTATCTGTGTTTATGGCAAACCATTAACTGTAGTTTACCCTGATGTATGGAATGGAATGTAAGTTATTATTTATATTTTACTTCTCTGCAATCATATTTGGAGCTTGCAACAAAGTAACAGAGATATACCATATTTTCCTGTGTATACACAGAATGTTTAAAATATTTATTAATTTGGGGCTCCAAAAATAGGGGGCATCTTATACATGGGGGCGTCTTATAGATGGTAAATATGGTAGTTCAAAAATATAGTTAATTTAAATATGAAGCATATCTATATAGACACAGTAGAAAATATTTAGAATTCTGGATATTCCAGCTGTATTCTTTTTTATGCTTCATATGTTACACAGTATCCTATATTTTATGGGGGGGCCCTAGTAGAATTCTTGATATTTAGATCACCATATAAGCTATAAAATAGAATTCAATGCAGAATCTGTAGGATGTGCAAAGGTGTTTAATTTATTGGTTGAATACTGGAGGTTCTTGCAAAACTAATTAAAATTAAAACTTTAAAAATTATTTGAATAAATAAACAACTTTCTTTAAAAGTAAGCCATTTTCCTCTTGGGATTTGTGTTTATTCCCTTGGTTTTGAAATGTCAAAAGCAGACTCCCCCAATTTGGAATGCTCCATGTGCTTTGGACTACAACTCCTCTAATCTCTGACCATTGGACAAGCTGGCTAGTGCTAATGGCAGTTGTACTTCAAAACGTCTGAACAGGCTCTGGTGAGGAAAGATTGATGTAGAGGATTAGAAATTTGTATTTTCATAATTTCCCAACTTTCATTTCTGGACACCTTGTGATATTGCAAGTATTTATATTTCTTATGATACGATACGGTGAGTACAATGTTTCACCATTGTTTGGCATCAGTGAAGCTTACAAAGATCTTAGACAAGCTTCAGCTTTCAGACTTAATTTCTGATTCCGTTTTCAGTACAGTACGCAGCAAATTGAGCAAGTCATATACAAAGTAGCCTTGCAGTTTTAGTGCAAGGCATTTAGCAGCCCAAAATAAAATTTAGGGTAGCTTTTCATTTGTTACGTCACATTGCTTTTTACCACTGAATTGGAGCAAGCAGCAACCCTAAGAAAACTCAATTACCATTTCCTCTGATTCACCGGTAAAATGTGGGTTTTCCTGGGGAAAGCATCTTGACACACACACATACACACCCTAAAAAACCCACAACACCACTCAAATACAGACCTGTGCCTACAAAAGCAGCTGAAAGGTAACTGAATGAGCCCTTAGTTAAAGCTAACGGTGCTTTGTGGAAGAAGCACATAGGACACTCAGTCTTTTCACCATATTTATGAGACTAGGAGGCATTGCATGTAGGCTGTTAATCAGGAGAGCCTGCAAAAAACATATTGCATTGGTTCTGAAGGATCTGCACTGGCTGCTAGTTTGCCACTGAACCAAGTTCAAGGTGCTTGTTCTGTCAGATAAAGCTCTACACAGCTGCTCCTACATACACCTGTCTGTTGGTTACAGCCTTCTGGATACAACATTCCCTCTTAACTGAGCCACGAATTTGCTGCATGACAACATGTAAGAGGACCTTCTTTGATTGGTGCCTGATACTAGAATGCCTTCCCATCTCATGTATGACTTATGCCGACCCTTGTGGATTTTTGGTGCCAGATAAAAATTAGTTGATGTTGTAACATTTTATTGAGATTTCATTATGTTTATTATATTTTATCCTGCTCTGGGGTTCTTTTAGTGAAGGGTGGGCTAGATTTTTGAAGTAAATAAGTAAAGCATACGCTGCAAAGATAAATCAATGCTTTTAATTTTTCCATCCTCCCTAGTGAACCTTCTTTCTAATGGCTGTGACCTTCAATATTATCTCACTCATGGTCCAGACTTGGTTTTCATTTTAGGATTTGTACTCCCAGATTGTACTTCTCATATTGCTGTTGACATGGGAAATAATTGGAAATTTTCTGATCTTGAAAGGACTCTTGCTCTACCTTTGAGGGAGTATATTTGAATTCGAGTTCATACTTCTGTAAGGGTTGCTTTGGTACCATGCTCAATACACCAGTACAGTATGTTTCCCTCTGCCTGGGTAGTTATAAATAGTGCTTTTGCATAGGACTTTCATGCTGAATTAGGGTCTACCAGCTGTTACCTCTGGCAAACCCTTTGTCATGCTGAAATTGTACAGCACCAGCTCACCTGGGTACAAGGGAATCTTAATCATTTCAGGATTATGTTGAAAGATAAAATGTCTGCATTAATGAGACTTTTAGCCTGCCTGCGCAACTGGAATTTGCACATCCCACAGACAAATGGTTAAGGTAGTCAGCGATTTTACTTTATCAGTATATCTTAGATTTTTATGGTAATTGCATTTTTATATTTAGGAAAAAACTGACAAAAATGTATATTATATAGATTCCACAAACAATAATTTTGCTGTTAATCTTTAGGAATTAAGGGCTAATTAATTCTCATTGGTCAACACCCCTCTTCCTTAGGATAATGGTCAGGGGTGACCATTAGGTCCAGTTGTAGCCGACTCTGGGGTTGCGGTGCTCATCTCGCTTTATTGGCCGAGGGAGCCGGCGTACAGCTTCCGGGTCATGTGGCCAGCATGACTAAGCCGCTTCTGGCGAACCAGTGCAGCGCACAGAAATGCCATTTGCCTTCCCGCTGGAGCGGTACCTATTTATCTACTTGCACTTTGACATGCTTTCGAACTGCTAGGTTGGCAGGAGCAGGGACCAAACAACGGGAGCGTCGCGGGGATTCGAACTGCCAACCTTCTGATCCTAGGCGTCCCTTATCTTCCTTAGGATACTTGGTTCCAAACCACCACTTTTAGCTCAATCAGAAGAGCATGAGACTTAATCTCAGGATTATGGGTTTGAGCCCCATGGTTTGGTTTCTATGATTCTAGGCTTTGTCAAATTGGAACTATAATGTCTTCAGGGGGTCTAAAATACCTGATTAATGAATTAACTGAAACTATGGGCTCTTCACTTTTAAAGGAAGGTGTTCTTTCTGGTAATGGAAAAGCTGGAGCATGCCTTTTGAAATCCACCTTGTTTATTTGCTTTGACTGGCAGAAACAATGCTTATGCTAATATATTGATAACTTCCTTTGGAATGACCACAGTGAAATTTCTTGTGCTTACCTGTCTTGTTCCATGTCCAGCTAAGGTAGTAATATGTGCTTATTTTCTAAAATAAGTCAATCACAGAAGAGTATTTGCAAATGTTCTAAAAAGCACTTGCCTGCCTGAGAGTCATCACTGCTTGGTGCTATTTTATTTGGCTACATTCCCACTGCCAAGTGAATGGTGAGGTTAAAAAGTTTCCTGTGGCTAGTAGACCTCAGATCAGTTCTAATCCTGTTCTCTGGTATCCTGCCTGCATGTATATAAAAATTTACTGAAGTTGTGACCTCTATTCTGAAATAAGCACATCATGAAACTGTATCTCAGACTCTTGTATGTTCTGTCATCCTAGAGCTGGATCTGAAAGCCAGAGCTAGAGCGGACTTTGGATATGTCACAAGTTTATAAAACAAAAGCAACTTCTTTTGGAGAACTTCTCATTGCAAGAGAACCTCAGTTATCTGGATTAAAGTTAACACTGCTTCATAAAAGCATTTATTTCAATCTTGCCTCCATCTCCTGAACCTGCAAGTTATTGTAATTTTCAGCTCTTTTGGGTATAATCAATGGAAAACTCACTTCCCCCTTCCTTTGTGTTACATGCATGAACACACTGTACTTGTTCTGTACTCTTGTTTTGGCTGTTAGTCATAAAATTATACAAATCGAGCCATAAAGCAGCTTTGTAATCAATGAACAAAACATCCAGCATGTTATTAATTCATTTGAATACCTTCTAAAGTGCTAATCTTTTAATTATGCATGGAGATTTTATATAAATGCCCTCATTGTGGCCTGCTCAGGTTAGTAAGGGTTGCTGTTGCTCCATCCTGACATCCAGCATTAGTATTATGCACAAAGAAAAAATAATTTATTTGGCCAGACATTGTGACCATAAAGTATATTTTGGTCGTATGGAAACTATTATTGCTCCTTATTGTACTTTATTTGATTCAGTGGTTTTAATGAATGTTTACTGGTGTATAGCTTTTTATTACTGTAGTTGTTCAGCACTCTGTGCTGTAGGAAGGCAGAGTATAAAAATGTTGAAAGAATGAATAAACTAGTGAGAGGGTACAGGGGCAGTCCCATATGACAAAACAGCTCATGGAATAAGGCAAAGGGCAGGGAAGAGGGATGGTCTCTATAGGCACAGCTCCTGTCAATTGTTGCTAAATTGCATTTTTATACACTGTAAATGTAAACATTTTGTGGTTTAAGACTGTGCATCCACCAGTGTGCCTTGGATATTGTGTATTTTGGAACATTATTCTCAATTTTATTTTTTCCTTCTGTGGCTAACTAATTTGTAGTGGGTGTATGTTTTATGTTTCTTCTGTCACTTCATGTAAACTCCCCTTTCCACACTGAATCTCAGATTAGCTGAATTTTGCAGGTTTTACAATTTCATTAGCATTCTTCCTACCAATTATTGAAGAAGTAGGCTATTTTCTCAGCTTTTTCCCTGTGACATTTTCAACAATACAAAAATAACATTATTAGCTGCTTGAAAAACTCTTAACCTGGCTTGTTATTAAATAGCTTGTTGAAGATGTTAAGTACCTTGGATGATCAATTTAAATTTGCATGTCTGTGCAATTATCACATTATAGTTGATATTGTGGTTTTTATGCTCAGCTGTTCTGGAGGTGTGTTCTTTCCATGGAACATTTACCTGTTCTTGAAAATATTGGGGGGGGGGTGGTGTTTTCAGTAACCTTGAAAATCAGTTTCGATTAAGAGTTTTGATGTTTGGGGGTTGGCTGAACACCAGATTTATGAAAGGGATTTCCACATGTGCTATGAGAGGGTGCTTGAGAGAAAGCCTAGAGGTGGAGAGACTTAAACATAGTACTTAAAATAGTACTTAAACATTAGAATTTTGTCAGTTTGGGACTGGATTTATAAGGAACAGCTTGCTTATAACATCTGAAATCTTCCCATCATCTTCAGCCCTAACAGATGGTGCTACACTATAATGCTTCTGGAGGTCATCTGATGTGGAACAGGATTTAAAAGAAATTCAGGTAACAACAGAACTCATGATTTTCTGTATTTCAGTATTTCATGAAATCACTATAGAAGTCATATGTCCAATTTATGGACAGTTCCAGTGTCAGAAATGTCCTAACAAGCTTCCCTCCTGGTTGAGAACATGCAGAGTTTTGTACTCTCCTTAACCCCCATCAATAGCTTTTCATAATTGCTCAAATATACTTCTTTTCAAAGTTGAAAAAGCAAGCAAGAGGCAATTAACAATTTAAGGGCATATTCCAGCCAGGAAAAACCACTCAAGGAGGCTGCAATGATGATTGTCTTAGACATGCTTGTTAGCCAAAGCAGTGGCTAATCTGTCTGCACATTTTTATCCACAGCCAATACCATGTAGATGTTTATTTCATGGTTTTGTAGGCTCCCACAATAATATGTCCGATGCTGCAACTTGCACATTGTTGTGGAGCTGAAAAACGAATTTCCTTTCTTTGAAATATCACTGCAGTGCCTCACCTTTGGCCTGTCATCCGCATTTGCAATATGGAGGTGGTGTCGGCGGAAGTGAACAGCTTGCTACCTGAAGAGATCATGGACACAGGCGCAACGCTGGAGGAAGATGAGAACATAGAGGCTGTAATTGTGGGTGACACTATGGAGATGGAACTGGAAGGAATGGCAAACGTAAGCTCAGGCAGGGATTCTGTTACTTCTGGCACGTCGTCCATCACCACAGAGACCGTCATGGTGTCCAGCAATTGTGTAAGCCACGTCATAGCCAATGCTGCCACTACAAAAGCCGGTACTAGTGTGACTGCACAACCTTCCTTTCAAAGTAGCCTCCAGAAACTTGGTCCTCAGACTCCTGTCACTATATCGGCCAACCAGATAATTTTAAACAAGGCAACTGACTTGAAAATTGGCAACCAGACTATAAAACCAGAAGGGCAAAAACTCATTGTAACAACTCTGGGGAAACCTGGGCAGCCCATTGTCCTGACGTTACCCCACAACCAGCTGTCTCAGTCACAGAAGGCCACGTCGCAGGTGCAAGCAGGTGACTCCAAGCTGCCAGCGCAGCAGTTCAAGGTGGTAACTATTGGAGGAAGGTCAGAGGTGAAACCTGTCATTGGTGTTTCAGCCTTGACTCCAGGGAGCCAGTTGGTAAATGCTACCACCCAGTCCTCTGTGTTGCAGACCCAGCAATTAAAAGCAGTGCAGGTAAGAAGGCACACTGTTTCTCATTATCTTTTGTGATAAAATTGCTCCCATTCATGATTCTCTTTTGTTGGCAGTAACGTAAGTGGAGCAGAGTAAGGCAGGGAAAGTGAATCAATAAGACAAGCAAAATGTAAGGAAGAGTTACAAGTGCAATGGAGGTGATGAATGATTATTTTTTAAAAATAGAGTTCTTGCCTATAGAGAGGGATGTGCAGCAGCACAAAACCAGTTAGAGGACACTTCTTGGGGGTGGTGAGAAGACACACATGACTGGTGATGGGTGGAAACAGGAGGGAGCGGTTGGGGGACTGGCTCCAAGCTAATCTGTTTGGGGGTAGTGGAGATTGAGAGCGAAGACACTGCAGAAGGTGAGAATATGTGGATTTTGGCTGTTATTGCATACAAACAATAATTCCTCTAACTGAGGGAATGATTCTTCTTTTGCTTTTCAGATTGCTAAAAAAACCAGGACACCCACCTCAGCCCCGGTGATAACTAAGCTGATCTTCACAAAACCAATCAACAGCAAAGCTGTTACGGGTCAGACAACACAAGTGTCACCGGTCATTGCAGGTTATATATTTGTGGCTTCTTGCATGGTGCCATTCCTAAGGGGGTGAAATGCGAATTGAGTCAGATACAGGCTGGGATCCAATTGGGCAGATTTTGATGGAGGGCTTTTAGGCTCCTTTCTCTTTTACACCACTGCCTTCTGAGCTCCCTCAAAAAAGCCAGGGAGTCCTTCAAAGTGACATTTAGGAGTGATTATCAGGGGAATCTGATAATTCTGCCCTTGTATGTTCACAAAAGCACTTTATGTGCACGCACAAGGCTCTTTGGGTCCAAGCCACAGAATGAATCTTGCTGCTCTTCATCTCATAACGTCTCAGGGAAGATGAAAAGTGTGTCAATTTACAGAGAATGTGGGTCATGTAAAATAGCGCTTTCAAAACCTAACAGCAGCATTGTTATTTTATGTCTCTCTCAAATGTTTAGATTGTGTGCATAGTGTCAACCAACTTAACCATGTAGTAAATGTGGAAAAGCTTGCACGCTTCATAAATGTGCATTAAAAGTGTAGTGTTATGTGCAACTGACTTGCTCTGAAGAGTTCTCCACTCCACTCCTGGCTACTGACTAGTTCTGTTGCTACAGAGTCAAGATGTTTCTTCTCATCCCCCTATGCATTGCTGCAGTGTTTTATCACTACTTCCTGGCTCTTTTGAGGGGAAATAAGATGGTTTAAACTGTTCAAACTTCTGGGTTTTTAAAAAGATGAGTACTACTTTTAAGCTGCAAAGTCCTCTGTCGGTTCTAAAGGGTAAAGTGGACAAGGTTTTAGGAATTTTATAAAAGTGGAAAACTAAAATATTCACTTTACACCTTATAAATCAAGAGTAGCAATGCAAATGGACAATACTACTCTTCCCCCTCATCACAAACACACAGAGAACCAAAATGACAGAAATGTGACTAGTTTTTCACTTACCAAAATTAACAACTGAATATGTAAAGGGAAACCACACAGTATCTGCTAATATTTTAATGTTTATGCATTTTTAAACACTTGGAATACAAATTCAGACTAAAGATCAGTAACCCATGGAGAGAGGAATTTCTTTCCATGAAACTCCATTACTCGAGGAGATGCCTTTTCTATTCAGTCATCTTACCATCCTCCATCCTCTTTAAAACATATTATAATGCATGGCAGGGGTGGAAATCACATTTGTATTAATACAGACAGCCAAGCATGCACGGTGTAAAAAAAATTCATCATGTGATACATTGTTTGCTTTATTAGTCCTTTATTTATCATTTAGGATGGAATTGTGTACAGCTCCATTCACTTCCACAGTTGCCTTAGATACAACTATTGTTGTAACTCCCATTGAAAATGTCCAATGCAGTGCCTCCCCAGTCAGATTAATTTCAGTTTATGCAGCCTAATAATGTGGGAAGGACTCTTGCAATGATGCAACTGGCTTCTTGTTCTCTTAAGCCCTGCTCACCCTGGCTGGTGAAAACCACTTGGAAGGGGTTGATCAGTTGTATCCAGGGTGTGTTGAATGCATCTTTACATGACAGAGTGGTGCCTGCTACCCTTAAATAGGCATATGTATTGTAGGGCCAATTTTATGGAACGTCCTTCCAGTTGAGGTCAGATAGGCCCCTTTCCTACTAAACTTTTGGCTGCTACTAAATACTTTTTTTTTTTAAATCCAGCAGGTATTTTAATTGTAGCTTGATTTTATAGTCTTTACTAATTTTATTTTTGCATTGTATCTTTGTAAACTGCTTAGAGACTGTTGTTGTTAAGTGGTATATAAATCATTTAAATAATTTTAAAAAACTCACTTGGGAGTAAGCTCCATTGAACTAATTCAGACTTAATTTTGAGTACATGTATAAGATTGCTTTGATAATGACAACGCTTGTAACATATAGTGCTGTAAACAAGCACTTTCTTTTGATTTTTCCATAACAACAGAGCCAGTATTAAAGTGCCTTTATTATTTTTATATTTTTCACACTGTTGTTACTAAGCAGGAGTTGTACACAGTGGCCTAGTTTGCATGTAATGCTACTCTGTGGTTTAACAAACCACAAGATGTCTCACAGACAAATAAACCTTGGATTGTTTCTCCAAAGTTTTCTGTTTTTCAGCTACTCTTGCCTTTGTAGCTTGATGAATGGCTGGGGTTGAGTGATCAGGCAAGTCACGCTTAAGGAAAAGTGGTGGGCTTGCAGGAAATGCCAAGTCATAGTTAAAACAAATCAAGAACTATAAGCCAACAACAAACCAGGTTTTCAGACAGTGGATGATTTTTGGTAGTAAACAAGCCATAATTGAGCTGTTGGCAGGCTTCACACATAATGCTAAGCTGTGGTTTAACAAACCACAGTTTAACAAGCCATGGCTTAGTGTTTTGTACAAACCCAGGCCGCTCACTGCTTCATGTGTATTCACTGCAGTGTCCTGTGGAAATTCAAGGCCAAAACTGTAGTCAATACTTTTATCGTGGTTTTAGAGTATAATGAATCTATTCTAGTCAAAATGCAGGAGTGTAAAATGAATAGCTAATTCTGCTTGTTTAAAAGATAGTGTGATCTAGCACAATAGCATTCTCTGAAAATAACATGGATTTCTTTTCTTGAAACAACATTGTGGGCTGCTGTTCAAGGTGTCTGCTTATCTAATGGATCAGTAACTATCCCTGTTGAGTTAGAGGGTTTGGTTTAATTTAGACTAAACTTGTTTTTAATTGCCCTCATAGTATTAGAAAATTGGATTCGATATTCTTTATAAACACTTAAAGGCTATCAGTAAGTCTTCTATGCTTCTTCAATTAAAAAAACCAAATGTTCCAACTAATTTGCTTCTATTTATATCCAATGCATTTCTGAAGTTCTGGATAGCTTGTGAGCTAAATGGAAGTGCTTTATTTACACCAAAGCTCAAAATTGGGATTCCATCTAGTTAAGAGCATGAGGAGAGATCACTAGTATGCTTTCTTAGTTCATGTAGAATATTCTGACATTGGTTGCTTCTGCGTTTCAAAATGGCCCACAGCTTTCAAGAAGAACTTGCTAATAAAAAGCAAGCAATTAATTGCCATCAAATTCCACTTTAGGAACATGCCATAATCTGGAAGTCTGTGGCTTTTTCAAAACAACGATAAATAATAGTTTCCTGCTACTTTTTGTCCCAGGCTGTGCTCCCCCTTTTTCCATGCTCTGTTCCTCTCCCATACACCCAAGAGGCAAAGTTTGGAAACTTTTGCTTAAGTTCACTGTGCCTTCCCCCATGTCATTCAAGCTGGGAATTGTGGTTTATATAACGATCCATGGTCAGCTTCAAAATAAGACAAGTTCAAACCATTACCCAAGCATCTGAAACGTTTCCTTTCCTAGTTCTGGAAGTAGTTCAGATGACAGCTTAGTAGCAGTGAGTATACCTCCCTGGTATCTATAAGTGTAATGGTTGAGGAGTGTTCTGAGCTTCCCAGTCACTGAACCCTTTATCATGAGGATGAAAAGATGGTTATCTCTCCCCCCCCCCCCAAGTTCATACAGCTGAAGGAGTTAGATGGAAGAGTGGTGCTTTTTTGCACTTCCTCTTTCAAGGCCCAGATCAGAACCTGAGTTGTTGAACATTTGTGGAGTGACCGAAAGCATAGCTGGGGGCAGGGGGACCAAACTGGAAGACTGGAGAAAGAAAACGGATGTGGTGATGAGGGATGCAGGGGAGAAGAGAATGAGCAATGTGTGCACACATAGGATCCAGTTAAATGGAACCTCTTGAAACTGCATAATTGGTTCACAAATTTACCCCCCTCCCTCCAACCACAGTCAAATTCTCAATCACACCTATATCCATTGACAGAACGGTAAAAAAAAATGCACTTCCATTGGTTTCCGGTGTGGCCATTGTGCAAAAACATGGATCTGAGACACAGTTTTATGGAACCTCATAATTTCTACATCAAAATCATGGGTCAGCTCTGTGTCCGCTGATGCATGCTTTGAGTTGTTGTCATCCTATGTCAAAATCATGAAGATTCATGGGGGATATGAGCCCTGGATCTGTGTTACTGTGGCGCTGGCTGACAACGGATATGAAATTTTTAGTGCACATTCTACCCCCTGCTCCTGCCCAAACCAAAATCAGATTAAAACCTATGTCAAACCAGAGAGGGTGGTGCCCATGGCAAACTCGCAACATTTCCATATTATACCAACTGGTAACTGGTTCAACAGTAACTCGTTAGTTCCAAGAGAGTCAGTTATCACAGATCAGTTATACTTTTTAAATGTCCTTGGACCATCCTGCCACAGATCAAAGAGTGATAAAAGGTGCATTTTCTCCCAATTAACTAGACCCTGCAGTTGAAGAATCTTGGTCTTCAGGGCCACGAAAGACCATGGGAGGCTGTAAAAGCTACTAGATGGTACTTTGGAAAACTTATACTAAACTCCAGGAGAGGTTTACAGTTCTGCAGTATAGTATATTTCCTAACCATACTCCCAATAATCACTGATAAATCAAGCTTCCTTCTCACCCAGCAGGTGGGGACTGAGTGAGGCACTTGAAAAATATACTTGTGCAGCCAGGCTTCTTCAAGGGGCATTTCAACAGAAATGTCTTGTTTTCCTTCTGTGTCTGACTTTTAATCAGAGCTGGAATAACTTGAAGCTGAAGCCTGGAAGGAAACAGGTGGCTGAAGCAGTAATGCAATGCACACAGTCTCATCTTGGGGTGTAAATGCACCCCTGTGGTTTCCACTCATGATTTATTGCTGACAAAAAGTTCTAAAAGAGGGGGTTACTGAATGGGGTTGGTGGAACTTTTCTCGCAAGATTATTAGTTGTAACCAGCTGTTGTCATCTTTCCCTTTGCATTTTGTCCTGCTTCATAAGAGGTTTCCATTTTTGTTAGAAATGCAAGCGGTGAGAATTGAATCAGCTGTATTTCTGGTATATCTTTACCTGGAAGTTGCTAACACAAGAGAAAAATAGCTTTTGATCTGGAAGTTTTGATTTTTGGTAGCGTGCTGGAGTCAATTTTGTCTCTCTTTTTCTGTTTTCATTTTATTCTTGGTGGTCTTCAGCTATTTTATTACAAAAAAGAAAACACTGTCAGAAAATGTGAGACATTTCTACTCTGCTACCTGGGGAGAAGGATGAAATGAAGGCAGCACTTCTTCTGCAACAGTGTAGAACAGTGAATTGACATGCTGTTTCTTTCCATGACGCCAGCTATAATCATCAGTTTGTTTCTGTTCTCTTTTTTTCTACAGGCCGAGTTCTTTCGCAGACCACTCCAGGGACACCTCCAAGGACGGTGACTATCTCAGAAAGCGGCGTCATTGGGACTACTTTAAGTTCTGCTATACAGCAGACACCAAATAAGATAGCCATTTCTCCCTTGAAGTCCCCCAACAAGGTAAAAAGTCTATTCAGGTTTACAGTTATTTTGGTGTTGCTCTGAAAATGATCCGAAGTAGTAGGATATATTCCATATAAACATATTTCACCTATTCAAAAGTGGTGATTCATAAATGTGGAAAGTGTGAGTTAAATTCTGTTAATCTGTATTTACCGTATTTTTTCACCCTATAGGACGCACTTTTCCCCCTCCAAAAATGAAGGGGGAATGTGTGTGCATCCTACGGGGCGAATGCAGGCTTTCGCTGAAGCCTGGAGAGCGAGAGGGGTCGGTGCGCACCGACCCCTCTCGCTCTCCAGCCTTCAGGAAGCTCTCCACAAGCCTTGGGAGCCCGCAGGAGTTCCCGTCGGGCTCCCTAGGCTTGCGAATAGCAGCCTGCATCTCAAAGCCTGCATCTCAAAGCCTGCAGCCCCGGGCTTCAGTTCCCCGACCTGGTTTGGAGGCTGGCGGCAGGGAGAAGTGTGCTTCTCCCTGCTGCCAGCCCCACAAGCTCGGGGGTCAGCGGGGAGGCGGAGCGCCGCCATCCCGCTGTTCCCTGACCTGGTTTGGGCTTCAGGCAGATATCCGCAAGCCGTGGGAGCCCAGCGGGAAGTCGCAGCGGTCTCCCAAGGCTTGCGGAGAGCTGCCTGTTCTGGGGGCTGGGGTCAGGGAAGCTTGGGCTTCCCCAGCCCCGCCCCTGGGGGGGAATTCCCCCCCCTTTATCCCCTCCCAAAAAACTAGGTGCGTCCTATGGGGCGAAAAATACGGTACTTAAAATGGTACCTGAGCTTCTAAGTGAAGAACAAGTAACCTGAGCTTCAAGCTGCCTATTTCAACCTGAGTTCACTTAGTCGGTAGGGCATGAGGCTCTTCATCTCGCGGTTGCAGGTTCGAGCCCAACATTGAGCATTAGATTCCTGCATGGCAAGGGGTTGGACTAGATGACCCTCGTGGTCCCTTCCAACTCTACAATTTTATGATTTATTTTAATCACGTTTCAAATGATCCACAACAACAAAACCTGTAAACTTACTGCCTCTGTTTCTTTTAATGAAATTGGAATTCCCAGATTACCAAACATCTACCAGCTGAGCAAAATTATCGGGGGGCACTTCCTTCTTGCCAGCAGCTTCTGATGCCTAAACTGTTGTAACTTGTTTACCAACCTGGTGCCCTGCAGCTGCTTTCAGTACCAGCCAGCAGATGGTGGTTGTAGTCCAAAATAGGTTGGCTCAACAGCATGAAAAGTCTTGTGCATTTGTATTCTATTCTGATTTTGAAGCTGAATGAGCTGTAGTTGTGTGGAACTGTATTACAGAATGTTTTAGCCTAAGATCTTTGAGTTGTTAAGCAGCTAACAGTGGTGTCTGTCGCCTCGCAGCCTCCAAGCTCACCCCAGAAAGCAGTTGGTGTTCCTCTAAACGTAGCTCTGGGGCAGCAGATTCTCACGGTGCAGCATTCAACACCATCGTCCCCCGGAAAGGCTGTAGCTAACAATACAACTCAGGTATGGAGCATTCTGGCTCTTGTTCTGAAAGCCTCACCATCAGAGTCTGACTCACAGCTCTGCATAGTTTCAGACACTGTTAACTGTTTATCCATCAAACTTTGGCTTTTGTTTTGATGAGTTGAAATGATACGCTATTGGGAGAAATAGCTTAAAAGTAAATTTGGTCACAAACTGGTGCTTACTGTATCTGACATCATTAATACAACATTATAATGCATTTCAAGAGTTTATTGATCTGTGCTTTAAAATGAAGCACAAGGGGGAATAATGCTGACTCCCTAGAAACTACTTCTTTGCCAACAATAAAATAGAGGCTGATATATTGACATCGCATAAATAACTTTACAACTATTTTAACAGGCTGTGAAATCTGCAGTACAGACCCTTACAATGGGGGGAGTGAGCACATCTCAGTTTAAGACTATCATTCCCTTGGCAACAGCACCCAATGTTCAACAGATTCAGGTACCTGGAAGCAAATTCCATTATGTCCGGCTTGTAACTGCCACAACAGCCAACAGCTCAGCACAGCCAGCCACTCAGAATCCCAGCATCAGCACAGCATCTCTTCAGCAAGGTTAGTAGTCACCATAGTTGAATGTTTTCATGACAGTTTTGGAAGTGCTTAACAGAAATGCAAATACAAGGGGCATTAAGTAGGCATATGTTTAACATTCCGTGTTCTGCACCGTCGCTTTGTGCTGGTTGTATGTCCACTCCCAAGTAGGAAAGGTTTCCTAATACTTGTTGGACTAATGATTTAGCCATGAATGTTCATTGTTGATCTTTGACCAAGATTCGGGTGTCCCCATTTATCAGGCAGCCTCCCCTTCTCAGTCCCACCTCCATTGCAATAATTAGGTTTTTTTAAATGAACAGCTTCCAGCAGTGCAAATGCAAACTATTTTTAAAGTTTTAATTGCCACTTAGGGGGTGATATACATTCCTTAGCCATGAAAAGTGTCAGATTGGAAACACTGCGTGTTTGCCCTTAATTTTAGGAGATGTTGCAGATGTATGGTCTTTTTGTGTTGTGTTGCTTTGTTTCACCATGATTTGTCTAGGAGTTGATCAAGTAAATGGTAAACAGCAAAGGTTTGAGTTGTGTGTTGTTGTTCTATCCAAAATTCTGAAAAATCTCGTTTAAAATATTTTTTTCTGTTAAATGATTTCAGCATGTAATAATGCCATAAAAATAGATAACGAAATATCCCACCCTAACCTGGTGTTCGGGTAATACATACAAAAGAATAACAAAACCAAAATGGCCCTACCTTTAGTATACAGGAGTAACAACCAGAGAAGCTGCATCCTGTAAACATATTTGCACAGAACGTTGCATATTGTGTTTCATGTTGTTTCTTTTGAGCAGCTAAGCCAATGGTGGTGAATGCAACCCCCGTGAGGATGTCTGTCCCAATTGTTCCAGCAACGCAGGCAGTCAAACAAGTGAGTTTTGCGTCCGCCTACGTACTTAATACGTATTTCTGGTTTTGTACAGTTGGAATTTCCAAAGTAACTTCTCCTGTTGATTTGCAAAGAATAAGATCTCATGTGCAATGAAGGCATCATGGCAATTTCCTTTCCTTGTAGGTGGCGCCCAAACCAATTAGCACAACTTCGCAGATAGTTACTACAAGCCAGCCACAGCAGAGGCTAATAATGCCTGCCACACCACTGCCACAGATCCAGCCAAACCTCACCAACCTTCCCCCGGGCACAGTGCTGGCTCCAGCCCCTGGTGCAGGGAATGTAGGCTATGCGGTTCTCCCGGCTCAGTATGTCACACAGGTATGGCATTGATGTGGAGATGAAATTGACCAAAATATTTAGCGAGCGTGTGATGCTTTATAGTGTATAGATTCTTTTACCAAAAATGACCCACTTGGGAGTTAAGGCCAGAAGAATGTCAGAGTTTCCAATGTCTGTGGACACAAAATAAGTGCTAGAAATAAGGTAGGCATAATCCATCGTTTTCTAATCTTTGATACCCAAGACGTTGGGCTTTTTTTCTCCCGCTTTTGGACTAACTGTGAAAGCACACCGTTGTACTGAAGTGGATACACACATTCCCTCTCCCAGGATGTTTTTCCCCTGGAATTTTCCCAGGCTGCCAGCTGTGCTGCAGGCTATATCAGGGCACCTTTCCACATGGGGAGATGTCGATGTCCATATCTTGGCAGGAAAAAAACCACAGCCCTACACAGGACCTTCTTGAAGGACGTGGTTGCATTTCACTTCAGCCCTTCTCTCATCACACTAGTGTAACCCAGCACAGTTCGGGAACTGCTGGCCTGATGAAACTTACTGATAGTAGCACTAGCACAAGATGCTGCATATGCTTGGAACGCGTGTTAGACAGGCAAGACTGAGGAACACCTGTGGATTGCTGCTGTCTTCCTTTGGAAAACATGGGATAGAAAATTGCATGTAGAGCAGCTGCATAGAGGCTTACCGGTCCAAATCATTGAGAGTAGCCCTCTCATGGAAAACAGCAACATCCTCCACGCTCTCCCTTGTAGCCAGATAGTCTGGCAAAGCTGAAAGAAATGAGAGCTTCAATGTGACTTAATTCATGGAGTAGATGGCCAGGTGAAATTCCTTTGGTGCACGGTCCAAGCAGATGATGTATCTTCTGCCAGAAAAAGAGATTAGGAAACATTTAGCCCACCAGCAATTGAAATACAAAGCAGGCAAGAAAGAAGGAGCCTTTCAACATGGATGGAAAGAGGAAGGACTATTGTTAGCCATCATGACAGCTGAGAAGAGATGGTTGCCAAAATGATGATACTCGGGTTTTGTAAATGCACAATCTCATTCCAGCCAGCTTGGAGGATTGCTTTGAAATAAAGCTGAGTTCCAACTGTTCCCAAACAAAGCTGAAAATGGAAGATCTTCTTTGCTGGAAAAATCAGACTTCTCTCTGGAGTGTAAAGTTCAAGTGCATTCTAAGAACTAAATAATAGAAGATTGTGGACTTCATGGAGATAAGCAGAAAATACTCTTGTTCTCTGTTATTAAAATTAATTTCCCTTTAAATACCTTTACGGGGAAATGAGAATGTGGGATTCTGAATCTAAAAACAAGAATGATCCTATTAAAACGGTTGGAAAAGCAAGGGCAACTGATGAAATTTATTTTATGTGTTAACCCACCATCACTATGCCTCAAGGCCATGAAGGTCATCAGAAATTCATCTGGCTAACAAAAGGGTGTTGCCGGGGAGACGTAGGACCTCAGCTGTCTTCCTCTTTGAAAATTTCTCTGCTTCTCCAAAGGAAGCAGGCATGAGGGATTTTTCAGCTTGCAAACAGCTTTCCTAGCTAACGCAGTCCTAGCAGAAGCTCGTCTGCAGGTGGTTCCTGTTCCTAAAGTGGAGAGAGTGGTGAAAAGCTGAGAGCTGATTGCACAAGAAGGTGATTTCTTATGGCCAATATGTAGCATGTTAATGGTTTTGTCACTGGAAAAGGTACAAGGAAAAGCTATGTCAACTGACACCCCCTCCGCCACTTTTCCAGCTTCACTACCATGCATTCTGAATCAAAATAGGATACTTGGAGTAGGACCCTAGTTTTCCATAATTCCTAGTTTTCCATAGATCTTTTCGGCTGATACCACAAAATGAGTTCCAGCAGTCCTCTTTCAGGTGTGTGAAAATCCCCATATAGTTTAGCAACAACAAAAAGATCAAAAGCAAATTGTACGCTGCTTTGACAGGCTCTTTGGCAGGCATAGGCAAACTCGGCCTTCCAGATGTTTTGGGACTACAATTCCCGTCATCCCTGACCACTGGTCCTGTTAGCAAGGGATGAGTTGTAGTCACAAAACATCTGGAGGGCCGAGTTTGCCTATGCCTGCTTTTGGGGCTATATAATAGTGCAGCTGTGGAGGAATGGGATTATAAATGGAAAAGCCGCTCTATGTATTTTCCAAATAAAGTTTTTTCCTACTATTTTTTATCTGACCATGAAACTTAGGTGTGAGAAATTGAAGGAGCTTTGACAACATAAACTGCTAATCAGGTGTAATATTTTAATTTAACTCTCAACAGACTTTTAGCCAAATGGAGTGTTACGGTTCCTGAATTTTTTAATCCTGTCACAAAAAAGTGTGGTGCTATGAGACATTATTGTTATTTGTATGTTTAGACAGGTTTTTAATCTAGTTACAATAGTCCTCTTAGAACGGTGTATCGTAAGAGGTGTGAGGCTTCCATTAGCACTAGAAAATTAGGTACACATTAAACATGAGGTTATAATCCAGTTTCCAGGACAAAAGCCCTCCAGTCTAAAAATAGTAGTGAACATCTTCTTCTGACTCTTAATGGCGGAATAAAAAGTGTTTGGCCAGCTATTTCCGCAAGTACTAATCTGCAAACGGTATGTCATGTACTGACTTCGTGTTCTGACTTTGTGAATTTATTTTTAGCTGCAGCAGTCATCCTACGTATCAATAGCAAGCAATGCCAATCTTAGTGGGACATCTAGTATCCAGACCCAAGCCCGCCTGCCATTCAATGGGTGTGTATTGTGTAGATGTGTTTTAAATAATCATTGCGCAGCACGGAAAGACAGAGGATTGGGAGAAATATTTGGAGTTGTTCGGTGTTCAGCTGCTGAAGTGGTAGGGAATCTGCCTTGCATGAAGGAGGTCTCTGGTCTCAGAATATCCAAATAGGGTTGATATTTTGCTTGGTCCTAAAAAGATACTTCCCAACTGTGAATTTTTGCAGGGTTCCCCCCCCCCCTTATGTGCCAACCCAGTTATATTTTGCTTTATATGAAACCAGAGTCTTAAAATAGATAAAGATCTTACAGATGTAAAAACAATTCTCTCTACCCATAAAAACCAGCTAAAATTATTTAAATCCTACCCAGGTTCCAAAAGGAAAAGTAATCCCACAAGAGTAGGGCAGGCACACCGAACACCTCTGCAGATATTTTTATTCCTAATGAAGAGACTGAACAATCTTGGTCAAGCGTATTGTTTCTCGTGGTTTGTTTATATGGGGGTAGTACAGTAGATCCCAAATATCTGGGCACACTTTGTTATTACACCTGAAAAATTTAATTTTAGAATGTGAAAGAGTAAGACTTACAACTGCTTTTTGAAGAGCCCGATACCTTTTCCCCCCCTATGCATGAGTCACTTATATGGGCATACCTGCTTAACTGAAAGGACACAGCCCCAAAGAAGCAACTTTTAGGGAGACGCAACTGAAAACAGCCTCATGAGGCCAGGTGAATTTGCTGAGTCTTTACTTTTGGAGTGACTGAATGATCCACTTACAGCTGATGCTCATGCAAAGCAGAATTACTAGCCCCTGACAGAAAATAAGCAGAAGAAAGCAATGCCAGAGCAGGCGATCATTCAGAGAAGCAGTAGATAACCTCTGTTATGCATTGATACAATGGACTTATAGGACAGTTAAATTGTTTTTTGTTTTTTTTTAAATCCTGATGCAGTAGCATTTTTCTTCTGGTACCACAGTTTGGGAATTACTTTTCTGATAAGTCATTTGGTGGAATCACTTGATCTGGAGGCACCTAAGATGCTCCTGCTCTCTGACCTTGGCACAAGGTGGGCTAGGTTGTGTAATCTGAACTGTGGGGAACAGATGGGTCAATGGTCCCATTATTGTTATTGCACATCTCAAATGACACAATAGCTAATCAACATTTTGACGTTTGGGCCAAAAAACGACTGAAGTCATTAAAACTGTTTTACAGAATAATTTCCTCCGAATCGGCAAATCGCCCCAGAAAGCCATGCAACTGTACAAAATCACTGTGTCTTAAGCTGTAAGTATAACTGTTTTACTTTTTGCCATCTTGAAATGTTAAAAGTAAAACCCTGTTTTTCCATCAGCAATAAAGTGCATGCATTACAGCAGAGGTAGCTAAAATCCTATTGGGCTCCCAGCACAGTCACTGGTCAGGGATGTTGGGGTTGTAGTCTAGCAGCATGTTAAACCCATTACAGATAAAATCTTGTGTTAGAGGAAGATCATGTTGAGGCCACATTTCCCATATTTAAGATTGTTATCTTAATCTCACTCTGCGGTAGATACTATCTTTTGCATTTTAGACTTGGATAAAACTTGCGCACTGCTGCTGAGCACCATGTGCGTTATAGGATGAGGCCTCCTTGTGTAGTGATGTGTTCTTGAGATCAAGATATGTGAGTGGGCAAAGAGGCTAAACCACGTTGCCTGCAACACATCCTGGTTGGCTGAGTAGGAAGTTCAAGCAACTTTTCAGTATGCTGAATGCAAGCTCCTCCCGGTTCTAATTTAATGGCTACTAAGTTGAAGGGGGGGACGCGGGTGGTGCTGTGGGTTAAACCACAGAGCCTAGGGCTTGCCGATCAGAAGGTCGGAGGTTTGAATCCCCGCGACGGGGTGAGCTCCCGTTGCTCGGTCCCAGCTCCTGCCAACCTAGCAGTTCGAAAGCACATCAAAGTGCATGTAGATAAATAGGTAACGCTCCGGCAGGAAGGTAAACGGTGTTTCCATGCACTGCTCTGGTTTCGCCAGAAGCAGCCTAGTCATGCTGGCCACATGACCCGGAAACTGTACGCCGGCTCCCTCGGCCAATAAAGTGAGCTGAGTGCCGCAACCCCAGAGTCCTCCGCGACTGGTCAGGGGTCCCTTTACCTTTTAAGTTGAAGGGGGAAAAGGCCTGCCCTTTCCTTTTCCTTCAGGGCCAAGCCACACTAGCTTTCTTCCTTGTGGGTGGAGTGTTGGAAGCTCTTTCTCTCCAGACTTGCAAAGCCCCCGTGGTTCTGGCTTGGGTTGTTTTTTTCTCCGCGAGACTCGTGACAACAAAGTTTGAGAGTTGCTGTTAAACCCACTTGGAAGGCTGACCTGCCTGCCATGAGTGTGGTTGGAGGAGCCATGCAACCCCTTGCAATCCACGCTTGTTGTGCCTGCCGTCCTTTTGGGCGTTTTGTGTTCAAGCTTCCCATGAGATTTCCCTTTCAGGTACTGCGATTGCTTTGCCAATGGCGAGTTCTGCAACAACTGCAACTGCACAAACTGCTATAACAATCTGGACCATGAAAATGACAGACAGAAAGCAATCAAGGTAAAGCTCTTCCCTTTCTGAAGCAAAACCAAACCTTGACAAAAAGACTTTTGTCTTTTGTGACCGGATGAAATGGTGTCTGCCAGTTCCTCCTGTGAAAGTCTAGGTTTGCGTCTCCAACGTTTGCATGTGGTGATGGATTTCTTTGCATCTGCCTTGCTAGGCCTGCCTTGACAGAAACCCAGAAGCCTTCAAGCCTAAAATAGGGAAGGGGAAGGAAGGCGAGTCGGACAGGCGGCACAGCAAAGGTTGCAACTGCAAGCGGTCTGGATGTCTCAAAAACTATTGTGAATGCTATGAGGTAAGACCCAAAGTCTGCTGTATTTCTCTCCTCTCAGTACTTTTTTGTCACTGCCCTCCCTTGATTCAGTCTCGCAGCATCTCCATAGTGGTTCCATTTTTATTTTTTTTAACACACACTTATATTAGGCTCACAAATGTTATGTGAAATACTAATACAGTGGTACCTCTGGACGCGAACAGGATCCGTTCTGGAGCCCCGTTTGCATCCTGAAGCGAACGCAACCCGTGTTTGCTCATGGGTGGGTCGCGATTCGCCGCTTCTGCACATGCGCATGACGTCATTTTGAGCATCTGCGCATGCGGCGAAACACGGAAGTAACGCGCTCCGTTACTTCCAGGTGGCCGCGGAGCGCAACCCGAAAATATTCATCCCGAAGCTACTTCAATCCGAGGTATGGCTGTACCTCTACAGTGGTACCTCGGGTTACAGACGCTTCAGGTTACAGACTCCGCTAACCCAGAAATATTACCTCGGGTTAAGAACTTTGCTTCAGGATGAGAACAGAAATAATGCAGTGGGAGGCTCCATTAGCTAAGTCGTACTTCAGGTTAAGAACAGTTTCAGGTTAAGAACCGACCTCCAGAATGAATTAAGTTCTTAACCCGAGGTACCACTGTATCCCTGTTTTAAATCCAAAGCTATCTTCAGCCACAGGAAACCTCTTAAATAAAAATTCCTTCAGTGCTTCTGGAAAAGACTCAGGCTCTGATTTTGGGCAACCTCCACAGGGAAAGGAGTTCAGAGCCAGGAAGTAGCTTAACAAAGGCATTCTGCCATGTTTCTGCTTACTGTGTCACATCCATATAACTTCAGGAGCCCCTTGCAGACTTGACTTCTATATGAGAATGGGAGAACGAAAATCTCCAATAGTTGAAGGATTTTATCCCCTAATTTTGCAGCATAATGAAAGATCAGTGATGCACTATTGCAGATTAGGCAGTCATATTTATCCGGCTGATATTGCACTGAAAGGTATGTGCTAAACAATAATCATTTTGAATACACGAATAAATCTGTGATTTTACAACACACAGCAAAACAATACCTCAAAGACCGCTCTCCCCATATGAACTGATCTGGACCCTGTGAAAATTATTTGAGGCCCTTCTTCCTGTGCCTCCTCCACAAGAGGCCCGGAGGGTGGCAAAATGAGAATAGGCCTTTTAAGCAGTGGCTCCCGATTTGTGGAATGCTCTCCCCAGGAAGGCTTGCCTGGCACCTGTGTTACATACCTTTAGTGTCTGGCAAAAAATGTTCCTCCATAACCAGGCTTTTAACATTCTATGGCCTTTCTGCAGGGCCTGCAAGACAACAGCTGTTCTGCCTGGCCTTTGGTTTGGACTCTGTCTGACCCCTATGTTTCCCTCCCCTTATGGTTTTGATCTATGGGCTACTATTAAAATGAGGCTGCATTTTAAATTGTATTTTTAAGCTGTATTTTAAATTGGTCCCCCCCCCCTTATGTTCTTATTGTAATTTTACTGGTGTTAGTCGCCCTGAGCCTGGCTCTGGCCGGGGAGGGCGGGGTATACATAAATTATTATTATTATTATTATTATTATTATTATTATTATTATTATTAGTAAACGTGTTTCTAGAAAGGGTTTGTTGTGCTTTTCTTTTATTATGTATTTTGTGTTCTCATTTTGTATTTTTATGTTGCAAACTGTGCTGTGAACTTTGGATGAAGGGTGCTATACAAATTAAATAAATAAATGAATGAATAGGCTTTTGTTTTTCTCCTGTTCAGGCAAAGATCATGTGTTCTTCAATTTGCAAATGTATCGGCTGCAAGAACTTTGAAGAAAGCCCAGAGCGGAAGACGTTGATGCACTTGGCTGACGCTGCTGAAGTGCGAGTCCAGCAACAAACTGCCGCAAAGACAAAGTTGTCCTCGCAGATTTCAGACCTGCTGACAAGGCCAGCCCCGGTGTTGACCAGCGGAGGGGGGAGGTGTGCTTACTTCCATTTTGTTGATGTCATGCAGTCTCTTCTGTGCTGTTAAAAAAAATTAGTGCTGTAGGTTGAGAGAAATAGAGGGAGGGCATGGAAATAACTTTTGGGGAGCAGAGTGCCTCCTCCTGCCTCACTTGCCTGGGCTCATATTTTATTCTGCTGCTCTTGCAATTGCTAGACGTGGAACAAGTACTGTATTTTTCGCTCTATAGGGCGCACCGGACCATAGGGCGCACCTAGTTTTGTGGGGGGGGGGAGAATAAAAAAAAATTATTCCCCCCCCCCAGTCCCAAAGAGCAAAGAAGCCAAGATAGCCAGCGGGATCCATCCCGCTGGCTGTCTTGGCTTCCTCTTTAGCCACGCACAACTCGCCAGCCGGGAGAGGCTGCACGTGGCTTTGGGTGAAGCCAAGACAGCGAGCGGGATGGATCCTGCTAGCTGTCTGGTTTTCCTTTTTAGCCACGGGGCTGGGGCGGGGGAAGCCCGAGCTTCCCCAGCCCTCAGAACGGGTCCAGGAGCGGGGGCGAGGTTGCGCAAAACCTTGCCTTCACTCCCGGAGCTTGCTGCTATCCGCAAGCCTTCTGAGCCCGGTGGGAACTCCCGCCGGGCTCCGAAGGCTTGCGGATGGCTTCCTGGAGCCTGGAGAGCAAGAGGGTCGGTGCGCACCGACCCCTCTCGCTCTCCAGGCTTCAGCGAAAGCCTGCATTTGCTCCATAGGACACACACACATTTCCCCTTCATTTTTGGAGGGGAAGAAGTGTGTCCTATAGAGCAAAAAATACGGTACGTAGTACTACACATTGATGGGTGTGTGTACATGCTGTTTCCCTGCCTTTTCCCTTTAGCTTTTAAGGGCTTTAAACCCCTTTAAACCTGGAGGGAGGGATCTGTGGAAATGATGAACGAAAGTCATTGTCAGCCTGGATTTATAAAGACTGTGGAGAAAAAGAAAAGCACATTGCTATTCACACGTAACTGTGTTTGAGGAACTGCATCTGATCTTCCTTGCTTTTACAGATAGATACCTTGATACTTAATTTAGGAAAAAAGGAGTCTGATTGTCAGTTATAATGCGCTAAGGCTTGTTCTTGTTTTCTTCTAGGTTGCCATTTACGTTTGTAACGAAGGAAGTTGCCGAAGCGACGTGTGACTGCTTACTTGCGCAGGCGGAGCAGGCGGAGAAGGCAGGAAAGTCGAAGGCAGTAGCAGAACGGATGATTCTAGAGGAGTTTGGACGTTGTCTGATGAGAATCATTAATTCGGCAGGAAAGTCCAAAAGCGACCCTTGTGCCATGAACTGCTGACTCTTGAAATGAGCTGTGGTCTGAACGGGACACTAAAAGGCACAGGGACACTTTTTAGTTCACATCAGATGTAGTTTTTAGTCCATTCTTAATTTGGTGCTGCTTAGTTTTCATTGGTGTATGTTAATATTGAAGCTTTGTAATGACGTGTACCTTTTTAGCTTAACACTTTTACTTCATGCATATGGCGTGTATCTTTGTCCTCTCAACTTCATGGGACTGCACAGAGTTGAGATTCTCCCCCCCCCCCGCCCCCATTTCTCTCTTAAAAAAACGTTTCTTCTGGCAATTCTTTTTAAATTATTATTATTTGCAATGTATAGTGTTCTATTTTGTATGCAGGTGGGTGGGAAGACATCTGACAGACAGGCTTTCAGGAACATCTCTTTGCAAACCCAGTTGAATTGACATTTGGCCAGCATCACAACACAGATTTTGTTGCAAAAGCAAATAGCAGTACATCTTTGGATAAAGCAATGTTGAAAGGAAGTCAGTTAAAATAAATATTTGCTGGAAAGCAGTAGTTGCCTTGTTAGCCACAGTCCTGACTTCAGCGGGGAAGTTTATTGTGCAGATCTTACTATTAGTATATATTAAGAATAACGCATTATCAGAGCTAGACCCAGAAATATCTAACTATGATATACAAAAAATCAAGGTGAAAATTTATATCATAGCCTCAAACAGCATAAAACAACATTTATAGTAAGTTTTTTAAAAATAATGTATCACTGTAATACATATTCCAAATTTTAATAAACTGTTTTCATTCGATTTCAAAGAGATTATCAATATGTTGTTTGGCAAATTTTAATGTAGCTAGGGATTTTTTTAAAAAACATTTCTGCTAGGTCCCAAATGTTAGCCAACCCCCTCTGAAGGATTGAAGGCAAATATCTCTCTCTGTCTTGAATCTAGCTATCCTTATAAGGCAGTAATCAAGTTTTCATGTAACTTCCTGATCTTTTTAAGAGTGTGCTCTTTGAGATATGTGACTATAATTGCCAAAGGATCTTCTGGTAGCATTAATACCACTTATATTCATTGATACCTTACAACTCCCCCAAATCATTTAAGCTTTGTACCCTTCCAGTGCATGAAGTTTGGGGGAGGGATCATTTATTGGGTTAATGATGGAAGATGTAAGCAATGCTCGATGATGCTACATACCCTCTAAAGAGCACTTTGCAATGTGCCACACCTTTTAAATTAATATATGGGTGCAAGGGGAGCATAACTCTTAGTCTATATAAAAGGTTACATGGTTTTGCTCACTGAAAGCCCCAAACCTTTCCCCCAATATCCAGATACCAGCCAGCATCCCAAAAGCACATGAATACTCATGTGCCTCTTGAGTTTCTCAAACAGCAGTTTCCCCTTCCCTCAGACTCCATAGCAAATTGTTTTGAAGGGGGATTTTGAAAATGAATTTGCAGTTGGCCTGGGGGGGGAGTAAAAAAAAATATCCTTAAGGGCAGCTAAAATGGCTCTTTGGCTCCCAGCTAGTCAATGGGAATACTTAATGCTTCAAGGGTGTCTTCAAATGACCTGCTTGGGTTTTATTTTAAATGTGATCAGTGAGGTGTTGAGGGTTAAACTTCTAAAGATGTGGTGTTTTATTGTGTTTTAGCAATGTGGTAGTCACCTGCAGATTTGAGGAGGCTTCATTCTATGGCCACAGTCCAACACTGCTTCACTTAATCCCATTGAGTTTGACAGATTTAAGTGCACCTGTGTCTGTTACATTGTGGCTGCAGTGCATCAGACAATGGAGCTTTCCATTCAGAAATTTACCCGAAGTAAACTGCATCTGCCTTGCCACTCGCTGTGTCATTTTGTTTTTGTTTCTGTTTTTGTGTACACCTCAAGTTTTAGCTTACTTATTAAAAAGTATGTTTTAGCAGTGCTGTGGCTGACACGTCCTAGTAAGACAAAGCTAAACCTCATAATTCCTTGGTGGAACAGAACCCCCACTCCACCCCACCCCATGAAATAGCATTATTTTGGGTGGAGATGCTTCAAAGCGAAAGCCTTTGTAACAAATATTAAATTGCTAAACACACTTGCATGGTTTTCTAATGCAGCAAATGATTCAATCATTCTAAGTTTCATGAATGGATATAAATCTCATGCTTGAATTAGCAAGCACTTGCTATTATCTTAGTCTGCTCTGTAATACTTCAGTTCTTTACCCCCAAAGGGACAGCATAGAACTGTACATATATATTTTGTTTTGTAACTGTGTATGTATGCACATAGCAGGCTGGCATATACGTACACTTTACCCTGAAAGGGAAGCTGTTTTTCCTTTTAGCAGAATTGTTTTATGAGTAGAACTCTTGACTTGGAGTCAAAAGTCAGTGTGTTACCTTTTCAGAGTAGATGGTGAAGCTCACCTTTTTACTAATTCCATAAGTGTCCATACGATAAGAGATGTATAAATGTAAATTAGTGTAAGTGGATAAAATAATACTTGATCAAGTTATTTTTTTGAACATGCATACTTTGATCTAGAACTAAATATGTGTTTAATTTTGTACATACTCTGTGTCTTATTCTAACTTGCACCTTTTGTGATGTGTATTTATAAGTGTGCAGAAAACCTTTTGTGAAGTTTGGATTCCGGTTGTAGATTATGTATGATGGAATTGCGTGTAAAAGATATGAAGAAGGTGCAATCAAAGATGTACTTTTCTGTCCCCCACTCTCCCCCTTTAGAACAAGCTCTTTCCTGTATTTAGCTTGGTTCTTCCCGTCTTCTTACTCTTGCTTTTGTGTTTTTGAACATGGTTCCCTGCATGAAACTGCTGAACAAAGTTAGTTAAAATTAACATCAAGATACTGGGAGGAATCTATGAAACACTCGTGCAGTACAACGTCTCCAAATTAGTGTTTCTCCTGCATTTCTGGCATGATTGGAAAATACCCAGCTGGAATGCTTTTGTATCATACCCATTGTCAGCAGATTTTGAGAGGGGAGGGTGTCGGGGATTAATTTTCTAGTTCTGGTTTACATCTAAAATAGATTGAAATTTATATTTACTAGACCTATTCAAAGAATACACTTTTCTATATTGTAAAAACAAATGTCAGATAAATCACAAAGGAAAAAAAATTAAAAGTTTATACTATTCTGTACACGTGAATGTTTGCACTTTTTTCTTTGATAAGAACCTTTACATTCCTCATTACTACCAGGTTTTATTAGCATTATGAGGGCCAAAATGAGGCAATTTCCTTGAGAGGAATTTGTCTGAGCTTAAAATGCTTTATCATCTTAAATCCTCAATATGTTCAATGCAGAATTTCTTCTCTTTCCTCCCCAGCTGTCCTCTTCCCATACATTTTCCCTGTTGAACAGGACGTAGCCTTGGTTTTATTTGATTCATCATTTGTTCCCCATAATTCACTGGCAAGTCATGTTCCTTCTCGCTTTACAACGTTGCAAAACTGTGGCATTTCGCTTGGCCCTCCTATCAGATGTCAAATAGATAAACAATTACATGACTTTCCATAGACATCTGAAGGCAGACCTGGATCAAGAAGCTTTTAATGTCTGTTGTTTCGTTGTGTTTTATATCTTATGTTGAAAGCCACCCAGAGTGGCTGGGACAACCTAGTCAGATGGACAGGATGCAAGTAATAAATTATTATTATTAATATACCACTCTGGATGGTTTGTGAGAGCCACACTCACCATCAACATTGGGCAATACTGGTGTGCTTTGGCACAGGCCTCAACTCTGCTGAAGGTGAATGAAGATGCTGCTGCTGTTTTCTTCTGTCAATGAAAACTGATGTTACTACAGGGCTGAGGATATAAAACAGGAATGCACAACCTCATTAAAACTAGGCTGTTTTGTGTAGTCCTCAGAGGTAAGCATGCTGTGATAGCTTCATAACTTCATGCACTTTAACGAATAGCCATGTTGCAGGGTAACGGGAGAAAGAAGGCTGTATGTTGTTAGGAAAGGGCACACATTTTTTATAATTGCATTTCTCTGAATTTTAGCCAAGAATTCGGCCTCTTCCCAATGGGAAGACCCATCAACGTCCTCTCCAGTTTCTTAAGTCCACAACTTGACTGCACAGCCAAAGTCTTACGTGCAGCGGCTCCCAGTGCTTTGTGAACATTGGCTGGATTCTCCAGGAGTGGAAACTTTTTAGAGAAAAGTCATTCTACTAACTTATCACTGATTTTCGTTGCACCATCATGTGGAAGCAAGCCCTAATAAGCAGGAAGTGTTCCTTTCCCAAATACTACACTACTACAAGTTACAGGGAACCAGGCAGAGGGACTTCTCGGTAGTGGCACCCGCCCTGTGGAATGCCCTCCCACCAGATGTCAAAGAGAAAAACAACTATCTGACTTGTAGAAGACATCTGAAGGCAGCCCTGTTTAGGGAAGCTTTTAATGTTTAATAGGTTATTGTATTTTAGTGTTCTGTCGGAAGCTGCTCAGAGTGGCTGGGGAAGCCCAGCCAGATGGGCGGGGAATAAATAATAAATTACTACTGCTACTATTATTATTATTATTATTATGACACGGATATGAAAGGAGTCCTGTGCAACAAGGCATCTCATATAATAATAATAATAATAATAATAATAATAATAATAATAATAATAATATTTATTGTCATTGCCCCCTCTCAGGGACAACGAAATTACTTGGCTGCTCCATCCACCCAGATAGGGCACTCCACTCAAAATCAGAACAACTATAAAAACACTAATTACTATAAAAACTATAAAACACAACTATAAAAAACAACTATAAAAACACATATGATTTCTCAACAGCCTGTGAGGTAGGACAGGCTGAGAGAGGCTTTGGCTGGCGCCACCTCCAGGTCGTACACGCGGGGAGCTTTCATGGGAATTCAAGCCCTGGTCACCCAGGGTCAGAGTCAGAAACCGTAGCCACTAGGCCATACTGCTTCCTTCCTGGACGTCACAGACTTCTTATAATAATATTTCCCCCCACTCAGGCTGAGCTCAGAGCGGCGTCGCTCTAGGGCTCCGCATCTTTGTAGTGAGAGCCCTATCGAACGGAAAGTACGGGTGGGTTTCGCAAACCGCCCGCGTCAAGGAGAAACGTACACGCAGGTCTACATCTTTCGTAGCTCTACGTGCTCGCCACCGTTCGTTGAAAGGCCGTTCAAACCGCCGCCCTCGCGGATTCCGTTTTCCTTATTGGCTCCCCTTCCTTGCCTGAAGCCCTTTCTGATTGGCTCGCGCTTCCTCTCCGTGTGTGTATATAACCGTTCTTCTCATTGGTGAGTTCTTCTTTAAGGCTCCGTACTCTCGATTGGTTGCTTTTCCTTTCTATCATTCCAAAAACGTAATTCACCCGCGTACCGGAAGCGGAAGAGGCTGTCAGGACCCAATCAAAAGCAGCGTACGGCTAAGAGCCAATGAGAGCACGGCCGCGCTAGGCGCGAGGTTGGCTATACCCGCGTGCTTTGGCAATTCAATTCCTTTCGGGTTTCGTCCTTGGTGGAGTGCGGGTCTCTGCGTAGAATATGGGGGTTTTACAGTAGCTTTGTACTTAGGTTCATTTAACGGGGTGGGCGGACGATTATTATGACTACTGTTGTTATTTTTCGTCTTCCCCCTTTAAATGTATTTAATTTAAAATTAAATATATTAATTTAAACACATTTACATGTATTTAATTGCTACTAATTTGGAGTTTAGTGAGAGGCACTTGAAAAATTGCCGGGGGGGGGGTACCCAAAACAAATTTTTCCAATTTATTGAGGGAAGCTGGGAACCCCAACTCCGTTTTCTGTAGTCTTTTCCAGACCTTCAGGCTTGAGTGGAACTTTTCACTGTGATGAGGTGGGTCCATTTCTTCTGGTTAAGGGAGAGTCTCTCTAATATGTACTGTGGTTGCTTTCTTGTCATAACTCGTAACTCCCTTCCACCCCAATCCTTCAAATGTTGCCTTTGTTGCAACAGGAGACAAGTTAGGAATAATCATCATAATTTGTCATTGATTTATAAGTTGTTATTTATACCCTGCCCATCTGGCTGGAAGAAATTACAGTACTTGGCACAAATTGCCAGGCAACGTTCATAGCCACGAAGCCATAACTTCCTAAGACAGAACTCAGTACTGGAATATTAGTGCTCCTGGTTATTCAGTACAGTGGAGGCCGCAGTGAGACCTCTGTAATGTTGCTTGAAGGTGCACCCCCACTTCTGATAAGACTTGCAGGTAGTCTTAATATGTGTTTTATGTGTCCTTTTTTGTTTTGCAGAGGGAAAGGAGAATTGCTTTTTCCATAGATGGGGACTTCATGACAAACTTCTTGAGGTATGTCTGTTGCTCTGAACATCATTTGGCATAGGTTTTGTACTTTTATATTTTGAGCAGTTGTTTTCGCCAGTGTCATAAAAAATGTTCATTTTCCTTGTTGATTTATGGAAGTTTTAGTACAAAGTAGTATCCTTAAAATGTGTGGAATCTACTTTTTTAAAAAAAGCTCCCAAATTGAACATGATTTCATGTAGATTCAACATCAGTATTGTAGGTTTCCTTTTCATTTCTGCT
Source organism: Podarcis melisellensis (assembly GCF_964234715.1). Taxonomy (NCBI): domain Eukaryota; kingdom Metazoa; phylum Chordata; class Lepidosauria; order Squamata; family Lacertidae; genus Podarcis; species Podarcis melisellensis. The sequence continues at coordinate 13,043,716 of NC_138541.1, read as the reverse complement.
GGTACTTGCCTGGTGTCCGGTGATTAAACCTTTTTTTGCTGTTCACATCATGATTTACTGTGATTACTATTCTTGAAGATGAGGACACAGGATTTAAAGTAACATTTCAGATTCTTGAACATTGTATTTTCTATATCTCTAGCTATCTTTTGATATTTACTTAATTATAATTCATTTTCCTGCTTTCAGGCATAAGGAATCTTCCAGGAGAATCAGGTAACATTTAAAGCATTTGTGAAAATGGCAAAATTAAGAGCCAATACTCATGAATCTCTTGTCCATGCAAGTAGATCTGAGTTGTAGGGGGGCATGGTTTGTCATTCTACAATCCTGTGGTCTTGGGTAGCTGAAAAAAGTACTGCTGTGATCATTCTGTATTTATGTTTTCCTATTAAAACATGGTGTCCATGTGAACATGTACTATTAGGTTTGCTCAGATGGGTAGAAACTATTGTGCATATCAGCTCCAGTAAATACTCTAGATTTTGTGCATAGTGGACACACACAGAAAGTTTTTTAGATATGTGCATGATATATATCGTTTGTACCCTGCTGTCTTAAGTATTTGGAACAGTGTACTGTATGTATAGTTCCCATATAGTTTTCCCATATAAGGAGCTTTAGCTTCAGCAGTAGAATTGCATAATGTTCTTTTATTTATTCTCCCACCTCCCAGTATTTTTTAAAAGACAGGGGTGTACCACACTGAGCATGCCAGAGAGGGAAGTTCATTTTTAACGGGTGTCCAAAATTAAGTCCTGAGCTCTTGAAACAGAGGTTACTAATTAAAAGCATGTTTTTATTGTGTTTATTTTTCTTTTGCTTATTGTATGTAAAATTGAAAATGCAGAAATAAATTCTAAAAATAAAAGAAGAGCCTCTCAGGCCCATGTCTAGAAAGCGTGGGATGAACAGAATAAAATCTGGACCAAATAGAAAAAAAGAAAAGGGGAAATCATTATAAAAGTATAACTTTTGACTAATCTCTGCAAGACACATTTTGTATACTGATCTTCCTTTTGTATTGACATAAATAAATACTTTTGACCTTCAATGAAGTCTTGTGGCTTGATTTCTAGTTTGTGCTTAGGAAGCAGAACTAGCATTCTAAACTTTATTAAATAAATTTTACTAATATCCTGTAGGAATGAAAATCACGGGAGACGAGTAGTAGGTGTCATGTGAGAGGCGTCTGCCGGGAAAGCCCCGGGAACTCTCTTTTATTGAATATTACAAACATTGCCACAGGTGTGCTTGTCGCTGATTGGTTGATACAAACACAAAGAAACTTAATGCTGATTGGTAACATACATACAAGGCGGGAATTACATGTGAGGGGTGGGAATTACATGTGAACATTAATCACCGGTGGATTAAAGGCTGGGAAACGAGGTTGGGACTAGACAGGCATGAAGCCTCCTAATTAATTTGTAACTAAAGATTAATATAGCATAAAACAATTACTAATGATTGATCATAACATATAACAATCGAGTTCCGTAGATGTGGTCAGCTACGCATTGAGAACAGGTCATCATGATCTTAAGATGAACTGGACAAGGAGGGAATGTCTTGGTGTTTGGAACAGGTTCGTACAGTGTGTGCAGAAACAGAGGAAAGATTATAAGCGAGAGTTCCCAGAATGCAAGAGAAAAGAAGCAATGCTTCCCTATAATGCAACAGTTATGTGCAGAGGGAAAACATATGTGCAGAAAGAAAACTTCCCTTTAATATCCCAGCTGTGGAACTGGCAAATATGTTAGATGATGTATTCAAAGTACTTGGGAAAATCTGAAATAATATGTACGGTTGGGTAGTATCAAACAAAATGTCGTTAAAGTGTGGTATGATGGTACACAAGGACAGAGGAAGAACAAGTACAGAATTCGTCAAGATGCAATGCTTTGCCCAGCTGTAGATTCTGGATATTTATTGTACTTTTAGTTTCTATAAATATTTATTTCTTGGTCTGTTAATTAGCAGATTTAAAGACTGCCTGTTCAGAGAGCTTTCCACATGAAACACAAATAGTATTGTAGATAAAAGGTAGCTAAAATCCACAATGGATATTGAAAAACAAATATACATAAAACCATAATCACAGTTACAATCATACAAATATTTGTATAACTAAATTATGGGACTGAGTAGGCTTGCTGAAACAATGTTGCAGCAGAGAACTGAACAAGTGTGTTGGCCTAATCTTTGCAATTCAAGGTGTTTGAAACTCACATCTGTGTAAGTAAAGAAGAGAAATGACGGCTTATTCTGCACTGAAAATGGATTCTGAGTAAATTTAGTGATTGGATAAGGGCACGTCTCACAGATTGGTAAGCATTGTGTTTTGTTTGTGGGGTGGTTCTTGGTTACTGTGGGAAATGGGATGCTAGACTCATGATCAGGTTAGCAAAATTGATGCCAAAGCTCCTAGTAAATGAGAACATCTTACCTGGCAGGGGAGACACCCTGATCATGAGAACATCTTGTGGTGGCTTTTATATGAATCCTGGAGTAGCTATTTCAGAAGTCTTATTCTAGCATGGGATCCTCTGAACTACCAACATTTCATGTAAATGGAAAAATGCAAGTGTCACTTGTCTGTTCCTGCTCAAGATTATATATGCAGCCTTGGAAAAAGGGTAAGAGTGAGACTCTCCTGTGCTAGTCATGTTTTAACAGTTCAGTGCAACTTAAGTTTACATTCATAGGATTTCAGCAACAAGTGTGTCGAAATTGTATCAACAAAATAAAAAAAATACTTCCAGTAGCACCTTCGAGACCAACTAAGTTTGTTATTGGTATGAGCTTTTGTGTGCATGCACACTTCTTGAAGTACACACATGAGGCATGCACACAAAAGCTCATACCAATAACAAACTTAGTTGGTCTCGAAGGTGCTACTGGAAGGAATTTTTTTATTTTGTTTTGACTACAGCAGACCAACACGGCTACCCACCTATATCTGGAAGTGTATCAGTGGCAAACTAACTTAAAACAAAAAAACAACACTAGTCTGCAGTTAATTAGGCCTGCACACCTGAACACAAACTTTGTATATCTGTCAGAAGAGGAGTGCCTCCTCCCCTCCAACCCCACATAAAATGCCTCCAGAAAGATAAATGTGTAAATTATGTGCAGTGAGTTCAGACTCCAACGCACACCCACTGCAGTGTTGGACTGGAGTTCAAACTCCTGGCCAAACCAGTCAGCCTAGTATATCAGATATTGTGATTCTAAATAAACATTAAAGTCCAGGGTCTTTAGCTGTGCCTGGCTGCCTTAACGGTCTGCTTTTGGAGTTCCCTGAGGCACTGACCTTCGAAAGCAGTGTTGGGCTAATCCTTTGCCCCATTCAGCAGCACTTTTCTAAACTAGCTGCAGTGGGGAAGTAAATTCACTCTGCACACATGCAGAGGTTTTGGTATACAGTATATACATCTATATAAAACGCCCATGAACACTCCTCATCACCTAGAGCAATGGTTCTCAAAGGGTGTGGCATGAAAGAATGGCAACTGTATAGTATAGTATAATACAATATACTGTATAGTATAATATCAAAATAATATTTTTGGATGTAAAATCAGGAACAGTATCTACATCTCTCAAGAGTGTTGGCTATTCTACAGTTCTCCATGACATAGGGTTGTGAGCAGGGATCTCAACTCAGAAACATGAAAGAAAGGCTTTGTGATAAGAGTAAATGAGTTTGTCTCAAATTAAAAAGAATATAAATGAGATTACCAGGCAAAAGTGAGCTCACACCTCTTATGGAGTTCATATACATACTTAAGTATGTATATTTCGGGAATGATTCTTGTTCCCTATGTTGCTGCATCGCAGACCCTCCAAGTACCCATTTCCCAGGGACAGTCCCGGATTTACAGAAGTTGGCCCGGTTTTTGGTTCCGATCCCAGAATGTCCCAATTTCCTTTAGGACATCCCTAATTTTCACAGGAAAAACGTTGGAAGGTATGGAGTTATGCAACCCCCGAGCTATCTGAAGGCAGCCCTATAGAGGGAAGTGTTTTAAAGTTTTGTGTTTTATTACATTTTTTATAGCTGCTGGAAGCTGCCCAGTCAGATGGGTGGGGTATAAATATGATGATGATGATGATGATATCCCATCGCCATGATAGAATAAAGGTAAAGGTAAAGGTACCCCTGCCCGTACGGGCCAGTCTTGACAGACTCTGGGGTTGTGCGCCCATCTCACTTAAGAGGCCAGGGGCCAGCGCTGTCCGGAGACACTTCCGGGTCACATGGCCAGTGTGACATCGCTGCTCTGGCAAGCCAGAGCCGCACACGGAAACGCCGTTTACCTTCCCGCTGGTAAGCGGTCCCTATTTATCTACTTGCACCCAGAGGTGCTTTCGAACTGCTAGGTTGGCAGGCGCTGGGACCGAGCAGCGGGAGCGCACCCCGCAGCAGGGATTCGAACCGCCGACCTTTTGATCAGCAAGTCCTAGGCGCTGAGGCTTTAACCCACAGCGCCACCTGCTGGAAGCTGCCCAGTCAGATGGGTGGGGTATAAATATGATGATGATGATGATGATGATGATGATGAGATCCCATCGCCATGATAGAATAGGATATTCCTATTTTCAAAGAAGAAATGTTGGAGGCTTTGCTCCCCAGGGTCAGTATTACAAAGCAGTTTTGTTCTGTGCTATAACTTGAGCACTGCTAGGAGTGGCTTCTATCAGAGTATATCAGGGTGGATAAAAATCAATGATTTCGTTTGTTTGTTTAAATTGGATTTTTTAAATAAAATGCTTTTTGAGAAAAAATCTTTCTAAAGATAGCTTTCTATTTAAGTTACATTATAGTCTAAAGGCTATTTCATCAGGAAATAAGGATTTGTTTTAAGTTTTTCATGTGTGCTAAAACTCAGTCTACAAGTGCTGTTTTTTTAAAATCATTTAACCACATCAGTTAACAACAGTTAACAACCATGACTACATATGCTATAATGTTATCTTTCTAGTTAAATCTAAAATCCTTTTAATTTTTATTAAAGAAATGATATATTTTTCTCCTTCCAATAAAGTACAGCAGAAGAGTTGCCCAAATGTAAAGAGTTATCTTATTAAACCTCACAATAATTTCATATTTATCTGTCCATGTATTTCTAATAGTATAACCAAATCAGTAACTTTTGATAGAACTGTAAAAACTACTCTGAGAATTTATTATTCCGAAAACGAAACCTTCCTCTGGTTGTAAATATTAAGATTATACCAGCAAGAATGGGTCTTTCTGTAAAAAAAGAGAGAGATTTGAATCAAGTCTTACTGACTAGTGATTTAAATCGATTTGATTTAAATCAAATTCACCCTATATATAAAAGTATGTAATATATACTTTAATATGTAAGATTTGCTCGCGGCGAGCCGAGGGTGTTATTTACATATATATACTCTGAGGGTGTCTATCTATCTATCTATCTATCTATCTATCTATCTATCTATCTCTCTGTGTGTGTATGTACTCTATATATGTATGTGTGTGTATGTACATATATATGTATGTATGTATGTATATATATATATATATATATATATATATATATATATATATATATATATATATGTATGTATGTACACACACACACACACATATATATATATATATACATATATATATATGCAGGTTTTGGTGTCCTCGGGTGTCTTCCCGTGTAAAAGTTGGGGTGTCTAGGCGACGTTTCGACGAGGTCTCACTCGTCATCTTCAGGCTGGTGCTTTCGGCTTCTTGTTACTGGAACAGAGCAGGATCTCAGTGTTTGAGTTCCTATAAATACTGTTGAGGGGGTGTGGTGTATAGCCTCCAATGTTCTGGGCAGAGAGGAAGTTCCCAGGCTAGTGTGCCTTTTCTTCTTTTGTTCCTTAATTACTTGAGGGATATCCTGAGTGATTTCCTGAGTGATATCCTGAGTACCACTTAGGTGGGTCATTAGGTGTGGATTAGTTGCTAAAGTCTTTGTGTCTTGACCTCTTGAACTTTGTGAAGAGTTTTTCTGAGAAGATGGCTGTACTGCACTTAGTTGTGCTCTGGCTTGGCTTCGTGTATAGGGGCGAGCTGTGGTTTTGTGGCCTGTGTCAGCCAGATCTGTGTAGGGATTGCAGGGGGGTGCAGCATCCGGAGGTGCCACCATGGTTTGGCAGATAAATTACAGACACCATCCAGTAGCCAAACCATGGTGGCACCTCCGGATGCTGCACCCCCCTGCAATCCCTACACAGATCTGGCTGACACAGGCCACAAAACCACAGCTCGCCCCTATACACGAAGCCAAGCCAGAGCACAACTAAGTGCAGTACAGCCATCTTCTCAGAAAAACTCTTCACAAAGTTCAAGAGGTCAAGACACAAAGACTTTAGCAACTAATCCACACCTAATGACCCACCTAAGTGGTACTCAGGATATCACTCAAGAAATCACTCAAGATATCCCTCAAGTAATTAAGGAACAAAAGAAGAAAAGGCACACTAGCCTGGGAACTTCCTCTCTGCCCAGAACATTGGAGGCTATACACCACACCCCCTCAACAGTATTTATAGGAACTCAAACACTGAGATCCTGCTCTGTTCCAGTAACAAGAAGCCGAAAGCACCAGCCTGAAGATGACGAGTGAGACCTCGTCGAAACGTCGCCTAGACACCCCAACTTTTACACGGGAAGACACCCGAGGACACCAAAACCTGCATTCCTGTACCCGTGAAAATCTACGAAAGCATATATATATATATATATACACACACACACACACACACACCCTCAGAGTGTGTGGATATATATTTCAATATATAAACCCTCGGCTTGCCGCAAGGAAATCTTTATTCCTAAAGCCAGTGCAGAAACTTGGAGCCCCTCCGGCCTAGCCGCCCCCCGGCGCGCGTCCACCGTGGCGACTTCTCCCCTCAGAGGCGGCGGCGTGGCGGCTTCGCCGGCTTCCCTCTCCTCCTCCTCCTCTTCCCCCCTCTCCCAAGCAGGCCCAGCCCCAGCGGCGGGCGGGTGCCACTTCGTCCCGGAAGCCGGCGGCATGGAGGCGGTGCTCCGGCTGCCACGTTGAAGCCCGAGCGGGTTGGAGCTTGGGGCCCTGCGGGCGGAGGAGGAGGCCGCGGCCCAGCCTTGACTTTCCTGGCCGAGGGAGACCGGCGAGCAGGTGAGAGGGAGACCGAAGGGAGGGCGGCGGCGGCGGGTTGGGGGTCCCAGCCGGGCTTCCCTTTAAACTCGGCCCAGCTCTGCGTTTTGCGCCGCATCCTGGCGACTCGTCTTTCCTAGGATTGCAGCCATAGCTTGGCGTTGCGAGGTGGCCGAGAAAGGGGGGCGAGGGATCCACTTCGCCCACCCTCCTCGTTTATTTATTTTATTTTTTTGCAAAAAGGGGGGCTCCCGGTTTAGGCGTGGTGCTTTTAACAAGAGGCTTTTCCCTCCCCACTTTTTCGGAGATGCAAATGCATAATGGGATTTCGTCCTGCCTGCATTTTCAGCACTGCGGCCCTTTTGTTGCATCGGCTTGGGGGGCGTCTGCCTGAGCACCTTCGCTGCCCCCTCAATGGAGCAGCGGGTTTTCCAAACCCTTCGGGGATCGACCCGAGTTTATCCTTTCCAGGTGTTTCCCCTGTCTTGTTTCTAGGCATGCACAAGTTTTGGGTTGGAGAAATAGCATATCAGCAAAATCATACTGTTGCATCAATATTTTTTGCATTCATACACCTGAAGGAGCTGCTGCTCCCTTCCCCTGTTCCATACTTGAAAATTAGGATCCTGGCTTCAACAGCTAAGCACGCATTGAAATATTGCAGGCTTTTCCAACTTCCAAGAGACTGCGATCTACTCCCACTATTAAAAAACTGGCGGTGATCAACGCACTGCATTGATCAAAGTCGCTGAGCTTTTTTTGGGAAGTCAAAGGTTTTTTTTGAGCTTTTAGGGGGAAATCTAAGTAAGTGAAATCAAGGGGGTGGGGTGGTCCCAAGATCTACCACAGACACCTCACGATCTACCACTAGATCACGATCTACCTGTTGGCCACCCCTGAAATATTGCATAAAATGCCTTCTTCTACAGCTAGTGTACCATGACAAAGACCTTCAGATCTAAGTTTTAGCCTATTCTCCGATTGTCTTGAAATACATACTGGAAGCTGTAGAGTCAGTTGATTATTGTGTTTAAAATCTCTCAGCGATCTTGAGCGTGTCACTGATACTTTCTACCCAGAAGAGTTTTCCTACCGTTTGTACATAAAGTGGCACTTTCCTAGCGTTTTGTACGCAAAGTGGCACTTTTATTCAGGACCACTTAATTTAGAGTACCTACCACCCTTGAGGGCACACCAAAGATAAGGCTATTGATCAAATGGCAAAATGTTAACTGCTACCTGCAGTGAATTTTGGAAAGTTGTGTTTCTGTATGTGTTTGGACATCTTTCATGATATTGTAATCAAATTTTGCACTGTGGTTCCCTGATCAAGCAGCAGGTTTTCATCTATGTTTGGATACAGTAGGATATCATTTTGAATCAAGATGGTGGGCTGAACCTTTCAAAGCTGCAGTTTTTTGGATATGGGCTGCTAGTAATATCACAGATATACACACATTTCAGTGTTAAGTGGTTGAATGGCAGACCGTAATGTCTGTTAATACAAAAATTAGGAGTCTTGTTAGTTTTGGATTAATTACCATGGAACAACAAGGGTGTAATGTGTGTCTATTTGTGATATTATATCTTGCGTATGTGGCATTGATTTTGTATTTGCAGTTGGTAGCAAGAGGGTTTGCATGCAGACTTGTATATTCTTAGGAAAGATCTGCTTCTTAACCATGGTGGCTTATCAGTGATCTTCAGCTGGCAAATTGGGATCCAGTACTGAATTGCAAGCCTGAGCTAGGTTGGGTCACAACAGCAGTGTTACCGCCATACAAATAGATGATTAAAAATTAACAAATGGGTTCCCAAATGCATGTTTGGATTAAAGGCAGGTTCCAAGTCTGCAAAGTTTGAAGACTACAGATTTCAAGAGATACCAGTTAGGATTAAGTAACCTTGAGTCCCTTTTTCCTATTAATCTCTCTTAATGACAGGCAGCACTTCCTTTGGTGCTGTGTTAGTATCAAAGGTTACAGTGCCAAGTAATAGCTTTCTTTGTAGCTGGACACCGTGGAAGGTTGTAAACTCCTATATCTCTAGGACTAGCAGGAGACAGGGCTGCAGTGATACTTTGAAAGTTCAGTAATGGAAATATCTCTCTCTTACTGTAATATTTTTCTGAATTCTTTGGAGGACTTACAATTTGTCCAGCACTAAGCGAACAAAAGTAATATGTTGCCTTCCCCACTTTATTCTAACAACAAGCCTGTGAGGTAGTTTAGGCTGCTCACCCAGTGATCTTCATGACTGAATGGAGTTTTGAACCCTGGCCTGTCATAATCTAACACCCAAATAAAGGCAGCGTACTGGCTGTCCATGCACAAGTTGAAGAAGAAGTGGGCATGTGCAGAATTAGGAACAGTCACTATTAAAGAAAAGTGAATATTTAAGATGCTATGGTCGCTTCCAAATGATATTTCTTTATTGGCACCAGATCAACTTCCATTTTCATGCAGCTCACACCTAGATTCCTATTGCATGATTTGTTGAAAATTCTCCATTTCAGGAAGTGTGACTTTAAAAGCTGTACGGTACTTAAAATGAAGAAGTGGTGTGGTTAGCTGTTGCAGGATTGGTACCAGAGAACACATACAATAAACACATAGCAACATATTGTATTGCCTCCACTTTTCTGAGTGTAAGAGTGCACAGGATTTTGATAGATTACACACAACATGTAAGATGTTGAAACCAGCAGAAGTAGAGCAATGTCAGAAACACAGATATATATAAGACAGTGCTACAATTCTACAATTCTATGATCTCAACTACATTGCTTGACTTTTAGCTTGCTCTTACAAGAGTTCACTTGTCCCTTTGTGCAAGAAGGAGAAATTCATACAATGGAAATGGAATTAACTATGGACTGAGACAGAGGTTTTTAAACTGGCTCGATGGAGATGTCAGTTGCCAACTTTGTACCCAGGGAATATCTAACACTGAGCGAGAGATTAGCCTGTGTTGTTTTTTTAAAAAACAATCACAGAGAACAGCGTTGGTACACAGTATTGAAAAGGTAGTGAAAAGCAAGGGAAAATAAACAGTTTGTTCACTAGGTACCAAGAAGACCACAACATGGGCACTAGATGAGCCTCTGTGGTTAGAGCATTCCACAGTTGGGGTACAGTCACTTCAGTTTCCTTGCTATGGAAAAAGGCTGTTGCTGAGACTACATTCACACAAGACGTCGTTTTTTAAAATATTAATCCTTCCATGCTGTGCTCCTATAAGAATTATAGGGTTTCTGGTTAGGAGACAGCAAAAAGGAGTAGGGAGACTCAGCATTGATGATATCAGTTTGAGCAGTTGGCAAATAATCCTCGAAAGTACTTTCTGAGAGATGCTTATCTGAAAGTTTTGCGGTACTTTCTGTTTTACACTTTCTTCTTTTGGCTTGTTTCTAGTTCTAATTAAAGATTTTGTGGCATGATACATAGTTCCAGTTTAAGGTTTTAGTTAAAGCGTTTTAAGAGGAAGCTGTGGTTGGAACAAAATTCTGGGCAGTTGGCCATCGGAATGAGGGCCACGTTGTCCTTTTTGCTGGCACTTAGGTGGAGGTCTGGAGGTAGAATTTTGGATAATGGTATTCCAGAACTTGATTGCAGTTTCTTCTTATAAATGAGTGCATGCCAGCATTCTATAGAATCATAGTGTTGAAAGGGACCACGAGGGTCATCTTAATCCAACCCCCTTCGGTGCAGAAATCTCAACTAAAGCATCCATCTCTGGTGGTCACCCAACCTCTGCTTAAAAAACTCCAGCTAAGGGAGAGTCCACATCTTCCCAAGGGAGTCTGTTCCACTATCAAACAGCTCTTAACTCTCAGAAGGTTCTTCCTGAAGTTTAAGTCAAAATCCCCTTTCTCATACAGGTGTCTCCCCGCTTATGCAGGGGTTACGTTCACAGAACAGGTTACATTAACAAAAACCTTTATTTACAGTGTTTTAGTGCTCATTTGATGTTGCATTGTGTCACCTGGCACGGCCACCAGAAGGAATGTGCAAGCTCTTGCTTCTGCCTTTGCTTACCTACAGTTTAGCATTCTATCTGAACCTTGTTGTTGTTGTTTAGTCGTTTAGTTGTGTCCGACTCTTCATGACGCCATGGACCAGAGCACGCCAGACACTCCTGTCTTCCACTGCCTCCCACAGTTTGGTCAGACTCATGTTTGTAGCTTCGAGAACACTGTCCAGCCATCTCATCCTCTGTCGTCCCCTTCTCCTTGTGCCCTCCATCTTTCCCAACATCAGGGTCTTTTCCAGGGAGTCTTCTCTTCTCATGAGGTGGCCAAAGTACTGGAGCTTCAGCTTCCGGATCTGTCCTTCCAGTGAGCACTCAGGGCTGATTTCCTTCAGAATGGATACGTTTGATCATCTTGCAGTCCATGGGACTCTCAAGAGTCTCCTCCAGCACCATAATTCAAAAGCATCAATTCTTTGGCGATCAGCCTTCTATCTGAACCTTAAACTGTGGTTAATGTTGACTATGGTTTGTTGAAACAAGCTAGCTTCATAAATCATGGTTTCTACTCAACTGGTTTCAAAGAAGCCATAACCAACCACAATTTGTTTGGCAGCTCGCTGCTAATCAAAAACGAATAGGAAAACGTCACTGTCAGTTTCATATATAGAGCTTCAGAGCCACATGCCCTGTTGGTATTGAGCCATGCAAGAATTTCTGGTTTTGAATGAAGCTGTTTGTGAGGAGGACAGCAAAGAAATATCATTCATACCAGAGTGCCATGTGAGGATTAGGTGTGTTTGTTTATTTATGAGCTGTGTTATAAGCTTCAGTTTAGACAGTTTTCTCAGTCTTTGCTTACTCCAGACCCAAATTTACTTCGGGCCAGAGCAGTTGGAACAGAATATGAACTCTCTGGGAAGAGCATTCCACAAGCGAGGAGCCACCACTGTGGTCTACTGATTTAAACTCATCTAGGATTTCTTTTCTTAACACAATCATACCTTGTGTTATGTTTGCTTCACATTGTGGCTTTTCAGGTTATGAACACGGCAAACCCGGAAGTGTTTACTTCTGGGTCTACCGTACGCTCAGAAGAGATCTGCATGCATGCACAGAAGCAATCTGTGTGCTATGCGCAGAAACAATCTATTGTGCACGCGCTGTAGCAGCACTCTACTTACGGACTTTCCGGGGTGCGAATGGCACCCCAAAACAGATCGTGTTCGTAAGTAGAGGTACCACTATATTGGTGAAAATTCTGAAGACTACTTTGACGCAAACATGGACTTTATTTTTTTATTCTTCCAATCAGAAGTATTTAAATATTGCCTCCTCCGAACAGTTTTGGGTTAAGAGCAGAGTGTGTGAAGTCTTCATTTTTGTCCAGTTTCTCACCTTCTCCTGTAGTGATGCTGTCTGTGTATTGTACTCTCTCAGCAGGATGAAGCTAAAAGAGATAGACCGTACTGCCATGCAGGCATGGAGTCCATCTCACCATCACCCCATCTACTTGGCTACTGGTGAGTTATTATTTCATTGCAATGTGAAAATATCATGTGTTGGATCCAGAGGTCCTGTGAGCAGAGCTCTCCTCTGCAAGTCGTAGAACCCCTGCCCTTCATGGATGGGGGCACTCTAGAGCCAGCCTTTCGGCTTCAGTTGAAGCTCCCAGCTGAGGAAAATCTCAGTCACCTGGTCATTTAGAAATCTGATACTCGCATGCTTACATCTGAAATATTAACTGAGATGTCTGCAGACATGGCACTTTAATTCTGATGCCAGCCACTTAGGGATTTTGAGCGCTTTTTGAGCCCTCATTAAAATATTGCTCTCCTGAATGCTGAAAGATGGTGAGAATAGCATGCAGAAAAAAATAAAAATCACATCCCAAAGAAGAAAAGGTTTACCTGTAAATAAAAGCCTTTGCCTGTATTTGTTTGGGGCTTTTGTTCTGGCTTTTTAAAGTTGTTGTAGTTGTTACTTATTAGACTTGTTAATTGGAGACCAAAGGTCTCCAAATAACAACACTTAGCTGGAAAATGCGCTAAATGTGAATTTGAGATTTGTTTTGCTGGATGAGACCAACATCCATCTGTGTTCATCTTCTCAACAGCAGCTGGTATCTCTGTGTATTCATAGGCTCATCATGATGGCAACAGCCTTAGTCTCTAGTTTAGCACTAGCAGCTGGTATTTAGAGGTACATTGCCTCTGTACATTTCAAATCCGGTTTTCTTTCATAGCCATTGAATCAGACTCCTAGATATGTAAACCTGTTTAGTTCATTGAACCGTGTTCTGTGTGGCTCAAACCCAGTTAAGTGTGCACAGGATTGCAGACTTAATAGAGTCAGTGGGCTTGTGCAGGGCTTCAGCACCACACTATACAGTGCTGCACTAAAATCCTTTCTTTTCCTTGGCAGTTCCCAACGTTATTAAGGGCAAGAGAAATTCCACAACTGGTATATAAAAAGGGAGGTTTTGTAATGTCACAAACAGCAAAAATCAAAATCTGATGAGGATGTGTTTGCGTGTTTTAAACATAGGTTTTTAAAAAGAGTGTTCGGTTTTATCTCTTCCCTTAAGTGTGCCAAGGTTGTTTTGGGCTTCCCAAGTGTTATGTTTACAGTACATAAACTGTATCCAATTTATAATTCTGTATAATGTTATACAGTACATAATTCTGTATCCAGGGCAGCTGTCTACCAACTCCACCTGGTACGCAGGCTGAGACCCTACCTGCCCGCGGGCTGTCTCGCCAGAGTGGTGCATGCTCTAGTTATCTCCCGCTTGGACTACTGCAATGCGCTCTATGTGGGGCTACCTTTAAAGGTGACGCGGAAACTACAACTAATCCAGAATGTGGCAGCTAGACTGGTGACTGGGGGCGGCCGCCGAGACCACATAACACCGGTCTTGAAAGACCTACATTGGCTCCCAGTACGTTTCCGAGCACAATTCAAAGTGCTGGTGTTGACCTTTAAAGCCCTAAACGGCCTCGGCCCATACCTGAAGGAGCGTCTCCACCCCCATCGTTCTGCCCGGACGCTGAGGTCCAGCGCTGAGGGCCTTCTGGCGGTTCCCTCATTGCGAGAAGCAAAGCTACAGGGATCCAGGCAGAGGGCCTTCTCGGTAGTGGCGCCCGCCCTGTGGAATGCCCTCCCATCAGATGTCAAAACGATAAATAACTACCTGACATTAGAAGACATCTTAAGGCAGCCCTGTTCAGGGAAGTTTTTAATCTGTGATATTTTAGTGTATTTTTGGTTTCTATGGAAGCAGCTCAGAGTGGCTGGGGAAACCCAGCCAGATGGGCGGGGTACAAATAATAAATTATTATTATTATTATTATTATTATTATTATTATTATTATTATTACATCAGTAGTAAGGCATTCCACATGTCTCTGCAGGTACATCTGCTCAGCAGTTAGATGCAAGCTTCAGTACCAGTGCTTCCCTGGAAATATTTGAACTTGACCTGACTGACCCGTCGCTGGATATGAAGTCCTGTGCTACTTTCTCATCCACTCATAGGTATGTGCAGACTTTAAAAACTGTCTGCTTATGTAAATGAAAAGCTCAGGATGGGAGTATTAGCAATCAAAGGGGCACAGCTTTCAAGATCTGGAGGTTTTTTCTCCTGATAGTTTATGGCATGATAAACCAACTCTCGCCAAACTGGTGCCCTCTAAATGCTTTGAACTGCAGTTCCCACCAGTCTCGCCTGTCCAATTTTTTTAGTGGCTTACATCCAGCCCCAAGGTCCTTTGCCCACTAGAAAGCACACAGCTTCATTGTCATGTCACTGTGTGGCTGATCCTCCATGCTGCAGCAGAGAGAGAAAGCCCTACACAGAGCTGGGCCTTGCTGTGTCTCCTGTACTTCTGGTCCCTGGAGGTGAGAGGGAGAAAGAAGACGTTGACAAAAGCAACATGCTTAGGCACAGAACAGTTGCGTCAGGGGTAGGTAGACCGTACTGCTCTGGCTGGCTCCCTGGCCTCCTAAGCACAGACGTCACAACAGGGTTCATATCAATTTTTGGATTCAAACCCCCTTTGGTTATAGTCCTGCAAGACCTGGAGGGAAAATTTCCTTATGCCTGGGCTGTAGATCCTATGTTCCTATGATGTGCCAAGGCTCCTGGCCCTGCAGAAAAGCCCTGAATGGTGGCCTTTATTTGTAAAGGTGGCCCTGAATTCCTTCCTTGCTGCTATTGCATTTCCTTCTCCTAGAACTACAATTGTCCTGAGTGTACATTCAGCTAATGGAAATAATTCTACCTGTTTACTGCTTGAGCAGCACTTGTGGCGAGCTAATAATGGCTGCTTCTCAGGACAAAGTGGCTTGGGTGGTGTCCATCGATGCAAAAGACTATGCTCCTCCTCCTGTCGATTTTGAACAGACTCCATGAATCTTTCATGGCCGATTTAATGTCAAAACAGCAAAAACACTGTGCTTCTTTCGGCTGCTTGCATTGTCATTGGAGGTGTCTGGCTTGGTTACTTAAGACCGTTGTATTGAATTACTTTGCACTGAATACAAAGTGCTGGGCTAGAGGGGTCTTTGCCCTGAACTAGCAGACCTCTTCTCACGTTCTTACATCTTTTTGCAGGTATCACAAACTGATATGGGGTCCTCACAGAATGGCATCTGATGGGGATCTTTCGGGGGTACTCATTGCCGGCGGCGAAAACGGAAACATCATTTTGTATGACCCAGCTAAAATATTGGCAGGTGAAGAGGAAGTTGTGATTGCGCAGAAAGACAAGCACACGGGGCCTGTTAGAGCTCTGGATGTCAACCTCTTCCAGGTTAGATCTTTCTTTCTGCACATTAATCATGGTGCCTAATATAGCAGCACTTGAGATGATATTCAGTCCTTATTGCATGGACCTGAGTGTGTGTTCTCTGTTTTATAGACAAACCTAGTTGCCTCTGGTGCAAATGAGTCTGAGATCTACATATGGGACTTGAACAATTTTGCAACGCCTATGACTCCAGGAGCCAAGACTCAGGTACAAGACACATATTTTGCCCAGCTCTTAAAAGCATTTGATTGGTTGGTGAGAGAATGAGGTGATTGTCATCTTACAGTCTGTTTATGGTTGGGGATGGGGAGTCTGTGGTCCCCCAGGCATCCTCAAACTCAAACTCCCATCAGCCCCTGCTAGTGGGGCCAATGGTCAAGTGATGTAGGTTGGATGTCCAGTTACATTTGGGTATTTACAAGTTCTCCTTCCCTACTTAAGATCCTTTTGGTGGAAGGAAACATCTTAGAATCCTGTAAAGCTTTTTGAGAAATCTGTACAGTGGTACCTCGGGCTAAGTACTTAATTCGTTCCAGAGGTCTGTTCTTAACCTGAAACTGTTCTTAACCTGAAGCGCCACTTTAGCTAATGGGGCCTCCCACTGCTGCCGCACGATTTCTGTTCTCACCCTGAAGCAAAGTTCTTAACCCGAGGTAATATTTCTGGGTTAGTGGAGTCTGTAACCTGAAGTGTATGTAACCTGAAGCGTATGTAACCTGAGGTACCACTGTAATTGTATGATGATACATCCTTCTGAAAAGTGCTTGGACATTGTAGAGATGAACAGATTAACCATGAAAGTTAGGGTAGCTGGCTGCTTTATTGAGTAAATTATAGGCTAAAATTTTTATTGATTGATGTGTGTGTAAACGTGAATTGAGCCTTGGGTACAACTCATTTAAAGTGAAAACTAAGGATAATAGGTTAAACTAGTGTTTCCCAGCCTTGGCTCTCCAACTGTTTGGGACTACACCTACCATCATCCCTGACCACTGGTCTTGCTAGCTAGGGATGATGGGAGTTGTAGTCCCAAAACAGCTGGAGACCCAAGGTTGGGAAACAGTTTTTATTGTCATTTTCAGTGGAGGTCTGCCAAGTTTTTGAAGAGCTTAATAATAAGAAAGGTCTGCCAGACATTGCATATTTTAGTGACGTAGAATGAGAAACTGATGATGGGTTCTGTTTCCAACAGCCTCCTGAAGACATAAGCTGCATTGCTTGGAACAGGCAAGTCCAGCATATCTTGGCTTCTGCAAGCCCTAGTGGCCGTGCTACAGTGTGGGATCTCAGGAAGAATGAACCTATCATCAAAGTCAGCGACCACAGTAACCGGGTAACTATTCAGCCAGTTTGTTGTAGGCACTCACGCCGGTTGAGTATTTGTTAAGGCTGGTTGAAAATTTCCTTCTGAGGTGTGGGCATCTGCCTTCCTTCCCCATATTCGTAGAGGAAGTGTAGGGAGCCTTGGGCCCAGAGGCTACATGTGGCCCCCAAGCCTCTCCACCTGGCCCTTGGTGGTTTCTCCAGGCCACAGCTGCTGCCCCACCGCAGGCTCTGCTTCTTGTGAGTGTTTCTGCCTTGATTGAATTTGTCCTGGAGCCCCTACAGTGACTCTTGCACTGGTTCTCAACCTGTGGGTCCTCAGATGTTGTTGGACTACAATTCCCATCATTCCTGAGCTTGCCTCGCTAGCTAGGGGTGATGGGAGTTGTAGTCCAACAACATCTGGGGACCCACAGGTTGAGAACCGCTGGAATGGAGGATAGAGTGTATCAAAACTAGCTTAGTGCCCTGTTAAATTTCAGATTCCTTGCCCCCACCCACTTCTGCCTCTGGAACCTCCCACCACTGGCATGTCTTTCCCCCTTCACCCTTCCCATCTTGCTCAGAAAATAATGAGCTGCAAAAAAGATTCCTCTCACCTGACATAGAGTAACAACATGGAAATGGTTTTATCATTGTATGTTCCCCTTGGGAGCAGTAACCCTGAAGGTCAGCCCAAAAAGATTGAAAATGTTAAAAGTTAATGAAGCGCTCTACTTGTTGTGAGCATTGCACAATCTTTCTGTTCCCCCACCTTTTGTACAGGGATAAATCCTGTAAATTGGGCCTATTCACATGTGGCAGGGGGTATGAATTTTCTGTGTTTTGTTACATGCATGGAGAGGGGGTATGCATGCCTGTTCTCTCCATCTTTGGCCTGTTCAGGTTGTGAGCTGGCCCATTCATAAATACAGTATGGATGAGTCACAGGCCCTGCTTGCAGGTCAGGGATCTACTTGGCCCCAGTCCAGGATGCTGGACTAAATGGGCGATTGGCTGCACAGTGGTGCCTCGCAAGACGAAAAGAATCCATTCCGCGAGTCTCTTCATCTTGCGTTTTTTCGTCTCGCGAAGCAAGCCCATTAGCAGCTTAGCGGGCTTAGCGGATCAGCTGATAAGCGGCTTAGCGGATCATCTGTTAAGCGGCTTAGTGGATCAGCTGATAAGCGGCTTAGCGGATCAGCTGATAAGCGGCTTAGCGGATCAGCTGATAAGCGGCTTAGCGGCTTGGGAAAAAGGGGGGGGGGAGGAAAAAAACCCCGCAGGAACTCGCAATACATTTTCGTCTTGCGAAGCAAGCCCATAGGAAATTCGTTTTGCGAAGCACCTCCAAAACGGAAAACCCTTTCGTCTAGCGGGTTTTCCGTCTTGCGAGGCGTTCGTCTTGCGGGGCACCACTGTACTTGCATAACTAGGGGAAAGGGAAGTAGGACCCACTGCAAAATGTTGCAATGCATCCTGTGCTAATACAGGGACATGAGCGGGCTTGTATGGTATGTCTGCATCTGGTTTGGGAGTGACCAACCACCTGGGCAAAAGCTTTTACATGTGCCCAGCCCAGCGCAGAGGCAGAGGTAGCAGCACTGGCAGAGAGCTGTGCAAAGGAGGTCTTGGATAGAAGGCAGCGGTCTGGTTTCTTTTAAGCCTGCTTGATGTTGCTACTGAGAGCACTGGTTGTACAATTTCAGATGCACTGCTCAGGGCTGGCCTGGCATCCTGATGTCGCTACACAAATGGTTCTGGCTTCGGAAGACGACAGGCTGCCTGTAATCCAGATGTGGGACCTCCGATTTGCATCTTCTCCACTTCGTGTTCTAGAAAGCCATGCAAGGTATTTTGGTCTCTCGCAGATCTGGCTGGCTGCGTGGTTGACAGACGTTGAAAATGCTAATGACATCCTCCTTCACTGCTAGCAGCAGTTTGCTATGTGGATTTTGCTATGTCCCCACAAAAACAGACTGCTTAGCAAAAACAATTGAATACTTACACATTGCTAAATCAACACGGAGAGTAAGAGGAAACACCTTACAAAAAGTTAATGAGGAATGGGCTATCTTTAAAGAATATCGTAAAATCTAAGTGGAGAAGGTAGATCTCCTGACAGACAGTGAATAAATCTAGAAATAAAGAGAATATAATGAACTTAGCTTGGAAAATATTTGGAAGAATCGAACATCCAAAATGAAATGTGTGCAGATTAAATAAATGTAAACTAGCACAATGAGAATGGTTGGAAGTCAATTCATGGTGGGTGTGTTCATGCTGGGTACGTATATAGGTAATATATGTTTTTTAGATATGTATGTTTTGTATTGTTTGATATATGTACTGTATTGTATGTTTATAGATTCCGATGTACAATAAACGTATTTAAATATTTTCTTAAAAAACAAACAAACAAAAATACTGCAGGTATTTCAGAAGTTTGTTTTCAACTTTTACAAAGGCTTGATTGCTTGCATCTTTTTCCACAGAGGCATTTTGACAATAGCTTGGAGTATGGCGGATCCTGAACTGTTGCTGAGCTGTGGAAAGGATGCTAAAATTCTTTGCTCCAATCCCAACACAGGAGAGGTACTGATTGAATACTTGCTTGCAAGCTTTTGAAATGGAGAGACATTTCTTGTTTGGGTATTGCAAAAAGAGTGTGCAGACTTTGCACTCGGAGTAGCAGAAAGAGGCAGGATTAGCTTTTGTCTCCAAACTAGCTTTCTGGGTGTGGCTGGGTGGTCCTTCTTAAGCCGTTTAGGTCTCCGCCATTGTTATTGTGATATGTTTGGTTTTGGATACAGGTGTTGTATGAGCTTCCGACCAGCACCCAGTGGTGCTTTGACGTCCAGTGGTGTCCCAGGAACCCTGCTCTTCTCTCTGCTGCTTCTTTTGATGGGAGGATCAGCGTTTACTCCATCATGGGGGGGAGCACTGACAGCCTGCGACAGAAGCAAGCGGACAAGGTATTTAAAACAAAACACTGCATATCAAATTGACGGAAGACAGGTGTTTGCAATGCATGATGAAATACTTTTTAAAAATTGCTTTGACTGTCAAAGGTTACCGTTGTATACACAGGCAGTGACTGTTATCCTGAGAGGAGTCCTAATTGTAGGGTTAAAGAGAGAGAGAGAAAATCATTTGGTGGCACCTTGGAGCTAACTTTTTAGAAGGTTTTTATTATAAAATGGTGGTGTGGTTTGCTGTGAAGCTGTGCATCCTGCTTGCCAAACAGAACAATGATGTTCTTTTTTGTATGGACAGTTGAGATATTGACAGGAACTGTTGACTCTGCAGCTCAGATGGGCTTCTAATCCACCCCTTGAATATGCAAACAAATTAAACTCCAAAAAGCAAACCCAAGAATTGATAACTGGTGGTGATAATGCGAATGAGTTTTAGACCCACCTGTCTTTCTCTTTCTCTCTCCTTTTCGAAAGCTCTCGTCCTCCTTTGGTAATCTTGATCCATTTGGAACAGGGCAGACACTTCCTCCATTGCAGCTCCCACAGCAGACCACTCCACAGAGCAGGATCCTGCCCTTGAAGAAGCCACCCAAGTGGATTCGCCGACCTGTCGGTGCATCTTTTTCAGTAAGTGGAATCCTAATTGCACTCTAATGGGGTGGGCTGTTTAACTCTTCTGCTGAGTTGTCTGTTCTATGAATGTGTTGTTCTGCTCCTTTGTGAATTTTAAAATCGAGGATATGCGGTATATCACATTCCCCTTGTGATGAAGTAATCACACAACCGGCACTCGGTATAATATGTCTGTGGTGTTAAGCCCTGTTCAAAATACTGCCATGAAATTAGATCTTCAGCTGACAGAGTGTGGTAGACTTGCTAGGGACAAACAATTATAGGTAGATCATCTGCTTTCATCTGTCTCTTGGTTCAGAAAAAGGTCACACCTTCTATAACTGGTGAGGTGTTGTTACTTCTTTTATTATTAGTTCTACATCTGTTAAGAGAATGGGGTAAATATATTGATTGACTAAGCCCCAAAATATGTCACTTAATTCCTATACTTTCTCATGGTGGAGAGTTCGTGTGTGTGTGTTTTTAAGCTATGTACTAAAAATTGTGACATGGCTCCAATGGACAGTCCTCTGCTTTCCCTCCCCTAGTTAAGAGACCAGGAGCCCCTTATAGGTGTGTGCACTTTTTCCTATGCAAACTCTGCCCATTTCAGCAATAAATAAGGAGTGGGGAACCTCAGGTCCAGGGCCCAAATATGATCCTCCAGGCTTCTCCACCTGCTCCTCCAAATTCTTCCCAGGACACACCTTTCACCAATCCTGCTTTCCATCCTCCTCGAGTGTTTTTGCCTAGCTAGAATGTGTCCTTGAATTTTGGTCATGTCTCTTGTCTGGATTGAGGACAAGGAAAGGTACATGGAGAAACCAGGTAAAACTTGTACCTGTTGCTCTGCCTACGAGGGCCATCTGGCAGTTCCCTCACTGCGAGAAGCCAAGTTACAGGGAACCAGGCAGAGGGACTTCTCGGTAGTGGCACCTGCCCTGTGGAACGCCCTACCACCAGATGCCAAAGAGAACAACAACTACCAGACTTTTAGAAGACATCTGAAGGCAGCCCTGTTTAGGGAAGCTTTTAATGTTTGATGTATTACGGTATTTTAATATTTTTTTGGAAGCCGCCCAGAGTGGCTGGGGAAGACAAGCCAGATGGGCGGGGTATAAATAATAATATATTATTATTATTATTATTATTATTATTATTATTATTATTATTATTATTATTACCTTTGGCTCAGTCTACCACAGGGCATGTGGCCCCTGGCTTCTTTCCCTTGAGCCAAAAGTGGCTCTCCGTCCCTGGCACAGCATCTTCACAAATCTACCCTGCAACGCTAGTTTGCAACTCACCCACCCCTGTCAAACGTCTGCTTTAAAGCAAACCTCAGATCTTCAGAACGTTCTTTTTTTTTGAGCGTGCATATTAAAACGGAAGCATGGATCTTGATGGTAATGGATTTGAAACTCTTGCCTAAACTGTATCTGCGCTGCCCTTGGATTCCAGTTTGGCGGAAAGCTAGTTACCTTTGAGAACAGCAAGCCCCAGCAGCAAGGAGCAGAGCATCCTCAGCATCACTATCACATCTACGTCAGCCAAGTTGTCACCGAGAAGGAATTCCTGAGCCGCTCCGATCAGCTGCAGGAGGCTGTGCAGGCAGAAGCGTTTGTCAACTATTGCCAGAAGAAAATCGATGCTGCCAAGAATGACTTTGAGAGGAACGTGTGGTCTTTCTTAAAGGTAATCTTAGATTTTTTGGACAGCGCATTAGCTCCCTGTCACCTTAAAAACCCAGTGCTTTGCTAGTAATGACCACAAGCTTGGATGTCTTTAAAAGAGGACTAGACAAATTTGTGCACGATAAGGCTATCAGTGGCTACAAGCCAAAATCGCCATGTTCCACCTACTGTCACAGGCACTATGCCTCTGAAGACCAGCTGCTGGGGATCTCAAGTACAGTAGAGTGCACTCAGGTCCTACTTCTGGGCTTCTGGTTGGCCACTGTGAGAACAGGATGCTAGACCAGATGCTGGCCTTTGGCCTGATCTGGCAGGGCTGTTCTTCTGCCATGTTCTTGCTTGGCAACATCGTCAATGGTGAGAGATGATGGGAGTTGTAGTCCACCCACATCTGGAAGGCACAACTTTGGCTCTCCCTGCTTTTTAGCATGGACTGCCCTTAAAACACACAATTCTTTGTACCGCTCTGCTTAATGTTTCATTGCAGTCCTTCCTCCTTGCAGAGATATAAGGGGCATCAGGGTTTCGTTAGCATCTTGCTGCAAATTCATAGGTTTGCTTTGCAACTGTTAATTGTACAGAATGGGAGGTGCAGGATGGTAGACATTGTGGGAAAGGGAATAAAAACGAACCTCTGTTTTCTACAACGCTTCCTTTTTCCTGACATTTATTTTAAAAGGTGCATTTCGAAGAGGATTCACGTGGCAAATGCTTGGAACTCCTGGGCTTCAGGAAAGATGACCTACGGAAAAAGGTAAATGCTACTAAATAATAATATTTGTACACCACCCCAGGCACAATGTTTTTTTAATGAAGCTGTTGGCATGGTCACTCATCAATAATTCTGTGTATAGAACTGAATGGCTGGCACCTCATTGGCTTTTAATGGAATTCGTTTATTGTGTTGATATTTATGTGTTGTAAACAGCCTTGGGGTTTTTAATGTAGGGTATTGTTTTTTAAAAAATTAAATAGAAATGAACTAAAAGGTTTTCATTATACAGAGGTGGTTGAGTCTCGAATGTACCTCAATACCCTGCTCATTCATATCATTTGCTTTCTCTTGACAAGTAAAGGCCAGATTAACACACTAAATAGAAATAGCCTTTAAAAATATGTGTGCCAATCTTCGAAACAGCTTTTTAAAATACTAGATTGACATGTGATAGAATAGGTCCTTCAATAAGCAGAGGAAAGTGTTGCAGAAAAAAAGAGTTGTCAGTTGGGAGCATTGAGGGTTTCAAGGGTTCCCCCCAAGATAATTCACAATTCTTTTCTCTTCCCTTCAGATTTCTTTAGCTCTCCATAAAGAGAGTCTTCATGGTAGAGAACCAGATGAGGTAAGGAAACAAATGCAAGGTTTTATTATGCAAATGGGGTGGAGTTTGGAACTTAACTCACTTTTCCTGCAATGTCCTTTCTTTGGCAGCCTAGTATTTGCTCAAAGAGGCATGAATAAGCCAAGCTTGCCGTCACGTTAACCTGCATTTTACAAGTTGCACTTTGGGCAGTAAAGGTTCATATTAATCGCAGAATAAAACTTCAGCCTTTTTTAAAAAGACTGTGCAGGAGTTATTTGCTTTTTTCATTACTCCAATTAACCCAGTTCACAGGAGATAAATCCACCTTGACCCCAGTCTTTATGGTTTGCCTCCCTTCCTCCTTCTCTCCATTAATGTTCTTTACAATTCTGATGTGGCCTCTGCGGCAGCATTTTATGTTGTTGTTGGGCGTCTTGACAGTGTAATAATACATCTCGCTAACCTTCCCCACTTTCTCTGGAAAGAGTTATTGCACATTGTCTCCACAGAGCCAGTGCTTTTCCCCCTGAGTTCTGAATCTATAATGTTTAAAAGGTTGCTGGAAACCTTTGAAGAATGAAGGCCATAGATCTCTCCGAAATCCTGGCTTGAGAGGAACAGGAACTGCAGGACCGCAGCAGTTTTGTTCTACTGAGGAAAGGCAGGGGGAATAGCGAAGCTTTGTAAATTCAAGAACTACTTTCTCCAGCAGGGTTAGAAGCAGGCAGTGGATCAGAGTAAGGAAATTACTTTAGACTTGGGCAAGCCAAGGGTCTATACATAGTGCCTAATATAACCAGCTTTCCCAGCATTTATAACAGCCTCAAACCCTTGAAAATCTTTCTCTAAATGTTTCGTTGCTACAGCACCTCCACATGACCCAAACATAGGCTCAATAGGGAGCTGTGTGTTCTTTCGCTAAGAGCTTTGCTTACTAATTACTTCCTGGTGTTTCTTTTCCTTTGAGTCCATTTGCTCCTCAATCTTAATCCCAGTCCTCTGTTTTCCTGCATCGCTTTCCTCCTTCTCTCTTTCCCCTCTCTAGTCCACTCTCCCCTTCCAGTTCAGTGTTCTAATTTGCCTCCCCTTTAAAGCATCTGTAGCACCTCATTCCTGCAGCTGTACGTTATTTATTCATCTCTCTGTGTCTCTCTCGTGCCTAAAGGCACCTGGGGCAACTCATTAGAAAGTTATTTTGAAAACTAAATGTAGCTAAAACGCTGCAAGATAAATAAGGGAAAGTGAGCAATAAAGGCTTGTAAAACCTTAATAGGAGGAAGCGCTCACAAACCAATACAGGCGAAGAAAATCAGTTGCAAAAAGCCCATGGAAATGAGATGGTCTTTACAAGCCATCAACACCAAGAGGGAGGAGCAGGGAAGTTTTGGACCTGCCAAGGGGCCACCACTGAGAAGGCCCTGCATTGCATATGCACCCACCGAACTTCAGACAGTAAGGGATGTGGAGCAGGGCCTCTGCTGACGATCTTAACAGTCAGGTGGAATAATGTTGGGTTAAGGAAACACAATTCCAGCCTGTCTCAAGAACTAAGAGTCAGCGTCTAGGATCTTAGGCAGACCCACATAGTTTTGTTCTGATCACAGTTTTCATGACATTGACACTTTCGACATTGAGGGAAAGTGTCAGCACAGTTGATGTTTTCTGTGATGGCAGGCATCCTCAAGCAAGCCTGCAAATTGTTTCTCTCTCCAGATAACAAGGGATAGTATCTTACTAATGGTCATGCAGTTTCTGCTGAACTTTCTGGTTCATAGTGCAGGGTTTCCTGTAAGGAAATAACATGCATTCTGCCACTAAGCTACCCTCCTTATCTTGAGTATTTTTTTATCCCTGACTGTCGCTTCTGTGAGTTTGCCTTCCACCCATTCCTTTGTCTGTGTGTGGGTTGAAAATACCCTCCTATCTGAAAGTCAGTGTGGTCTAGTGGTTAGAGTGCTGCAACAGGAGACCAGGATTCAGCCACAAAACTCACCTTGGGACAGTCACTACTTGCAGCCCAGCTTACCACGCAGGGCTGTTGTGAAAATAAAATGGAGAAGGGAAGAACCTTCCCCCCTGCTTTAGAGGTCCTTGGAGAAAAGATGGGATATAAATGCAGAAATAAATACAATATAGTGGTATGTTTTGACAAATGTTTCTTCACAGGGTGTGAGATGATTTGGAAAGGAAAGCCGAGAAAAAAGTCGCCTTTTTGTCTTTAATTGGGTGCATAGGTTTATACTAACAATGGGAACTGTTTGGTGCTGGCTCTAACTGCTTTGGTGTCTTTCTCTCTGCCTAAAACCTTTGAAAACATCCTTTCCTCTTCCGTGGGAAAGAATGTAGAGGAATCTGACCAGCCAGTGCAGAGTGATGGCGAAGAAGGTGCGGCTGCTCAGGATCAGCTCTTGGGAGAGGTATTCATTCTCTTCTGTACTAAACATTGGGTGCTTGGTCACTGACTCCTAACTATTCTGTTTGCTCTGAAATATTCATATCCCGTACACTCATAGACAGGAGACTGAGTGGGGCAGGGATGGGGAGTCTCAGGCCCCATAGGGCTGAATGTGACCCTCTAGACCTTGTTGGAACTCCCTCTAAACTATACCCCTTCCCCAGTCACACCCTCCTTGAGTGTTTTTCCCATACTGGAATTTGTCCCTGAACTCTGATAACACCTCTTGCTTCCATTAGAGTGGAGGATAGAAGTGGACAAGAGATGTCTCTGGGTAGAAACCAGTATACACGTCTAAAACTTACATTAATTTTGCCTCTGGTCGTGCCCAGCATTTTCTGTGCGCACTCTTGCCTCTGCCCCCCAGAAAGAGGTTGGTACCATAGGCTGAAAAAGGTCCACCATCCCTGTAGAACAGCCTTTCTCAACCTGTGGGTCCCCAAATGTTGTTGAACTACAACTCCCATCACCCCTAGCTAGCAAGGCCAGAGCTCAGGAATGATGGGAGTTGTAGTCCAACAACATCCGGGGACCCACTGCTGTAGAAGGATGTGAGTGGGGGACCCACTGCTGTAGAAGGATGTGAGTGCAAGGCTGTGCATTTTCTGCACTAAAAATTACCCAGAGTCTCTTGCACAAAGGGAGGAAAGAAAGAGTCAAAATTTGCAGCTTGAGTAAATGCAACCATTAACCCAGGTTGTGTGTTTTTCCTGTGAATGCTAGGCACTTGTTCTTCCCCCTGTTGCACAGTACAGTGGTACCTTGGGTTACATACGCTTCAGGTTACATATACTTCAGGTTACAGACTCCACTAACCCAGAAATAGTACCTCGGGTTAAGAACTTTGCTTCAGGATGAGAACAGAAATCGTGCTTCAGCGGCGCGGCGGCAGCAGGAGGCCCCATTAGCTAAAGTGGTGCTTCAGGTTAAGAACAGTTTCAGGTTAAGAACGGACCTCTGGAACGAACTAAGTACTTAACCCGAGGTACCACTGTGCAGCTTCTTAACTTTCTTTTGATGGGCATTGAGAAGTGACATGCGCCAGGGGGCAGTAATGCCTGGAAACCTTTTTTTAGGACCCCCACTTCTTAACTCCCCATTGCTTGCGGGGAGGATGGAGGTGCCTGGGGAAGAAGCATAAATTTCCAAAGCTGTTGAGTCTTGGGAAGGAGGCCAGTGGCTTTGGATATACAAGGCCCATGCATATTACATGGGCTTTCCCTGCTAATGGTGAACAGAGTAGAAGAGCAATAGGTTTGGGTTTCACTTCGTCTGCCATTAGCATAACCAGGAATGTATAGGCTACATTAAATACACTGAAAGATTTTACTCAGATTAGCATCTTCCCCTCTACAAGGTTTCTACCCACCCCCACAAAGCAAATACAGACTTCCTTTCCATTTTGACCTCCGGGCTTTGGAGTGTTCTGATGCACTTAATAAAGCTGGAATATACAAATTGGTTTTTTTTTATAAGATATTTATTAAAGTTTTTAAAGAGATACATAAAAACATATAAGAAATAAAACAATACAAAGCATAAAGCTAAAAAATATATAAAGAATACATAAAAAAGAAAGAATAAGCATTTTCCCCTTTAAGGTTCTGAGTTTCTTAACCCTGTTTCTTGGCTTCCTCACACCTCCCTTCCTTTTATTCCTGATTACCATCAGATTCAGCAAATCCCTATCCTCTTTCAAGTCTCATTATCTATTAAAATATTTAAGTAAGTCTCATTTCCCTATTTTCATCCCTATTACATTCCTTATTGCATAATCATCACTTGTTCACTAATGCCATATTATTTTATATCTCACATCATTTTAACATTCATGGATTTTACAATGTGTCTGCAGGTAGTCTTTAAATTTCTTCCAGTCCTTTTCCACCAAGTCTTCACCCTGGTCTCGGATTCTGACAGTCATTTCTGCCATCTCCATATAGTCAATTACTTGTATCTGCCAAGGAATATACAAATTGTATTACTCAGTTGTACATGCTGTGCTTTAAGAGGCCTCCCTTTCGAAGTCACCGGGCATTTTGCCAATTGCATTAGAAATGGACAGCTCGATAGCTCTCTCAACCACAGTGGTTTGTTATTTGGGCATTTCGTCTGAATGACGTAGTGCCCCAATCCTGTGCCTATTGACTCGAAAGTAAGACCCATTGAGTTCAGTGGATCTTACTCCCAATAAAGGGTGCATAGGGTTGCAGTCCTAAATATGCACATTTTTGTCACCAGGCTGGGATTCTTCCCCCACACCCATCAGGTTGCGACAGGATAAAACAAATTTTGCCGACACAACACTTTGTGATATATGTGCAGCCATAATAATGCTCTTCTTTAATAAGTTAGCAGCCTTTTAGGAAAATGATGGTATGAAAGCATATCAGTATATCTTGTTTTCTCAGTAATGGATTAATATAAATGCATTATCAAATCCACACTAAAACCATATTCGTTTCTGCCTATTAGAGTAGAAAAGATGAGACTGCCACTCCGCCATCTGCAGATGAAACATTTAACATTTCCGTCACTGGAGGTAAGGAAAAAATGCCCACATTTTGTACAGAAGTTCCAGGTTTTTTAAAACTTGGCTAAACATGAACCTTCCTCAGTTCATTGTTAGGCTGCTGTGATGATGGTGATAAGTGAGTTTCTTTGTTTCCCTTGTTGCAGATATAGACGGCTTGATCACTCAGGCTTTGCTGACGGGGAACTTTGAAAGCGCCGTTGACCTCTGCCTCCACGACAATCGCATGGCTGATGCCATTATACTAGCTATAGCCGGTGGCCAGGAGCTGCTGTCCAGAACCCAGGAGAAGTACTTTGCAAAGACACGAGGCAAAATTACCAGGGTACGCAGGCTTTTAAGTTGGAAACGTGGGTAAATTATGGGCTCACAACCTCATCCTTTATTCAGAAGACCAGGCAGGCTTCTGGAAGGATCAGATAATCCATGCATCAAGTAAACAGGTATAATAGATGCATAGTAACGTGAGAGCAATTTGTGGGGAAGAATCAGTAGTGAATATGAAGCCGTTGCTTATATAACAGGGCTGATTGCAAGTGGAATGTTGGGCGGCAGGTCCCCTCCGTGGCCATTCCCCTTAAACACAATTAATATTGATTTCAGTATAACCTTTAATTGTAATTAAGTCAGGAGACAAGGGGCTCATGGTAGGGAGGAGGCATAAAATCCTTCCTCTTGCTTCCAGTTTCTTTAACAATGGTTGATGGATCAGCCTTGCATGGGTACCAGCCCAATATTAGATAATGGAGGTTCTACGTCATAAATGAAAATCCTCAGATACCGCTAACATATAGAATTGCCTGATTCAATCTAGAGCTGCGGCATTTAATTGATTGCATTAATCAACGGCAAAACTTCTGATAGTCCTTTAAGAAGTGTCCTTGATTAAGCAGGCAGCAGTTCTTTAAAAAGCCAAAGAAGAACAAGGGCTTATACAAACAGGAAATGATGCAAGAGACATTTCTTGCACACAGGGGGGATGCACACCTGTTTTGTGGCAGTCATCATAGTACATCATCTACAAACAAAGTGCGCTTCTTATATTTATTGACTTGATCGCTGGATGAAAAAGAGAACACCGCCCCCCCCCTTTTCTTCCGAGGTGGTGTTACTCCTTGGTAAGCCACTCTCAACCAACAACCCCCCCTCCCATCTCCTGCCTGTCCCGTAGATTTGACTGTTGTGATGCTTTTCAATTGGTTCCAAGGAATGTTCAGCCTCAACTTTGGCAGTCTTTGTGTTTCTATATCCCATCTGTTTTGCATTTTGTGAGAACAATTTTTCTCTCTTGCTTTGATCCCCGGTGTCCTCCTTCAGTTTTCTGGCCATCAGCCAGAGCAGAGATATCTGGGGATTTGTGTTCATATGTTCACGGGTTACTTTCCTGAGTTTAGCAGGAGTCGTTCTTTTCTAATGGCCCGATTTCTGCCATAGGCCTCTGATGGTTTGTACTTGACATTCTCCGTTGCCAGCAGAGCTCATTCCCTTCTTCGCCTTGTCCTTCATTTTCCTTAAGGCTGTCAGGCAACTGGAGCAGCAAATGAGGCAGGGCCTTAAAAAATAATGGAAAACATTCCATTTAGTTCTGTGATGAAAAGGCTGTATAAGCACTTAACACTTGACTTGTGGCACCCTTGCTGATGAGATTGACTGCTGCTGGGTTAAAGTATTCTGTGGGCATTAGTGACCAGCAAGCTAATGGTGCAGTCAGCCAAGAAAATCCCCTGGGGCACACAGAAAGATGATTTCAGACTTTTCCATGTTGGCCCAATTCTCGCTGTAAAGGTAAAGGGACCCCTGACCATTAGGTCCAGTCGCAGACGACTCTGGGGTTGCAGCGCTCATCTCGCTTTACTGGCCGAGGGAGCCGGCGTTTGTCCACAGACAGTTTTTCCGGGTCATGTGGCCAGCATGACTAAGCCGTTTCTGGCGAAACCAGAGCAGCACACGGAAATGCCGTTTACCTTCCCGCTGGAGCGGTACCTATTTATCTACGTGCACTTTGTGCTTTCGAACTTCTAGGTTGGCAGGAGCTGGGACCGAGCAACGGGAGCTCACCCCATCGCGGGGATTCGAACTGCTGACCTTCTGATTGGCAAGTCCTAGGCTCTGTGATTTAACCCACAGCACCAGCCTCATCCCATTCTCGCTGTACTTTTTATTAAAACAGAGATAAAACATGCACTGCCCATGCTGATGTTCTGGCAAGAATGTGGGGTGTGTGTGTGCCCACACTTCTGTTGTTTGTCCTATGCTGTGGACGTTTTTGAGAGGGCAGCAGCAGTAGCCAAGAGCTCTTAGCAGAAACTCTTTTGCTCCGTTTTTAGTGGCCCAGGGCTTAAATCTCCATCCACTTCTGCAGTAGCAGAGGCTTGTGGATCTGCCAGACCCAGGGGTGGGCTGTGAGTTTTAAAAATGGACCTTGAGGCCAGTCTTTCTTGCGACTGTGCAAAGTGAGATTTCCCCAAACACCTGCTTTTGTTTTTTTCAGATGGAGCCAAGCTCCCCTCCTATACCAGCTTCTTTTTTCAATCGCCTTGTTTACTTTCTCAAGTGTCCTATCAATCTGTCCCACTTGACAGCTGTTCACGCCTCCTCATGATTGAAGTCTCCCTTG
This sequence comes from Podarcis melisellensis, assembly GCF_964234715.1. Classification (NCBI taxonomy): domain Eukaryota; kingdom Metazoa; phylum Chordata; class Lepidosauria; order Squamata; family Lacertidae; genus Podarcis; species Podarcis melisellensis. The sequence continues at coordinate 13,012,296 of NC_138541.1, read as the reverse complement.
TTGGTCCCCACAAACAAGGGAGTTATAGCCAGGCTTCTTTGGCTGTAGCTCAAAAAATAAATCAGTCTTCCGGGAGACGATGATAAGCAATTTAGGCACAGCTTTAGGCAATCAAGTTCCTGAATTAGATTACCAAGATCCTGAAATTTCCAGTGATAAGACAAATGGTGCAGGTAATTGTGGCAGTCTTTCTACACCCCTTGGTTTCTGGAACCAGATAGGTTGATGAATAAAACATTTGACTGTGCCGACTAGGCAGAGATTAACAGGTGCAAAGTTACCTGTAAGCCACAAAGGTATACTGCACTTCTGGTATTCTCCCTACTTCTTATCATACTCTTGTTATTTCATAGATCTAGTTCTTCCTCTCACCCCCCCACAATGTTAGATGTGCCATCTTCCAACCTGTCAAATGCCTCTGTTGTTGGGGTCTTGTTTAGGATGTGTCTGATGTCTACGCCAGGGGTCAGCAAACTTTCCGCAGGGGGCCAGTCCACTGTCCCTCAGACCTTGTGGGGGGCCGGACTATATTGGGGGGGGAATTCCCCCCACCAACTCCCCTCCCTTCTGCACAGCACCAGATGAGCCCCAGTGGCTGCTTACCTGTGCGAGCGGCAGGGGCTGGTGGCCGCAGCAGTGGAGGGACAATGAGCGGCGCGATAGGGCTGGCTCCCGAGAGGGGCTGCTTAAAATGGCGCTCAGCCAACCGCGGCTCAACAAAGCCCAGCCGCTTTCCTCTTCTAGTCAGGGCAGGGAGAAGCCAGGAGGAGGGAGGGAGGAGGTGCCGCCACGGTGTGTGTGAGGGAGGGGAATGGCGCAGCCTGAACGATCAGAATCTCCAAGTGGCAATTCCCGATCCTTCTGCGGGCTGGATCCAGAAGGCAATTGGGCCAGATCCAGCCCCCGGGCTTCAGTTTGCCGACCCATGGTCTATGCTATAAAATCCTGGGGGCTTAAATGTTTGTGGATGCGGTGAAGCAACACAGGAGGAGGAAGTGCAGTGCACACACACCAATGTCCTGCACTCATTGCACCTTCACCGTGTTGGGAGCAGAAGGAAGAGATAATGTTAAATTGTAAGTGAGGATGTAGTAAGGGAGTAGAGCTGTAGGGAGATTAAGATCCGTGAACCGCAGGCAGGAAGTGGGGGAGAACATTTTTATTTATTTATTTCTCAAGCGCTGGATGCAGTGTTACTGAGACAGGAAGGCTAGGAGCCAAATGGCACCTTAAACCTTGGTTATGGGCACAAGAGCGGAATGTCTAAGCACGCTTTTTTAACAGCAAGAATATAAGGCTGAAAATGAATGAACTTCAGCTAAAATATTACATTCATTTTTCGCATGGTCTAGTCCTCATCTGAAGACTGCAAAAAAGAGCAATCCATTCTTCCCCTGCACAAACTCCTAATATTCTCCAGTATTCAGAGATTAGCTGGAAGTGGGGAGGCAGGAAAAGGTCTTTGTAATGGTTCTAGGGGTTGCTCATGCGTAAATCGTCGCCACACCTGGCTGGGCTACCTGGGTGAACCCTTTCTGTCTGGACAGCCTTTCACCCGTGGCTGTCTCAGTCGCTGGCAGAATCCGTCAGTGGGCGTTTCTTGAACTTCTTCCAGCAAAGAAGTTCTTTGACGCCAAGTCTTCTCCTACTCTCCCTGCGTGGAAGCCTTCTGCGCAGGGAGGGTGTGGGCAGCGGAGGACCCATGCTCTCCCCGCTGGTCTCCAGCGAGGAGTCCTGGAGCCCCCTCGCCGATTCCCCCTTCTGCCCCCCTTCCCCACTGGTGCTACGCTGATTTCCTTCCCCAGCAGGTGGGCTGCCTCTCTCCCTACTGGGACCCTCTCCGGCATCCCTCGGGAGCCTTCCCTCCGCCTCTGGCTCCGATGGCAGTTCCCTGACACTATTCCTTTCCTTCCACTCTGCAGTTTTAATCTGAAATCTTTGGCGCAGTACTGTACCCAGAGCGCAGAAACTGCTCAAGCTAATGCAATTCCTTGTCGCAAAACAGCACCTAGAACGCTGGTTAGATGTGATTATCAGGCAGAGGGTTGTAGATGAGTCATCTGACTAGTCTATGACTTCCCTTACCTGATAATCTATTTTTCTGTGTGGAAGAAACATTCAGTCAAGCATTCTGTGGTGGTACATTCCAGGTATCTGTTTGTGAGAACTAGGCCTCAGAAAGAGGAAACCTTCAAAATGCTGTAGAGAAAGAAGTGGTTAGGGAGGATGTAGTTATTGGGTAGGGAGGAATTTGGAGTGCATGATCTTACACCCCAAGTTGGGATAATCACATTTTAATGTTCCTATATGTGAATCAAAACAAACACAATTCCCTGTAGGCAGGGAGAAACTAGCACAACTGAAATGGCTGGACTAAGACCTTTCTCCTTTATGTGCTAGTTTTCTACTTGCAAGGCTTTTTAAAAAATAGGAGAGACATTCCAGAAATGTGATTCCCACCCCCGCAACCTGCAGTATGAAGTAATATTTTCTATTTTACCACCACATCCTGCCGCATGTGTAGATTAGGCAACTACAGATTTCACTTGTACAAAACCATGACACAAGATTACTGTAGCGTAGTAGTAACCAGGGAACAGTGTGGATGTCTTTCGATCCTGTTTTTAAAGCAAGCTTTTGCAGAACCGCTTTACTTTCTTGGCTAGGATGCTCAATCGATAAATGCACAGCATTAGAACAGGGCAGTCTTAATACACTTATTTGTTCTCTGCCTTTTCTTCTCAGCTCATCACTGCAGTTGTGACCAAGAACTGGAAGGAGATTGTCCAGTCTTGCGACCTGCAAAACTGGAGGGAAGCTTTAGCTGCCGTGTTGACTTACGCAAGGCCAGATGAATTTGCTGCTCTCTGTGGTGAGGAAACTAGACACAGATGAAGGTGTTGGGTTACTCTTTAATTAAAATACAACGTATCTTCTTTATAGCCTGCATTTTCCTTCACTGAAATAAAATATATGAACACATCTCATTTAGTAAGCAATTAAGCACACAGGATTATTATTATTATTATTTAAAGCATTTTTATCTTACCATTCATCTGAAAAAGGTTTCTGTCATGGCTCCTACAATATCAATGAAAAGACTGATCCAACTTGCAGGCTTACATTCTTAAAAGGCACAGCACAAAAGGAAAAAGGGATTTGGAGGGATGAGACAGGGAAGCGAACTCGAGCACTAATTCTTACAAAGTTCTTGTAACCACCAGCTGGAATGGATCAAATGACAGCATGGCTTTAGTAGCCTCCATTTCCTGGTTCTTATAATCATAGGTTTTTCATGATGTTTAGAATGGGCAGCTGAGATTAGCACTAACCATAACTTTGCCAGATTTGAATGTCGTAACAAATGGTGGCTAGAGATAGCCAGCAAATGGAAGAGGGAACACATGAGCCCTTGGCACATTCTGGTCATTTGGAATACGACAACTGAACTAGACATTGGTGCATTTTTAACAGTGCAGGTTTTAATTGCATGGATTCAAATATGCACTCTTTTGCTTCTAATTCCTAGATTTGTTGGGCTCTAGACTTGAAAGCGAAGGTGACAGCCATTTGCAGACTCAGGCTTGCCTATGTTACATTTGTGCTGGAAATGTAGAAAAGCTGGTTGCCTGCTGGACTAAAGCTCAAGATGGAAGCACTCCGCTTTCCCTTCAGGTAGCTCTTCGTTAACTAGTTCCTTTTTGGGTCTGGTCCCCTGTGAGATAACACGACACCTTTAAACTTTATATGGAATTCTACCGGTAAAAAAAAGGGGACCCACATGCAGATAGAAACTCTTCAATCCAAACTGGCCAGCTTCCCGCTTAACTATTTCCTTTTTCTTTCTCCCCGTAGGACCTCATTGAGAAAGTAGTTATCCTGCGCAAGGCTGTGCAGCAGACGCAAGTGGCCGACGCCAGCACAGTCGGGGCACTCTTGGCCGACAAGATGAGCCAGTATGCCAACCTCCTGGCTTCGCAGGGCAGCACCGCCGCAGCTTTAGCTTTCCTTCCCGAGAACACCAACCAGGTAAACGGGCTCAGCTTTTGTTTCCCTCCCTTGCCTTAACGCTAGATTGGCCTTTGCTAACCTAACGCCCTTCAGATATTGTGGAGTGCAGCAACACATCAGCCCCAGACCTTGAAGGCAACTGAGGAACTTCAGCTGGTCCAAAATGCAGCTGGGCTTTCACTTACCATCTAGGTAACCCTGTTTTTAAACAGCTGCGTTGGTTTCCAGTTCGTTTCCAGGTCCGATTCAAGATGCTCACATTAGGTTAAAGCCCTAAACTACTTGCACCCCAAATATCTGAACGTCTACTTTCTGGAGGGGGTGAATTCTTGGTAGTTCCACTGCCCTCAGAAGTTTGAGGGTCTTCTGGGAGAAGGTGCTCTCTGTGGCAGCCCCCAAGCTGTGGAATTCCCTCCTCTCAGAGGTTCATTTAGCACCTTCATTATGTAATAATAAGAATAATAAATTTCATTTATTCCCCGACCAGAGCCAGGTTCAGGGCATCTAACACCAGTAAAATTACAATAAAAACATAATAGAGGGGGGAAACCCAATTTAAAATACAGGTTAAAATGCAATTTAAAATGCAGCCTCATTTTAAAAGTAGCCCATGGATCAAAACCGTAAGGGGAGGGAAAACATAAGGGTCAGACTGAGTCCAAACCAAAGGCCAGGAGGAACAGCTCTCTCTTGCAGGCCTTGCGGAAAGATGTCAAGTCCCGCAGGGCCCTAGCCTCTTGTGACAGAGCGTTCCACCAAGTTGGGGCCAGTACTGAAAAGGCCCTGGCCCTAGTTGAGACCAATCTAACCACCTTGCGACCTGGGACCTCCAAAGTGTTGTAGTTTCCGTCTGATTCTTAATTTTTTTCATCTATATCCTGCCTTTCCTCCAATGAGCTTAAGGAGGCATACATGGTTCGCCTTCCTGTTTTACCTACACAGCAACCCTGCGAGATGGGTCAGTGTGCGTCTGGCCTGAGGTCACCCAGTGAGTGTCATGGCTGAATTGGGATTGGAACCCTGGTCCCATAGGTCTCAGTCCAACACTCTAACCCAGGGACCCCCAAACTCGGCCCTCCAGATGTTTTTTGGGACTACAACTCCCATCATCCCTAGCCAACAGGACCAGTGGTCAGGGATGATGGGAATTGTAGTCCCAAAACATCTGGAGGGCCGAGTTCAGGGATGCCTGCTCTAACCGTTACACCACACGCTGATTCTGAAGACGCACCTCTTTACCCTGGCATTTGACACTTAAGAGAGATTTGTATATACATTGGGATCTGCCCTATTGTCTTGATTGCCATCTGTTTTCAATGTTGTATTTTTAAATAAGTGTAACCCACCCTGGGGCCACATGGTGAAGAAGGGTGCGTAAGAAATATAATGATGGTGATGGAGAATGGATAAATGAGTGGCTGAACATTGAAGGGCCCGGTTAGGCCAGGAGAGGAATGACTGAGTGGAAATTCCTTGTTGGTTCAGTTCTTCTGGCTTTGGAGCAGGAGCTATGAAGAAGAGCTGTGTTGAAGCTCCCCAACATCTCCTGCCTACCTGCAAGTTGCGGAACACCCCTCATCTCGCAAAGATTAGATATATTTGTGTGTCTCCTTGGGTCCCTGCTTCAGCATAGGCGAAAAATTATTCTGCGGCTGTAGTAACTCAATTCCTCGTGCCTTCTCATGACTCTACAGTGGTACCTCGCAAGACGAAAGAGTTTTCCGTTTTTTGAGTCGTTCCGCAAGACGAATTTCCCTATGGGCTTGCTTTGCAAGACAAAACTTCTTGCGAGTTTGTTTCCTTTTTCTTAAAGCCGCTAAGCCATTAATAGCCGCTAAGCCGTTAATAGCCGTGCTTCGCAAGATGAAAAAACCGCAAGACGAAGAGACTCGCGGAACAGATTAATTTCGTCTTGCGAGGCACCACTGTATTCTCCTGCCACCTTCTGTGTCAAATAACGAATGTGCCAGTTCTCTTGATTGGATCCCACTTGCTTGTGGGGTGTATGTGTGCAATTCCTTGTGGTTTCTTTCCTCTTTGCAGCCAAACATCATCTTGTTGCGGGAAAGGATTTGTAGAGCTCAAGGAGAGCTTTCCCGGGCCCCGGAAGCACCAAAGGTACCTTACGAAAGACAGCCTGCAGCACCCAGGGGGAGAATCGGACCTGCGGCTGGCCAGGCGCAGATGCCACAAGTCCCAGCCCCGCAATACTATCACCAGGTAACGGACACCTTCAACAGCCACACTTCAGCTTCTGTGGACAGCCAGCTTTGCTGCAGCATCGTTCCGCCTAATGTTCTGAGCATTCAGCGCCCGCAGCGTCTGTATGCAGTGCCTCTTGCAAGTCTTTCCAGCAGCAGCTTCTGCGTGTGCTTTTTGCAGTTTGTACACGTGCTTTTCTGAAAAGCGATCATGGAAATCTTGCGAGCCAGCCTGCCTGAGTGTTCGTTTTGATGCCACACAAGCTTTTGCTGATGTGAAATGCTCTTTTAAATGCTGAGTGTTGTAGCTTTAAATCCTGCTTGAGATATTTTCTCCTGCTTTCTCTTCTCCCCGCCCTCCACCACCCTTTGTGTTGCTTTAATTCCCTGTGCAGATAATGAATTTGGGGCGTGTGTTGCCACTACTCTTTCAACTTGAAATAAGCTGGATATTTTGCACCAAGGCTTATGGCTTATTAGCCTTCTGATATATTAGCCAGACAGCTATGATAGCAGACTTAAAACACAGTTAGGGCAGGCTTGTAAATACAGTGTTGTCTGGGTGATCTGTAGTGAGCAAGCATCTTCTCCAGGTGACCAAGCCTAGAAGTGTTTATAAGCTAAAAGAAAAGAAAATGTTTTATTTGACACAACAAATGACAAGTATAAATGTTTGTGGAGAGGTGGCTCCTGAACGATTTTATAGCTTAGAAGCAGCCTATTTGCAAGGCTTTTCTTATGGATAGAGAGCATGAAACTTGCACCTCGTTGTTCTCTTGCCTCTAACACACCAGGAGAGACCAGCACCAGGCTGTGTCCCCCCCTGGCAGTTGTCTTTGGGATGTGCACATTCTTCTCTTCTTTAAGCACACAAGTTGTTGGCACACATCTGTCTCAGAATGGAGTGTGCCCCCAGGGGTGAAGACGGAACCGCTGTAAAAGCAGCACCAGAGTGACTTTCCCAGACACACTGCCTGGGCAGTGGGTAAGGAGGTCCTGGGCTGCCCAGACTACAAGACCCTCCTCTCAGCCTCACTGATGTGGCTCAAAGGAAAGCGGAATGGTATATTGTAAATGGGAATGGCTCACTTTGTCTATGAAGACAAGTGCTGGACAGGCTCAAGAGTGAGTGCTGATTTCACCCCGTTTTCTGATGTGAAAGGCAAAGCACAAATCAATCTCTGTATGTGGCTGAGTCTTAAATGCAGGCAGAAGCTGCTGTGCTCTTTGAGTCTTGCTCCTTTCCTTTGGGTATCTTAATTACATAATACCATGTATTGATTCTGCAAAGAACATAATGTGTCTTACTCCCGTCTTGATATTGTACAGTGGTACCTCAGGTTACATATGCTTCAGGTTACAGATGCTTCAGGTTACAGACTCCTCTAACCCAGAAATATTACCTTGGGTTAAGAACTTTGCTTCAGGATGAGAACAGAAATCGTGCAGCGGCAGCAGGAGGCCCCATTAGCTAAAGTGGTTCTTCAGGTTAAGAACAGTTTCAGGTTAAGAACGGACCTCTGGAACGAATTAAGTTCTTAACTCGAGGTACCACTGTACCTCGAGGCCTTTTGTTTGTGCAACAGCACTCATTGGTACAGAGTTCCAGCACCTCTTTTTTTGCTGCCCATAGCAGCCATTTTGTGCTGGCACCCATGGCACTCATCAATATAAGCACGGGCACCTCATGTTGTTTTTTACAAAAACATAAAAGCACTGCATGGCATTATCCCAACCCAGCAGCTGCAATAGTCACAGAGCAGTCTGGTGCCCCCGCTGAGTTTTGTGTGGCCAGGTGTGCTGTGTATGTTTGTGTCTTTCCCACCTTCAGTCCACGTTCTCCACTTGTATGCTCTGGGAGTTCATATCTTCCACAGGACTCTCTGTAGGTTCCTGCGTTTTAAAACAATCCAGGCAATCCAATATTAGACATGCAGCACTTGGCACCGAGACTGCAGCTTGTTAGGGATGCAAAACACGACAAAATAAAAGCATCCTAGTCAATCCAACAGCACTAACCAGGTGAAATCTAAATCACCGCTTTCACTGCTTTCTTCCCCTGAGCTGTTTCTCTTTCCCCTTGCTGTCTTGTCTTGGCTGCTTGGCTCCTAAGAATACAGTGATCGAGGTCTTAAACAATCATAACTGTTAAGCAGCATGGCAAATAGGGGGTTGGCATTGTTTGGTGTGGGCATTTTTTGAGCATTCTGGCTGTTTTGACACCCTTTCGGACTTTTTCTTCTTCTTTTTTCATTTCGTTTTATTTTTCCATGATTGGTATCTCTCTGTTCAATTCAGGTTAGAGTTGCCCCTACTGTCACTACCTGGAGTAACAAAAACCCCACTGCCCTTCCCAGCCATCCTCCTGCAGCCTCTCCCTCTGAGACACAGGTATAACATTAATTATTCCTCTTTGAGCAGGATCTGCTCTCCTTGTTATTATTACTTTTTAAAATAAAAATTGGACACTTGCACACATAATCCCTTTCTATGCCATTCCTATGCTCCCTCCCCTCTCCCATCACCTTCTATATACACACTTTGCAATTCTCAGCGCATTCCTGGCCATCTGGGAAGTAGGCACAGGTTTCAGATCAATCAGATTTCCCAGCCGGCCTTGCTGTATTTCAAGATGTCTTCTGGCCTGTGAATCAGATTTTGAGTTCAATCAACGAGGCCCCCGTAGTTTCCACTGGGGGAACAGGTGGGCTTAATTCCTTCCCACCACATTCCTCCCTCCCTAACAAATTGAATAAATGATTTAGCCCTTAAAAGCACCTTGAGTTGACCGTCCCATTCCCCATAATGAATTCAGCGCACGTTAGGTTTTCTCCATTTTTCGGCATTGCAGGTGGCTATTGCCAGTTTCTTGGGCACCCTATTGCATGTTCTGTCTTTACATTCAAAGTAAGGTGGGAAGTGGAAAAGAATTGTGTGTGAGCTAATGAGTGCTTTGAGAGCAGGACTTTTAACTTTGCAAACTGTCATTCTGGGCCAAGCCTTCGCTTCTTATGCACCTAACCAAACCTAACTTTTCTTCTCTTCCCAATTTGTTCCCCAGGGGGAAAACCCTCCTCCTCCAGGGTTTATGCCAGGGACTGTTAATCCCAGCGCACCACCATATCAGCCAGCGCCTCCTGCTTACAATATGTACACTCAGGTCGCAGCACAACAAGCATATCCACAACGTGAGTACCGCAATCTTCCTAGTATCCCCCTCTTTATTCAGTTACATTGAGCTTGGTGTGCTATAAGCCTAGGTTTGTTGTTGTGGCAACCCTTGAGATCTTCCCCTGGTGCCCACGAAGCCTCCCCATCACCGCTGCCATGGTCACAAGGGGGTCAAAGTGGTCACATCTTTTTCCCTTGAAAAGTACATAGAGCTGAAGGAGGAAGTTGTGACAATACGCTCATTCCGTCAGCACCCTGAGATCTGCAGATGAAGGGTGGTATACTACTACTACTACTACTACTACTACTACTACTACTAGTATCATACACACACCCTGGCAAGGCAGATTGGATGGTAAGGGGCCTGTTGTGCTACTGGGAGACCTTGCACTGGCTTCTGCTAGAGCATCCGGTTAGCTGAATCTGGACCAATGTTGTGAATAACATGGCAACTTGGATTGTTTTCCCCATTGCATCCCAGGAGCATGGGATGGCTTATATCTTTTATGACTGTGAAGGAACTTAAACCTGCCCTCCCTCCCTCCCTCCCTCCCTCCCTCCCTTCCTTCCTTTCTTCCTTTCTTCCTTTCTTCCTTCTTTCCTTCTTTCTCTCTCTCTCTCCCTCCCTCCCCCTCTCCCTGTAACTCCATTCTCGGCCCACCGTGCTGCTCAGGTTCCCTTTGGGATTGACAAATTTCTCTTCAGGCATCATAGAGGCATTAAATAAATGAGCTATGGATTTTGCAGTGAAATAGCTGCAACCTTGTGATATTCATTTGATTTCTTCTCTCCCCATCGCCCCTTAATAACTCATCTGGTAACAGCACTTAACATTGAAGCAATTTCTGCCAGGCAGCATGGTGGGGAGCAGGGAGAGCTTTTGAACAGACGAGTCAAAGAATTGTTGAACATTAAGGGTTGCGATTTCTAAGGAAGAAATGGCACTTGGCAGAACAATGTGTCTTCTAAATTATTCAGGGTGAGCTGCATACGTGTCGTTGGTCTCCCCCCACCGCCACCCTTGTCTCTTTCTAGCCCCCTAGAGCAGGGAAGGGGAGATCCTGTGGCCCTCTGGGTCGCATTTGGCAGCAGCATCTCACGGGCAACAGATTCCCCCATCCTTGACCTAGAGATCGATTATTAGAGATTAGGCGCCAGGCGAAAACGTTCCTCTTCAGCCAGGCCTTTTGGCCAATTAACATTATTTGGCTTTCTAGTGGGGTAGGAGCTGAAAACAATGCCAATACATTTCACATCTGGCGACCAATGTGCCCTTTTGGGTAGACGAGTCTAAAAAATCTGGGACACAAATGTTCCTGGCCCTCTAGTGCAGGCATAGGCAAACTCAGCCCTCCAGCTGTTTTTTGGACTACAACTCCCATCATCCCTAGCTAACAGGACCAGTGGTCAGAGATGATGGGAATTGTAGTCTCAAAACATCTGGAGGGCCAAGTTTGCCTATGCCTACTCTAATGGCTATGGAGGCTCATTTGCCTTATTTGCCATGTCTAGGAGGATTAGTTTGGTCAAACAGGGTATACATTACTTCTGGTAAATGTGCCACCATAGCAGCTAGACGGCTGTGAAAATTTGTGTCCTGGGCTCCTCTACCCATGTACTATCTGAGACCAAAAGGGAGCATAGGTTGCCAAATGTGATCCCCCCCCCCCCGATTCTAAATGTGTCTGCGGGGAGGGAGGGTTATTGCTTTGTTTTGCTTTCGTTCTCATTTTATTACGCATTCTGTGTTCTCGTTTTGTATTTTTATGTTGTTCACCGCCCTGTGATCTTCGGGTGTTGTATGCCAATTTATTTAATAATAATTTTCCGTTTTTATCTTCCGTATTAAAGCAGGAACCTTGATCTGGAATGCTTAACCTGCAGCCCCTCTTAGGAGGGCTGTGTTTTCTCCCTTTTCAGCTGGGCCTCACTTTACTAACATAACCTTCTCCTTTCCCCCCACGCCTCTCCGATGTAGCCTGCCAGCCAGCGCAGCAGTATTCTTTCGGAACGGGGGGACCGTCGCTCTATCAGCCCCACCAGCAACAACCTCCTCCGCCCCCTACCTCGGCCTCTTACGCTAACCCTAACCCTCCTTACATGCCCTCTAACCCTCCCACCTCCATGCCCTCCCCGCTGTACCCAGCCCAGCCCCAGCCCTCCCCGACCAGCTTGAACCCCAGCTCTTCTCTTCCTCCTCCCCCTCCTTCTGGTGCCTCCTTCCAGCATGGCCGGCCAGGAGCCCCAGCATCTTCTCTGCCGTATGCGCTCCCTCCTGGACCCTCAGGTACAGAGCCGGCAACCAGTGAGCTCGCTGCATCCCAAAGAACAGGTCTGCGCTTGCAAAGGGGCCTTTGTTATGCATTTGGGGGGTGGGATGGGGTGCACCTTTCATTTATCCTCATCGTTTTGCATGTGTATGCTGACACAGTTTCACACAAAACTGGTGGCACTCTGGTTGCCTTCCGTATAGGACCAGCAGCTTGCTCTGTCCAGAGCAGCGTGAGTGACCAAACGCCCCTGCCGTGAGTCAAAAGAGCATCCAGAGATAGTCCCAGGAGTCATTTGCTGCATGTTGTTGTTGTTGTTTAGTCGTTTAGTCGTGTCTGACTCTTCGTGACCCCATGTACCAGAGCACGCCAGGCACTCTTGTCTTCCACACTGAGAGCCAGTGTGGTGTAGTGGTTAAGAGCGGTAGTCTTGTAATCTGGTAAACCGGGTTCGATTCCCCGCTCCTCCACATGTAGCTGCTGGGTGACCTTGGGCTAGTTACACTTCTCTGAAGTCTCTCAGCCCCACTCACCTCACAGTGTGTTTGTTGTGGGGGAGGAAGGGAAAGGAGAATGTTAGCCGCTTCGAGACTCCTTAGGGTAGTGATAAAGCAGGATATCAAAGCAGGCTGTCTCCTCCAGCACCATAATTCAAAAGCATCAATTCTTCGGCGACCAGCCTTCTTTATGGTCCAGCTCTCACTTCCATACATCACTACTGGGAAAACCATAGCTTTAACTATACGGACCTTTGTTGGCAAGGTGATGTCTCTGCTTTTTAGGGTGCTGTATAGCTGTATATTTGCTGCATAGAGGCTCTCAAACTGTAGAAGGGGCTTTAGCTGAACGTTTTGGTTTTAACCAAAAACAAGACCAAAAGGAAGTCAAGACATCAGTGCTGGCAGCTTTCAGTCAACGGCTTATAAGAACAGGGCTTTAGAAGGGGACCTGGCTCTTGTTTGTTTGCCATGCCCCAAAATTGCCTAGCCAGTTGTTTAACATTCACAAGCCTCCCGCAGAAAAGTGTGTTACCCGCTATCAGTTTGCTAGATTTTTTTAGCCTGCCAGGGAGATCAGGGCCACCCCCTACCTCCTTTACTCTTGCAAGAGCCCCATGGAATCCTCTAGGGTAGCCTTTCTCAGCCTGTGGGTCCCCAGATGTTGTTGGACTACAACACCCATCACCCCTAGCTAGCAAGGCCAGGGCTCAGGGATGATGGGAGTTGTAGTCCAGCAACATCTGGGGACCCACAGGTTGAGAACCGCTGCTCTAGGCTGAGAGATAGTGGCTGGCCGACATTCACCCAGTGAACCTCAGAACGGAGCGGGGATTTGAACCCAGGCCTTTGCAGCCCAAGAGTCCAGCACTTAAACCCCTACACCACACTGACTTTCCTAAGGTATGGTCACTTTACCTGCTTACCACTGCAGTTGCACCCGTGCCACTCTGGAAAACCTGCAAAGCTACAGCCACGCTGCACAGACCAAACATTTGCATTTATGGACGTGTGTAAGTACAGGAAGCCTTCTCTGAAGTGGCATGGGAGCAACCGCTGTTGCCCATTGGGAGCCAGAATCCCTAACAGGCAGATAGCCATGATGTGGGAAGGATCCTCTTGGTGCTCTATTTCTCACTCCTTAACAAAGATTATTCCATTAGCAAGCTTTGAGGTGGTTTCAAGAGAGCATGGACCAGGGATCTTGTTTTAAACCCACGTTTGGGGACATTTTGGGGGGGCGGGGGGGGTCCGACCTGTCCCTTTAAAATAATAATGGTAGTAATTCTGGAAACTTAATCAGGGGATACCTTATAAACATGATGCCGTAATTCCAACCAGAACAAAACGTATTGGCCACTGATCTGTTATATCAGTGCTCCAGCCCTTTATATTCATTGTTAGCTGAAGTTTTCCCATTGGGATTGGCACCAGTAAAGGGGGGGGTCGAGCGACAGTTGTTCACTAAAGGTGAGACTCGATATCGACGAAGCAATTTAGAAACCCTTTAAAGGTATGTTTTTCTTCTCGCATGAACTAAACAAGCATGTCTGGAACATTTGCTTCTGCATGTGTGTTAGCATGACACAAGAACGTTTGGCCCAAAATGAGAGAACTGTGAACTTGCTTTTGTTAATGTTTTTTGTCTTGAGCAGCTATGGGTGCATGATAACAGACCTGTTTCTTTATCGGTGTCGTTCAACTCTTTAGCTTTCCTTTCCTTGAAAATAAAATGCAAATAAGCATAACAGGAGGACACAAAGCTTTTGCCAGGGACCAAAACTTTGTATTATTATTATTATTATTATTATTTTATTTTGGCCAGGGTATGAAGGGAGCAAGGTTACAGTTTTGGATGAAATTACATTAGATATACAGCAGCTGTTCCTCTTTCCTGGTAGAAAAATGGATTAGAGTGCTTTTGAGTTCACTTCAAGAAATACAGCGTGTCCCAGGATGCCTTGCAAAGAGTTCTGTGGACTAAAGTTTTCTAATGGAGGTAGCTTCCATGTTCAGTTCACAGCTGAACTTTTAAAACAGGTGTGGTCCTCTAGATGTTGAGCTTCAGCTCCCATCATCCCTGACTGTTGGATTCCAGACAACTAGAGGTCCATGCCTACCCCATCCCTGTTTTTGCAGGGATATCCCATTTTCACTTTGATAAACAGGACTAGTGATGTTAAATTCTCGAGAATATTCTCAAATATATTCTCGATTAATGAGAATATTAGATAATTTTCATAGGAGAATATTCATTTTAATGCATTGAAAATGATATAATTCGTTAATATACATGTTTATTCATGGGTAAACTTGTTCAGATGGCAACCAAAAACTGTAAAGATACTTTTATTCAGTGGGGCAATGCAATGAATTCACATTCTTTGTTTATTATTTTTGCGCCAAACTTGAAAATTCAGCGTGAATGACTCAAGTTAATCACCAAGCCTATTACATACAGTTGAAAAACATAGGAATTCAAATGTTCATCAAATTAAATGAATAGCATTTTTAAAACTAAAAAAAATTAAAAATGGTTTCTGTAGCTCACATTTCAGAACTGCCAATGGTGAATGACACAATGCCCAGTAATGTAACTGGATCAGAAAAATAATTATTCATTACTTATACTGGCAATATCACAGCTTGACTTATTATTTACTAGGTTTTTTAAATGTGGGTTGTAAAACTGGTTCTTACATTAGAACTTACAGTTTGTGGAGAATATTCTCCAGAGAATTTTCCAGCAGAGAATATTCACGAGAATATTCTCATTCATGAGAATATTCTCACCTCACATCACTAAACAGGACTTTGGAACCAAGAATTTGGAACCAGGCCTTGCAGGCCTTAAGCCCAGCACAACACCAGCAGCTATTCAAATTGAGTTCTCTGAGAATCCCACGGTTCCTGGGAAACTCCTCTAGGTTTTCTTAGGCAGGAGGATGTGGATACTGAGTGCATTTCCTTGGAGAAGGTGTCTTGTTCTTTGCTGCTTAGGCAAACTCTGGGGCTGCATGGCTAAACTGGGAGTGAGGATTGGTAAGAGCAGACGCTTGAAATCTGTTCTTGAAATCTTAGAAGGTATTTTCCAGCACATGCAAAGCTTGGGAAAAGCTGGTAATGGGAAGGTAGTGTATCTTTTTTTCCTTTTAAATTGCTCCTGAGGTTTTTTTGCGTTTTGTCTGCAGACTATCAATCCATACAAGACCAAGCCAGTATCCTGCAAGGTGACTTAGCTACCTTTTATAAAATGGAAATCATTAAGGCACAGCACGAACATCTAACAAATTGGACTCTAGCAGTGCATGTGACCGCAAATTCAATACTTTGTGCTAATAATACTTGTTAAATCCAATGAAATTTAACACTCGGTAACATTTTAATGGAGACAAATGGTTTGACTCAAATAGCAGAGCTGGGATTTATAACCACAGATGTGATCAACTTCCAAAACAGATGTTTGTTGCATTCATTGGGAGAGGAGTAACGCTCTGAAATGTTAATTTCCATGGTCTGCACTATAATTTTTGAAGCAGTCTTTGGCACGAACAGGACAGCTGCCTTTCGTGCTCAGAAAAGCTGAGAAGACAGTTACACAGTCTTCCAAATAGTTGCAACTATCCTTAAAATCAGGGCGTGTGTATTCTGCACTTTCCAATAGAACGTTAAAAGAAATTGCACCTAATCAATCCAAGTTCTGTGTCCCAAAAAATCCAGAATCATTTGCTTAACTTGGGCAGATTGAACAGATTTGCATAAGCTATTTGTAAACTAGCTCCTACTTGTGCTGATGGAAAAGATGAGGAATTGCTGAGGTCGTGAAGATGTCTACCTGCAGTTCTTCCTTTTGGCACAGGAAATAGGTTTTGGTTAATAGAAGCAAGGAGAGAAACTTGGCCTCAAACTCAGGGACATATAATAATAATATAATAATAATTTATTATTTATACCCTGCCCATCTGGCTGGGCTTCCCCAGCCACTCTGGGCGGCTTCCAACAAAATATTAAAATACCGTAATACATGAAACATTAAAAGCTTCCCTAAACATAGTCAGGGGGCCTCTAAGTTAGCCTGGCACCACATTCAGTATTTCTAGGGTTTAAGCTCTCAGTTTCCCAGGTGAGAGACTTGCTCATGGGGGGAGGGAAGAGAAAAAGTTGAAATGCTAACAGCAAATATTTCTCTTCTCCTTTGTTTTTCTTATTTCGCCTAATTTATCCTTCAACTTTCAGCCTTTAAAAAAATATGATTTAGTTAGTCCTGGGAAGGGAGAAAGAACTGTGAAGAACACTGAAGTTCTCCCTGCCTAGCCTTGATTGCTAGAAATCTTTATCGGAAACCCTGCTAGCTTCCAAGATTGGAGCAATCATTATCCCCACACTCTCAACCTATATTTTCTTTAATGAGGACTAGAATCTTCCTTTGGAAAAGAAACAACGCCGAGATTCACAGAATGTGAAATCCTGTTCCCAGTACACACTTACTTTCTTGCCCTTAGTTGCAAATGAGCTGCAGAACCATGGGAATCCAAATTTCTCAAGGAAACCGAGTTAATCCTAGATTTTAAGAGAATGGGAGCTACAGTTTTATAAAAGAAAATTATAGCACTGTGGTTAAAAACTCCAGCTGTGATTATTTTTGATTAACTATCGGTGTTGTGTAACAAACCTGCATTACTTTTTATTTTACTTGAGTGGCCCTTGAGTTCAGATCAGTTCAGAAGATCCCAATTTAAGCTGTCCCCCTAAGCATGTTTGTTGGGGCAGGAGAGGTCCCTGCATACTCCTGAGCCAGAGCAAATTCCACCAGGAACATCTGCAGCTACTGATTCCGGATTCACACTCAGTATTGCTTTCATTCATTTTCAATAAGGCTTATTCGGAAGCCCTTGCCAATAGACGATAACATCAATGTGTGTTCAAATGACCAGCTGGACACTTTTGTCTGGACAGGTTCATAGCTATTTTATTTATTTAGATGATTTATTTGTTGCTTAGCCTTCTCTTCTTTGCAAAAGTAAAATCTCTGAGCGGTTCACTGATAGCGGCATAGGCAAACTCGGCCCTCCAAATGTTTTTGGCCTACAACTCCCATGATCCCCAGCTAACAGGACCAGTGGTCAGGGATGATGGGAATTGTAGTCTGGAGGGCCAGGATATATATGCGACTTAAGAAGTTTAAATGATGGAGTCTAAAGGAGAATAATATTAATGAAGAGCAAAACAAGGGGTTTTGTGAAGAATTTGGTACAGTTGAACATATATGAGATAAGCTCTTGACTGTATTTGGGTTATTATGATTGTAAAACCTTCTGTAATACTGTATAAAATTAAAGATAATAAAGGAAGAAACATCTGGAGGGCCGAGTTCGCCTATGCCTGCCATAGAATTTAAAATAAAAATGCAGTAAGTGCGATTAAAATATTGCAGTTAGTGATCAGGATACAGCAAACATATTGTAATGAACTTCATCCCTGAGGATCATCTACAGTGGTACCTCGCAAGACGAATGCCTCGGAAGACGAAAAACTCGCAAGACGAAAGAGTTTTTCGTTTTTTGAGTTGCTTCGCAAGACGATTTTCCCTATGGGCTCGCTTCGCAAGACGAAAATGTCTTGCGAGTTTGTTTCCTTTTTTCTTAAAACCGCTTGAAGAGGTGCAGTTGTGACTGACCGTGCTTCGCAAGATGAAAAACCGTGCAAGACAAAAAGACTCGCGGAACGAATTAATTTCGTCTTGCGAGGCACCACTGTAGTCTGCAGTGCAGGAATATGAAGTTTCCCATACGGGGATCAAACCTGCAACCTTGGCGTTATCGGCACCTTCCTCTAACCAACTGAGCTATCAGTTTACTGGACGGAGCGCTTTCATGAGCAAAGCTGCTTTTTCCAGGGAGGCACAGTAATTGGCACTGCAAACGGAGGGGGCTCCCTGCATTTCAGCTCCCAAGCCCATGAGGCTCAGTAGCAGGCAGCCATTGTTACTCTACTCCCCAGTTAGTGATTATGAATTCAAGCGGCAAGATCTGTGGCAGCGCACTCTCCCTCTGCGAGACAGGCTTCCTGCCAAGCAGCAGCAAAACTTAATTAAGTGACTCAAACGAGCATGTTCACAGCAGCTTTGTTCTTTCCAATTTTTACCAGTTTGATCCAAACCATTATTTTTTTTTAAATGTTGACACTGCTGTGGATTTATAGGTTACCAGGAATTACTGATTCTCTCCTGATATCCGTGCTGCAAAAGCTGGTTGTCTTTTTCAGTGGCCTGCACTGGAAAGGATAGGCGGTGAAGACCTAAACCTGCCGTGTCTCTGCTACCAGTTGCTGATTTAATCCTAACATTAGCAAAACTACATCTATGCGGGAGCCTAGGCTCGAAAAGATTCACTGCTGTCTTCAGCAGACCCAGTTCCATTGTAACCAACTAATGGTTTTGCCCATTGCATATCTGAATACGTGTCCTTAGACCTTTTTATTAAGGCAAATAGCACAGGCATGTCCCCAGATTTAATCCTCCTCTCCCAGTGCGAAATCCATTGTCCTTTGGGAAGGGCAGTGCCCAGTGGTAAAGTTCGTATGCAGAAGGGTCAGTCCTCTGCACCTCCAGGTGGTCAAGGACTCCTGCCAGTCAGTGGTAGACTAGAGGCAGGGAGCTTCCAGCCCGTGGGCCAAACAAATGTGGCCCTTCAGGGCTTTGTCTGGCCCTTGGCACTCCACCCAGACCACAACCCTCACGGTCCTTTCTTCACATCATCCTCCAGTGTTTTTGCATGGCTGGAATGTGTCCTTCAACTCTGGTCATGCCTCTTGCTTTCATTGATGGAGGGTAGATAGTTGTGTGAGTGAGCGCTTGTAGGAACTGGCCTCCTGTCCAAAGGTAAATTGACATCTACTCCTATGCCCACGTTTGCCTCTGGCCTTGACCGCCACTGTTATGTGGCCCCTGGAAGCTTCCCCAGAAAGGAAATATGGCTCTCAAGCAGGGAAGTGTCCCCACACCTGGTGTAGGGGAAGCTTCTAAGGCTAAGCAACTGTGCTTAGACGGGCCTATCGTCCAAATCAATACAAAGCAGTTTCTTTGTTCAATCACCATGAAGGCTCTGCACCCCAGACTTCCAGGACGAACCAGTAGAGGCATATATTTTGACAAACGGTGGCCAGCACATCGTTCTCTGTTGGAAACGTTTCGGGGCAGCAATCAGCATTTAAAACCCCAGAAGCGCCGAAATGCTGCATTCCCCTGAGCAGCAACACGGTATTCCAAAGTGGTGTCTGTTGCTAACAACGTCCGAAACAAATCTCTGAAATTTCAGGTTTTCTTCGTTAGCCCAATGATAGAAATGTCAATGACCGTATTAAATATGTACCGATAAATAACAAATATATGTGATTGTGCTAATTGTACTTGCAAATCCATGCCAGATTGACAAAGAGCGCTGTAATGAATGTTAATCGTAACTGGAATATTGTGCCGTCAATTTACATAAAGCTTTGCAGGTAGTATAAACCCACAGGGTAGGTCCTTCCCTCGTGGGGCTTGCGATCTGCATTCTGGTAGTGGAGGCAGAACATGCACAAATATAGGAGCAACTAGTTGGGTTTAGTTCCCGTTGAGCAGGAGGAGCAAGGGAATTGGGCCAAAAGCTATGAAGGCAGATGTGGGGTTTTGCGTTATTTGCATTCCTATTTCAAATACAGAACATGCTCATCCCCTCTCTGAAATTTCTAGATTCCAATGAAATGCTAGCCTCTAGTTAGAATGTGGCAAAATTTGCTCCTCCTGATTTTCTGGGACACTTTACATTCCACTGATATTGTTTGGTCTTGTTGCAGGACCTCAGAATGGCTGGAACGACCCCCCTGCTTTGAGCAGAATTGCAAAGAAAAAGAAGGTAGGTTAAAAGAAACTTAGGACGTGCCAAGAGTGACTTTGAAGGCCCTTCCCCAGGTGTCTCTGCGATCAAAGGTGGCAACCAGAGAGAGGGTTATCTTAGCCTGTGTGTTGTTATCCTCCCTGATCAGCAAAATGAGGTTTTTAATTGTTCCAGTAGGCGAGACAGGACTCAAGAGGTTAAGATCTCTTGGATTTAGAAAGAGGAGGTTTTTCCCTGCCAGATATGAGACTGTATTATGAGGTATCCTATCTTTGCTGGTTGAAGGAATGGATAACATTCGAAAATTCACATATTCTACACTTAGAAGGTCATGACAATATTTTTGGTTGGCACGCTTATATATGGTATGAAAAGGTGAAAGTTCATAAAGGATTTAGAAATATAATTAGGAAAAAAATGTATACAGTATGGAATAAATACAATAATCTATTAAAAAAATTATGGAACATGCAGAAATGGTGAAACTTACCGGAAGAATAAGAAATCAAGATAACAAACTTTTTATAAAAGAATGGAAATGGTTTATGGAATATTTACAGATAAATTGTAAACAGATTAGAACATTGGCAGGATTGTTGTAATAACCTGCAGTTTTATAAGAGTTTATATTTAAAGTAGATGAATGAATGAGCAAATTAATTTGGATACGCAGAAGATAATTAAAATAAATTTAAGGAACCGCAGAAAGAGGGGGAAGGAAGTCAAGTTTTGAAATGTTAAAATGATTGTAAAATTAGTGAAATGTATAAACCTGAAAAGCATTTTTTTTAAAAAAAAATTCTCTTGGATTTGTTTTAAATCTATCATCAGAGGGCTTGCGAACGCATTTCAGTTTATGAAAGACTGGAGCATGGAAAAATCAACAGCAAGTTATACATGAATGAAGCTTGCCTGTTCCATCAACAGCTTCAAAAAGAACTCCTTTAAACTTAGCTAAATTGCTGGCTAGGGCTGATAGGAATTGTAGTCCAAAACGTCAGGCTAGCAGAGGCTGATTAAATGCCCGGCGAACAAGGAACTGAAATAACCTTTGATAGGTGAACAGCCCTCAAAACAGTGGTAGCAAATATCATTTCCTACTCTTGCCTAATTTTATCACACACCTGTTGCCATAAGAACTCAAATGAGCTCTTCTTTTCCTCCTCCTGCCTTAGGTGCCTGAGAACTTCCTGCCTCCGGTTCCCATCACAGCCCCGATAATGAACCCCATGTCGGACCCTCAAGCCCAGCTGCAGCAGCAACAGCAGCAGCAACAGCAGCAGCAGCCAGGAATGCCTCCTGCCCAGGTTCCGTTCCAGCCCTCGCATCTTCCTCCAGGCCAACCTAGCATGCCAAGCCCTTACCAGAACGTCCCACAACCTGGGGGCCAGACCATCATGACTCCTGCCATGTCCATGCCCAGCATGGAAGGGGCTCCTGGAGCGCCAATTGGCAACACCATGCAGGTAAGAGCTGGTGGCCAGGTGTCTTGGGCTGGCTGGATGCCAAGGAGTGGTGGGAGGCACCAGCCTCACTTCACAGACAGGGAGGCCATTATCTGGTTCAGGGGTCGGCAACCTAAGGCCCATGGGCCACAAGCGGCCCATTGGGGTTGTTTAATTGGCCCGTGGACCCCTGCCGCCCGCTCGGTCAGCTCCCGTGCGCTAAATTGGTGCAGAGCAGAGCAAGGACTGCCTTCCATGATGCTGGCCGGCTTCCCATTGGCTGCAGGAAGCTCCTGTAGCCAATGGGAAGCTGCGCACGCCTCCTCCGCGTCGGAAATAGTGTTTGTGCATGTATGCGCACACACTCCAGCCCAAAACACAAAAACTTTGCCGACCCCTGAATTTTGGTTGGATCCCCTCTATGCCTGATGTGGTAGCAGCCATGTAACCTGGACAGGCAGCTGTTGAATTTCTGAACGACTGATTGTTTCTTCTCCCTCCCACTTGCTCAGTGGGAGGTCTGTGGGGTCCTGCCTGAAGAAACAATCACCCTTTTGACTTGGGGGATTGTCTTTGAAAGCAAATGACTGGCAAATGATCGTGAGAGCCTTGTGGGTGGGTTGCTATGCGGTGAGAGACGTTGGCTCATTTGGAGCTGCATTGTTGAGGCAGGCAGGTTTTGCCCGTTTCATTTGATTTAGATCTTACTGATGTTTAGGCAGCGGTTAGCATTTTCTTTCCCTGTCCCAAAATCATTCAAGGGTGCAGAAATATGCACTCTAAACACCTGATTATCCTGTAGTAAGAGGGAATCCAGCATGAATGGGTTTTATGGTAAGGCACGATTAGCAGGGCTGCTTTAGCATTAAGAGGCAAATGTGGCAGGTACCATTAAAGGGCAGCAGATTGGTAGGTGTATAGAAGCAAGAGTCTTTTGGCCTTGGACTTTGTCACTGGACAGTTGGCCCAGAGTGGATATTAAAGAGGGGTTCTTGACTGAAGGAACACAGTGCCACCACCATGCCGAAGCTAAGCAGGTCTGAATCTGCTCAGTTCCTGAATCGGAGACCACCTGGGACCTGCGTGTCCATTGACTTGGGTTCCATGATGGAATATTAATGTAAAAATATAAAGGGGGGAGGATAGAAAATAATACATGGGAAGTGAGTTGCCAAGAAAATGTTGATTGTGGTCTTGGAAGTGCAACAGAAAGAATCATTCAGTTTGTAACTTAGGGGTTACCGTACTTTTTGCTCTATAAGACTCACTTTTTCCCTCCTAAAAAGTAAGGGGAAATGTGTGTACGTCTTATGGTGCGAATGCAGGCTGCACAGCTATCCCAGAAGCCAGAACAGCAAGAGGGATCGCTGCTTTTGCTGCGCAGCGATCCCTCTTGCTGTTCTGGCTTCTGGGATTCAGAATATTTTTTTCTTGTTTTCCTCCTCCAAAAACTAGGTGCGTCTTGTGGTCTGGTGCGTCTTATAGAGCAAAAAATATGGTAATTGTGTTACCAGTAAGAAGCGTGGAAGTGTTGCTTAGCAATCAGGCAGAATAGCATGATTCCTAGTGGAGTAGCACCTGCTCTAATAGGCTGTGTAGTTCTGCGGGAATTTTCCCTTTGTATGTTTGAACTGGAAGTGAAATCCTCTCCGTCCCTTTCTCCTCAAATCATACACTTTTTTATTTCGCTTCCTCAGTATCAAGACCTTCTCTCTGCATTCCATCTGTGTTATTTAAGTGACTTTGCTAACATGCGGTTCCCCTGGAGTAAAAAGACTGGGAGCAAATGATGACAAAGCGATATTCCAAATTACTCTTCCTTCCCCTCTAGCATGTGCAATCCTTGCCAACAGAGAAGATAATGAAAAAGCCCATACCTGAGGAACACCTTATCCTAAAGAATACATTTGAAGCTCTGATCCAGAGGTGTCTCTCTTCAGCTACCGATCCGGTATGTGTTTCTGTGTTTTGGTGGTGGTGTTTTTATATTAAAAAATGCATTTTATGTAGTGTAATCACACATTCAGAGCTGGTGGCATCCATCACTGTGTGGTGAGTCATCAGAAACGATTTATCACCAGCAGCTAGGCTCTCGCCAAGTGCTTCAGATATTCAGCCTATCAGAAAAATTGCAGTTACTGTGTGATTTACACAATGGGAGGGCATAATCTTAGGCTGTCTTCCCTTGCGGGCGACTCGAATTAAGATAAGTGCTTCTTCCCCAATCCAAATGGTTCAAGAAGACCTTGGAAATGCAGAGGCAGCAGCAAAAAATGAATGTTTTGCAGACATGGCCAGAAAAGGATTCAGCACCTTGGAGAGCTGCAAGTGAACAGTGGTAGGGAGCTGCAGATGGGCTTGTGGCCTGACTCTGTGGGATGCAAGTTTATATTGTCATTTTGGTCTGGGGGCTTGGAGTGGTTGGGTCCAGGGATACCAAAGAAGGATGTCAAAGAGATATCTGAAGAAGTGTGCATGCACACGAAAGCTCATACCAATAACAAACTTAGTTGGTCTCTAAGGTGCTACTGGAAGGAATTTTTTTTGTTTGTTTTCTTGTATGGCAGACCAACACGGCTGCCTACCTGTAACTAGTTCTAGAGTTTTATTAAAAGGAAAGGTGTAGACTTACAGCAAACCAGCCTGCCAGGTCTCCCAGCCTTTACAGACACGGGATGGACTCTGCAGCAAGGAGATGGCTTGTTTGCACCCAAGGAAATGTGCATATGTTTTTTATAGACAAAGCGACATACACCACTTTGCCAGCACTTCCCATCACTTCACCTGATCAGGTGAGGGTATTGGTGGCAAATTCCCAAATCTTACAGATAGTTTCCCTTACTGGGCCCAGAGCCCAGCACCCGAAGCCGACAGATGATGACATCAAAGCAAGCCAGTTTGCTTATATCACAGCAAGTGAATATAAACGTATATGAGCTCATTGCTGCAACTACCAATTAATTGTGGTAGTTATCTTGACTACCAAGATGGTGTTTGCAGAACTTCTGGAACAGCTCACCTTTGATTCAACACAGGGAGGTAGGGAAGACGCAGGAGCATTTCCTGTTGGTTGACAGCAGCAGAACCGCCTTCCATAAGCTAAGTGCTGGGTTCTTACTTTCACCTTCAAGGATACAGTTCTCTCAGGAAGATAATTGTGATTCAGACTCGACTGAGGAGCACCTACCTTTCTACCTCAAAGCCAGCAGTTCTGTGTGCTCTCTGTGCAGTCCCACATAAACAACTTGGCTTGTGCAACCCGCTGCTCTGAACCTCCTGGACCAAGGGTTGGTAACCTCCAGCCTCTGTGCCAAAATTGGCCTCCCTGGTCATTTCATGAAACTGCACCCACCTGTCCCACACCCTGTGTCATATGTGACTTGGGATATGGGGCTGGTAGATGCTTGGCCACAGAAAGAAGGACTGAACCCATTATCAGTTGATGCCTGTGAGGCGTTCTCAAAGTAAAGGATTAATAAGAATATACACAGAGGCTTGAACCAGCAAGACTCTGCGAAGGGTGCGTATAATAATCTCTCTCTGTGTCTCTCCACCCCTTGGCCCAGGTCATTTTATTCACAAAAGAACTTTTTACAGAGTATTCGTAAGAACCAATCAGATTTCTTCTGAGCATTTCAACAAACCCCACGTGGGAACAAAGTTAAACTACCAAAACTAATTAAGCACACATATTTCTGAGGTAAACAAAGAAAAGAACTACAAAGGAGTACATTTGGCAACCCCGGAGGTGATAAACAAGCAATATACATGATAAGAAGGATGGCCAGGAGGACAGCAATCATTATCACCTTTATGTGAGATCTATTTCCTGGCCCTAAGATTAACATCCTAGGATTAACATATCAGAAAAGCTACATCAAAGAAACTTGCCCACTATCTTTATGGCCCAGGGTGCCTTCCTGGCAAGCAACTGGAAGCATCTGGGCTGCATATGTGACTAGTCAAGAAAGAGAAATGGGCAGTAGAGGAAATGGCCAGAAATGCAGAGGGTTGTGGGATTTGATCAGAAATTATTGTCAATGTATCAAACCTAGTCAACACAATGCATTCATCATGGACACAATGGCTTGATGCATATTTTATAATTCCTCATAGTAATCCCACCTGACCCCACACTCTGGATATTTGCACTCCTACCTGGGGAGGTTCAATCCTGCATTGTTCAGGTTTGCCAGCCAACTGCTGGAACCAGCTGGTGTGCCAAAGCCTTGCCTAAAGTAGGATTGACACCCCCCACATGTGCATCAGCTGATGTGTGGGGGGTCGAATCCTACTTGGAGAGGAACTCCCCCCATGCTTAGGAGGCACATCAAAGTACATACTAATTCGTATGTATGTTTATGTTGGGATACTGCCGGGGAGACAGGGGCATCAAGCAGGCTCCAGCCACCGGCCGGCAGCTGGGCGATCACCGGTCTCCCTTGGAACAGCATCAAACAGCGACACTAGCCTCAGATATGTTTAGAGACTCGTGCACGCTCTATCAGCAGAGTGAATAAATCTTCGCACAACAGAAGTGGTGGACAGAGCCATGTGTAAGCATAATTTACAGCATTTTATTCAGCAGCGTGAACAAAGGAAAAAACATGTCTGCTTCCCTTCATGTCCAGCAAAACAGCTAAAGCAAAAGAAATATACAAAACGGAAGTTCCCAGCGAGCCTGTGCTGGAAGTAAACAGGAATGTGACACACAACAGTCATGCCTGTTCCTTTTAAGGGGGAATGGAACTATATCCTAACAGTTTATGTGTGTGTGCTGGTTGAGCATTGATAAAATTTGATAAGCTTGTTTAATGACTTCCTATGTTCTGGTCTCTTCTGTAGCAAACCAAGAGGAAACTTGACGATGCCAACAAACGCCTGGAGTTTCTGTATGATAAACTTAGAGATCAGACAGTAAGCTTTATTTATCATTGTGCATTATGCTTTGCCCTGCTCAGATTATCTTCCTCGCATTTCACCTCCAAGCCAGGCATTCTAAACTTCAGCAGCTGAACTGCTTCCTTCAGATCGTTCTCCAGCCTTCCTTATTTATTTTTGCATTGATTTCCCGCTTTTAAAAACTATTTGTTAACTAGAAGTAATTCCTGTGCTATAAGATGGGTCTGCAGTGTTTTGCAGAATAAGTAAATGCACTTCCTGGGTGGGATTTGGGAATCCGTTTTTGAAGCGATGTCACCAGAAGGTAGCTTTGTATGTGGCAGCTGGCTGTTTAAACAATCTGACAAATGGAGCATGTGGTAATTTCAGGCTGAATGTTGAGTTGGGCTCCTGGGAATCCCAAGACAGTGCTTAAAACTGTCAGCCCCCTTTAAACAGCATCAGAAATCCCCAAGCCAGATCAGAAGTAAGAAGTCCATAAATCTACTTCAGCATTCTGTCCCTACAGTGGCCGAGCAGAGTAAGAGGAGCCCAAGGGATAACTTGTGTGTATTGGGGAACCTGGGCCACCAACTTCCACCAGCCCCAGCCAACATGGCCCAGTTGGAGTCCAGCAACATCTGTAGGGCCACAGCTTCCCCATCCCTGGCCTACAGCATCGGTCATTATTGGGAGTCATGCTGACTCTGAAAAGACAGATTGCACACAGTTGCTGCCCCACTTGTGCAGATGCTGGTGGTGTCACAGCACAAAAAAACCAACTCTTGAAAAAAGTATTTGCTTCCAATCTCCAGCTGACGTATCATCCAGAACAGCATTTCATTCTGTACCAGAAATGCTCTCCATACGGGTTCCACCATGTGGGTTGGGGAAGTCCTGTAGTGGCGCAGGAGGCAACATTCTGTGGTCTTGGCAGGGCAGGGCAGGGCAGGAGAGGCGGACACACCGTTCCACATGCCCTGGAGCAGGGTTTCCCCAGCTGTTGTTGGACTACAACTCCCATCACCCCTGGCTAACAGTGGTCAAGGATGATGGGAATTGTACTCCACCAAGAGCTAGAGACCCAACTTTGGGAATTTCCTGCTAGAGGAACAGGAGAAGGGGCTGCTACTGCCTTGCACCAACCTGTTGCCGTTGGCGCTCGCAGCTGTCCTTGGAAGAAGTTGTTTGCTTGCCCCAGTTGCATCTGCCTTTGTGAAGTCGTGTAAAATAATAATACCACAACCATTGAGGAGGACAGATTTCTCCAGTGGCCATTTAACCACTCCACTCTGAGTGGAGTGCTTGGGGCCAAGAATGCTGATGTCAGGTTGGGGTTCCCAGATATCTCTGTGAAAAGGGTACCTTCTCAATTGTGTTTTCTCTCCCCCTCCCTCCAGCTCTCCCCGACGATAATCAACGGTTTGCACAACATCGCCAGGAGCATCGAAACACGGAACTACACGGAGGGGCTGAACATCCACACCCACATAGTCAGCACAAGCAACTTCAGCGAGACGTCTGCCTTCATGCCGGTGCTCAAAGTGGTCCTCACCCAGGCCAACAAGCTGGCCGTGTGAAGTGGGCTTTTTGCAGAGCAGAAGCATCCTGCTTTCGAAGTGGCGTGCTGCGAGATGGACCCCGGCCCTTAGAGCAGGATGCGATATAGAAAGCTGGTCACGACAAAGTCATTTTCTCTTCTCCCTCCCCACCCTACCCTTGCCGCAGATGAGCTTCGTTTTAGAAGGGCCAGCAAGTCCTGGTGCTTTTTCTTTCTCTCCATCTTTTATTACCCTTATCTGCAGATAAGTGTATTTAATTGCGCCACGTCATATACCCCATTTTAAATGCATGTTACCTGCTGCTTTGAAAGTGGCTTTTAAATACAGCAAAGAGGGGAGTTTGTGTGTAAGGCTGACCTCAGAAAGCAATTCCCCCCCCCCATTCCTCTGCATCAACAAGCAATTAAAATGTTTCAGATTCTATTTTCTGTGTGCGCTGAGTTATTATTCCTCCTCCTTAAGGCTTCCACAGTGTCAGTGGGATTTAGCTTA
The DNA here is from genome assembly GCF_964234715.1 of Podarcis melisellensis. Taxonomy (NCBI): domain Eukaryota; kingdom Metazoa; phylum Chordata; class Lepidosauria; order Squamata; family Lacertidae; genus Podarcis; species Podarcis melisellensis. The sequence continues at coordinate 12,983,889 of NC_138541.1, read as the reverse complement.
ATTAATTTTTAGCTTGCTTAATAGTTTAATGCCTTTGCTTTCGTTAGGCCAAATGGCTATTTATTTAAACCCATTGCCTTGAAGTTATATATATATATATATATATATATATATATGCTTTCGTAGATTTTCACGGGTACAGGAATGCCGGTTTTGGTGTCCTCGGGTGTCTTCCCGTGTAAAAGTTGGGGTGTCTAGGCGACGTTTCGACGAGTGAGACCTCGTCGAAACGTCGCCTAGACACCCCAACTTTTACACGGGAAGACACCCGAGGACACCAAAACCTGCATATATATATATATATATATATATATATATATATATATATATATTCCCCCTTCCCATGCTGATTCCTTCTATAATGGAGGCCAGATCAGTGCCAGAGGAACCTCATCAAAATGGTACTAAGGTTGGTTTTGATAGATCAGACAGCAAAGTTCCCATGTCTGTGAGTCAGTTGGAATGATGGCATCTTTCGAACATCTTGTGTGTGTCAGCTTTCAAAACAATGATTTCCAAACTCTCTACTTCCCTGAAAGGACAGCTGCCAAGCTGTCCTTTTGTGTTGCAAAGGATTTTGAAGCATCTTCAGGCATATGCGAAGTTCATCTGGGGCACTGGCCCGGCCTGTGAGGCCTTACCGTTGCCCCAAATGAAATAAAAATGTGATCACAAACTCTGTATTCTCTGGTATCTACACCTTAGAAGGGAAGATGTGAAGTGGAGAGGTGAGTTTTATTTATTTATTGGCCTGGAGGCCATTTCTGATGCTACACTCCACCAGGCAAGCTACTCCTACCACAAAACTATTCCTCCCCTTATTTGACGTTTACCTGACACAACATGTATTTACGCATGCTGTAAAAGCTTGCCAATTCTCCTTGCCTCGAGTAGATTCTATGTGCTTCCAAAGCAACCTGTTTTTATTGAGCATTCATTCTGATTTGTTTGTGGGCAGGTTCGACGATGTTGCGTCAAAGCAACTGTTCTACCACACTTTGCAGTACGTTTTCTGGCCACTTGGCTTACACAGAAAGTCTGATATTTGGGGGAGGCAGGTTTGTGGTGCCAGACCTTCCCGTCAGCTACAATTGTGCAACCTAAATTTGCCAATATTTTGTTGGATCCCACTCAAAAATAATGATAGTCTGTAAGCTCCCTCTGTCTGGGAAGCTCCTGGCTGTTGCAGACATGTGTGTCTCCCAGCCTTCAAGTAGACTGAGGCAGAATAACAAAAGGATTTGAAGCCATCTACATCTTTGCTTATCATATTAACCAATCAATAGCTTAACTTTCCCTGAACTTTGCTCAGCATATAACAGAACTATACAAGACAAACGTATAATCATAAAAGCAGCAATAAAACAACGTAAGATGAGTTACATCTCTCTCTGTCTTGCATTGTTTTAATGCTGCTTTTACAATTGTAAAAGGCACCAAAGAGCAAAAATACCCACCTTGCAGAGAGTGAGATAGGTAAAAGAATCTGATTTTTAAAAGTCTCTTAAGAGTATGAAGATACTTGCCTGCAACTGAAGACCTTTATTGAAAGCATTGGGTGAGACTTGGGACTATAAATGACTATAAATGAGGGACCACTCCTTAAAAAAAGTCCTTTCTCTTGTTACCACCAACTATTTGTCAGTTTCCAGGAGCACGTGGAGACCGGCCTCCATGGATATGTGGGTGCACCAAATCCTGTATTTAAAAGCCTAAAGGAGAAAGTTTGAGTGAAATTTTCATGGGTGCGGTTTTAGGCCTTTTACTGCATTTTTCTTACCTTTGACGTGGCCAGAAATGAAACAGATTTTCCCAGGTCCTTACAACAGCTTTCATCCTAGCTGATACTGCACAAGTCAGTTTCCACGTTGCAAATTAAAATTCCATATGTGAGCTTGCCAAAAATTCAAAAGACCAATTACTAGCAAGCGCAAAGCCCCCAGGAATGCTTTGTGCTGACCAAAGCCTCTTGAGCATTAATGTGGAGAGCAATCTACTGCACCTCTTAACTCTCTAGCGGGAGATTCCTGTTTCATGTTGATACTTCCCGAATAAACCTTTTATCAGCCCATAAATCTGAGGAAATCCTGGTTTTCTGCACAGGACTTGTAGATTACCCCGCACTGAGCTACAATTCCGGCAACCTTAACAAGCCACAGCTCCCAATAATTTGGGGGGGGGGGAGGAGTGGGGAGGGGATATGATTTAAATCAGGGGTCAGCAAACCTTTTCAGCAGGGGGCCAGCCCACTGCCCCTCAGACCTTGTGGGGGGCTGGACTATATTTTGAAGGGGAAAGAAATGAATGAATTCCTATACCCCACAAATAACCCAGAGATGCATTTTAAATAAAAGGACACATTCTACTCATGTAAAAACATGCTGATTCCCAGACCGTCCATGGGCCGGATTTAGAAGGCAATTGGGCCAGATCCGGCCCCCGGGCCTTAGTTTGCCTACCCATGATTTAAATCTCTGTACACAGTGCTATTCTGCTGGTTACAATACAAGGCTTCCTTTATAACCTAATTTCACCTGGGTGAGGGGGAGATTGGGTGCCACCCCAGTAACCCATGTATTTGCTTGGTCAGCTCCTACCATAGCCTCCTGTTTCTTCCCCCACCCTGGGTGTTGCTCATTCATTGACAGGCTTTTCTGCATTTTTTAATGGCAGGTGTTTCTCTTCCCCTTTGTTTTCCCCTGGGAGAATATTCTGGAAGGGTCTTTGACAAGCCTTAAAAATATTTTGATTTCCCCCCCCCCCAACTGTATGTTCTCTTTGCTAGTGCAGTTGCCTCCAGAGACCTACCTCATAATTAGCTCATTCCTACAATGTTCTTTTCCCCTCCTCCTTCATGGTACGTTTTATTAAAAGTCCTCCCTATTCCTGGCTTGCCGCCCAACACTATACATTAAGCTGGGCGATAAATGGGCCACCACATGCTGCACTCTATAAGAGGGTGGGGAATCGTAGTTTTCACATTCCCAAGCCATTCTACCTCAGGAGAGTTTTCTCTAGGCTGAAATAGCAACTGCAGAGCTACGTCTCTTAAAGAGGGGAGGCCAGGGGTGGGAATCCTCAACTCTGGTGGCCAAATTTAGCTCTCCAACCCTGCCTGTCTGACCCTGACGACTATGGGGTTGCGGCGCTCATCTCGCTTTCAGGCTGAGGGAGCCAGCATTTGTCCACAGACAGCTTTCCAGGCCACGTGGCCAACATGACTAAACCACTTCTGGCATGACAGAACACTGTTACAGAAATCAGAGCGTGCAGAAATGCTGTTTACCTTCCTACTGCAGTGGTACATATTTATCTACCGGTACTTGCGCCAGTGTGCTTTCAAACTGCTAGGTTGGCAGGAGCTGGGACAGAGCAACGGGAGCTCACCCCGTCGTGGGGATTCGAACTGCTGACCTTCTGATCAGCAAGCCCAAGAGGCTCAGTGGTTTAGATCACAGAAGTCCCATGCGAGGATCGAACCTGCAACCATGGCGTTATCAACACCACACTAAACAATTGAGCTATCCATGCCCTTGAGGGTTCCCCCCCCCCCCCAGCTAGAGTGTGTTCTTGAACTCTGCTAATGCTTCTTACTTGCCCCGGTGAAGGATAAAGAGGGGCGGGGTTGTGGAGCGCATGTCAAAACTAGCCTTCCAAACAGAGGCAAAATTTGCAGGCATTGCTCCACCCACTTTTGCACTGGTTCCGCCCACCACGCACATGTGGCCCTGGGAGAGTTGCTCAAATGTAAATGTGGCCCTTGGTTGAAAAAGGTCCCCCCATCCCTCAGACAAGCTCTTTTCCACCACCAATCTTGGCCTGTCTTGCTACTTAATCCATAATAAAAATAAAAGCTATTGAAGCTCCCAAGTTTTAATAGGTTAATACTGGATTTCCCAATACAGTGACATCCAGATATTTTGGAGTACAACTCCCATCCTGGCCAATGGTTGGCAGCGCCGGATTGGGGCTGATGGAAGTTCCAGTCAAAAACATCTGGAGAATACTGGGGCAATAGCACCTTCGCTTCAGTTGCCAGCCACATCTAAATTATGTATTTAAAGCACTGTGATGCAATTTGCATGAGTTCTGCCAAAGAATTCTGGGAGCTGTGGTTTGTTAGGTGCTGAGAGTTGTTTGGAGAACCCTATTCCCCTCCAAGAGCTACAATTCCACGAGTGGCTTTATGACCGATTCCTCTTCACAGGGGACTCTGGAAATGGTATCACTGATACCCAGCACCCTGAATAAACTACAGCTCCCAGAATTCTTTGTGGAAAGTCGTAACTATTTACAGTGGTATCATAGCATTTTACATGCATGGTTTGACTGTCGCTGCAGATTATTATTATGCCATATCAGAGGAGGACAACATGTCTACAGCACTTCAGTAAAGGTAAAGGGACCGCTGACCATTAGGTCCAGTCGTGACCGACTCTGGGGTTGCGGCACTCATCTCGCTTTATTGGCCGAGGGAGTCGGCGTACAGCTTCCGGGTCATGTGGCCAGCATGACTAAGCCGCTTCTGGCAAACCAGAGCAGCACACAGAAACGCCGTTTACCTTCCCTCTGGAGTGGTACCTATTTATCTACTTGCACTTTGACGTGCTTTCGAACTGCTAGGTTGGCAGGAGCAGGGACCGAGCAATGGGAGCTCACCCCGGCGCGGGGATTCGAACCGCCAACCTTCTGATCGGCAAGTCCTAGGCTCTGTGGTTTAACCCACAGCGCCATTCGCACTTCAGTAGCCAGCTATAAAATTGCAAAATAAAAGCAACCACCTACAGTACAGCTGTTGCACCTAATTTCCAAATACCAGGAATATTAGTATTGATCATTATGTTGATTATCTCCCCCCACCCTTCAAGGAGCTCAAATGAGCATATATGAGTTTCACATGTCCTCATCTGCCCCCAGTATTATTTTATCCTCTCAAAACTCCGGGGGAAGTGAGGTGGGCTGAGAGTTAAGAACAAGCCCAGGATCACCCAGTAAATTAAAAGCCAGAAACCTGCTGCCCTTTAGATGTTGCTGGACTACAAGTCCCATCATCTGTGTCCATTGGCAATGCTGGATGGGGTTGGTAGGAGTTGGAGTACATCTTCATCTCAGAAGGCCACAGGTTTCTTTACCACTCCCATGCCCAGGAAACTTTCTGAGTGGGGATTTGAAACCCAGGCTCCCTAGTCATTGTTCAACACGTGGACCACGGAATCAGCATTATCTTAAAGCTGTCGCCAAAAATAAGACATGGAAGGAAGCCGGTTCCATTAAAACTGCCTTCTCCATCTTGCTTCTTACTAGCCCCAGATGAAGCTGTCCTCTAGTTCCCGTGAACTATTTTCTCTCCTCTGCGAATCTGGGTCATCCTTCTGATCTGATACTCATGAACTGTGTATTAACAAATCCCGCAGCTGGGATACAGAGCGGGAGAGGAGCTGTCATTTTTCTTCCAGGACAGCTCTGTAATGTGATAGAGGGGATAAAATAAATGAGGCCAGGCCAGCAAACAGTGGTGGATAACATCGTTTTATAGAAGGGGCGGGCGTGAAGGGGAGGAGCGGCATAAATGTTATCTGGGCTTCTGAGTCAAGCTGATTCATTATTGTCCCAATAATATTAGAATTTTGACTGCAAGAGAAACTGGCTTGAGAAGAACTGGAGCTTTCCAGACGAACCATGTTTTATTTATGCGTTAATTTATTTTGTCATTACATTAATATCCCCCCTTTCCTCCAAGGACACGAAGGCAGTGTACCTAGTTCTTCCTCTCCCCATTTTATCCTCAGCCAGCATGGTTCATGACTGAATGGGAATTTTGTGGGATGTGAAACACAAGAGCAGTCAAGTACAACATTCCTAGAGTGAACATGTTTAGACATGGGGAGGAATGTTTGTCCAGCCAGCAGGTAAACTTCCTGTTTCCTTCTGGGCTGGGACAGACTTCCTCTGCATGTGGCTAGAGGTGGGCGTGGCCTCACCTGTGCAGGTAACGACAAAAGCACAGGGCAGGGCAGCCATCTCTCTCTCTCTTTGACTACATACATCAAAGAAACAACATCTGCTTAGCCAAAGATGCTTCCAGCAATGAGCGGGCAAAGGGACTGTCTCCTTATGAGATAGTTTCCAGGTGTATGTTACTTTTCTAAGCTAAGTCTGCCTTCTGGGATCCAATTGTGAACAGAATGTGAGTAAACTCTTCTATACTTTTATAGAAGACTGTGTCGTGTCTTATCTTTTATGAGGGAATAAGGGGGAAATACCTGAACAGTTATTATAGAGGCTTTAGCGAGCCTGAGCAAACGCATCCGCTGCAAGTTTAAAAGGGGGAATGTTACTCTGCTAAAATTGTGAACTTGTTAACACAAGTTGGAAAGGCTATAATCAAACAATATATCCTCTCCTTCATCCCTGAACATTCCCACAGATTTGAACCCTGGTGTCCCAGGTCCTATATGGTTATAGGCTACACAGTCCCTACCTTTCCCTGGTATCATTACAGAAAAGGGGTGGGCTATACATATTCCTCATAATAAACAAGCAATGGAACCAATCACTGCAGAGCTCCGCCCACCATTGTGAGGTCAAAGGAGGAGGTGGTGATGATGATGCCCCTCCAGCTGCTGCCATTGGCTGTGGAATCGACGGCCCGTGATGTCACAAAAGCACAAGGCAATCAATATGGCTAACCTGACTCAACAACCTACCCCACCGCCCCATTCCACACACAAACAAGCCACACTGAAACCTACTGAAAGCAACCAGCCAAGATAATCGCTCACGTTATCAATAAAAATAAATACATACCTAAACAAAGGGCCTAATCGTGTGATGCTGACACAAACCCCTACATTAACAGTAGGCAATAGAACAACAACAACAAAAACCAATACCCCCAACTCTTTCCCCCTATTTACCCCCAACTGTAAGCTGCAGAGATAGTGCAGGATAGTGCGCACCCCAGAAATGATCTCTTTCAGCTTCTGCCTTCTGGAAGAAAGTACAGGGTTATAAAGACTAGGACTAGCTGCCTGAGAAACAGCTTCTATCCAAATGCGGTTTTGGTTTTAAACTCAGTGTAAGGTAGTCTCTATGGGAGTATATTATATTTAATTATGGGGTATCAGAGTTTTTAGGGGGTTATCCATGCTGGGGTAGCAGGCTTGTTGGTTTTTGAATGTCTGATGTAGATTTTTTCAATTTCGTTGCTCTGTATGGGACAATGACAATAAAGATTATTGTATCGTTAATGACAGAAGTGCCTCCCAATGAATGTAAATGAAAATTTAGTGTTTCTTTGAAAGTGAAGATAATAGATGTACCTTTCCCTGTTTCTCTGTTTGTTTTGTAACACAAAAAAAACTTTAATAAAAACTAATTTTAGAAAGCACATGGCACCTGAGTGGATAGATGAAGGTGTGCCAATGGGGTAAGCCAAGGCTAAAAACTTCTTCCTTTCCAAGGATAACATAGAGTGGACAACAGCTGGGTCCTTCCACACTGGTTGGTTTCCTTCCACATGGCGGTGAGGCAGAAGGAGGCAATCCTTCAGCTGTGGGATGCTGTGGAGCACTGAGAAGGCAAGTTGACTTGCTAAGCAAGACTGAAAGCAGCTGATAGTCATGGTCAGAAGCAAATCCGTGTCTCTGTTTATTTTTGGGTGAAGCATAAGCGGACCAACACAGTCAACAATGATGAACACACAAAACCACGGTACAGTGGTACCTCTGGTTAAGAACTTAATTCGTTCTGGAGGTCCGTTCTTAACCAGAAACTGTTCTTGACCTGAGGTACCACTTTAGCTAATGGGGCTTCCCGCTGCCACCACACAATTTCTGTTCTCATCCTGAAGCAAAGTTCTTAACCTGAGGTGCTATTTCTGGGTTAGCGGAGTCTGTAACCTGAAGCGTCTGTAACCCGAGGTACCACGGTACTCTGCAGGTCAACAGAAGTGCAGCCTCCTCCAGCCTAGCAACTGGACAGATGTTGTCTATGTGCCTTTCACCAAACATAACAGCACCTTCAGAGAAAGTTTAGAGAGGAAATTTCATCCACCAACTGCAACCTAAAATAAACGTTGCATCTTTCCAGTTGCTGCAGCAAGACTTGTTCTCCTGCATTCTATTTTATCTTTAGCAATGCTTTCCACCAGTTTTCCTGAGGTAGATGTTATGCTAACCGGCCTGTAATTTCCAGGACCCTCCTGAGAACCCTTTTGTAAAAATTGTGTTCCAACAGCGGTCTTCCGGTCTTCACGTACAGAGGCTGATCTGAGGGACAAGTTACATATTTTTGTGTGAAAAGATCAGCAATTTCACATTTGAACTCTTTTGAGAACTCTTGGGTGTATGATTTCACAGAGCCGTAGAATTGTAGATCTGTCAGTTTTTATTTTGTCAATCAGGCCTAGAGCTTCAACTCTTGTCACAACTAACTGCATCAGTTCTTCATAATCTGCATATTCCTGCTGCATATGCTTTATACATCCCAAGCATATGGCATGTATTTGACACTGACTGAAGCAGAACAAAAAACAAAAAATTGTGGTTGATATAACTGTTTGGCTCCCAACACTGGCACCATTCCTATATAGCTCTGTGTGTGTGTGTGTGTGTGTGTGTGTGTGTGTCCACCCGCCCTCCTTATTTTCAGTATTAAATTGGGACGCTTGTCAATTGGTGCTAAAGACCTTCCCCACCCTCAGGCTTTTTAAACTGTGTTTTAAACCCAGACTGTTTCATGCTGTCTCTGTTGTAATGATCTTAATTTTTATTTTATTTTTGCTGTCTCCTATTCCTTGCTGCTGGTTTCAGTCTTGATATATTCAGTGGCGTAGCATGGGGGTGCAGGGGGGGCTGGCTGCACCGGGCGCAACATCTGGGGGTTAGGGTTAGGGGGCGCAAATCCACGGGTTAGGGGGCGCAAATCCACGGGTTAGGGGGCACAAATTACTTGCCTTGCCCCGGGTGCTGACAACCCACGCTACGCCACTGGATATATTATATTTGTTTAAGCACGGTTTTGCTTGTAAGCCGCCCAGGGAATAATTATTGAAGGGTGGCTATAGAGAGGGTGTAGCTGTGTGTTCTTAAAAGACTCAGGTCTTCGGCACTCATTGGCCGAAAATGTTCCTGTCATATGCTAATGTATACTTAGAACCGTATACCACTCTTAGAGATGCAAATGTAGGCCTCTGAGCAAATTTAAGCTGGCGGGTGATTGGGGTCCCAGGAACCCTGTAAGCAAGTTGTGGTGTGTGTGTGTGTGTGTGTTTTTGGTATGGGGTTTTGTTTTGTTTCCAAAGGAGAGGAAGGAAATCTGGAGCTTCGCACTAAAGATCTTGGGCTTCACCTCCCTGACTCTACCCCTAACAATGGCCCCAGTCAGCTAAAAGCAGCAAGGCTAAAATGCACCATTTAAAACAGTGACTAAACTGGGGTCAACATCTCTTTGAACCCAAGGCCTTAAGGGAGAAGTCCTTTTGTTGTCGGCTGCATGTGCTGAAGGATTTTAGATACCCATTCAGCAATTTAACACACACACACACACACACACACACACAGAGGTCCCACAGCTACCACACAAAGACCTGGGAGTGTGTGGGCCTTTTCTGCAATAGGTTGCCTATGAACTTGCTATATATCAAACACACCTTTCTTTGTTGGACGGAGACTATATCTCTCTATTCAGTCTGGCCAATGTGTGGCAATAGTAGACAGGGATGCTGTGCATCTCTGGCTCTCCCCCCCCCCTTTAAGAGCGCCGCATCTGATTCTGATTGGCTGTAGCTATGCAGGTCTTTTCCTCTCCTTCTCTTTCTCCCTCCCTCCCTCTTTTTTTTTTTTCATTCTCTGTTGCTGTGCGGAATTTGGCTCCGGAGCAGCAGCAGCAGCAGCATGGACGAGATGCCTGCAACAGATGCTGCCGCCGCTGCCCAGCGACCAGGCTCCCGCCGGTAGACCGTAGCCCCTGAGCAAAGTGCTGGGAAGGAGGAAGGGGAATCTTTAAAAAGGAAAGGGTTTTTTATTTATTTTAAAAAAGCAAACTCAGAAGTAAGGGAGAAACCTGCCCCTAAAAGAGGGAAGGAAAAAAGGGGAGGAGTGGGGAGAGAAACAAGAACCAAAGTAAAAGGAAAGAGAGGGCATCTCTCCCCGCCTGCCTTTCGGCCATGTCCAAGCCCGTCGAGGAAGAGGCCAAGATGCCCCTCTCTTCTTCCTCCTCCTCCAGCGAGGGGAGAGATGGCAGCTCCGCGGACCCTGCGCCCGAGAGGAGCCCCGGGAAAGTTGGGCACAGGCAGGAGATCGTCTGGAGGAATGTCATCCTCATGGCTCTGCTGCACGTCGGGGCGGCGTATTCCCTGCTCCTCATCCCCAGAGCGCATCTCTTCACCCTGATGTGGGGTAAGTGGCTCCCCTTCTCACTGCCACCCCCCATCACCAGAGATTTAAGTGTTTTCCCCTTTATACAAGGCATGTTGTTGTTTTGTCTGCCTGTTCCCCAGGGGATTAATTCATAATGCAGGCCTCCTTCCCCCCCGTCTGGGTTCCCCACCCCCAGAGGACCAGTTGTGTGGGTGTGGGTGCTTTTCTCTTTTAAAAAATGATATATTTCTCGCCCACTTCGCTGCTTTTGAAAGTTCTGCATCCGCCCCACCATCCCAAGCTTTGGGCTGTTGTTTCCTTTTGCAAGATCAAACTCTGTCGATGCACCCAGTCGCCACCCTCTGCTTTGTCCTTTGAACATTTCCGAATGTCAAATGCGCTCCCCGATTTTGCTGCTAGGTGGGTAGGAGCGCGGAAATGGAAGGCAGCCCATCCATTAAGCACCTTGCTTGTTTAGACAAAAGAACGGCTCATAGGTATGCCCTGTGCAAAAGCTGGTCTTGTGAACGCCCACTTAGAGATTGCACGGGCTGTGCTGGGTGAGATACAGGCTGTAGTAGCAGCTGAGTAGCCCTGGGGTAAAGCAGTGGTAACTTATATGTATATAGCTTCTCTTACAAGCATGTGAGTGGGGAGGGGGTTTCTGCATGTGTTTAAGAGGGAGGGAACTCAATGTCTTTGCAGAGGATTCTAACAGAAAACAGCATTAAAATCAACATGCCAGGAACTGGAGGCCCACTGCAAGACATCCTTCGACTGTTCTGGATGCAAGGTTCAAAATGCAAAGACTTCTTTATAGTGCAAGGAGTGGTCCGTGGTGTGCTGATCCTATAGGTTCAAGGGATTTTAAAGTAATTTGCATTTAGGACCAGCGTGTTTAAGTTGTCCTGTGTTTTTGACCCGTCAACCTGGATCCAGCTTACTTTGTAGGGTCACTTCTGTTATCCTCCGCATGAAACCCCCCCAAAAAAATCACGAGCAGGGCTGAAGAAAGAGAGAAGCGCTGTCTAACCAAGGTGCTGGACCAGTGCAACAATTGAGAATTGTTAGGGCTTAGCGTCGCACAGGATCAGGCCACAGTGGTCCCAAATAGATGCATTCCCTACAGCGACAAAAGATTATTCTCCCACTCTGCCTTGTGAATCATGCTCTGCCTGGTGTGTTCGCATCGCCTTGCTTCTAATGTATCTTGCACAGAGATACGGTTTGCCCGCTTCTGCTAGAGCCTGAAGTGAGGATTCGGTTTCAGCCAGCGTTAACCGCGGAAGCCATGTTCACCAACAGCACTCTCATCCTTAGAGCGGACTCTCCCGCCCCCTTACACCAAGCAAGCTGCAGGAAGAAAATAGTTTCTCTGTGCATGAGCAGTGTGCTTTTCCCTTGCCACTGGATGCCTGCAACCAGTTCTCGTGCATCTAAGATTATTATTATTCCTTATTCAGATGGTGCTTTGCAGACGGATATAAGCACAATTCAGTTCCTGCCCCGAGGAGATTACAGTCAATACTTATGCAACAGGGAAAGCATCAAAAGGGAGAGAGGTGGAGGTGATAAAAAATAAACCAGGGCTTTAGTCCAAAACATTGGAGAAGGATGAAGGAAAAAAATTCAGGTGCATGCTTCAGGTTTAGTTTTAGTTAAGGATGAGACTTAAGAGGCTCCAGGTGAAAACTTTAATGGCAATGGCGGTTTTTATGGAGCAAAATGAAGGAGACAGAACTTCCAGGTGAGTGAGGACCTTTTCCCAGTAGCTTTTCAACCCCTGGCTTTGCTGCTGGAAAACTAAGCACAGCCCAATGTCATTGCCTGCAAACAGTTCCCCTTGTAATGCCCTCTGGCGCAATGACATTGTGAACCTCATCTGACGCCTTTTCCCCTCTCCTTCCATTCTCAGCTGTATTGCTTGATTGTGCAACATTCACCTGGGATCTTTTCTCGAGCCCAGCGGCTCCAGAGCTGCGACACCAGAGGCCGCCCAGTTTAATTTCCAAGCCCTCTTTGTTTCTTCTGAATAGACCTCCCTCACCCGCCCCCTTCCACTATCACGTGCAGAAATGGTGAAGGCTAGAAAAAGTCTCTTACACACCGATGTTTCCAAATGCGAAGACTGACGCTTCATCTTCACATTGAATGCTTGAGAAGGAAGAGTGATAGTCAGTATGACAGCTATACTCTCTCTGCAAATCAATGCCATTTTGCTTGTATTCTATTCTATTGGTAGTTGAAAAGTGATTTAGTTGGTAAACAGAAAGTTGCACATTCCCCCTCTCCAGTAGTGAAGTGCACTGCAAACTCGCTGTATTTTTTTGAAGGGGGGGGGAGAGAAACAGCTGTTTTGCTTGCTGCAAAACTACCTCCACCAAATCCTTTGTGTGGACTAGATATTGTGCTATTGCCTCCGAATCAGTCCTAGAGGAATGCACAACAAAAAGCCTCAGTACCCCCATTTTACAGATAGAGGAAGCTGAGTCTGTTTGGTGAATCACTCGCTCAGGGGACATCCATCAATATTCTAGCTAAATAGGAATTTGAACTCCGGATCTGGCATAAGGTGTCACTGGCATGGTGACAACAACACCCAGCTCTGCCTCTCTTTTTCATCTGAGTTAGATGAGGAAGTGGGAGTATTGAATCAGCGTCTGGGATCAGAAATAGATTGGATGAGAGGCGATAAACAGCAGCTTCAGTCCTGACAAGACAGATTCATTATTTGGTGCGTGTTTTGTCTAACCAGGAGAGAGATGTTCAGCTTGTTCAGGGAGGGGCTACAGCCCCCCTAAAGGACCAAACTGGTAGCCAGGGAGTGCAGGTAGTTCCAGTTTTGTCAAGCAAAAGGCAGGACCAGCACAATATATTTTACTGCTTGAGGCAAACGACAACATGCCCGCCACAATCCCAAGTATGGAAGCCAACTAGATTGCCAGCTGAACCTGACTTCAGCTCTGGCAGTAACATTCAAGGGCACCAAACTAGCTTACTGTCATGGACTGGATGGAAGCAGAGGAATGGGGGGTGGGCACCAGCTGGGAAACCCCCAGGGGAAGAAGGCTCAGAGCCAGGGGATTGGTGATGGGATGACGATGAGTGGTCAGAGGTAGAAGAGGGGGCAGACTGGGAGGAGGAGGTATCAGAAGCTGGAGAGGCAACAGGCTTTAGTGAGCAGGAAGAGGCTAGGGCAGAAAGCAGTCCAGAACCAGAGACAGGAGAGGAGGGGGACCAGGATACAGAGACGAGGCAGGCTGCTGAAGAATCCAGGGATTCTCCCCCTCCTGCTGCGACCAGATCCCCTCTCTCCTGGTCTCCCAGAACACAGAGAGGAATTAAGAGGGTGGAGCAATGAGAGAATAGACGAAGGAGCCTGAGATTGCTTGAGAAGGACCTGGGAGAGGAGGAGCTTTAGAAAGCAGTGGGAAGGACCTTCAGTCCTTGCAATTGCCTCACTGGGGCAAGATCTATGGGGAAGGCCTGCACTGTTTTGGTTTCTCTGAATAAAGCGTTCACTTCACTGACTCCAGGTGATTTATTGCTGACTTATGCCTGACTCCTGACACTTACTGAATGCAGGACAAGTAATTCTGGCACACAGAGCTGTCCTCTAGTTGAGGGAACAGCGAGGGAGAAGGGAGTGGCTACCACTGCTCCTCCCCCCCAGCATCTGCCACCTAAGGCAGTTGTCTCACTCTGCCTAATACTAGGGCCGGCCTTAGGAAGAGGGCCTCTGTGACGTAAAGCACTTTTCAGCAGTTAAGGCTGCTGCACCAGTCTCCACAGCTCTGCGCAGACCTCCCCATTTGTGGCACAAAGTCGTCTTTCTCGCTCATCCTCAACGTGCTGCTTTCGATCCAGAGCGATTCTAGAACTTGCCGTCCACAAGGTGGGTGTGGCTACTCAAGACCTCTTTGAAAACCCTCCCCTAAATTAAGCTATTCGCGCATTCCCCTCCCTGCACATGCCCCCCCCAGCTGAATGAAGTGGGAGGTAGTCATTGCCACTTTGTTATTTGTTATTTTTTATTTATTCGCCCACCCACAGTGTCCTTGTGCAGCTGTGGATACGTCCCTGTTCCTGGTACTGCCTCCATATCTTTTCAAATGGGGACACTGCGGGGTGTAACACGGAATCAATCTTCACTGAGCTTTCATTTTCAGAATGTGAAATTGAGAAAACTGAGAAAAGCACTTTGCGGGGTCATAAAATATGCTGTAGACCCCACGTGGAGCATAAATTCGTGTGCATGCAGCATTCGTGGACAGAGATAGCCTGTCCAAAGTTACCCATATTCTGGTAGCCTCCAGATTTGAGTACAGTGGTACCTCGGGTTAAGAACTTACTGTATTTTTCGCTCTATAAGACGCACCAGACCACAAGACGCACCTAGTTTTTGGAGGAGGAAAACATGAAAAAATATATCCTGAATCTCAGAAGCCAGAACAGCAAGAGGAATCGCTGTGCAGTGAAAGCAGCAATCCCTCTTGCTGTTCTGGCTTCTGGGATAGCTGCACAGCCTGCATTCGCTCCATAAGACACACGCACATTTCCCCTTACTTTTTAGGAGGGAAAAAGTGAGTCTTATAGAGCAAAAAATATGGTAAGTTCTTAACCCGAGGTACCACTGTACTCAAATCTGGAGACTACCAGAATACAGTGGTACCTCGGGTTAAGTACTTAATTCGTTCTGGAGGTCCATTCTTAATCTGAAAGTGTTCTTAACCTGAGGTACAACTTTAGCTAATTGAGCCTCTTGCTGCCGCCGCGCGATTTCTGTTCTCATCCTGAAGCAAAGTTCTTAACCTGAGGTACTATTTCTAGGTTAGAAGAGTCTGTAAGCAGAAGCGTCTGTAACCTGACGCACCTGTAACCCAAGGTACCACTGTATTGCAATGCATTTTTATAGAGCAGCCGCCCCTTGAGAACATCTCAGAAACTTGAGTTGGTCTGAACCACGGCTGCTCCTGGGTTACTGACTTAGAGGTACATTCAGATGTTGCATTAGTTTTCCTGATTTTGCCAACCCTTCTGTTCCATTTTCTAACATTCGTTTCACACTGCGGCACCTGATGCATTGTGGAACTGTGGCTTTTTGACTGATACAGCGACGGCACATTGCGCTAAATTTCATTCACACCAGCGGGCATGTTGGGGCACAACAATGAACGTTGCTATTCCCTCACCCTTTCTGCCCCTGTGGGCTGCTGCTCCCCCATGAAAACTGCAGGAATGCTGGTACAATATATATACCTCCCTGTAGGCTATAGAGGCAGTGATATATTGCTGAGTTATGTCTATGTCTCGGCCAGAAAATATAGCCAGAGACATTTTGGCAAATTTGAAAGATCCAACTGGACAGACATTTTACCCCTGATAAAGAGGACGTATTCAGAAGCATTACTAAGTGCAGAAAAAAAGGAAAATCAGTTTCCCTAAAGCCTCTTCTTTTGTTCTGCTAACGGAGAACATTAAGAATTGCCTTGCTGAATCAGACTATTTTATTTCCAAGATTAATCAGCCATATGCAATGTTGGCACCAAGATTTGGACACGGCACCCTGTCTAGACCAGGAAGACTGCACCAAGTGGGAACATTGTTAGGGAGATTGGACTCTGGCAAATCACCAGCCTTGCCACCATTTGGAGCTGACCTTAGGAAGATGCTTCTGGCCACTTTCAAATAAGCTATGAAGGTGACTTTCTAAGTTCAACTAACTTCTTCTTTGGAGACAGCCCAAAGTCGGGTGTCCAGAATCTTACTGCCTCTGAACATGACGTTCTGTTTAGCTGATGAGAAGCCATGGAGAGAGTTGTCCTCCATGAAGTTGTCGAAGCTTAGGGGCCGTCACCATGGCTTGCCTAAACAAAAAACGTTTTTAGCAGGTGTCACAATAAAGAATAGTGAACGCTCCAGACTGATGCCAGTCGGCTAGGCAGGGAGTTCCAAAGTGTATCAATAGGCGGGGAGTTCCAAAGACTGATTTCTCACAAATGCAGAATGAGTGGAACGTATAACAGCGCCAGTTCCACAAATCT
This sequence comes from Podarcis melisellensis, assembly GCF_964234715.1. NCBI lineage: Eukaryota > Metazoa > Chordata > Lepidosauria > Squamata > Lacertidae > Podarcis > Podarcis melisellensis. The sequence continues at coordinate 12,967,484 of NC_138541.1, read as the reverse complement.
GAGCAGTTGAATAGCCATATATGGCAGACCTGTAGAAATTCCAATGATGAGGATATTTGTTTGTCTCTTCATTTATTTATTTATTTTTAATTAATTCAGAGGATGGAAGTCTAGGAGGCCAATCAAATAAAATAACAACTGGTAGGCTTTAGATATTCCATAAATTAATTCTTAATTGTGAGAAGAAATGGATTTTCATTTTTTCCCCTGGTCATTTTGAAACCTGAACCTACAGCTTCATCATTAGGCAAAAGGGAGTTCAAAGATTACGATAGAGGAAGGAACATTCCTTTCTGCAATTTTTTAAAAAGCGAAGGGAAGGCTTGGTGTTATTTCCTTAGGCTAAAGGGAAAGTCACAATTAATTTACATTACCCTAAAAAACCCCGATAAACGATAGAACAAACAAACAAAAGTTACATCAGATTTATGAAGTCCAGTGGCGTAGCGTGGGGGGTGCAGGGGGGGCCAGCCGCACCAGGCGCAACATCTGGGGGTTAGGGTTAGGGGGCGCAAATCCACGGGTTAGGGGGTGCAAATTACTTGCCTTGCCCCGGGTGCTGACAACCCACGCTACGCCACTGATGAAGTCAAAGCATTGTAAAGCAAATGGCAAAGCAGTAATATGCCATAATTTGCAAATTAATAATTTGCATATTTATCATGCAGAGCTGCATTCGAGTGTACTGTATTTGCATTTGTCAAAATAGATCGCAGGTAGCAAAATAAACATCTGGAATGGAGGCATTTTAAGCTGAGTGGTCTCAACCAAGGATGCTGTACTTACAAGATTCTTGCTGTGAGGAGGGGCTTGAGCTAGCCATCACTTTCATCACCTGTTTATCAACGGTGAGAGAGCCTCTTATCTTTCTGTACCAAAGTTTTATAGTAACTGCCGTTCACTTTTCCTGTGTATGAACCATCCCCATGAATGGTTACTTCATTCATTCGTTTCTTACATTAGATAATAAAAAAGTTTATTTGTGTAATATCTCCACTTGTTCCTCTGGAAAAGTGTCTCATATGCAGGCAGCTCATTTATCCTAATCTAGTCTTTACAGTGGTACCTTGGTTCTCAATCCGTTCCGGAAATCTGTTCCAAAACCAAAGCGTTCCGAAACCAAGGTACACTTTCCCATAGAAAGTAATGCAAAATGGATCCATCCGTCCTAGATTTTTAAAAACAACCCTTAAAACATCAATTGACCATGAATTTTACTCTCTAAACAAGACCATTGTTCCATAAAATGAAAGCTATAAACAATGTACCGCAGTCACACAATCAATCAGTCAATCAATCAGTAGCAGAACTGGGTTCCACACAGTCACAAAAACCAAGCAAAAAGAGCAGTAAAAACAAAAACGCAAAATAAATGGCAAAAACAGACAGACACCTCAGCGTAACACTAAAAATGGAGCACGTTCGGCTTCAGAAAAAAGCTCGCAAGGCGGAACACTTACTTCTGGGTTTGCAGTGTTTGGGTTCCAAGTTGTTTGAGTGCCAAGGCGTTTGAGAACCAAGGTACCACTGTACTGCATTATTCTTAAGCAACAGCAAATTATTGGACATGGGGGTTCCGCATTACCGGACAGCCAGGTTCTCTGTTTTCTCAAGGCTGGAGACAGGAAACTAAAACCCTTCAGACATGACTGAATTCAAACTCCTATGCAGGCTGGGGGTGATGGGAACTGGAGTCTAATAGCACCTGAAACCCCACAAGTTCCTTATCCCTGGTCAAATCGTAACATCTCCTTTCCCCCTGAAAGAGAAACTTGTTTTCCTTCCAGGAGGAAAAATATTTTCTAATCTCCTCCACCCACTTGCACTCTTGTTGCTATGTCCACACCTACACTTTTTATTTTGGGAAGATTCTTGGGAGGTTCTGACGCTGTTTTATCTATAAAAGAATTGATCGTTAGCTAAAAAATGATTGGCAGTGCATGAATGCAGATCTTACGTTTGTAATGTACACGGTTTCTACACATTATCTCATGTATACACACACACACACACATTATTTTCAACAGTAATTAAAAATACTTTTACATCTTGTGCAACTTTTTGACTTCCATCAATCTCGTCTGAAAATTTCCCAATCTAATCTCTTAGTATACATTTCTTACTTCCCCTATTACATAAGTCTCATAACTAATATCTCTATTCTTTTTCTACTTTGTAACTTTTCTTATATTACTCCTTACAAAACTTCTTGTAGTCCTACTAACCTAATTTGTTGATTACAATTGCTCTTCAAATAGTTCATACACTTCTTCCAATCGTCTGAAAATCTCTGGTCCCACAGGTTTCAAATCCTTCCTGTCATTTTGTCCAACTCTGCATAGCCCATTAATTTTATCTGCCATTCTTCTTTCGTCGGTTTCTACACATTATCTCACACACCCCTTCTCTATCCTGCCTTTGGCCAGCCAACAGGCGTTGTCAGAGTTCAAGGAAGCATTCCAGCCAGGCGAAAATACTGAATAAAGGTATGAAGCGTGTGGCTTGGAAAACGTGGGTGTGGCTGAGGAAGGGGTGTGGCCTGGGGAGGATTCCAAGGTCCATATAGAAAGGCGCAGAGGGCCGAAATTGTCTCCTGGGCCTGAAATCCCCCACCTCTGATCTATTGTTTTTCAGTTTCCTCAGACATTTTATGCTGTGTGTTTTCCCTCCTGCAGACGCTGGCTCTAGTATGTCCTCTGGGAAGACGTCCAGTCTGGAAAGGTGCCCTATTCCAACCCATCTCTGATCACCCAGCCTGCCAGTTTAGGTCATAAGTTGGTACAAAATGCAGGTCAGACGGACAAGCTATTCATTCTCCTCTCCCCACTTTAATCTTGGCAGGAGTTTCTTCCACTCAAGGATATATATGGCTTCTTGGAAAAGTTCCCCAGAGAATTAAAAAAAAAAAAAAAAGGTCGCCACAGAAAATCCATAGGGGGAAGCATCCCAAACGTGTATATGTCCTGACCTCAAATATACACTAATGTGTATATTTGAAGTGTATATCTGAAGTGGAAGTGACTGATTATGAAAGAGTTCTTGGGATTGTGGTGGATAACTCCGTGGAAATGGCCACCCGCTGTGTGCAACAGCTGTGAAAAAGGGGGGCATCTTATGTTTGGAATCCTCTAACCTAAACCATCTATATACTGCAATGCATCAACACCTAAAAACTGGACCCACCAGACCCAGATTCCACCCATTCCCCTGACACACCCACACAAAGGCCGAACTAGTATATTGCTCACCTGGGGCTGTGCAGTTATCTCCCCTCCTCTTGGTGTCAATGGGAGGGGAACTGAAAATAAGGTTGAATAGAAAGAATTAGAAAATTGAGGTGTTGGAGCGGGGTGTTTCTGCCCTGCCTGGTGCAGGGAAGTGGAAGCATCTCTGTCACATAATTTCATCACCACCTTAGGATTTCTCTGTTAAGGTCCAAAACAAGAACTGAGATGCAATTATTTCAGACTCTTCAAGTGTCCCTATTTTCCAGGGTCAACCCCAGATTTACAGAAGCCACCCCGGTTTCTGATTTTATCCTGGAATGTCCCACTTTTCCTTACGGCGTTCCTATTTTCATCAGAGAAATGTTGGAGGGTGTGGAGTTATGTGACACCCACACCCCGAGCCAAGGAGATAAGTACGTAACTATACAACCTTTAGAAGACGTCTGAAGGCAGGCCTGTATAGGAAAGTTTTTAAATGTTTAATTATGGTTTTATATATGTTGGAAGCCGCTCAGAGTGGCTGGGACAACTCAGTCAGATGGGTGGGATATAAAATCATTGTTATTTTTTAGGACATCCCTATTTTCATCAGAGAGATATTGGAGGGTATGTAATTTCTTAACATTTTCTGGTCCATCTCAATGTCAATGGAATGAGAAAATTTCATCCCTGTTCTACCATTTACCACTGGAGGCTGATATTCATAACAGCTCAATGTAAATGGTGAAAAAACTCCTGTGACTTAATCATTTCTAATATTGATATAAATGACCTACATTTGCCCTCGTATTCACCTTGGGGACAATACTACAGCAGTTAACGCCTACTGAGGACTTACTACAGCCAATACCTTCTGGTGAATCTGATCTTAGATATACTTGGGAGAAGGTAGCGATTCTTTTGTTTCCTGAAGACAAAATAAGGGCCAATCCACCACTTCTGGTCTGAGATCCTCATTGGACAAAAGCAACTCATGTTTGTTTTAACCTTGATGCTGGAACACCACCGAACTCTGCTGATTCTCCTGCTGTGAAGAATGCTGAGAGAAAGCAGCTGTAATCTTGTCTAACTTAAGGACTTTTTTAGTCACATCCTGAAGTCAGCAATGTGTTTACAGACACCACCGCGTCCTCGATGTCTTCTCTTGATGCTAACAAAGCCTTCTTGCCAGAAACAAGGCAGTGAAGCACAGTTAGTTATAATGCAGGGATCTGCTTTTTAAAGTGTATCAGTTTCCCCCAACGTGCCTTCAGTTTAATGAGAACTACTTGATGTGTATGTTGGTGTTCTTGCTCCTGTGCACAAAGGCCGCCATTTTTACCAAAGGGAAACATATGACCTGCCCTCTTTAGAGAAGTTTTTAATGTGTGATGTTTTGTTGTGTTTTTAATATTCTGTTGGGAGCTGCCCAGAGTGGCTGGGGAAACCCAGCCAGATGGGCGGGCTATCAATCAATTATAAACGGTCCCCACAAATTCAACTTACCCAGAGCCTCTCTCCCAAACCCTTCCGCTCATAGCAATGAGGTCACAAAAACGGCACAGAAGCTTGGGAACTAGGTTAGGCTGCCATCATCACTGCTGGTGTCACCCAAGGGTGGGGAAACTGTGGTCCTCTAGATGTTGTTGGACTTCAAGTCCCATCAGCACCGGTCAGGTTGGCCAATAGCCAGGGTGATAGTTATTGTAGTACAACTTTTGGAAGGCCACAGGTTCTTCATCCCTACTATAAAGGCTTCTGGTTCAGGCTGGGACTGTACTGGGGCAAGAATATTCTTTACTCACCGGCTCCGACGCCTGGCATGTTTTCTGGTTCTCTGACTCCCCAACTTGGGCTCTTGTCTTGACCTGCATTTTTGGCTCCATTCAGTGTCTGCCCACATGGTTCAGTTCTGGCATTGTTGGTGCACAACTACAACTGCAGTGGGGCTAGTATGTGTTTGTTGAGTTGTGTTTACTGTCAAAATAACACCGGTCTTGAAAGATCTACATTGGCTCAAAGTGTTGGTGCTGACCTAAACGGCCTTGGTCCTGTATATCTGAAGGAGCATCTCCACCCCCATCATTCTGCCCAGACACTGAGGTCCAACGCCAAGGTCCTTCCGGCGGTTCCCTCACTGTGGGAAGCTAATTACAGATAGGTAGCCGTGTTGGTCTGCCATAGTCAAAACAAAAAAAAATCCTTCCAGTAGCACCTTAAAGACCAACTAAGTTAGTTCTTGGTATGAGCTTTCGTGTGCATGCACACTTCTTCAGATACACTGAAACAGAAGTTTCCAGACCCTTCTATATAGTGAGAAGGTGGGGAGGGGTATTACTCAGAAGGGTGGTGGGAATGGGTGATTGGCAGATAGCTGTGATGAGCCTGTTGACGACTCTTAACGACTGCAATATTCTGAAATTCTAATATTGTGTATGCCATCAAATGCCAACAGTGTCCCTCAGCTCTCTATATTGGACAAACAGGCCAGACCTTACGCCAAAGAATAAACGGACATAAATCGGACATCAGAAATCACAAAACAGAGAAACCAGTAGGAGAACACTTCAATCTCCCAGGACATTCTATACAAGATCTCAAAGTAGCTGTTTTACTACAAAGGAATTTCAGAAATAGACTGGAAAGAGAAGCTGCTGAATTGCAACTTATCACCAAACTTAAAACCATGGAGAAACCTGGCCTGAACAAAGACATTGGATTCTTATCTCATTATACATGACAAAGCCACTTTTCACCTTCTCACCCCTTGCTTCTTCCTGTAATACCTATTGCAGTCGTTAAGAGTCGTCAACAGGCTCATCACAGCTATCTGCCAATCACCCATTCCCACCACCCTTCTGAGTAATACCCCTCCCCACCTTCTCACTATATAGAAGGGTCTGGAAACTTCTGTTTCAGTGTATCTGAAGAAGTGTGCATGCACACGAAAGCTCATACCAAGAACTAACTTAGTTGGTCTTTAAGGTGCTACTGGAAGGAATTTTTTTTGTGGGAAGCCAAGTTACAGGGAACCAGGCAGAGGGACTTCTCGGTAGTGGCAACTGCCCTGTGGAACACCCTCCCAGCAGATGTCAAAGAGAAAAACAACTACCAGACTTTTAGAAGACATCTGAAGGCAGCCCTGTTTAGGGAAGCTTTTAATGTTTAACAGATCACTGTATTTTAATATTTTGTTGTAAGCTGCCCAGAGTGGTTGGGAAAACACAGCCAGATGGGCAGGGTATAAATAATAAATTATTATTATTATTATTATTATTATTATTATTATTATTATTATTATTATAATATCAATATCCCAGCTCAGGGCCAGCCCACGACATTTGTGGCACCTGAGGTGAACAAAATGGTGCCTTTCCAACAGGGGAGAGAAGGGTTGAGTGAAGATTTACAAGGGTAACAAAGTGTGTGTGTGTGGAATAGTGATCTACATGGTGAAAAGGGGTGGGGGGAGAGGTGGGATGAGATTGGGGGCTGCCAGGGAGGAAGCAGATCCTGACAGCTGTCACGGCCACCATGGCAGCGGCAGCAGGCGATGCATTCCTTGGAAGCCAGGCCTGCTGCCCTTGTGAATTCTGCCACCCGAGGCAGTCTCCTCACCTTGCTTGCCTCATGGGTGGGCCGGCCCTTTCCCATCTCTTTCTCAGAGATCATCTGCAGGAGCATCGCTGGTTGATCGCCAGGTTGGTGAGGCTCCTTTAGACAACAACAAGAAACCAGTCCTTCAGTGTCATCGGCCCAGTCTTCTGGAATACTCTGCCAACAGATAGTCAGCCTTCTGTGCCAACTTTTAAATGCCTGTTTCTTTTCCGTCAGGCTGATGCAGGCAATTAAGAATACATATTTTCATAACAGATTCTGATCTTAACATTTTTACATAGCTTCCGCTGTATGGTTTTATGCATAATTTGTTGCCAGTTGTTCTGATAAATAAAAATAAGGAATAGCAATATATAAATATTTTTTTACACACAAATAAAGAAACATATATATTTGAAAGCCTAAACATATTATTAGGCTTGTCATACGTCAGGAAAATTCCTGACATGTCCTGGGTGTAAAAATGGCGTAAGGGGGAGAATTTGACTGAAGTGGTAAAATGTCAGGGAAAACTCGTATGTATGGAAGTTTTCCCCCCAAAAAGCTGAACAATTTGGGTTTGTTCCCCTCAAAAAACAGCTCAAGAACTTTGTGGGTGTCAGGCATTTTACTTCTTGAAATGTGGCAACCCTAAAACATATACTGTGCAGTGGTACCTCAGGTTACATACGCTTCAGGTTACATACGCTTCAGGTTACAGACTCCACTAACCCAGAAATAGTACCTCAGGTTAAGAACTTTGCTTCAGGATGAGAACAGAAATCATGCTCCGGCGGTGCGGCAGCAGCAGGAGGCCCCATTAGCTAAAGTGGTGCTTCAGGTTAAGAACAGTTTCAGGTTAAGAACGGACCTCAGGAACGAATTAAGTACTTAACCTGAGGTACCACTGTATTTCCAAAAAGCCAACAAAAAATGTAACTCTACCCGAAACTGATAGTGAGCAGGCAGGTCTCAAGTGCTTTGTGGTATCAACTTCCTCCGTGTGTGTGTGTTTGTGTGTGTCTGTGTGTCTTTTATGCAGGAAGACAATGGCCTCTGTGTTCTTTGATCCCCTCACGGATGATGACTCTCTTTCATTCTCTGTAATTTATCTTCTCTCCCCGATTTCGGTAGCTGTTTGAGCCTCCGTATGAAAGGCTGTAGCTCCCACTTTTCCTTTAATGAGATCTGATTCGCCACATTTTTAGTGTGGCAGAGAAGCCTGAGCGGGGGATGCGGTGAGAGGCGGCGAGAGAAAGGTCCATTTTGGTTGGGAAGCTTGCTTTGATGGAAATCAAACACGGGGCATTTTTTAAAAAAACAACGCAAAACACAGGGGAGCTGGAGATAAATACAGCATTAAAAGAGCCGGCTTCAGACCAGATATAATTATGTTTCATGCGTTGCACCTATATATATATATATATACTCCTGCCCAGAAAATTGGTTCTGCAAGCCGAGGGTGTAATTACACACTATCCATCGTTCTTTCCATTATTCTTTTTTATGGACTTTCACCCGACCCCCCGCCACTCACATCTTACACAATGCAGCCATGGAAGATGCAATTTGAAAAGGAAGGCGAGTTTTTGCAAAAGAACAGCTTTTTAAGCTTTTACGACTCGTACTGTTTTCCTGCTAAAACGTCCCTCCCTCCTCTACAGCAGGTTTTAGTCTTGCTGAGGAATTTTTATTTATTTATTTATGATTGTATTTATATGCTACTGTTGCAAGAATTTATGTATAGGTTGCGGGGTTTTTTTTTTCAGATATCATGCACATGCAGCCCACTACCAAAATCAGCACAATCACTTTTGTGACTTTTGTGATTTGTCCCCAACAAAACGCTTCATCACAGTTTCTTCCTAGCTATTCAAAAGGCCTCTGCTGCACAATACCAAATGTAAGAATTCACTGATAAATGTATCTATGTACTGGCTCACTGGGAAAACTTCAGAAATTCATATAGACATGTGAGTTCAGCTACTCAGCAGCCCCTCTGCCTGAGTGATAATCCCTGGCATCCTGATACCTGAGTGCCAGACAGGTAATAACAAACCCAGATGAAGACAAAAGGGTGTAACTTGGCTGGGAAACAGGGAAGTGTAAATATCTCTTTTGTTACACTTGATGGGTGTTTGGTGGAGGGCAAGGGGAACCATGGGGCAGGGTCCAGGATACTCAGATTACCACCACCAGACCTCCCCTTTCATGATGTAACCATGATGTATTAGTGATGTGGTTTTTTGGGGGGTGTAACAAGGGGATTAGCAGCTAATAAAAATTTGGGTTCTCTTTTGTTCGGGGCGTCCATCTTGTTCCACCTCGTGGCAGGTGGGAGTCCTGTTGCAACAGTCTTTAACAAAGACCAAGCCTACTGGCTGCTGTTTTGCTCTGGTATTCCTGGCTGGTGTCCTTGTTATTTGTCCAAGGGAGCCCTCAGATTTCTCTATTAACACCACCATTCCTTTAAAGAGCTCCTGGGCAGCATGTGTGGTTTGGGCCCTCTTCCCAGATCTTTTAGTCTCTCCCACGACAACCCTATGGGGTAGGCTATAGCAGCCCTTAAGGATCTGCGTTAGAAACTCAGATATATTATCTGGACACCAAATGGCACATTAAACCTAGGTTACGGCCGCCAGGACAGAATGTATATTTGTCCCAGGAATTTGAACGGTAAGCTCTGAGCATGACTAATATTGGATACAACGAGACCTTCTCTTCCAGGCACCACTAGGAAAAAGGAAAGCCGGAGGCTGAGATCAGGAGGCGGTGGAAACATTGCAGGAGCTTCAGCTAAAGTTTGCATGGTTAGGAGGTGGAGGACAGGAGATCACTTTGAAATGTAAGCTGTGGGGCTTAAAGCCTGCAAACCGGAGATCTAATTAGCCACAGCCTGCCTTTCTCTCTCTCTCTCCTGTGGCCCTGTAATTAATTTTGGCAGCCTCCCCATCAGTAACAGTCGCAAACCTTTTGGCAAAAAGCATTCATGCCGCCAGATTATTCTCCTGCCAAGTGAGAGGGGACAAACGCTGTGTCTCCTCACTGCAGCAAGCTCAGAAAGGAGGCTAACAGCTAGCGAGTGCTGACCGTGCTTGCTCAGGAGTAAATCCCATTTGTTTCGATGCTGCCAAGAACCGTACCTTCCCTTCAACAATAAAAAGGGTACCTTTCCCTAGACCTCAGCTATCATTTCACTCCCCTTTTGCTTCTTGTTACGGCCAGCAAAGAGTATGGTTTTTTTTGGGGGGGGGGGGTATTTTCTTTAAAAAAATAAATACAGTCATACCTCAGGTTAAAGTTGCTTCAGGTTGAGCATTTTCGGGTTGTGCTCCACGGCGACCCGGAAGTAAAGGAACGCGTTACTTCTGGGTTTCGCCGCTTGCGGATGCGCAGACGCTCAAAATGACATCACGCGCATGTGCGGAAGTGGCGAATCGCTACCCACGCACACGCAGACGTGGGTTGCGTTCGCTTCAGGATTCGAACGGAGCTCCGGAACGGATCCCGTTCGCATCCAGAGGTACCACTGTAAATTCTACCATTCTCTTGTAATAACAAAAATTTAAGGTCTTATATATATAATAAATGTTCATAAATGTACCAACCAAGCATGTACCGTATTTTTCGCTCTATAAGACGCACCAGACCACAAGACGCACCTAGTTTTTGGAGGAGGAAAACAAGAAAAAAAATATTCTGAATCTCAGAAGCCAGAACAGCAAGAGGGATCGCTGAGCAGTGAAAGCAGCAATCCCTCTTGCTGTTCTGGCTTCTGGAATAGCTGCGCAGCCTGCATTTGCTCCATAAGACGCACAAACATTTCCTCTTACTTTTTAGGAGGGAAAAAGTGAGTCTTATAGAGCAAAAAATATGGTATATAGATATGTGGACCACATGTCTGGAGCAGCACAGGAAGACAGTCCTGAAACCATTTTAACTCCCAAACTGACCAAATGTTTTCTCTGCAAGGGGGGGTAGGGAACCTTCCCCTTGTCTCAGGAATTGGGTAATCACAATCTCAAAGGAATGGGCAGACTACCAGGAAAGGCAATCAGATAAGGAAAGCATTATCAGATAACCTGGCAGACAGGAAAAACAACATTCAAATTTCTGTTGTAGACGGCCTTTTCTGTGATGTAGGTATGATGTTTGTGGGGGGTGGTCTTGGGTTACACCCTTTCTGTGATGTATGTAATGATGTATGGAGGGGTGGTCTTGAGCTCCAGGGCAGGGAATTTAAAATGTCTATATAAGGGCAGGCACTCCTTTGTTCAGGGTCCTCCTGCGTCCTCCTGCGTGGGAGGGGAGCACCCTGTTGCAACAGCTTTAATAAAGATCAGGCTTACAAGCTGCTTTGCTTCTCAATATTATCTGGTTGGCCTCTGTTATCTTCTCCTACCGATGAAGAACCTACAAAGGACTCTATAAAGGGCTCTTGTATACCCCATAAGGGAATAAGGGCAGATTTTGTTTACAACACTCTCACCCACTGGAAACAGCTGGGATAGAAGGCAGGGGTCCAAGCAGAAAGTGAAGCCATAGGCAGAGTCCACTCCTCCTCTTCCCTTCTGAAATCTACAAGGGGCAACACTGAAACTAAGGAGGAGGGGGCTTGCTGATGGCCGACTGAGGTTGGTGGGGCAGTGCCCCCATTTCCCCACATGCGCCAACTTTCCTTTCATCGTGGAACCCATCCCCAGGTAGTACAGCTGTGGTTCCCAGGTAGACACCCACCCACCTGTAGACAAGACCAGAGCTAGAACTACCATCAGGAGCAAACCAGCAGTAAATCACATGAAGGAAGTCGAGTTAACTCTTTAATCGAAAGAAACAAGGTCTGCACAGGAATGTCAGGCCTAATGAACACATCAGCTCAACTCTGGTCATTCCTGCCCCCCCCCCCCATGAAGCAGTTGCTGAGACTGAAGGGAACATCTGCTGATGCTGAAGGTACAAAATATAAATTATGGTGAGGTAAACCAACACAGAGTGCTTTGGAAACTGTTCATAGCATTTCCGGACAATTTGTTTTTAGAATCTGTATTCTAGTTGTGACGGTTTCAGTCCATAAAACAAAAAAAAAATGAGAACATAAGAACTCAAGAAGAGCAGGATCAGGCCAACGGCCCAGTGTGATTTCCTGAGCTCCTCATCTTGCTGGTTGCTCCTCACAAAATACAGTGGTTGCCAAGTTCTGCTCTATCCCAGGTATTAATCAGGATTGGTGTCTATCGTATGAGATGTAAAACCAAGGGCTTGACCTCAGTCAAGTATTTTGATTAAAGATCTGTTGAGTTTCTTGTAACAGTAGCCGGGTTAAGCTTTCTGGGATCAGTTCCAGAGCTGGTAATTTCACCCTGAATTTTCTATGAGAACTTGAAACTATTCTTCCTTGGGTGGATGGTGGCTGTCTTTTTCTCTCTCTTCCACAGCTTCTCAGATCCTTCTCTTTTCGCATCTGCTTGCTTCAGGAAAGCCAGTAGGATGGGCTAAAAGCACATTTCTACCACCCCCATGAACTAGAGAGAGCCCTGTCTTGAGTGAGTGGATTAGATCGCTTGGTTGCTTAGATACCCAGTCATCATGAGGTACACGTGATCCAGGGGCATCCAACTGTTTTGGGCCCAATGGGCACATTTGGAATTTCCAGAAAGTTCTGTGGGTGCCCATCACAAAATGGCTGCCAAAGGGGAGTGGGGTATGGTGTAACACAAAATAGCTGCTAGGCAGGGGTGTGTGGCAACGAAAATGGCTGCCACATCTGGAAGAGGAGAAAAAAGAGGGCCACAAAGCAGTATGGGCATGCCTCACCCTGCCAGCTACCCCATTTTGTCATTAAAAAGGCACCTGTGCCAGCCATCTTGCTCCCAGGGAAAAGATCCTGCACCTCACCTCTTTTCAGAATGCATGCCCACTCCTGGCATTAGATGAAAGGTGGACATTGTTAAATTGCTTGATGTAAGAGGGACAGAAAAAGAAGAGCAAGCTCTTATGCATTGTGGTCTTTGAGGCGATATTTATTGAGACCTTTCACCAATGCCACAGGGGGTGCTGGCAGGGACCCCAATGTCACATGCCCCACAAAGGTGAGCCCCCCTGTGACTTCCAAAATACCCCATACACTTAAAACGCATTCAGTGCACATTTAAAGCCTCTGCCTCCCGCCCCCTGAGAATCCTGGGAGCTGTAGTTTGTTACGGGTGCTGGGAACTGTAGCTCTGTGAGGTGGAAACTATGGTCCCCAAGATTTTTTGTGCTAAGTGATGTACTTTTAATGTGCTTTAAATTTAGGGTGTGGATCTGCCCAAAGCAAAAGAAAAATAGGGAAGCCTTGAAAGAGCAATGAGCATGTTTGGTGGAGAGGGATTAGAGGCAGATGAAATTCCTGTTTTCTTTCATATATAGATGTATAATTGGCAACGGGAGGGACAAGGAAGTCTAATGCATGCAATCTTTGCTGTCCTTGAGAATGTCACTGTAGCTGCAACCTTTCCCTTAAGGGGGATGAAGTGCCTTTTTGACTCTGGCAGAGAGAAACAGCAGAGGTAGCACTAACAAATTATCAGACCACTGCTTCCTAAACAAAGCTGTTATATAAAAAATCTGGGGTTGGCTTTTACAGCCCAACTCCCCATCAAGGGATTCAGGATCTCCTAAGTCCATTGTAAGTCAGAGAAGGATGGATGGAGGCAATATCCAGTCAAAGCAAGGCAGATGACAACAACAACAACAACAACAACAACAACAACAACAACAACTTATTTATGCCACGCCCATCTGGCTGGGTTTCCCCGGCCACTCTGGGAGGCTTCCAACAAATATAGTACAGTCCCCCACAAGGTCTGAGGGACAGTGGACCGACCCCTGCTGAAAAAGTTTGCTGACCCCTGCTTTACCTGGTCAGTGTGGGCCATTTTTGGAGATGGTAAATACTTTAGTTCTTGACTCCAGTTCATAGGCCTACGCTATTCATACACAAAATATGCCCTTAAAACAAGATTTGTGGAAAGAACTATTGGGAAAGATTTCTTCCAAGATACTTCACTCTACAGAGAAATATTTATAGTTCTTAAGGATGAAGATGGCTTCAGGATTCTCTCCTGTACTCTTTCAGATATGTGGTTTATATACCGGTGTGTGTTTACCTTGCACGCTTATGAACATTCATTTTATTTATGACATCTTAGAATTCTTATGACAAAGCCAGTAAAGAAACCTGTGCTAGTGAGCAATCTCTCTTGTCCCCTTGTCCAAAGCCATCCCTTCAAAAGTAGATTTCTCCTTTCAGTGGACAAAAGCCTTCTCTCCTGATATGCAGCCCATAACACAGCCACTGCAAGAGGGCTGGGGAACTACAACTCCCATCATCCCTGGCCACAGGCCATGCAGCTGGGGTTGATGGGAGTTGGAGTCCAACAGTGCCTGAAGAGCCACAGGTTCCTCACCTCACTGTATGGGTGCTACAGACCCAGGATGGGCCACGGTTCCCCCATCACGAGGACCCACTTACTTTGGCAAAATAAGCCTTTGCCACCATGCAATCTGGGACGTGGGTGGCGCTGTGGGTTAAACCACAGAGCCTAGGACTTGCCAATCAGAAGGTTGGCGGTTCGAATCTCCACGACAGGGTTAGCTCCTGCTGCTCAGTCCCTGCTCCTGCCAACCTAGCATTTCGAAAGCACGTCAAAAGTGCAAGTAGATAAATAGGTACTGCTCCAGCGGGAAGGTAAACAGCGTTTCCGTGCGCTGCTCTGGTTCGCCAGAAGCGGCTTAGTCATGCTGGTTACATGACCTGGAAGCTGTATGCCGGCTCCCTCGGCCAATAAAGTGAGATGAGCGCCACAACTCCAGAATCGGCAGTGACTGGACCAAATGGTCAGGGGTCCCCTTACCTTTTAATCTGGGAAATGTTTCTAAAACTAATCCGTGAATTTGAGGCAGAGCCAAGATTTGAACTGAGAATCACAATCCTTGCCACCCAACAACACCAGCTGATGACTTGTTCCACTTACCATCAGTTAGCTGAAATATAGGTCAGTGTCATTGAATTCATTGTTTAAAATACTCTGCACCCCTGGGATGTGTTTTCGTTTGGACTGATTGCTTAGTGCCTGTAAATAAGTGGCTTTAGGGTGAGAGAAAATTTGGGCTAAGTGCAAGCGTCAGGGGAATTGCCTTTCTTTGCAGAGTCTGTGTCAGCACATTAAACATTCAGAAAACTGACTGTGTTCTAAACTTTTAAAGCTCAGGAGCCAAGCCTTGGCTCCTCAGCACAATTATAATCAGAAAAGCAGCACCTTTGGTCTGTACAAAGATTGGGCCTCCCTCTGATTTACGTCCTGTTTAGTTGAGGATGCATTGAGGGGTCTTACAAACTGTTGCTATTTTCAGGTGGGATTCAATCATATGCCAGAAAATTCAGGCTACACAATTAAAGCTGATTGGGAGGCCTTGACCAACAAAGTCTCTTCCTCTAATATTGGACTGTTTGCTGTAAGAAAAGTGATGAGGAATTGCTATATGAAAAGTGGTACACAGTGTGGCTTAACACTTGCATTGACACGCCACGGGGAGGCTAGATCTGAATTTTGTTTTCTGTCCTTTTCTCATTTTTACAATCAAAAGTTGCTTTCTCCACAGTTCCGCATCAGTTTGCAAATTTGTATGAAGAACTCACGGAAATTCACCGGCATTTTAGCGTGAATTCCTCTCACTAGGCACATCCTTGTGTGCAATTTGGCCTAATATATACATTTTGGCAAAGCAATTACCTCTAAAATAACGCATCTGTGTTATCTTCGCTAACACCTGCGTTTTGTGGGCATTCTGCCTGAGCACATGCATTTTCGAACACGTTATTTGGCTGAATTGAAAAATTCAGAGAAGGGTGGCAGTGCTTCTGTTTTCGTATGGTTTCTTTGACACGCAGAACTATAGATATAACACAATTGAGAGGATACTAATGTTTACGATATCTGAATCTGATTAAGATGCTTTCTTATTGTTTTTATAGCCCATCTGAGAAATCTGAGAGAATGTTGATGGGATTTGGTGGGATATTAAAGCTTGTTTTCAAGCAGATAGTGTATAGTACTTTCCCCTTCCTCTGTTATTATCTTTCCACCATTTCCACATGCCGCTGAGCTATCACAACAACACTGATGATTCTGCTATCTTGGGCAAGTATCACGTTTTTCCCAGGTGCAAAAATACGATGCTTTTGAGTGTTGGGCAAATGTGATATCCCTGAATACAAGGATAAGCTTGTCGGAAGAGACGTGGGCTGGAAAAAAAAATGAAATTCTGGTGCTTGTCTGTGTAAAATTCTGCATTTGCAAAGGTAAAAATAAATAAATATACAGGTTGCCTGCTGCGGGGCTGGTTTAAGGTCCTGATTACGATCCTGATTTGGAAGATGTACCCTGTGACTTTCAGAACCATGAATTTCTGCACTTTCTTTTAAGGGTTGTAGGTGTTTTGGTTTTTTTAAAAAATTGTCAGAGCGAATGCCCTGCTGTTAAAGTGTGAAGGAGAAGAGGAGACTGAGCGTTATCCGACATATATTTAGCTGAAGCCGTGACCTCCCGCTAATGGAAGCATACAGATGCTTCTGTTAGCTTCTGTGTTTTTCCTGCAGTCAAGCTGATCTCTGCAAACCTGCCTATCGAGCCCCGAAGCCCTCCTAATTTTTACCACTCATGGAGATGCCATCTGCAAGCAAGCGGGCAGTGAGATGGGATGTAAAAGGCTTTTTATGTTCAGCAGCAAGACCTCGGGGGCTATTGATTGCGGAAAGGAAAGGTATCATCGCATCCCCGCTGCTTATAATGTGGCTCATCAGACACCGAGTTAAGTGCTAGCGACACCCCAGCGGGCTCCACAAAGTCACATTGAGAGTCGCTTCATCATCGCAGTTGAGATTTTGTAGTCAGCCCTTCCCTCCTTCCTTCGGCCGCCTCATTCCTCACTCGATTCAGATGGGTCCTTGTGTGCTCTTGTCGGTGCCTACAATGTGAAAAGGCCCATTTCTCTGTGAAAAGGCCCATTTCTCAATATGCCACCATGATATTTATGCATTTTGGAGGGTTGCCAACATTTCCGCTAGCCTCAGTAGCTGTGCCTTGAAGATCTTGGCTGGCTTACATTCGCTGGTGATGCTTAACTGCCTGCTGGGGAAAGGTTTTGCTTGCAGATTAAGCAACCGCTGGAGCAGACCAGACCATTTGGGCGCTCAGTTGGCAACCCAAGAAATGCAGTTTATTTTTAAGGGCAACACTCTCCCCTCTCACTGTCACTATTTTGTGGGAGGAAAGCAAGCACTTACTGGAAATTTTGGTTTGTGTGATTAAAATCAATGAAAGGGCTCTGTCACACTAGCACAACCAATCCACTTTTTTAAAAAATGAAGCACACAGACGTTATGTGTTTAGTAACTGTGACGTTAACATATGAGAGTGCTGAAGGTGAATTAGTTAAACAAGTTACCCAATCAGAACTCAGGGGGGTGGAGCCAGAGGGACTATAAAACCAGCTCTGGGAGGGGCGAAAGGGGAGTTCGTTGGGAGTTGGGTGGTTGGTTGGAGTGGGAGTGAATTGGGATAGAGTCTGTGGGTAGGTGGAGTTAGGGTAGCGAAATAAGCTGAGTCAGGAACAGTTAGGAACTAGGAAGACAAGTAAATATCTGAGAGGTGGTTTAGTGAGTGAGAGCAGGTAGCGGAGGTTATAGGTCTGGATAGGCACCCCATGATTGTAATGGACCGATACCATTTATGAAACCACATGCTTGGTAAACTGCAATAAATAAACAGAAGTTTATGTTCCAATTTAACCCTGACTGGACTCGGTATTGTACCAGGTAGGGCCTGGGTGGTGGCAGCAAGAAATAAAGTGGTTGCACAGGGATCAATAGACGGTGAAATGTCCGGGGACCCTGTGTGATCGCCACAGTAATGTTATGGGGAAAATGCACTGGAATGTTTGGGGCAAATGAATGATTAATGGGAGGGTATATAAACATTGCATAAGCAAATCAGGATGAATGCAGAATGTCACATAACCTCCCCACAAACAAAGCAGAACAGGTGTTCAATAAAGACCAGGCATAGTCTAACCTCTGTGCAGGCGTTGTGTGAGCAAGTCAAGATGAATTCTCAATAAACTGGTCATCTAGAGGATCCGTAAATACTGCATTTGTTCCATCATGGAAGTCTAAGCTGGGTACCTGGAGTAACAAGGCCATCTTTCATCTAGGCAATGACCAGACCAGATCTACGATACTTAGCTTCAGTAAGCTTGCTAAATAGTGCCTTCAAACTATTCTCTGGGCTGTCATTGTAGTCTAGTGTGACCCTGAAAACAAGGTGGGGCTATGCAAATAGCAACAGTCTTGATCTGTAACTAGTAAGGTGTCACAGAGTGAGCCTGTCAGTTAATCACACAGTTTGAAGTTGGAGTTAACTCTTTATTAGCAAAAACAAACCAAGACAACATCTTAAAAAGCAGAAACATCACCTTGCCAACAAAGGTCCGTATAGTTAAAGCTATAGTTTTCCCAGTAGTGATGTATGGAAGTGAGAGCTGGACCATATAGAAGGCTGATCACCAAAGAATTGATGCTTTTGAATTAAGGTGCTGGAGGAGACTCTTGAGAGTCGCATGGACTGCAAGAAGATCAAACCTCTCCATTCTGAAGGAAATCAGCCCTGAGTGCTCACTGGAAGGACAGATCCTGAAGCTGAGGCTGCAATACTTTGGCCACCTCATGAGAAGAGAAGACTCTCTGGAAAAGACCCTGATGTTGGGGAAGATGGAGGGCACAAGGAGAAGGGGACGACAGAGGACGAGATGGTTGGACAGTGTTCTTGAAGCTACCAGCATAAGTTTGACCAAACTGCGGGAGACAGTGGAAGACAGGAGTGCCTGGCGTGCTCTGGTCCATGGGGTCACGAAGAGCCGGACACAACTAAACGACTAAACAATAACAACAAGCAAGCAAAAACATGGCAGCCCCATCTGGAACTGGTCACCTCCCAGAAGCTGTTCAACACCATCAGCCCCATCCAGTATGGCCAAGAGTCAGGGTTGATGGGAATGCCAACCAGTGACATCTGGAGGACGACAAGTTCTCCACTGCTGATCTGGCCCAGTACTGCCTGTTCTGACTGGCAGTGAACATGGGAAGCTGTCTTACACTGAATCAGAAGATGGATCCATCTAGCGCAGTATTGTTCAGTGGTTCTTCAGGAATTCAGGCAGGATCCTCTTCCAAGCCCAGCTGGAGGTGTCGGAGACTCGACACAGAATGTGATCTACCTTTGAGCTATGACCCTTCCAGGAATATGATATGGCTGTGACTCTTCAGCCATATGATACGAGGCCTTTTATTTCATGTGCTACCTGTTCTTTTTAGCTGGAGACACTAGGGACAGTGCCTACCGTTGAAAGATGGCCCCTTCTGATAAACTTACTTGTAAACTGCTCTCTCTCTCTCTTTATATGTAAGGCAGCTTATGTAAAACAATTCAAAACAGTGTTTAAAATGAGAATATTTATATGGCAGCCCTACAGAACACATGTTGAAACATGGACCAGTTTAGAAATGTAGCTGCATCCCAAAACAGCTCTCCAAATTAAGCTCCGTAAAACAAGGGGGTAAATTAGGAAAAAAGCAGCCTGAAATATATATTTAAAAGTTTTAAATTCCGTTTAAAGACTTGCCATTAGCAATTGACATCTCTCTCTCTCTCTCTCTCTCTCTCTCTCTCTCTCTCTCTCTCTCTCTCTCTCTCTCTCTCTCTCTCTCTCTCTCTCTCTCTCTCTCCTTTTAAACTTAGATACTTTTGGCACCCAAGTTCCAAAATCCAAAATTATGTTTTGATTTCCATTGTGTTTTCATCTGCGCTAGCAATCCTTCACAAGAAATTCAACTGGCAATGGCACAAAGGGGTGGAGCTGGAGGCACAGTTTTCAACCAGCCGTTGTTGCCAACTTGGTGCTGGCCAGCTGTTTTGGACTACAATTCCCATCAAGTTGTACTGGCTGGGGCCAATGGGAGTTGTGGTCCAAAACATCTCACCATGTTGACAAAGGATTCTTTCGATTGTCGCGGTTTATGTTTACAGCTTTTGAGAACAATGCACCTCGTTTGGTGCAATCTTCAAGGCAGAGACTCCTTCAGGGACCGCAATCTGTTTGGATGATGCTTCCTTGTTCTCGTTTCCACACATGAGGAGCAAAATTGACATATCTCAAAACGGAGCACGGATGAAAGCCTTTCTGTTGGCGCCCAGAACGTGGGAGCACAGCTGGCTTTCTCTTGGCAGTATTAGTGCTGCTATGCTCAAAGTGATATAAAAGCAACAGGAGGGATATGGTTATGGTGAAGCACAGAGTGGTATCTTAGTGGCGGGAGAAGATAAGCCCCCCTGAAGAGACATGGGGAATAAGAAGCTGGAGACAGCTTCATCTTCAAAAGATTCCGACATCTTCAAAGGAGTCTTTTGCAGTTCTGGAGGACAGGGTAGAACAGAAGGTGTTCCTTGTAAATTTCAGTCAGATGAAACACGGGGAGAAGAGATTATGGTCCATCAAAGGCAGAGAGGGTCTTTGGGAACAGGCGGAGTTTAGTACTCTCACCTGCCAGTGTGGTGTAGTGGTTAAGAGCGGTAGTCTCGTAATCTGGGGAACCGGGTTCGCTTCCCCGCTTCTCCACATGCAGCTGCTGGGTGACCTTGGGCCAGTCACACTTCTTTGAAGTCTCTCAGCCCCACTCACCTCACAGAGTGTTTGTTGTGGGGGAGGAAGGGAAAGGAGAATGTTAGCCACTTTGAGACTCCTTCAGGTAGTGATAAAGCGGGATATCAAATCCAAACTCTTCTTCTTCTTCTGCCAGTCGCTTGGGAAGTGCTGGGGAATGGGACAGTGGCGTAGCGTGGGTTGTCAGCACCCGGGGCAAGGCAAGTAATTTGTGCCCCCTAACCTGTGGATTTGCGCCCCCTAACCCTAACCCCCAGATGTTGCGCCCGGTGCGGCCGGCCCCCCCCTGCACCCCCACGCTACGCCACTGGAATGGGATGCTGGGGAAACAGGCCAGAATTGTGCTTCCAGGCACACATATTGCATTTGGAGGGTTACATTAGAGTGATAAAGGACACAAACTTGGGTTATGGTTTTTGCCTGAAACCTATAGTGTTCTAATCAATACAGTACACAATCAGAGTGGGAGGTCAAGGCACAGCAGGTATCTTGTGTTGGAATCTTGAAAGCCCCCAATTTAGGACTCTTTGATGAGGGAATCCCAGCGGGGATTTAACATGGCAAACCATGCAGTGAAAAAGCGCATCAATTTATAGGTTGTTATACCTTTAACATGTGCCTTTCCAGCAAATTCCAAAGTGTACCTCTTTCCTAGCCTCCCCCTCTTGCTTATTCTCCAGCAGCTGCTAGGAGTGCCCAATCAGCAGTGGCCATGGAGAGGCAACAGGATGAGGCCACCATCATTGTCATTGCTCAGGGCAAGCGCTAGCTCATCCTAAAATCATAGAATCATAGAATCAGAGTTGGAAGAGACCACAAGGGCCATCGAGTCCAACCCCCTGCCAAGCAGGAAACACCATCAGAGCACTCCTGACATATGGTTGTCAAGCCTCTGCTTAAAGACCTCCAAAGAAGGAGACTCCACCACACTCCTTGGCAGCAAATTCCACTGTCGGACAGCTCTTACTGTCAGGAAGTTCTTCCTAATGTTTAGGTGGAATCTTCTTTCTTGTAGTTTGGATCCATTGCTCCGTGTCCGCTTCTCTGGAGCAGCAGAAAACAACCTTTCTCCCTCCTCTATGTGACATCCTTTTATATATTTGAACATGGCTATCATATCACCCCTTAACCTCCTCTTCTCCAGGCTAATATGCTAATAGGAGTTCAGGGGCATGCTGCAAAACAGCCAGGGGCCTTGCCATCACCCCAGAGAGCAGTACTGTCAGAGCAGGGAATATAGGACTAGATACAGAACAAAACGCGGGTGGCGCTGTAGTCTAAACCACAGAGCCTAGGGCTTGCTGATCAGAAGGTCGGCGGGGTGAGCTCCCGTTGCCCGGTCCCAGCTCCTGCCAACAGAGCAGTTCGAAAGCACATCAAAGTGCAAGTAGATAAATAGGTACCGCTCCGGCGGGAAGGTAAATGGTGTTTCCGTGCTTCTCTGGTTCGCCAGAAGCAGCTTAGGCAGCAGCACTGGTGGGAAAATGGGAATTCTGGGATAAAATCAGAAGCTGGGGTGCCTTTTGTAATTCTGGGACTGTCGCTGAAAAATCAGGATACTTGGAGGGTATGTAATTAGGAAAATATAGCCCGCTAACAGCAACACCTATGAGAGTCTGAGCTATGTTTTAACAAGGAACAATAACAGATGCAATTGCTTGGTATTTACACTTTATTTCTTTCTCTTCCCCCTCCCCCCGTTTCTCCTTTATGTTTTGCAGCATACCTGTGTTTCTTTGTGACCGCCCTGGGAGTGACAGCAGGGGCCCATCGCCTGTGGAGTCACAGATCTTACAAAGCCAAACTACCTTTGCGGATATTCCTGGCTGTAGCAAATTCAATGGCCTTTCAGGTGAGCAACTAGGCTCTAGCTACTGCCCATGCATGCCTGCAGTTTCATTTCTCCACTGATGACAGGCTGCTCAATGGGTGTAGCTCCCTTTGCAAGAGGAGCTCCTCATTCATCCTCGAGATGAACGAAACTCTGCATGCAGACGCTTGTGTAATGGAAGCAAAGCGGTTGGTAATAGTAAAATTAATAGTAATTTATTATTTGTACCCCGCCCATCTGGCTGGGTTTCCCCAGCCACTCTGGGCGGCTTCCAACAAAGATTAAAAATACATTAAAATGTCACATATTAAAAACTTCCCTAAACAGGGCTGCCTTCAGATGTCTTCTAAATGTCAGGTAGTTGTTTTTCTTTCTGATATCTGATGGGAGGGCGTTCCACAGGGCAGGTGCCACTACCGAGAAGGCCCTCTACCTGGTTCTCTGTAGCTTAGCTTCTCACAGTGAGGGAACCGCCAGAAGGCCCTCGGCGCTGGATCTCAGTGTCCAGGCTGAACGATGGGGGTGGAGACGCTCCTTCAGGTATACTGGGCCGAGGCCGTTTAGGGCTTCAAAGGTCAACACCAACACTTGGAATTGTGCTCGGAAACGTACTAGGAGCCAATGTAGGTCTTTCAGGACTGGTGTTATGCGGTCTCGGCAGCCTCTCCCAGTCACCAGCCTAACTGCCGCATTCTGGATTAGAATATAATAGCACAGTCATACCTTGGATCCCGAACACCTTGCGAGTCGAACGTTTTGGCTCCTGAACACTGCAAACCTGGAAGTGAGCGTTCCAGTTTGTGAGCATTCTTGGGGACCCGAACGTCCGACGCGGGTTCCACAACTTCCGATTGGCTGCAGGAGCCTCCTGCAGCCAATAGGAAGCTGCCCTTTGGTTTCCAAATGTTTTAGAAGTCGAACAGACTTCCGGAACGAATTCCATTAGACTTCCGAGGTACGACTGTACACAATAAAATTAAATGCCAGCAAATAAAAATTAAACAGAAGTTCACTCTTAAAATATTACAATACATAATTTCTAAACTATACAGTGGTACCTCAGGTTAAGAACTTAATTCATTCCGGAGGTCTGTTCTTAACCTGAAACTGTTCTTAACCTGAGGTACCACTTTAGCTAATGGGGCCTCCCGCTGTCGCCGTGCAATTTCTGTTCTCATCCTGAAACAAAGTTCTTAACCCGAGGTACTATTTCTGGGTTAGTGGAGTCTGTAACCTGAAGCGTCTGTAACCTGAAGCTTCTGTAACCCGAGGTACCACTGTAATCAGTAAAAGTAGCCCCTCGCTCTCCACTTAGAAGGGTTAAAGAATGGCTGAATTGGGTGGGGGGAAAGCGAGCCACTTTGTCTGATATCATTTGACGCAAACAGTTGTTGTTTTTCCTGCTCTGGCGAACGGTGCTTGTGTTTGAAACGGTGCTTGTGTTTGCCTGTGAAGCCAAACTCAAATTGCTTAAACCCTCCTGCCGTCCCCCATGCAGAACGATATTTTTGAATGGGCCCGAGACCACCGAGTCCACCACAAGTACTCGGAGACGGATGCCGACCCCCACAATGCCCAGCGCGGCTTTTTCTTTGCCCACATTGGCTGGCTCTTTGTCCGGAAGCATCGAGATGTCATAGAGAAAGGAAGGAAGCTGGACTTCAGTGACCTGCTGGATGACCCTGTTGTCATGTTTCAAAGAAAGTGAGTGAAAATGGAGGACAGGGGGAAAGACTTTAGCAAGAGGAGAAGGCAGAGAGTTGTATCCATGGCTAATCCTACTCAGAATACAGTCGTACCTTGGATCCTAAACGCCTTTGTACTCTGACATTTTGGCTCTCGAACTCCAAACCCAGAAGTGAATGTTCCTGTTTGTGAACATTCTTTGGAACCCAAATATCTGACGGGGCTTCCGTGGCTTCCGATTGGCTGCAGGAGCTTCCTGCAGCCAATCAGAAGCTGCGCCTTGGTTTTTTCATTATTTTGGAAGTCGAATGGACTTCTGGAACGGATTCCGTTCGACTTCCAAGGTACGACTGCACACACATTGAAGTTAACAGACATTGCAAAATTTCGATCATTCAGAAGAATGCCATAGCAGTAAAATAAAATAAAATGTACTGAAGATAGAGGTAAAAACTTAACTATATAAAATACAGTTCGGGGGTTTACATCAATAATCAAATAATAGATATTATTCTAATTGCCCTGGCTAAAAACCTTGCAGTTTTTGCTGTCACCTGATCATCTTGATCTGCTAAAAGGACACAGTAGCAGTGGTTGAGCAACCCGGCATGGACAATAATAGAGGGGTAATAACCTCGAATCTTTATAAAGAGTGCAAGCCAGTAGCACATGAGCCACTGACTCAATACTGCCATCTCCACAGAGACATAACTGTTTTTCCCAGTGAAATTTATTGAAATCGACCTTCAAGTACAGCCGAGGACAGTATATTCAATCCTGTGGAAGTGAGAGGGCATCTGTATTTTGGAATTGTTAAATTTTGCAAATAGGGTGCCAAAGTGTCAAAATGAACAGGTTGAAAAGAATCATACCATGGAGAAAATTTCCTTACTGTGGCCAGATTATTCTGTCACTCGATATCATATAGGCACTGTCTAATTAAATTATATGTTTTCCTGAAGCCCAGTTTTAATAACTGAGGTGGTGATAAACCAGAAAAGTAAAGCTTTTGGTTGGCAATTTTAGTCCAAGGGCTCTCATGACAAATCTTGAGATACTAGGGGTAGTAGACCAGTAGACCAGTTCATTAATTTTAGCAGGTCTATGAGTAGGGCTGCCATGCATCCAGAATTTCCTGAAAATAGTGTCCCAAAATGGCTCAACAGAATTTCACTTTTTGAAATACAGCAACCCTATCTGTGAGTGAAACTTAGTAAGCCACAACCCAGACACTGAAACTGTTCAACATAGTTTCTGGTTAAGTTTTACTCAGATTAACCCCCTGAAATAATGTCTGTTGATTTCAGTGGGTCTGCGTCGAGTAGGCCTACCTATAGCATTGGCTACAACCCTTAGCATTTAACAGCCTTGACGAAACCAATACAACCACCCACCTCTGCTTTGCTAAGGGCTTGCACAGATTATTCTTTTTGTCAGAAATGCAGATCTGCAAGGGCAAGGAATTATGTGACCTGAGCCTGCAAATGTGATTTGTGTGATGATTATGATGCGATGCTGACTTTACTGTGGGTTTTACATGGCGCATTTGGCTGGCGAGCTGACAGCCAAACCCTAACTCCAAGAGATGTCGCATGCCAGATCTTTCAGGAGAAGGGTTGGAGCTCACCAGTAGAGCATCGGCTTTGCATTCAGAAGGTCCCATGGTTCAATTCCCAACATCTCCAGGTGGGTTTGGAAATCTCCCTTGTCCAAAACCCCTGCGAGCCGCTGCCAGTCTCTGTAAACAGTAGTTCCCAAATTTGGGGATGGACAGACAAAAAAGCATTCTTCAGAACAGCAGTTTCCAGTAAGGAAGACAATAACACAATAAAATTCAGAACAGTAACAATTTTATACGGCAAACAACCCTGTGATCTGCAGATGAAGAGCGGTGAATAAATTTAATTGAGAAATGAAAATTCGTTGCATTGCACATTTATTCAAAATTCAGTTTTTGTTGTTGTTTAGTCATTTAGTCGTGTCCGACTATACGTGACCCCAGAGCACGCCAGGCACTCCTGTCTTCCACTGCCTCCCGCAGTTTGGTCAAACTCATGCTGGTAGCTTCGAGAACACTGTCCAACCATCTTGTCCTCTGTCGTCCCCTTCTCCTCGTGCCCTCCATCTTCCCCAACATCAGGGTTTTTTCCAGAGAGTCTTCTCTTCTCATGATGTGGCCAAAGTATTGGAGCCTCAGCTTCAGGATCTGTCCTTCCAGTGAAAGGACAGATCTAGAAAGGCTTAAAGAAATTCATTGGGGAGTTGGGCACTTGTGAGCCTTTCCGCTGCAGAATTACTTTTCCTTTTCTTTTTCTTTTTGGCAATGCACTCTAAGCATTTGCATTAATGAGGAAGGAATCTGCCCTCATTGACACTAATTCTGGCAAATGACAATTGCTCTGCATGATGTTACTCTGCACAAATCAGCAGAAATTCTGAGACTGCAACGAAGCCCATTCCAAATGGCTGCGTGCAGCAAACAGCATTTTGGAGGGACACAAAGGTTCTGCGTTTTTTTGGGTTGCAGGGAGTGGGGTCAGTGGGGGGAACGTATGGGAAGTGAAGTCTGATGCTGGACATCTCCTAATACAGCCTTTGCTGATCAACCTGCTGGCTGGCGCTGACGGGAGATGAGTGCATGCTGGCTGGCGCTGATGGGATTTGTAGTCCAAGACTTCTGGCAAAGCTTCTATATGGGTTGAGCCAGTGTTTAGTTGCCATGGACTGGTTGGACACAGAGAAATGGTGAGAGGAACCAGATGGGGGAACCACCAAGGGATTCAACAGCATTAGGCACCATATGAAAACGTTTCTCTTTAAATAGTCATTTCGCTGGTTAACATTCTAGGTAAAGGTAAAGGGACCCCTGATGATTAGGTCCAGTCGTGGCTGACTCTGGGGTTGCGGCGCTCATCTCGCTTTATTGGCCGAGGGAGCCGGCGTACAGCTTCCGGGTCTTGTGGTCAGCATGACTAGGCCGCTTCTGGCGAACCAGAGCAGTTCATGGAAATGCCATTTACCTTCCCTCCAGAGTGGTACCTATTTATGTATTTGCACTTTGACGTGCTTTTGAACTGCTAGGTTGGCAGGAGCCGGGACCGAGCAACAGGAGCTCACCCCGTCGCGGGGATACGAACCGCCGACCTTCTGATTGGCAAGTCCTAGGCTCTGTGGTTTAACCCACAGAACCAACTGCGTCCCTGGTTAACATTCTATGTCATTTTAAATGCGTTTGTGGGGCTTCTAGGTTTGTTTTTGTTTTTATGATGTATTTTGTGATCTCAGTTTGTCTTTTTATGTTGCGAAGCACCCTGTGATCTTTGGATGAAGGGTGGTATACAGATTCAATAAATAATAGCAGTCATAATTACAGTCATCACTGAAGCAAATGAATGGATGTGAACTGGGTATTAAAAGTGAGAAGGTCACGAATCCAACTGGGCAAACCACTGTAAACTCTTTAGAGAACTTGGCTGATGGGTAGAATATAAACATTTTCCTGCCCACTTCACTGCTGGAATTTATAAACTTCAGTGGTTTTTATGCAGGAGAATAGGAATCGAGGGTAGGTGGTGCTGTGGGTTAAACCACAGAGCCTAGGACTTGCTGATCAGAATGTCAGTGGTTCGAATCCCCGCAACAGGGTGAGCTCCTGTTGCTTGGTCCCTGCTCCTGCCAACCTAGCAGTTCGAAAGCACATCAAAGTGCTAGTAGATAAATAAGTACCGCTCCGGCGGGAAGGTAAACGGCGTTTCTGTGTGCTGCTCTGGTTCACCAGAAGCGGCTTAGTCATGCTGGCCACATGACCCGGAAGCTGTACGCTGGCTCCCTTGGCCAATAAAGCGAGATGAGCATCACAACCCCAGAGTCGGTCATGACTGGACCTAATGGTCAGGGGTCCCTTTACCTTTTTAGGATTCAAAAGGGCAATTGGAATCAGAATTTTCAGAATCTGGAAATTTGTTGCCATATAGAATCATAGAATTATTATTTTTTTTAATGAATATTTATTAGCTTTTTCCACAATAGAACAAAATAAAAATAAACAAAAAATAGCATACAAAAATACCAAACTTAAAAACAGTTAAAAACACACACACATAAAATTTCAATTACTTAATTTCTTTTGACTTGTTTCTCAGACCTCCTCACACCTCCCCTTCTTGTATTCCAATTCAAATTATTAGCTCATTAAATCCTTATTACTTATTTCTCAACTTTAACTTAGTAATTTAACATATTATTATTTTGCTTTTTCTCCTTCATCCCTTTCCTCAATTTATTTTTGCTAACCTTACTTGCATTTAATTTAATTCATTTTAAAGTCCAATTCTATCTTATCCAAACTTAAACATCAATACTTATGCATCAATTCTTATTCTTAAAACATTTTTTCTAACGTCGACCAAGATTCCCTTCATGAATTTCCCAGTTTTCATACTAATAACAAACAAAATAAAAACTTTAAATTGTAATTATGAACCCTTTGGATTCCCAAACTCCACCCAAACTATAGAGCTGGGTGGGATCACCACGATCATCTGGGCCAACCCATTGCAATGCAGGAATAATAAAAATAAAATAATATTTGACAGCATTCCCCAGGATTTTCATGCAGGTTTCTCTTGAGACAAAAAGTAAGTTTGTCTCCCATTCTTTGGCTTTACACTAAATATATACTGCAGTCTATGGTTTACTAATTTGGCTTCTGTTACCTTCTATTCTCACTTGTCTGACTTGGCCTTCAGCAGCGTAGACCTTTTCCCCTCGTGCGATGCAGCCATAGACCTGTCACTGCTTTCCTTTCTCCGCAGGCACTATAAGGCTTCGGTCGTGCTGATGTGTTTCGTCGTTCCTACTATTGTGCCTTGGTACTTCTGGGGGGAGAGCTTGTGGAATTCGTACTTCCTTGCTTCAGTTCTGCGTTACACCATCTCTCTCAATGTTTCTTGGCTGGTCAACAGCGCTGCTCACATGTATGGCAATCGGCCGTACAACAAGAACATCAATCCTCGGCAGAACCCCTTTGTCACTATAGGAGCTATTGGTGAGTACCAAAAACAGTCTCCAGAGACATTTGGAACAGGGATGGGGAACCTGTAGCCCTCCAGATGTTGCGGGACTCCATCAGCCCCAGCAAGCATCCCTAGTGGTCAGGGATGGTGGGAACTGTCCTCCAACAACATCTTGAAAGCCACAGGTTCCTCATCCCTGATTTGTAATGATGGCATTGGTTTTTCTTCCAAACTTCTCTAGAAGTTACTGTTAAGTTAATTAAGCAACTATATGAACACCTTACTTCATGTTGAACTTGTTTCCTTCTCCCAAGACAGTTTTTCGGGTGGTTTTGCTTGAGGGCCTTCAGAGATTCAGGTTCCAGACCTGACTGTTTTTGCAACGTTTCATGGCTTATTTAGAATTGCAAAGGCGATGGGCAGCTCTGTCCCCATTAGTACTGGCTCCACAACCATTTCAGGAGGAGGATGAATTACAACTGCCTTCAAATGTTACCCAAATGGCTGCAGTGTGGAGACTGCAGAATGCCAGTTTGGTTAAGATGGGGCTCTACTGGCTTGCTGGATTACATGATACCACTATCTAATGCTAGATTTAGAGACTCAGCTATTAATCTAGCATTAGATAGTGCTATTGTGCAATGGTTTAGCACTGCAGTAATCCAGCCAGCCAGTAGAGCCCCATCTTAACCAGACTGGCATTCTGCAGTCTCCATGCTTAGAGACAGTTGGATGGCACCTTGCTCGCCTCCTTCTGGCAACTCCTGCAGCCAAACATATTGCTCTGCTTTCCTTTGGACCACATCTGTGAGTCTTATCATCTGGGCATCCCAGGTCTTCCAGACACACTGCCCAGGCTTGCACCCCAGAGAGGTCACTTTGGTACCACTAACACAGCAAAAACAACATATGAGGCAGCAGCTATGAGTTATTGTGATTCTCCAGCAGTTTGGCTTCACCCCCAGAAGCGGACTCCATTGTCCTTCGATACCGACAAATGCCAACAAATGCAGATGCCCCTTAATTTATTCTTGCAGTGCTACTGGACTCAATAGCACCAGCAGTCCTCCCAACGGTTCATTCAGCTGCACATTCTATTGGGCCAAATATGCCCCTACCAGCCAACAAATGCCCTTGCTGGAGTTTATGTAGGCCAGGCCCTACATTAAGAGAATGAAGGGATATAAATCAGAAATGCAAAATGGCAGCATCCGGAAGCCACTGGGGATGCGACGCTGCCTTCGTGCACATTCTGTCTCGGATCTCAAGGTCACAGATGCAACGGGAAGGTCACTGGAATTAATGGCTTGTGACCATGAAAGGCAACAAAGATCCATGGCGCCTTGAAAGACGATTGCGGCATAAGCTTTCATTTCACTTGGACTGAAATAAAGACTCACGGTGGTTGTATTGGTCTCTCTCCACCCCATAATAGAATAAAAAGCAAAGGCAGGAGGCAGGGGAGAGAAGTGAATGAGACTGCTGTTGCTGATCTTCCTGTCTTGGGAATGATTTATAAGGAGAACGGATCAATGAAGCTCCTCTGCTGCATGACCCAAGAGTGATTCAGGACAGAGCTAGTTTTGGGGTGAGGGTCTAGACCTGCTGACAGGCTGGGTCTCAACTGAAGAGCTGAAAAGTGAGGTGGGTCCAATTTGGATCTGGGGAAGAAGAAGAAGAAGAAGAAGAAGAAGAAGAAGAAGAAGAAGAAGAAGAAGAAGAAGAAGAAGAAGAAGAAGAAGAAGAATAGTAGTAGTAGTAGTAGTAGTAGTTTGGATTTGATATCCTGCTTTATCACTACCCGAAGGAGTCTCAAAGCAGCTAACATTCTCCTTTCCCTTCCTCCCCCACAACAAACACTCTGTGAGGTGAGTGAGGCTGAGAGACTTAAAAGAACTGTGACTGGCCCAAGGTCACCCAGCAGCTGCATGTGGAGGAGCGGAGACACGAACCTAGTTCACCAGATTACGAGTCCACCGCTCTTAACCACTACATCACACTGGCTGAAGGTGGATGTAGCTTTCAGGGGGCAAGGAATGGTTAGGAGAAGAGTTAAGCCCTCTTTTCTTGCCCACCACTTCTTTTCTTTAAATAAAGGTCCCCTTTGTCCATCCCACCCTCTTCCTGCCTTACAGGTGATCTAGGTCTCCACTCATCCGAGTTTTGCCTCACTGGGCTGACCGCCTTTCTGGCAGCACCCATTTTTGCTACTGCCCCCGAAACAGCTCAAATTGTTTTGAAACACCAGGTACCGCTTCTAATAATAATTCTACCCTTGCTCTCAATTACCGATCACGTCTCATACTTCCCCCCTTTGTCTGAGTTCATTCAGCCTTCTTGGCTGACGCTGATAAAAACAGCAATTAGCTGTCTATTCATTTAAGCCGAATACGGTGCTATTATCTTCCTTTCCCTGCTATCCTCAGTCCATAAAAAGACACCGCTCTTCTAAGGTCAGTCCAGAATAAGGAATCACTCGCTTACAATTTGATGGTGGCTGAGGTTGGCCAATCTGGCATTTGTCACCGAAAATTGGGTGGATGAGCTGGGTGGGCCACGTGGTGTGACCTAGTTTTGTCCCTCAGGTATGGCATCAACACAGGCTGGAGTTGTCATGGGGCAGGTGAGACATAGGCAGAGGAAGAGGAATTTTGGAGACCACCTCCCCCATCCTGACCTTTCCAGGGAGGAGGAAGAGGAAAACGGTATAGATTTACAACAGTGGTTTGTGGGCGGTCACAGCTCAGAGGCTGTCCTTAGAAACGTACTGGAAACCAGTGTAGATCCTTCAGGACCAGTGTTATTTGGTCCTGGTGGCTGCTCCCAGTCACCAGTCTGGCTGCCACATTCTGGATTAGTTGTAGTCTCCAAGTCATCTTCAAAGGTAGCCCCACATAGAGCACAATGCAGTAGTCCAAGCGAGAGATAACCAGAGCACGTACCACTCTGGAGAGACAGTGTGCAGGCAGGTAGGGTTTCAGGTGGCATATGTGATGGCCTGGGATTCCAATTCAGAGGCTGAACCAGAGGAATCCCAGCCTGCACAGGAGTCCCCGCCTCCAGGGCCGGCTGAACTGGGGCAAGGCCTAGATTCTGAGGAGCCTGCACCTGTGTCAGATCCTCAGGAGCAGGCACCAGGTGAAACCATTCTGGCCCCAGAGGTGCTTGAGGACTCAGTGCCTACAGGTGAGCCTCCCCCGGGGCCCAGTAACCCTTCAGCCTCTCCTGAACTGCAGAGGCTTAGGGCAGAGAGGCGAAGGGAACTGGTTTCTCCCAGGAGGAGTGCTCACCTTAAGGCCAGGAGAGGCGGGGCTCCTGGGGGCCGGGACCGCCCCTGGCCTTAGAGAAGATAAAGGTCAGTCAGCCCGGTCCCAGGTTGCAGGAGCAACGTCATCATTGAAGAGCTGTATCGGCCAGCATCCAGTCCTGTTCCTCCAGTGTTCCTGTTCCTTGCCCGGCCTCCTGCTTCTGACCTTCCAGCGTTCTTGTTCCCCGCCCGGCTTCCTGCTTCTGATCCTCATGAGTTCCTGTCCCCGCCCGGCTCCCTGTTTCGGACCTCGCCTCTCATCTTGCGAACTCTGACTACGGTAACAGTACCTTCCCCCCGGGACCAGCACAGCATACCAAGTAGAGCTGGGTCTGACTTAGCACATCACTGAGCCGTGGCAAGACATAACCTCAATCTGGTTTTTACAACAGAGTGTTAGATGAGTTGGTGTTGGGAGAGGTTTCTGTTGGCTTGCTGTCCTGGACCAAACATTTCCTAGTGGAGTTCAGTTTGACAATAGCAGTTCCCCCCCCCCCCTGCAGGGATGGAGGACCCATTACAATGGTCTGCTCCTAGAGGCTTATGAAATTCAAGGGATTCCTGAATGTCCCAAGGACTTTTCAGTTGGCATGTTGACTCCCTGGTCTCACTGCGAAATGGTGAGGTGGAAAAGGTCATCAGCATGATGACTCCTGATTTCCCTCTCTGGTGCTGCAGATCCAGATGGCCCCCTGGTTCTTAGGGGACCTCTGGAGAATGATGCAGACGTGACAACAGCTAAAGTGCGAAAGATTCAAGTTTTGTGAAGAAGACAACCAATCATAGGTGAGAGGACACTAAAGACAGCAAATAAAGCTTACTTCTCCACCACCTCTGCCAAAGCAGTGCTTTTCCAATGGGTTGTGGTGAATGGGCTGTTAAAAGCTAGATTTTGGAACCCTTCTGCTGTGACATGTTGTAGGGCACTTTGAAGGTTTTAATACTGTGCTAATATTGTTCTGGAGTAGGCATCCAAAGCACTTTTGAGTCGGTTGGTCTGGGATCAACTTCAGCTGTTGCAGCCAAGCTGGTGCCACACATGCGGCTGAGAGGGGAGTCTTGTTGTCTGGGCAGCTCAGGACCTCAATACACACTGCCCAGGCTGGTACCCCGGGGAGGTCACTTCTTTTTTTTTAATTATTAACAGGCCAATCAAATCACATTATTTCCAAATCACATTAGTTCCAAATTATACAGCCAGATTTTAAATTTTTTTGGGGGTACCCATACTTCAAGCTCCGAATGGGGGTCCAAGCATCACTTATATTGCTGCTTTAATTAGACAGTTCTATCCAGTTCTGTCCAGATAGTCTCTTTATTACTTTCTTGTGGAGGTCACTTCTGTGCTGCCAACACAGCCGTTTGAGTTCACCCCTGGAGGCAGACTCCATTGTCTCTTGAATCAGATGGATGCCAACAAACCCAACAATGTGAACAAGAGGAAGATATTCATCCTACTGTGTGTAGACTTGGCCCTTAACCATCATGGCTTGTAAGAGTTACCTGGGGGTGGGGGGCCCACTAGGTGAGTCCAGGATGTAGTAGATACTGCATTTTAAGATGGAGTAGTTCCTTTCTAATTATTATGAAACCAGCGATGTCTACGTACTATTTTCAAAATGTTGAAAAGGCACAGAAGTTTCTGCAATGAACTGTTTTCTAGCACACATTAAAGGTCTTCTCTTCTTTTGCTTCTGATCATTGGGGTCACCACCCACTTCTTTTTCTTCTCTACCGTTTGACCCCACTCTCTGTTCCTTCTGGGTTCTGTTTTCCAGGCGAAGGCTTCCACA
This sequence comes from Podarcis melisellensis, assembly GCF_964234715.1. Classification (NCBI taxonomy): domain Eukaryota; kingdom Metazoa; phylum Chordata; class Lepidosauria; order Squamata; family Lacertidae; genus Podarcis; species Podarcis melisellensis. The sequence continues at coordinate 12,933,291 of NC_138541.1, read as the reverse complement.
ATTACCACCACACCTTTCCGTTTGATTATTCAGCTAGCGAGCTTGGCTTGAACTTCAACCCAACCACGTGGTTCATTGACTTCATGTTTTGGTTGGGCTTGGTCACCGAGAGGAAGCAGGCTCCGAGGGAGATGATCCAAGCTTGCAAAGAGAGGGCTGGAGATGGCAGTTTCTGAGAAACAAAATATGTCTCTGAACATTGATGCTGCTGTATGTGTTGTTTGTATGTTTCTTCATTGGAGTGGAGGGTCTCCTTACCCCCCAATCTTCCCCTTAGGATGGAAGTAGTATTTTTCATTGATCATAGGCCAAATTAAAATCCTGGGTTAATTCCACCCTACTTTAATGCAGTGGTTTTTAAACTTCCTATTGTAAGGCAACACTTTACACATTAACACATCATCTTCCAAGAAAGTCCTGAATGCTGCAGAGGATTCCAGGGCAAGCAGACTTTCAGACCTTGATTTGCAAATTTAGCTTGTTTCCTGCATTTCAAGTGCACCGGCTGTGAATGCTGCTGTTTATCTACCCAAAACAGCACCTCCCTTGCAAAAGAAGGAGGTAGATTTGGAGGAATCCTGGGGTCTGCAGCATTTTCTTTAAGGGAGAAGCTTCCCCATACAGCCCTGTGGCGACTGAGCACGCTCAATGGCCTTGGAATGCCTTTTGAGTGACGGAGCATATAAATTGGGGTGAGAAATGGAATGGAGTGGCTGGAATCCACACTGCAACGTTATTGTCCAGGTTCCACAAGCCCAAGTATCAATGTGCATCTGATTTACTGAACAGATCAGTTTCTTACATAAACTCTAAAACTGGCTAGCAGACACGATTGAAGGTGGTTGCCAATACATATTCATATTTTACAGGCAACGAAGAGATAAGCTATTAGCACAAGGCCAGACACAGCAGAATCCCTTGCACTCTTAAGCATAAAGTCTCTTTCGTTGGGGACCATCAAAGCTCCAAGATGCACAACTTGCTGATGGATCTTTGCACAGAATTGTTTTAGTTGTCGCTATTTGTCGAATGACTGGGAGTCAGAAATCCTTGGATATGTTATTGCATATCACTCAGAGATCTAAGCAGTAGATCTTCACTTAAGTATGCTTTCAGCTGAAACAAGTCTCTGGCCTTCTGAGCCTCCACGTTGCTCTTTGTGGATTGAAAAGGTGCCCAAATATGACCACATCAATTAGTGGCTGGTCCAGTGGGTCAGAGCTGCACAGCTGCCCTCAGGTCACAGATGATGCTACAGCTTACCTGGACAAGGGTGGAGTGAAGTGAGATTGAGGGTGATGCTAACACTCCCCTATAGCTGTACATTGCGGCAGAAGATCAGTACTGCTAAGTACTTTGTCCTCATCTTCACTATCCATTCAAAGCAGTATTGTACTACTTTTAACACCTGTGGCTTCTCCCAAGAATCCTGGGCAGCTCTTGTTCCCCTCCCAGAGCTCCAGCAATCAGTCCCCCATCCAAGGGAACTCTGGCAATTGTAGCTCTGAGAGCAGAATAGGGGTCCCCTAACAACAGTGGGTGGGTGGCGCTGTGGTCTAAACCACAGAGCCTAGGGCTTGCTGATCAGAAAGTCGGCGGTTCGAATCCCCGCAACAGGGTGAGCTCCCATTGTTCGGTCCCTGCTCCTGCCAACCTAGCAGTTCAAAAGCATCTGAAAGTGGAAGTAGATAAATAGGTACTACTCCGGCGGGAAGGTAAACAGCGTTTCTGTGCGCTGCTCTGGTTTGCCAGAAGTGGCTTAGTCATGCTGGCAACATGACTCAGAAGCTGTACGCTGGTTCCCTCGGTCAGTAAAGCGAGATGTGCACTGCAACCCCAGAGTCGTCTGCAACTGGGCTTAATGGTCAGGAGTCCCTTTACCTTTAGCAACACTCAGCACCCTCATTAAACAACATTTCCCAGGATTCTTTCAGGGGAAGCCACGCCTGTTTAAAGCAATATGATATGGTTTTGAATGTAGAGTGAAGAAGGGGCCTCTGAATATAGCTTGTCCACCAATGTTGGCCTTCACGTTGAAGAACCCTTGATAGGTCCCAGAGGGTCTTCAAGGTTTCCCAGCAGAACACAGTTTGAAAACTACTGCTTTAGTGGAATTAAATCATGGATGGATATAGCCTAAATTCTTAGCTGTCTTAAGTACGGTGTTTCAGAAAGTTACATATTATTTAATATTATAGTTAAATGTAGTAGATCTTTTGACTTGACTCTATTGACTACGCCCAATAAATATGGCTGCAGATTGTAATCTCTAGTGCAATGAAGGAACTGGTTGTTCTTTAAAAGCATAGTTTGCGCAAGTGAATTGTTTTATTTGAAGTAATTCTGTCAACATTTTTTTTTCTTTTCCAGCGTTTCTTGTTGGCATGGGGGCTTAAAGGCACATGTGGGACTCGCCCACTGAGGAAGGCTTTCCCAATCAATTTTGAAAAGGGATAGATAGCTCCGTGTGTGCAAAGAAATGTTTATGTGAAATAAAAATGGAGGGATATTTCCGTTGATTCACATGTTTAAAGCAAACTGACTCAATCTGCAACCCCCTCAAATGTAAACTGTATTGGTTCAAATATAAGCTGTCCCCAAATATAGGCCAAACCCCTAAAATGAGATTACTTAAATCATGGGTTATGTATGTGTTAGACTGTGCTTCTGGTTCACACTCAGGTTTTATGCAAGTCAGATTTAGCTGAAAAGTGTGGCCTGTATTCAGACCAGTATAGCATACAGATCAGAGCATAATTAGCCTCCAGGTTTCACACTTCTCTGAATATTGCAGTACAATTCTCAGCTAAAAAAACAATACCAAAATGCATTTTCTTCGAGTTCAGTTTATTTGGTCTACAAACCATAAGCATCAAATACAGTATAGGTTTATCAAGACTACTATAGCAAAACACAGCAACAAAACACGCAAACAGTGCCTTTTAAAATAAGAGTATAACAAAATCCATTTTTAAAAATCCATAAACAGTCTGGGAGATCTAGACCAGTCGACTCAATCAAATGCAATTTGGCTCAATTAAACACATTTTAAAACACATTTTGTGATACAATGGGCATTTAAATATGGATTTAAATATGGATTTCCACGTGGAAAAAAACACACAGCTAAATAAGAAAATTAAATAGGACAGACTCATTAAAATACACATGCAAAATTGGTGTGGGTTGGAGATTGGCCAATCCCTTATGCATTTATTTCTTTAGAGCATTTATGCCACACATTTTGGCCACAAAGGCTCTCAGAGTGGATTGCATACAATCAAATTAAAACAAGGCAGACCCTGCCCCACAGAGTTACAATCTAAAAAAAACACATGACACATACGGGAAAGTGAACCAGGAGGGAAGAGGGGGAAAAAATCAAATTCAGGCACCAATTCTTAAACAGTTATAATGACCAGCTGGCATAGTTCAGGGTTAGAAGGTGCCTGGGAGATCTGGTGTTTTGGCAAAGCTGGTGGAATGAGCCCCACTTCCTAGGTCTCCTACTGAGGAAGTCCAATGGAATGGTTACCCCAGGTGACAGTTGAAGGAAAGAAGGCCCAGTGGCGTAGCGTGGGTTGTCAGCACCCGGGGCAAGGCACCCCCTAACCTAATCTGCACCCCCTAACCCGTGGATTTGCGCCCTCTAACCCTAACCCCCAGATGTTGCGCCCAGTGCGGCTGGCCCCCCTGCACCCCCCACGCTACGCCACTGAGGAGGCCTAACATGCATGGGTAAACCTGTTCACACTGGTAATGCAGATTTCTGGAAGGGGGTCCTACACTGCAGTCCTGTGTACTGTATCAGATAAGAAAGGAGAAGGACTGGATTCACAGTCAACTCAAACATACAACAAAAGGGATGTTAAACATTATATCAACATTTCCTCGCTCCTTTGTGGAAAATTCCAAATTCCTCAGAGACATATCACCTGACTAGTTGTCACCATTTGTATTCCTCGTATCTGGAGAGACACAATGGTGGTTCATGCTTGTTTCTCCATATAAAGGAGAACTGGGGGGGAAATGAATGAAACCAATTTATATAAAATCGGGATATGTGTGCCCACATTCAAGATGTGGAGAGAAGAGGCTACACACAGAGAAGAATGCCTCAAAGGGTATTTTGACCCCAAGTTCTCTGAACATCTGGAGATATTTGCTAGGGAAGTGAGTCCTACTTGAAGAACAGAGTAGTCTCTGATTTGCTCCAAGTTCTATAACGCTGAAGACATGGCTGCCAATGTTCTGGTAGGGAGAGAGTTTTCCTCAACTGCTGATCTCTCACATGGGAAGCCACTGTAGCATCCTCCAGATGTTCTTGAACTTCAGCTCCCATGAGTCCTAACCACAATGGGCAACTTTCAGGAGTAGTGGGAGCTGTAGTCTAATGAAATCCGGAGGTCACCATGTTGGTTCTGCTTCAGGATATTGGGTTGGACTAGCTGGGAAGAAGATTGGTGGCCTTCTCATGACTCTGGTCGCTGTGGGGTATCATCATTTCCTCTTGACCACACTTAAACTTCTGCTTTTCCTTCCCTGCTTTCTGTGTAACATATAGGGGTTCGCAGTGTGGACAAAGGTGCAGCGTGATCTGTAATGACAAGCACCTGGCACTCACAAAAGGATTTCTAAACAGTTCTGAAGCTGAGGAGTGAAAAATTGTCATTATTCAAAGAAACAAAGGAATTGCCCTTTGTGGCAAGACAAATGCTCCTCTGGTTTTATTTTTTTACTTCTTCTTCTTTTGGCTTTGTTTCGTTGTTGAATATGCAGTTAGTTTATTGAAGAGCAGGTTACTTGTATTAACATCGATATGCTTTGTGGGCCAAAAAATAAAATCGGTATGTTTAAATGATTAATTCTGTTGTCACACATGCATTGTCATTTGTAAATGTGTACAGCTAAATGACGTCTTAAAACCAAATAAAGCTTCATTTTAAATGTTTGGATACTTAACTTCTATTCTAACGCGTCAAGGCTATTGAGGTGTGCACATTTTAAAAATAAGGAAATAAATAAATATGTATTTAGTAGATATTTTAATTTGCCCCTTAAAAAACAACAACCCACAAACACACAACTTTTTGACCATTGAAACATAAGAGCTGATGCTTCTTCTGCATGTGATGTACAGTACATATGGATTTTCAAGCAAAATATATTTTAAATATAGCTTTGGGGATTGACTATTACTCCTTGCATACAGTGCATGTTAGGGTAAAAAGACCTACAGTAGCCTTTGTGGCCAGTGACAGCTGCTGATGGATAAATGAATTGCAATGGAATTGACAACCCTGTCAGATTTCTGGAATTTTGTAATGTGTCCATTTGTAGATCCCAGCAAGAACCCCCCTCAGTCATCTCTTCCCATATTCATTTCAACCATAATCGCAATATTAGAGTATCGAACAAAATTAAGGCAAAAAAGAAAAGAAAACCACCCATGATTTATTGATAAGAAGAACCCAGATAAGAATATAAGGCTGCAGTCCTGGAAAATTAAGGGTGCTGAAAGTTGTTAGGAGGTCTCCTATTTCCCCTTCCTTGATCTTTAGGGAAAATGCATGAGTTTTAAAAGCCACTGAGTTTCAAAAACCGTGTTTCGCATCAGGGGCGGGGACGGAATTGATCACAAAAATTTGAAGCTGTGTACCCACACAACTTGACACTTACAGCACAGTCTACTCAAAAGTCCCATAGATTTCAATAAATCTTTTTCCTGGTGAAATATACTCGGAGTGGAGAGTGGATTTCATGCTCTTTATTCAGCTCATAGTGGTGAGGAGGAATGGAAGTTCCCCCAGAATGTCTGCTTTATATACATTATTTACACAATGGGCCCCACGTGATTGGCTAATTCCGGGATTCTCCTGTAGGCCAATCAGGTTGCGGATTCACTTCCACCTGAAGCTGGATTGGGTGGCTCCTGTGGACCAATCAGACTGCTGCATTCTGGGTCCTATTGTTCTAGGACAAATCAGACTGCTGCATTCTGAATCCTATTGTTCTAGGACCAATCAGACTACTGCATTTTGGATCCTATTCAACTCAGTACATAATACCTGGGCAAGTGGGTATAGCGTTGCAGCCTGATTTGGAATAAATACAAACATAGCACAATAGCTATTAAAAATGATGCTTAATAATGTGTCCCCCCCCCCCATTTGAAAAGTCATGTCTGTTCTAGATCAAAGACCTTGCTATCTTTCTCTCAGGGGCTGTTTAGGCCTTCTGAATCCTTCTACTGTGTCAGAGGCTGTGAAAATCTCAAAACTCCTTCCATTCATCATTATGTTATTGTCAGTACTAGGGTGGTTTATTTTTTTACAGTAAGATGGCGTCCATTTTGGCTAGAGGCTCCCAATAAACGCAGTGCACGAAGGATCTTGTGATGGCTGTAAGCATAACTTACATTTCATTTAGAGTGTACTCTGTTTATTAACATTGTATACTACAAATTTGAGGGGGGGTATTTAAGGAGCTGCAAAAAAATGGGGGGGGGGAGACAGGATGCAGCCTAGGGGCTTTTGATATTCAGGAACAAGCCAAAAGATGCTGTAACGCTTCTGACAATGATTTTGGCAAGGATGCCCGGTTTCCTGGTGTAATGAGGTGACTTTGGCTCATATTGAAGAATTTAAAAAAGAAGCAAGTAGATGGAGAATGTGGCCATCTTGGATTCTTCGATGGGTTCCCATTGGCTGCGCTGGTTAACCGACACCCAAATTCATTGGTGTGCAGAATTTGAGGTGATCACAAAACCTGCCAACTTCCCCCCTCAGAATTAATGGGGCAAGCTGGGGATTGGTGGGGAAGGTCTTTGTGGAGACACTGAAGCCCTCCAAACCCCTTGGCATCAAACGGGACTTGAATTTGGTGCATATGGCTGCAAACATATCCAGACTTACGGGAAGTAGTTACTGTGGATCTTCTGCCCTCCCACAAATCTATCTGATCAGCAGCAGCAGCAGCGGAGGTGTGTGTGTGTCTGCACTGGGTACCCCGCCTCAGAAGTGGGAAGATGTGGAGTGTTCTAAACAAAATCTACCCTTTTTCCCTTATGGGGTATCCAAGGGTTCGTATAGAGTCCTTACATGGGTTCCCTATTGGTAGGAGAAAATAACAGAGGCCAACCAGAGAATATTGAGAAGCAAAGCAGCTAGTAAGCCTGATCTTTATTGATCTGCTGCAACAGGGTGCTCCCCTCACACGCAGGAGGATGGAGGAGGACCCTGAACCAAGGTGTGCCTGCCCTTATATAGACATTTTAAATTCCCTGCCCTGGAGCTCAAGACCACCCCTCCATACATCATACATACATCACAGAAGGGGTGTAACCCAAGACCACCCCCCACAAACACCATACCTACATCACAGAAAAGGCGGTCTACAACAGAAATTTGAATGCTGTTGTTTTTCCTGTCTGCCAGGTTATCTGATAGCGCCTTTCCTGGTAGCTTGGCCATTCCTTTGAAATGGTGATTACTAAATTCCTGTGACAAGGAGGGTTTTGTCACCTCCTCCCTCCTTGCAGAGAAACATTTGGTCAGCCTGGGAGTCAAAATGGTTTCAGGACTGTCTTCCTGTGCTGCTTCAGACATGTGGTTTATATATTTATGTACATGTTTGCTTGGTACATTTATGAACATTTATTATATATCTAAGACCTTAAAATTCTTATAACAGGAGGAGGGGTCCACAGAGCAACAGGAGGCAATAGGAGCCAAACGCTACGCTCCCAAATCTTTGTATCTCAGGGGTAGAGCAAATATATTGCATGCAGAGGGTCCCTCCTTCAATCTCCAGCATCTTTGAGTAGGGATGGAGGTGTCCCCTGTCTGAAACCCCAGAGGGCTGCTTCCACTCAGTGTGGACATTACTGAACTATAGAGTGATGGCTCTGATTCAGTTTTTAAGGCAGCTTCCTTCATTCCTATGTTCTTTGTATTAGAGAGCGCTGTATGTTTTACTGCTGAATGTAACCAGCCCTCCACCCACCTATTGCATCTCCTTTGACAGACAGCAGGACCAATCCCTGTTTCGTGCATGTGGATGGATTGGGGCCAGTGCCCGCCTTTTATAAGTAACAAAAAACGAGTTTGCTTCAACACGTCTAGTGTCAGTGAAACGTGCTTTTTCTTGAATCACGACTTAAAAGTCCCCTTTGTCTGGGATTGCGTGGAGACTTATTTGTAATGTAAATGAGAGTAAAAGCCAGATTTCTTGTGACGGGTTTTGATTTGGGGGGGGGAAATCCAGTCTGGTTTGTTAATGTCTTTCTAATGCTTCGTTAAACGATGACTGTAAACAAAACGAACAAAAACATTTCCTCCTGTTTTTCATCCAGCAGGCATTTATCAGTGTTAATATGTTATGAAAGACATGTAAATGCTTGAGTGATTTATAATAAACAGTTATTAACATGTTTGCCCTGCCTCCCTCCTGTTTTTTATTTGAGCAAGGGTGGTTCAGAAAAACACATAAAATTAGGGGTGGGGGTGGGGATTTAATCTCACTTTCTAGCAGCTCCTGTAAAGTCACATTAGGTAAGTCTGAAAGTCAGTAACTCAGCTTGATGGCTGAGTGAGGATTCGAACTCTTTCTTCCTTGAATTTGTGGAAGGAAACACATTTGAAATTTGACTTGGAAGGTTTTGTTTGTTTGTTTGTTTGAAAGTGGGCTGCATGGATTAAGTCTTGCTGAAATGTGTGTTTATTTAATTGTGTTAATTTTAAAAAAACCCCACCTTTTCCAAAGAAGGTCAGACACGACTCTTCCTTCCCATTTTATCCTCACAACACCACTGGGAGGTAGGCTAGCCTGATAGTAGTTGGCCAACAGCCCTCAAGGAATCTAGTCAAACCAAGTTGCTGTCTCTGAAATTGACTCATTTTGTAGCCTTGGGCAAGAAGCTCTGACATCTGTAAAGTGGGGGAAATTATGAGTTATGCTATAAGGTTGTCTTCTGGGCTTAGACACAATAAAGTTCATAAATCACATTGCAAGATAAAAGTACTATACAACCTAAGAGCAATTATTTTTTGCAAATAAGTATTTGGTCTCATGCATCCGAAGCAATCGTTTATTCCAGGAAGACGTCCCTAGGGGGATGTTTGCTGCACTAAATAAACCATGAATCTGAAATGCACCTTAGGAGAATTCCAGACTTTGTTCCAAATAAGTGTCTAGTCCTCATCGGCATAAAGCAGTGCTTGATGGTTGCGAATTGCCTGCCAAAAGCTCATGAATAGATAAAAACTTACTGAGTGTTTCCAGTACTTGGGCGTGTGGACAACTGCTCTGAAAACCTCTCCTGCTGAAGGCTGCTGTTTTTCCAATTTCCTGAAGCCCACAGTGTTACGTCTCCCTTGCCTTCGATCAAATAGCTATGTGCTTTATTTGAATTCTGTGGAGCATGAAATAGAAAGACCAGATTCAACAGAGCGCATGTTGGACCAAGCTCCAGTTGACAGCATGACAAGGAAAAGGTGATCCATAGCCAGGAAAAACAGCCTCCTAAACGCTCAGGCCAACCTAAACTGAAAGTCGTTATCAGGACCAAGGAATGCCATGTGACTCATGCTGCCCTGCTGATCTGCTTCCTCGATGGTCATACCCCTGATAAGTATTTCAAAAATCACCTGCTGCCAATGCCCTGCTTGCATCATCCCAATGACTTTTTTGCAAATTAAGCCCTGTCCCCCTGTAAAGATCCTAAAAGGTGTTTTTGTTTTTTTTACTTTTCAAATTTATACATTTCATAAATTTTACAATCAATTTCACATTTCAAAATTTGACTTCCTTCCCCCTCTTTCTGTGGTTCCTTAAATTTATTTTTTGATACCTTCTGCATATCCAAATTCATTTAACTTGCTCATTTAATTATCGACTGTAAATATATACTCTTATATATACTCTGCAGGTTATTACAATAATCCTGCTAATGTTTTTTTTATCTGTTTGCAATTTATCTGCAAATATTCCATAAACCATTTCCATTCTTTTATAAAAAGTTTGTTATCTTGATTTCTTATTCTTCCGGTAAGTTTCACCATTTCTGCATATTCCGTAAGTTTTTGTATCCATTCTTCCTTTGCTGGGACTTCTGCTTCTGGAATGATCCTAATAGTGAAATCCACTCAGAAGTAAAAGCCTCTGAGTCTGAAAGAGCTTACACCCAGGTAATTGGATATAGCATTTCAGCCAAGGAGGAGACAAACTTTAAAAAAAGAAGACATGTTTAGATTATTTGAGATCCAGGACCATCCCCTCTACTGCATTATTCAGGCCATTGTACAACAGGACTTCTCTCTTCTATCCTCTCATGGTTCTCGAAATCTGCTCTGGAGGTAAAAGGACCCCTGTCCACTAGGTACAGTCGTGACCAACTCTGGGGTTGCGGCGCTCATCTCGCTTTATTGGCCGAGGGAGCCAGCGTTTGTCCGCAGACAGTTCCCTGGTCATGTGGCCAGCATGACTAAGCCGCTTCTGGCAGACCAGAGCAGCGCATGGAAACACCATTTACCTTCCAACCAGAGTGGTACCTATTTATCTACTTGCACTTTGACGTGCTTTCAAACTGCTAGGTTGGCAGGAGCAGGGACCGAGCAACGGGAGCTCACCCCGTCACGGGGATTTGAACTGCCGACCCGATTGGCAAGTCCTAGGCTCTGTGGTTTAACCCACAGTGCCACTCGCATACCTTCTGCTCTGGAGGACCACCCCCCAAAACTTCTAGGTGCACATGGGGCGGGAGGAGGTGGGGGATACAGTGGGTAGAAGATGAAATCCAGTCATGTGAGCAGAATCTATAATGGTCACACAGAGACACCACTGAATTTTACCCTGGAATTTTCATTCCTGCCACTAGAGGCTATTGAATAAAACTCTCTATCCTGACAATTTGATCTTCAAAACCTCCCTGGGTTGGTTGTTCTTTTGCCCTACACCCCATTAAACTTCCCTGCGTAATTGAGCCCCTCTAAGTGGGGCAATGTTTTGTCCAATCATAACACAAACAGACTACTACTTATAATAATTTGGGCCGTTGCTTTTGACACTTATTAAGCCGCAAAGTAACAGGAAATCCAAGCCAGTGTTGAACTCATTATGGGAGGAACAGCCTCCTGGGTATGTTTTGGTTGGCTAGCAGTGCACAGGATTTCCTGAAAATCAAAACACGGACAACAAAGGTGGGTCTGGAGATACATAAATATTTATAGAAGCAGAACAGGATTTGCCTATCTGAAGCAGTGTCGCCTGCTCTGAGGTGACTAGACTGTGGAGCTTGTGTTGGTCATCATTCATTGCAGCCATTTCTTCTCGACTTGTAAGTTTCTCAATCTACTTTCTCTGGGTTATTTCTCAATTGACATTCTACACTATAATTTTGGGTGTTGGGAATTTGCCGTGCTGTGTATTTTAATTGCGTGCGGCTATATCACTAGACTGTGATTGGATGTGCCCCAGTAAACAGCTCAGAAGCCATTTTGGCAACTAAGCGGTATAATTCAGCTATTTCGATTGAGCCTCATTGTGTAGGGATAACACTTGCGTGTTGATCTTGTCTCACTTGGAGCTCTTTTCCCCAAAATAATCATTAGGTGGCACTCATCATTCTGAGTCAATGTTCAGTCCGTGTGGCAGAATTTAAGAGGATGCTTTAGACCAGTGGTTCCCAACCTTTTTTTTGGCCTTGCCCCACCTAAGCATCTCTAAAATCCTGATGCCCCCCACCCCGGTGACAAATATTTCTTATTACAGTGGTACCTCAGGTTACATACGCTTCAGTTTACATATGCTTCAGGTTACAGACTCCGCTAACCCAGAAATAATACCTCGGGTTAAGAACTTTGCTTCAGGATGAGAACAAAAATCGCGCAGCGGTGGCGGGAGGCCCCATTAGCTAAAGTGGTGCTTCAGGTTAAGAACAGTTTCAGGTTAAGAACGGACCTCCGGAAAGAATTAAGTACTTAACCCGAGGTACCACTGTATTCAAAAAGTGAACTCCTATTTACGTGGAAGAAGCCTAAAAGGCTATTCACTGTTAATAACTCTTTCTCGAATTGCCCCCCCTTAAAAATCAAATTGCCCCTCTTTGGGGTGTGTGCCCCATGTTGGGAACCATGGCTTTAGACAGAGCTATACTGCACTAAAAAATTAGGCTGGATCGAAACCAAGGTCTTGGCTTTGTGTAGATGGACACGAATAGCAGTGGCTGGCATTTATAATAGCACATTTCCACATGGAAAATTCTTCACAAGACTGGTGACAGAGGTGCGCCAGGAGCTCACAGGGCCCCCATCCCTCCTGCGCCACATTGTCGCTACTCTCTAGTCGCCTTCCTCTTGGGCTGCAAATTTGCATGGCAAAGCATGCAGGAGTGCTACTGCGGTTGGTGCTCTTGAATAGGAGTGGCTTGGCTTCAAGAGAAAGGGGTTGCCTTCCATAAAATTACCCAACATGCAATGTGTACTGGGCAGGGCTGGCCCAAGACACTTTGGCACCTCAGGCGAACCACAAAATGGTGCCCCTCTCTCCCAGCCAGGGAAGAAGGAGGGACTGAATATCTACACCAGCTTCAAGGGGAGAATAACGATCTACATCAGGAATAAGAGGGGGAATCAAATCAACCTTAGCTGATGGATGAAATGGGAATCAAAGGCCATTGTGGGGGGAAGGGGACCACTCCAAAATATACCAGGCAGAAGCAAAGCCCAGAGGGCAGCCCCCAACATTTGCTCCCAGCAGTGCTTCCTATTCATTGAGAAGCTGCTGTACAGGCAGGGTTTTTTTTGGGGGGGGGTGTCTGCTACTGAGGAGGTGTCAGATCTGGCCTCCAAGGTGGCAATGCATTCCTTGGATGCTGGATCTGCTGACCCTGTAGATCCTGCCGTCCGAAGCAATCGCCTCACCTTGCCTTATGGGTGAGCCGGCCCAGATACTGGGTAACTTCATGCCAGGCAGTGACTCCGCATGAGATTAGACTCGCTCCTGTTTCAAGAGCGCACAGCACCTCTGTGTACCCACTGGCGGAGAAATGGGGGGCAGGGGGAGCGCACTGTCCCTGGCACCATCAGGGAGGGGGGAACCATTGCGGCTGCCCCACTGGACACGTGCCATGCACTCCACCACCACACTGGGCGCCATACCTCCTACGGACAGTGCACCATGCCCCCGGGACGCACACCCCGCCCCCACAGGCGGCATGCCATGCCCCCGGGATGCGTGCCAGCTACGCCCCCGCTTGCTCTCCACCCCCAGTGCTGGAGCATGCAGCTTCGCCACTGTCGATACCTTCCCTCTAGATGTGGCCACCTGAATAGCTTCCTCTCGTTTCAAAAATGCCAACAACAAAAGGACAGAAGGAGCGACAAACGCCTCGGAATTCAGCCTAGAACAACACAGGTTCTTCTCTTCTTGAAAATTCGTCAAAATCCCTTTACTCCCTTTCCTTTCATTGTCAAGGCTGGACTTGACTGGGATTTGAGTTCCCCTTCTCTTTCTCTCTCTCTCCCCTTCCCTCCCCACATTTCCTTTTCTGGAGACTTCCTTTGTTCTTTGTTAGGTGCCTGTGAAAAAATGTTCTTTTCCACTCCTTTTCCCCACCCCCTCTCTCCCATTTCTGTCTTCCTTACCTCATGCTCATGTGCCTAATTCACTGAGAGCTGAGGAGGGAGCGAGCAGAGAAAGCATTTCTTCTGCATTTATCAAGTAAGTGACCTGCCATGTCTTTGGGGCCACGTGGGCACATTTGTAAACCAGAGAAACCATTCTGGGCATCACACACCCCGGAACCTATTCTGCTGGCTACAAATGAATGCTGCCTTCAGGCCTAGTTTCAGCAGGGAGAGGAAACCCTATGGGCTTCCAAGAAGGTCTCTGTGGCCAGGTGGGCACCCGTGGGTGGCACTTTGGTGATCCATGGGTGTATAGGACTGCAGCCTTAACGAAATAAAGATGAGCAGAGCAACCTTACCTATGCCTGCTCAGAAACATTCTGAGCATTCAGTGACACTCATTCCCAGGGTACAGAATAACAGGGGTTTGGTGTGTGGTTTAAGTATTAATAATATGAGAAAAAGAACAATTGGCACCATGGGATGGGTATTGCCACGCTGCAAATGTGGTCTTGGCAACCTTACATTGCATAAATAATCGGGAAGTTGGTTAGGTGCCTCTGGGTTCAGTTTGCAGCTTTGGCACGCCAATCTGAGGAGCTCTTAGGCGGCTTCTAACATGCGTTGTTAAATACTTATCTTAAACGCTTCCCCCCAGAGCAATTTGCATAGTGTTCTCCATTTCCGTGCCACTGGAGTAATAATCTGCGAGCGATACCAAGTCGTGTGGCTGCATATCAAATTAAAGGAAGGAGCTAGGAGCAGGAAAAGGGGGAGGCCGAGTGGGTTGCGTTGTGGCAGTAGCATTGTGATAATGTGTACCCCTTGAGTGTGCTTCTAATAGAGAAGTTTGAGTGTGCTTAAATCCTTGAGTGTGCTTCCAATAGAGAAGTAATGGCAGACTGTTACTTTATGAAAGCAGTGATTTTGCAAGTTGCTGCCCCCTCCCCTTGGGGCAGAAATACAGCGAATATGTCAATCACAAAGATACAGCTCAAAACTAGAACATAGTTTCTACACGATGCACACTAACACAATATAACAGAACACGGTGGGAATCAGAACGTAAACAGCAGAAATTGCCATTGCTTATTGCATATGTGTGTTAAACATGAAATGAGGTAATAATGTATATGATTGGTGGAAATAGAAATGCTTTGTTTGAAATATTATAAATACCACTGCCTGGACCACTGGGCGGGCTTGCATTTTTCTGGCCTTCAACAGCATCATTTGGAAGGGGCACGGAAAAAAGGCAGAGTGGTTAGGAAATATTGGTTCGTTCAGCCACTACAGTGGTACCTCGGGTTACAGACGCTTCAGGTTACAGATGCTTCAGGTTACAGACTCCGCTAACCCAGAAATAGTACCTCGGGTTAAGAACTTTGCTTCAGGGTGAGAACAGAAATTGTGCTGCGGCAGCGGGAGGCCCCATTAACTAAAGTGGTTCCTCAGGTTAAGAACAGTTTCAGGTTAAGAACGGACCTCCAGAACGGATTAAGTTCTTAACCCGAGGTACCACTGTACTTGTGTTGGGGACAGGCAGGACTCTGAGGTGTGGGTAAAGGAGGCAAGGTCCCTGGTTTGTGCCCCCCCCCCCGATTGTGCACCCGGGGCAATGGCCCCCATAGCCCCTCCCCACCTTATGCCACTGTGGCCCATTGCCTTAAGTGTGACTAGATCTTGAATGTCTACTCTTATCTTGTAAAGGCAAAACCCAACAGGAGACCATGGTTTTGCTCATAACAAACAAAGTGGTAATTAACCCATATGTGAAGTAAATTCTTCATCTCCATGGTGCTTCTGATGTCACGGATGCTGTAGGAGTTGGAGTTTGGGGAACAGCGGTGGGAATTTTCTGTAAGAAGTAGCCAGCTTCTTTCCCAGAACTGATTTTCCCTGGGGAAAAGAGAATCTGTGATGACTAATATATCAGTTTAAGCCTGCCTGGACAATTCAGTGGGAAGATAAGCCCAAAGAATCATTTTTGTTTCAGGTTTTTTAAAAATATATATAAAAATAGCCACAAAGACAGCCACAGCCACCTATAATTTATTTGCTCCAGCTACCTAATCAATCTGATCCGGGCTTAGTCACAAAATTCACAGAACAGGCATGTCCATTCCTTGGGGTACATTTACTAGCTCTGTATCATAATTTCAGTAGTTAGTTCCTTTCTGACCAGACTCATTCCAGCTTCCATGTATTTCTGAAGGCCCTCTCCCTCCACCTCAAGATTTTGCAAGCTAAGGCTGCAAACCTAAACACATTTAACAGAGCATAATGCCCATTGAACACCACGGGACATATTTCTCAATACGCATAGGATTGTACTGCATCTTTTTAGCCTTTAGCCTGTAGCTACTGCTGCTTCTTTCATTCATTCTATGAAGTAGTAAACAAATACAGATACGTAGCCTCTCTTAAGCCTGAATTTTTAACCAAAGTTCTCTTAACTACATTCCTACATTCCCAGTCAGTTGTTTCATGGTACCTGTGATGGGAGAGCATTGAAGCTGGATTTGAGATAATCTGCACACCACTTCCCAAGCTCCGAATCCAACATTTTGGCATTAAACTAGAAGTATTACCGGGGTGGGGGTGGGGGAACCATAGGTGTTGGTTCTGGAAGAACCCCGACAGTGCAACATACTTGTCAGAGCCACCCGTTGGTCCCAGCTCACAAGAGACCTAAGTCCAAACCAGTTTATTTACAAAAGTATTTATTGAAGAGCATTGCTGCTTTTACATTCCATCTCCGTGGCTCTACGTCTGTGACATCAGACCGCTGAAGTCCCCTCTGAATCCGTGCCGCCCCTGCACCAGTTTAAGAGGTTTGCGCTGGACCACCTCTTCCTCTCCTTCCTTTTCCGCAGGGTCTTCCTGCCCCCCTGGGTTCCCTCCCGCCGGGACTCGCCCGAGGCTGAATCCTCTGACGCCTCTTCCCCCCTCCTTCGCGCTTTGGGGCCGGGCTCCTCCCCAGGGCTCTCCTCACTTCCGTGCGCCTCCACATTTGAACTTGGCGCGCGTACGTTGCTTCTGACCTTTCTCTCGACCGCTACACTGCTCCCGGTGCTACTCTCCGCCCCTTCCGGCAAAGCGTCCTGCTCCGATCTCCTCCCCCTGTCTCCTTCTTGCTCTGCTCCCTCTGACACACTGGTAACTCCTCCCCCTTCACTCCGTTCCGGCGGAGAAACCGGCCCCGATCTCCAACTCCCACTGGGGGCTCTCCCTTCGCTCCCCTGCTCCTGATTGCTTCCCCCTTGGGCTCCCCTTGGTCTGACTAGGGGGGCTCCCTTTTGGGAGTCCTCTGACTCACTGGACAGACTCATGGACGACCTTTGGTCATTGTCATCCTCCTCCTCGTCTCTCTGGGATTCTTCCCCCTCGCTCTCTGTCTCCTCCCCCATCTGCCCTTCTCTCCCTGAAACCCTGACAATACTACTTTGCAAATATTTCCTTGGGGAATAAATTGCATTTAAGGATGCAGGTGTCACTTCAGAATATATGCGTTCCTCTTTTGCAAAGAAATCACAATCCCTGATTTAATAAATAGAGAGGGAGGGGATGAGAATCTATGAAAAGCTAAGCTGCCCATATCAGGGAAACTGACAGAATGAGCTGCTTGTTAGAAAAGTCAGGTATCGCAGGTTTCCTTGACAACTGTTCCCATAGAACTTGACCTCAAAAGACAGAAGCACAAAACAGGTTGGCAAGATTGATTCTAAATACCCAAATAATTCTAATTGCATCAGTTCTATTTATGCTTTGCTGGGTGTAATGGGGCAGGATTTAAAGGGATTTACTCCCAAGTAAGTGTGCTTAGATTACAACCTATTTCCTTTATTAACATTCTGGGCAGGAAGATTGTTGGGGGTTTTTTATTCACGGTTATGGTTTTGAGGTGGGTTTTTAAAAACTCTAAACAATACACTCCTTTTCAAAAGGCAAAGTGTCTGGGAATATTTTTCAAGCATATATTGAATCTTCCCGTAAATTGTAATTGAATACGTTAACATCTCATACAACATTCATGGTGGTACCCAGTAGGGATGGAGGTTTATGGGACATGTAAGCACTGCACTGAGCTGTAAACAGTTTAATCACAGCTCATTAGAGACAGGGGGGAAATGTTGATTTTACATTTTTATGAGAAGCTACCTGATTCCTACTTCTCAAACCAATATGCAAAATGAAGCTCAATTACCCTTCAAAGTTCTCGCATCTCTGAATTTTGTGAAGCAGCGCTTCAACCAGTGCGTACAAAAATTCATAAATAAAATGCATATATTAGTGAAGATGACATACAAAATGCATTACATTAGGGAAATGGCTTGCAAAAAATGTCGTGCCAGGTAATAAAACGGCATGTAAGTTTGTGTGTGTGTTAGAAGAAACTTGGCTGATGAATTTTCATGAGGATTTAAAAACAACAACAACAAGCTAATTCCTGCAGAAATGTGGAGAACTGAATGAAGAATGGAAAACCAAGAAGCAGGGAGAAATGGACATGAAATGTGGCCATCACCACAGACCATGCACATTTTAAAACGGATAATGTTGTATCTGTTTGTGAGAAGCCAAAGGAAATTTGAGGACAACAAAGAATTCTTACGACTCAAAGGTCTCATTGCCAATGAAACATTCCAGTTCAAATTACAGTGGATTGGTGATTAGGATGTTCACTTGCTTCTTTCCTTCGCAAATCTTGCCCTGCTTCGGCGTACTTTACATCTATGGGCTCCTCCAGACACCCTATTTATTGAATGTTCATACTGATTTCCTTGCACGAAGCTTAGGTGCAAGTGAGATAATGTCCAGGCTTCCTTGAGCACCCTTTCTGTTTTGCTTACGGAAAGCTATTAAACAAGGAACATT
Organism: Podarcis melisellensis; assembly: GCF_964234715.1. Classification (NCBI taxonomy): domain Eukaryota; kingdom Metazoa; phylum Chordata; class Lepidosauria; order Squamata; family Lacertidae; genus Podarcis; species Podarcis melisellensis. The sequence continues at coordinate 12,914,788 of NC_138541.1, read as the reverse complement.
CATCCTCATTTGGTTGTTCTGTGTTGGTAGGTCTTCCCATTCGCTATTCATTTATCCCAGACTTTTCAGGGCATTTCTGTTGGACATTTGGGTGCAACTTGGCTTGAAGAAGAGGGGTTTGCATGGGGTTAAAACAGATAAAGCAAGGGAACTCCGGATTCCTGGACTGCACCTTTGACTTCTTCGCTGACCTCCCTGTCTCATTGATGTTTAGACTGATACATCTTAGGTTGTATCCTTCTTGCAATTTCCTCCTCCTCCTCAAACTTCTCTCTCAGACCTCAACAGGAGCGGTCACCTTGGATCTTTCCTCTGAGAACAAAGGAACAAACACAGTTGCCTTTGGCTTCTCTAGATTAGTTAGGTTAGAACTAGAAACCTTTTATATCCAAGTTATGCATTTCCTAGAAATACTTTATTTTCTTACTCTACAAGCATATCTCTCTCTCCTCTCTCTCTCTCTCTCTCTCTCTCTCTGCCAAAGAGCTCTGACTGGTAACTGGACTCTCAGTCTTCCAATAATGTCCCTGTCATTTCCCTAATCACAAAATATCATATATATTTTTTAAAAAGGCACAAAATATATCTTTTGTGTGCCAGAGGGAAAGGGTGCTTATTCCATTTTAACTGCACAAACTCAAATTTCTGATGTGCACTTGACTTCCACCCACAAAATACTGACATTCTGGAGGCAAGTTGTATTGGCACTAACCATGCAATGTTTGTAGGGCACAAACTACAATATTATGCCTAACCTGCAGCTTTTGGGGGTTTTATTTGTTTGTTTGTTGTTCAGGAGAGTTACGCATATCCGCCACAGCAGTTGTTTAAATTCTCTTATCACAGACTCCGGTTAAAACCACCTTGAAAATTCACACTCACCTACAAAGCAAATATTTGTCTCATATAGTTGCTGAGCAGCTGGCGGAGTTTTGTGCTAAACTCCTGAACTCCCGGGCTGGGGGTGGATCATTTCTGCTGCTGAAGCCAAGCCGGTTTGGCCCTCTCAGATTTCCAGGGAGCCAGATCTTATTTGTGCAGAAGGAGGAGGGAGGGAGAGAGAGAGAGAGAGAGAGAGAGAGAGAGAGAGAGAGAGAGAGAGAGAGAGAAATGCAGAAGAATACAAAGAGCTCACATTGCCAAGGAAGGAGCTGGCTGTGGTCCTGCAGTCTGCTCAAAATGAACATTTGTACAGAGTTTTGCAAGTCAAATCTCTAGGGCTTTCTTCCTCCAATCAGTTCTGACCCTGTAGTACCCAACCACCACTTTCCCACACTTGTTGCAAAACTCACAAATTGAGCTGCTAACTGAGCGATTGCAGAGGAATAGTGACCCATCTCTCTCTCTCTCTCTCTCTCTCTGTCTCTCTCTCTCTCTCTCTCTCTCTCTCTCTCTCTCTCTCTCTCTCTGTGTGTGTGTGTGTGTGTTTTAGGCTGTACACTAGACATTTAAACCACATCTGAAGCACATTATTTCCCTCAAGGGATTCTGGGCACTGTAGTTTGTTAAATGTTTCTGGGAACTGTAACTCTGTGAGAGATAAACTACAGTGTCCAGAAATGTTTGAGAGAAAGGATATGATTCAAATGTGCTTTAAAGGTATAATGCATGATAAGCAAACTAAGGCCCGGGGGCCGGATCCGGCCCAATCATCTTCTCAATCTGGCCTGCGGACGGTCCGGGAATCAGTGTGTTCTTACATGAGTGGAATGTGTCATTTTATTTAAAATGCACCTCTGGGTTATTGGTGGGGACTGCCTGGTGTTTTTACATGAGTAGAATGTGTGCTTTTATTTAAAATGCATCTCTGGGTTATTTGTGGGGCATAGGAATTTGACCTCCCCCCCCCAAAAAAAATAGTCTGGCCCCCCGCAAGGTCTGAGGGACAGTGGACTGGCCCCTGCTGAAAAAGTTTGCTGACCCCTGGTATAATGTGTATGCCAACCCCCCATGTTTGGCCCTGAGTCTCTAGGAATTGACCTTAGTTTCCAGGAATCTCCTGAGGCCATCCAAGTGAGGTGAGTTGTATTTGTGGCAACAGGGAACCTCTTTGGACATGCAAATGGCAGTATTTAACTGGCCAGCTCAGGCTATTATCTTACGAAGAAACTCATCTGACTGGCTCCACAGGTTTCCTCTAAAAGAGTCTAACCTTACATACACCTGTTCACAGGTTTGGAAGGGACCCATGTGTATCACCCAGGCTGACCCCGCCCCACAAACCTGTAACGTGACTCATCGCAGGTTTACCACAGTATTTCCCACCAGTGAAGTTATATAAGTCGAGAGTGTGGAAACAAAATGCTTTCCTGGAATATTGCGTTATTCTGGAATTGCAACGAAATATACCTCAAGGGTTGCCAAAAGCAACCAGAAAACATTTTGGCACCAGTTGGATCTGACACTTCCTACAAGGGACACAGGAAAAAATTCCCAAGTAATTATGTGTCAATTTTGTGCCACAGGGAATTAAACATTGTTGCTTGCTTGATTTTTGCAATGAGAATTGTGAGACGTGAGGCAATTGCAACACCGTTCTCCAACATTGACAGTGTTTATCCTTATGCGACTGGCAGTGCCTCTGGGAAACACAGGTCAATGCATCAGAAATCAAAGCAGCAAAAGGGGGTTGCAAATGCCATATAATCCACAGATGCCTCAAGCATGGGATGAAAGCTTTGAGTTTTGATGTAGAAACACTCATCCAGAAAGCAGAAAATGAGCTTTCCTCTTTGGATAAGGAGATGAATTCTCTTATGCCAGCATGGTGTAGTGGTTAAGAGCGGTAGTCTCGTAATCTGGTGAACCAGGTTCGCGTCTCCGCTCCTCCACATGCAGCTGCTGGGTGACCTTGGGCCAGTCACACTTCTTTGAAGTCTCTCAGCCCCACTCACCTCACAGAGTGTTTGTTGTGGGGGAGGAAGGGAAAGGAGAATGTTAGCCGCTTTGAGACTCCTTCGGGTACTGATAAAGCGGGATATCAAATCCAAACTCTTCTTCTTCTTTTTGTTTGTGTTTTGAGTTTGTAGAAAAGGAGTAAAAAGATGTGTTTTCGCGTGCAGCAGCAAGATGGCGGTTACTTCTGCATGCTATTGAACACATACTCCATCATTCTGCCCAGACACTGAGGTCCAGCGCTGAGGGCTTTCTGGCGGTTCCCTCGCTGTGAGAGGCCAAGTTACAGGGAACCAGGCAGAGGGCCTTCTCGGTGGTGGCACCTGCCCTGTGGAACACCCTCCCACCAGATGTCAAAGAGAACAACAACTACCAGACTTTTAGAAGACATCTGAAGGCAGCCCTGTTTAGGGAAGCTTTTCATGTTTAATGGAGGATTGTATTTTAAATATTCTGTTGGAAACTGCCCAGAGTGGCTGGGGAAACCCAGCAAGATGGGCAGGGTATAAATAATACATCATATTATTATTATTATTATTATTATTATTATTATTATTATTATTATTATTCTGCAATGTTGACCAGCACTGGAAGCACACAGAAGAAGACTGTGTGAGCAGCGTTCTGTGAGGACGGACAAACAAATCTCTCCCTGCTAAAGATATTTACTTTCTGCACAACCTGATGTGAACCTTTCATGCTGCTGTGGGGGAACTGGAATCAGCGGCAGGCGGTGAAATTTTTCAGAGATGAACAGTTAGGGCCAGAGGTGCCAGCTTGCGAGGGCAATTGTGGTGGTGGGGACTGCTGTTGTGCACATGACTTCACAGCATCCTGGCGCTGCACGCATGAGCATAATGTCTCCCTCCCTAAGCCAGGCTATGGAACTGGCATTCAGCAGCACAGGGCATCTCACAGTGAAGACTGAATACAGGCATTGTGGCTCGTAGTCTTACCCACCACCAATGTGTATCACCTCAGTATTGTCTACACTGACTGACAGAAGATTTTCTGGATTTCACACAGCCTTACCTGGAGATGCCAGGGGTTGAATCTGGGATCTTCTGCATGCAGTGCATCTTCTTCTTCTTCTTCTTCTTCTTCTTCTTCTTCTTCTTCTTCGATCACTCGTAGCCAAGTAAGACTCTTCCATAAACAAGGTGTTAACAGTGAGTCCATAAGTGACTGTGGAGGCCAGTTCTGGATCCACACATCCTTCCACAGTGGGGACATAGGTTTCTGGGCAGGAGTTGATCATGGTGAGGGTTTGCCAAGCATGCTCTCCTCTTAGCATGTTTCTCCCTTGCTTTCTGAGTTCGAGTGTCTTCAAAGCCCATGACACCTTTGGTAAAGGCTGTTCTCCAATTGGAGCGCTCACAGGCCAGTGTTTCCCAGTTGTCGGTCTTTGTTGTTGTTTAGTCGTTTAGACGTGTCTGACTCTTTGTGACCCCATGGACCAGAGCACGCCAGGCACTCCTGTCTTCCACTGCCTCCCGCAGTTTGACCAAACTCATGCTGGTACCTTTGAGAACACTGTCCAACCATCTCATCCTCTGTCATCCCCTTCTCCTTGTGCCCTCCATCTTTCCCAACATCAGGGTCTTTTCCAGGGAGTCTTCTCTTCTCATGAGGTGGCCAAAATACTGGAGCCTCAGCTTCAGGATCTGTCCTTCCAGTGAGCACTAAGGGCTGATTTCCTTCGAATGGATAGGTTTGATCTTCTTGCTGTCCATGGGACTCTCCAGAGTCTCCTCCAGCACCATAATTCAAAAGCATCAATTCTTTGGCGATCAGCCTTCTTTATGGTCCAGCTCTGTCGGTCTTTATACTACATTTTTTTAGATTTGCCTTGAGAGAGTCTTTGAACCTCTTCTGTTGACCACCAGCATTATGCTTTCCATTTCTAAGTTCAGAATAGAGCAGTTGCTTTGGAGGACGATAATCAGGCATCCGCACAACATGACCAGTCCAACACATAATGACATCTGCCTACAGATCTACAAAGAACGTGCAAAGTAAGGCTAAATAAAGTGTCTGTTGGTGGTAGTTTTCTATCTCTAGCTCAAAATATTTTAAAGCCTGAAACAGAAGAGCATATGGCAGGTGATGAAGGATTTCGCTAGTAATCTGTAGAACTGGTGTCAAATAGGAGGAAGAAGTGTTTTCATTTGTCACTAAGATTAGCTTCTGTGTTAGCCAGCAGTGTTGTGTTACTGTTTTTGAAGATGCCCAAAGTCCGCTGATAGATCCCCGATCAGCAGATGCTTTTACAGACTTATTTTGAGAGTTAGCCAACACTTTTGTTGGTGTTCTGATGATGGATTCTTTTCTGGGGGAGGGGGAGGGGAAGATGGGTTGGCACAAAAGTCAGCCGATTTCTGGACCCCCGACAGCAGCATGGATAAAAGCTCATTGTCTAACATAAATAGCGCATGACATGATTATTGGAAATAAGAGCAAGAAGCTGACCTCATGGCTTCTTCTCAGAAAAAAGAGAACATTAAAAATAAAGTCTTTTAAGCAGTTCTCCCACTTTTTTAAAAAAACAAAACTTGTTTGTTTCTGCTTGCAGCCTGACCTCATAAGCTGCTACCCCAGAGGAGGAGATGGTTGTCTTATGCAGACTTATTGAAGTGTACTTTTGATAGCAATGAGTCAATTCCTCACTCTGCATGTTGACATGAGCTTCCTGGGGGTCAGGGTGGGATACAATACATTTCCCTGCTGTTGTTTTGTCACTGGTGGAAATTGCAGTAGTCTGATGAGGAATAAAGTCCTCATTTCAGCTTGCTGCAATGTGAAAAATGCATGCGATCGGAAATATTTTGGACTGACAGCTACTTGTCAATGTGCAATGCTACAAACATTTTTCACGCTTCCCCTTCGGACTCCCCCTGCCCCCTCACTTTCAGCAAATTCAGTTGAAAATGGCGATAATAGAACTTAAAGCCGTTATATTTTCCCCTTGCTTAAAAAGGAAGATGAAGACATCTCAGAGAGATATTTAATGAGACAACAGATGGATTCAGTTGACCTACCGAGCCTGAATCTTGTGGTTCCTGTCCTATGAATGGTTCCCTGGGGCATAAAAGCGCATGAAATTCTCTTAAATAGCTTCCCAGGCGCCTTGTTTGTGACCAACCTTTGCTATTCTGCCAGTACTGCCTCAGGGGGAACCAATCTGAAGGAGCCCATTACCAACAAAAATAACTCAGTCAGTCCAAGCACACTGCTCTGTCCCCAGGGGCATCAGACGCACCGATGCATTATGGGATACAGGAGGTCCACAGAGCAACAGAGCATGAGTGGCGGCATGTGGCAAGCTGTAGAAGGGAAATAAAGGACAGAGCTGCAGCTCAGGATGGGAAAATAAATCCAGAACTGCAATTGTTTATCTGTGTACAGCCCATCTCGCCCTGAAGGCTTGCAGCCAAGAACTTTTCTCCTTTCCATTAAAATAGAATGTTTCAAAAGGATAAAGTTCAAGGACTAGATTACATTTACCCTGCCATCAAAATAAGGCCAGAGAAATAGTTCTTGCGATGTTTGCTAAATATTTACTTTTTCTGGCTTACTATGGGGAGATTTGTTATACTTATGGGCCTCTCTCATACTGAGCTGCTCACATCCTTGTACATGAAAACACCCCACTTTACATCCTCACAAGAACCCCGGAAAGTAGGGTAGGCTGAGCTCCGAGCTCCATTTACCATATTTTTTGGTCTTATAAGACTCACTTTTCCCCTCCTAAAAAGTAAGAGGAAATGTGTGTGCATCTTATGGAGCGAATGCAGGCTGCGCAGCTATCCCAGAAGCCAGAACAGCAAGAGGGATTGCTGCTTTCACTGCGCAGCGATCCCTCTTGCTGTTCTGGCTTCTGAGATTCAGAATATTTTTTCCTTGTTTTCCTCCTCCAAAAACTAGGTGTGTCTTGTGGTCTGGTGCGTCTTATAGAGCGAAAAATATGGTACATATTTCATAAAATTTATACAACCCGGATTGTAAAGAACCTCAAAGCGGTTTACGAAAGAAAGGGAAAGGCAACAGAATCAAGAAAAATTCACAACCCTACTTTAAAACAGACAAGGATTAAAATACTAAAGCAGATTAAAATCACCTCAACTTTCTAAGCATCTACAGTAAGTAGGGTTGCCTGAATGAGAACGTTTTTATCAGGTGCCCAAAAGAATAAAGTAAAGGCACCTGTTTGATCTCAATAGGCAGGGAGTTCCAAAGTATAGGTTCTGCTACACTGAACACTTCTCCTGTTTGTGGGATTTGTGGCCAAAAGTGGTGCAACTGGTCAGAATAGATGGTTTTATAAATGAGAACTAGACGACTTCATAGTGAACTGTGGATATTAGCCCTAATGGCTGAAAACTGAGCCCTCATCACCTAGAAGCAGTATATTGTTATGTACCACCCCAATCTCTAAGCAGTGTTCATGTTTCCTTTGGAAATGAGACACAGTGGAGACTGTGCCTTTATGACATATGGTTTATTTACACACATATACAACCTGAGCCTGTGATGGAGGGTTTCAAAGCATTATACTCCAAGTGGGTCTTGCTTCTCCCATTGCTGAAGCCTCCAGTTGGAAACAGGCAGCCCACATTGTGCTCTGGCGCCCCGCCCCAGCTAGCCGCATTTAACAAACTGACACTCCTTTTCCTCGATCACGCCACAGCCAACTGAAATCCTGAAACTTCCTCCTAACAAAAACTCTGGCATTTTTCTTCTGCTAACTACTCAGAACTCAAGGCAAGGCTCCACCCATTTCTAATCGCCCATCATCTTCCTTTGTTCTCCATAGTGGTTCTTCTCCCAGGCAATTTCCTGAGAATAGAAAAACTGGTCTGGCCTGAATTTTAGCACTTTGTTCAATCCAGCATCCGGCTGCCTATTTCAATGCTCCAAACACTGATTAAACTCCAACACCCACTTGACCTAGGAATTTAGGGGAGTCAAGGCACCCACAAACTCATAACAGTATTACAATTATCAGATGCAAGACAAATGACAGGGGATAGCTATCTCCGTCATGGTTGATCCAGGGTACTTTGGTCCAAGCCTGCAAGTCAGTTCTTGTAATATGAAAGAGAAAAAGAAGCAGAGCGACCTGTGTTGAACTTTCTATGATTCTTCTCAAAGCTGAAAGTAAGTGATGCGAGAAGAGAGCGATTCGCAAAAGGGAGAAAAAGGAACTGGGTTATCCAACGGAACCTCTTTCTGTTTCTGTTTTCTTAAGAAACACTTTCCCTATCTGCTTTTGACTTTCAAAACAGTGAGGCATGCTTCCCTCTTCTCTGATAAGTCCATGGGCAGTGCTGAAAGGCCTGGCTTAAAAAAAAAATATTATTGACCATTTCAACATATCAAAATATATCATATTCATTTTTCCCCCTTCCCCCACCTCCCCATCAAACCCTCCCCCCCCCAACTTCCCTCAGCTCCCCTCTCTGATTTTTCAACACATATTATTCTCTGCATACTGTAAAATTGTATAAATCCTTATCGATCTACTATGTTTACAATCAATAAATTTGTGTATGTTTATTCAAAACCTGCCAAGGAGTCCAATTCATTCTGTTGTCTTTTAAAGTAATTTGTAAAAAGTTCCCATTCTTCTTTGAAGTCACAGTTGTCCTTATCTCGCAGTTTAGGTATACGTTAGTTAAGCCAATTCTGCATAGTTCATCGATTTCTCTTGCCAGTGTTCTTTTGTCGAGATTTCCTCATTCTTCCATCCTTGCGCTATCAAGACTCTTGCCGCTGTTGTTGCATACATAAACAGATTCTTTATTTTCCTTGGCAGGTCTTGTCCTACAATCCGAAAGGCCTGGCTGCTTTTGCACAAATGAGGCATATGGTGTAATACAGGTAACTTGCAACTTCCGTGCATTTAATTTGCGCACATTCAGCTTTACACATTTGGCAAAAAAGGCGAAATATTTTTAAGGGGGCAGGCACCCAGGAAAACAGACTTGGGCTTTCCCACCTACGATTGAGATCACTCCCACTGATTTCAGGGTGGTGGGTTCCAGCTCTGTTGGGCAAAAGATTCTTGCATTGCAAACGCTTGGGTTAGGTGACTCTCGTGGTCCCTTCCAACTGTACAATTCTATGACCTGTAACTCAGGCTCAAGGCTCCGCATGCTGCATCGCAGGGGGGTCAGACTAGATGACTTTGGGGGAACCCTTTACTACTTTACAACTCTTCGTTGCTTTTAGGTCACCGCCAAAGGGGTGAGCTGCCCGCAGGTCAGCGCAAGAGCGCAATCGGGAAAGTGTGGCAGGCGCGCGCGCTTGGGCATCACACGCGAGCGCGCACTCTCCACCCTCCACCCCCCCCCAAGGGCAATGAATGCCCGGTTCGAGGGGGCCCGGCGCCTCTCGTGCCCAGATGACAAGTGGGCCGGGTGGGTGGGTGGATGAAGGCGCAAATCTGGGATGGGGCTGGCTAGTGGTACCCAGGAAGGTGCCGCCACCTCCAAGGATGGAGAGGGTGCCGCCCGCCCGCCCCACCCCTTTTGGGGGTGTGTCTCCCCCTCCCCTCCTCATATCCCCCCTGCGAGAGAGACGCAGGCAGCCAGGCGCGCCCTCGCCCTTTGTCTCTGGCGCCGGGGAAGCTCCGGCGGCTGCGAGAGGCGGACGGCAGCCGCAGACTCCACCTCTTCCTCGAGGGGAAGCCCTCCTCCCGGCCTGCCCAGTCCTCCTGCCGCCGCCGATCGCGCTCGTGCCGCCTGCCTCCTCTTCGCAGGTGTAACAGCACCAGGGACCCCCGGGCCGGACCGACGCCGAGACGCCTCCGCGCTCCTCTTCCTCCCCAGCTTTTCGGTAGGAGGGTCTCTGGGGTCTCTCTCTCGGTTTGGGTTCCTTCCTCCCTGCGGCGCCTCCCCAGCCTTAAAGCCCTCCATCTCCTCCCCCACCCGTTCCTGCACAGCCCACCTACCCCCCCCTCCATCCATCCCTGTCCGTCTTCCTCACCTCCACAATCCGCCCAGATAAGCCTTATCAATTGTCCTGATTATCACCATCGCGCTTTTGCAGCAACCGTGTGCGCGCGCGTGTGTGTTGCAAATTGCAATTGCCTGGAGAAAGTCCCGGGGATTTCCTGCTCGAGACCCGCACCCGCCTTGCTGAATTGCTGCCCCGTGCTCCATCGAAGGGCGCCTCTCCGTTTGATGAGCCCTCTGCTTAATTGCTTACATTGGGAGGGTCGTTGCGCTTTGCTGGCTGCACACCTGAGAGGCGGCCTTATCTCTCCTTGGTTCTGCTCTTGGAAACTCCCTTTAATTCTTCCGCCTTCCTGCTGCCACTTGAATCAAGCGATTGCCCGTCCAAAAAAAAAAAAAGCGAGAGAGAAAAGAACCCACGCTCCGCCGGTGCACCAGTTTCCATCTTTCTATCAGGCTGCACCAATGCTGCTTACAAAGCATCATTCAGCCATATTCACTATTTCCCTTTACCTGCTTGCATCCCCTTGGCTTGATAACTGGGCTGCTGAAAGCCTCTTAAGGGATGCTCTCCTTGTTTTTCAGACGTGCTCCTTTATATCAGCCCCCATAGTGCCTAGGTCAGCTGTCTGTGTCCCTTTTACTCCCAAAAGCACCAGAAGCATCTGCAGAGCCTGTTTTTTAAATTTTGCATCTACCAGCCCTAGGTGGTGATCGCGACAGGGGATCCATAATAACAATAAATAATGTGGTTTCTGCTGTGTTTTTGTAAAGGGCTGGGTAGGCAGGCTAGCGATGCAGACCAAGCCATGTGGTCCCTATTGTTTCCGCTAGCAGTGCCTGTTCCCCATGACAGCTGACAGTTTGGGTGTTGCAGAGGGAGGGCTTGTGTTGTCAGGCTCAATAGAATGGCAATATTTGCCTTCCCTTGGGTGTCCCCAGGTTCACACGTGTGACTTTTGCACATGGGAGTGAATAGCAGCCATTTGTCGCATAAGATAGAAAGCCTAGGGTATGCAACTTTTGGGGATGCTACGGGAGCATAAGATAAATTTACTGCATGCTCCTTGTGACCTCAGCTTAGGAACATAGGATTTTGTCTTGCACTAAGACAGATTCTTAAGGGACGTGGGTGGCACTGTGGGTTAAACCACAGAGCATAGGGCTTGCCGATCAGAAGGTCGGTGGTTCGAATCCCCGCGATGGGGTGAGCTCCCGTTGCTTGGTCCCTGCTCCTGCCAACCTAGCAGTTCGAAAGCATGTCAAAGTGCAAGTAGATAAATAGGTACCGCTCCAGTGGGAAGGTAAACGGTGTTTCCGTGCGCTGCTCTGGTTTGCCAGAAGTCATGCTGGCCACACGACCCGGAAGCTGTATGCCGGCTCCCTCGGCCAATCAAGCAATATGAGCGCCGCAAGCCCAGAGTTGGCCATGACTGGACCTAATGGTCAGGGGTCCCTTTACCTTTAAGACAGATTCTTGGTCCATCTAACTCAGTACTGTCAACACAGCCTGGTAGCAGCTCTCTAGGGTTTCAGTCAGGGTTTGTTTCCCAGCCATAGCAGGAGATGCTGGGGATTGATCCTGCTCAGCAGATTCCATACTGCTGAGCCCTTCCCCATGCCTTACTATCTGCAAAGGTTAGACCTGGCTCCAGAGGCTGACAGGTTCGCACATTTTTTAGGGGTCCCAGATTTGACACCACCCTAACAGAACTGAAACAACCAGAGGAAATTCTCAATTCTCTTGGAACACTCTGCCTGCTGGTTAATCTGTGTAATGGAATGTTGGGAACTATATTGATATTTGTTGTTCTTGGCATCTGTCTGTCTCGAGAGACCATGGAGTCAAGCTGCTGGAGAGTTCACAGCGGCTGCTGTGGCTGCAGAAACCAGTAACTCGTAATTGCTGCTGCCTCCTGTGTTGTTTTTGTTGCATTAGCAGCAAAGTGACCTTCCTGGAGCCTAAGTCTGGGCCGTGTGTATGGAGGTCCTGGACTTCCCAGATGACAAGACCCTCCTCTCGGCTTCACCCATTTGGTCCAAAGGAATGCAGAGCAACGCATTTGGCACCAGCTTGGCTGCAGGAGTTGCCAGAAGGAGTTGCTAAGACACCATTCAACTGTCTTAGCAACTCCCCTCCAGATTTGTGTAGGGTTTACGCCTTTAGCTTTTTCTTCTTCCAAAGATGTCCTGCAAGGAAGCAGAGGTTTAGGACCAGAGTTTTCCTTCTTCTAAATGGGCTACCTTCCTAGGTTGACGAGCCCCATCTGCCCCGCACTTGCCTCTACAGCAGCCTTTCTCAACCTGTGGGTCCCCAGATGCTGTTGAACTACAACTCCCATCACCCCTAGCTAGCAAGACCAGAGCTCGGGGATGATAGGAGTTGTAGTCCAACAACATCTGGGGACCCACAGGTTGAGAACCGCTGCTCTACAGCAGTGTTTCCCAACCTTGTGCCTCCAGCTGTTTTCGAACTACAACTCCCATCATCCCTGACTAGCAAGACCAGTGGCAAGGGATGATGGGAATTGTAGTCCAAAAACAGCTGGAGGCACAAGGTTGGGAAACACTGCTCTACAGCATGTGCAGAAACAGCCTTCTTGATCATTGGACCCACTATTGGTCTCATCCACTCAATCTGCCGGTGCCTGTCTTTGCATGCAGGGAAAGTCCCTAACTCACCAAGGCTTTGAGACACATCGGCTACCCTCACCTGGTTTAACCTGGCTAGCTGAAGCTGTTTCCTGGGGTGAGAACTGAGAGCAGGGTAGGCACCAAAGGGTAGGACCAACTCCCCTAGAAGGAGCACGCCGTGTCCCCACCAAAGGTACTATCCCTCCCCTAGCAGCCCATGTACCCCGTATACTGTATACCGTATTTTTCTGTGTATGAGACTAGGGTTTTTTTTAACCAAAAAGTTAGGTTTAAAATTGGGGCTCGTCTTATATACGGGTAGTGCTGAGGGGTGTTTTCTTAATTTGGAGTCCCCAAAATAGGGGGCGTCTTATACATGGGGGCGTCCTATACACAGAAAAATACAGTATATGGCACTTTAAGAATAGGAGAGCTGGTCCTTGCCCCAGGGGGCTTACAATGTAGAAAAGCAGCAGAAGGGAGACAACAGAGAAGGAGTGGGCAGAGGAGAAAATTGGGAGAAAATGTGATTACTGTCGTTAACATGGGCCTCCTTACAATAAGATATCGGAACATGGTGGGTGTTGTGCTAAAAGCTTTACATTAAACTGGAGGGAGCCGTTCTTTCCTTTTGTCATGTGGCAAACAGTCCACTTATGTCATGAATGAATTGCAAGACTTTTGATGCAGGCAAGAATCCCCCTTCCCTTTTCCACACCTGTTTCTTACCTGAATAGGACTATTTTTCTTTTTAATAGGAACACGTGGAATAAAGGTTGTGCCATGTTTTGGTTGCCCTCTTATCCTTCATTGCAATGTTTTCTTTTGAAATCTGTAAGATAACAGTTTCCTGTTCAGTTATGCTACTTTGAATGCATGCTTTATGTTTGACTTTCTTCACTAATGTTTTTGTTCTGGGTTGTTTTATTTGATGTTTTAATATGTGGTGTAAACTGCTTCGAGATTATTTGCCCTTAAAGATATAAAGAGGTATGTTGTTGTTGTTGTTGATGATGATGATGATGTTATGCAGCTGAACACCCTAGACTAGGGTTTCATGAACCTCTGGCCCTCCAAATATTGTCCAGCTCCAACTCCCAAACTCCCGTATGCCCCAGCCAGCAGGATCAATGGTTAGGAGCTAGAATCCAACACCGTCTGAATGGCCACAAGTATCCCATCCCAACCCTAGCCCCACTCCACATCGAGGCCATTCCCCCCAAAATTGCCCTCCAGCCAGTTACATATATTTAGGACTTCATCACCTGCCTATAAATTGTAGATTTGTAAACACTTGTTATTAATGAAATAGCTTAGCTTCCCAAATGGAATCCTATGAATCAGTTGCCTTTTTAGTATATCCCATCTCATCCAAATGGATCAGGCTGGGTTGTATTCTGAAACAATATGAAAAAGCTTCCTTGTCCCTCAAGGTCACGGACGGAACAGCTTTTACGGAGGCTTCACACATGCAAGTTAATCGGCTTATGGCTTCGATATCCAGTGTCGACTTGCTATGTGTGAACGAGACCTCGCAGACACAACAGCCCACAGGAAACTTTAATTAGCCCCTCCAACACAATGATTTTCAACTGGAGTATGTTCATGCATGTGGTTTCCAGTCTCCAGGGACTGGTTCATGCCTGTATATAATCGATCTTTGTACAGTTGGAGACTAGCAACAGAATGTGTGAATGCCATTGAAAAAATGTGATGTGTGGGCTGAGATGAAATTTGCATCTCTGGTGTGTGTGTGTGTGTGTGTGTGTGTGTGTATATAACAGCCGGTTCACACATGGAAGTCCTGGATGCTGCAGTTGGTGCCGTGGGGCTAGAATTTTCCCATTGCTGTGTTCCCCTGGAAAGATGTTTCCATATCTAAAGATACAGTGGTACCTCGGGTTAAGTACTTAATTTGTTCCGGAGGTCCGTACTTAACCTGAAACTGTTCTTAACCTGAAGCACCACTTTAGCTAATGGGGCCTCCTGCTGCCGCCGTGCTGCCAGAGCACGATTTCTGTTCTCATCCTGAAGCAAAGTTCTTAACCTGAAGCACTATTTCTGGGTTACTGTGACTGTGACTGTGGAGGCCAATTCTAGATCCACACGTCTTTCCACTGTGGGGACATAGGTTTCCGGGCAGGAGTTGAACATGGTGAGGGTTTGCCAAGCGTGCCTTCCTCTTAGCGTGTTTCTCCCTTTTGTCCTGAGTTTGAGCGTCTTCTTCAAAGCCGTCTTCAAAGCCTTTACACCTTTGGTAAAGGCTGTTCTCTGACTGGAGAGCTCACAGGCCCATGTTTCCCAGTTGTCGGTGTTTATACTACATTTTTTTAGATTTGCCTTGGGAGAGTCTTTGAACCTCTTTTGTTGACCACCAGCATTACGCTTACCATTTTAAAGTTCAGAATAGAGTACAGTGGTACTTCAGGTTAAGTACTTAATTCGTTCCGGAGGTCTGTTCTTAACCTGAAACTGTTCTTAACCTGAAGAACCACTTTAGCTAATGGGGCCTCCTGCTGCTGCCGCGCCGCCGGAGCACGATTTCTGTTCTCATTCTGAAGCAAAGTTCTTAACCTGAAGCACTATTTCTGGGTTAGCGGGGTCTGTAACCTGAAGCGTATGTAACCTGAAGCGTATGTAACCTGAGGTACCACTGTAGTTGCTTTGGAAGACGATAATCAATGCATCAGCATTGTCTACACCAGGAGTTGGCAAGGTTTAGCTCGCCTGGGCCGGTTCACTCCAGCGGAGATCCCTCCATGGGCCGAAGTGAGCGCGAGCACACACGCCCACAATTTCCGGTGTCTGCACCTGCGCAAACGCAATTTCCGGCACTGCGGAAGTGAGTCCCCGCACTGTGCTGCGCCAGTTTAGTGCAGCGCAGCACAGTGCGGGGACGCCACGCAGGTGGCTCAGTTCAGGGGTGGCTCAGGGGCTGGTTAAATGACCCACGTGGGCTGCTTGCTGACCCCTGGTCTACACACGGATGCTTCTGGATCTGCCGTCCTTTGACACAGAGGCCCTAAGCTATGTAATTCCCACAGGAGTGCACCTGACATCTTCAGTACTGTATACAATTTTCATCAAACGCTGAAGACACACTTCTTTAGCCTGGTCTTTCGACACCTGAGATGTGTGTTTTCAGGACCCACACAATTCCTGCGACAGCAGTTTGTTTAAACTGTTTTAAATACAGTGGTACCTCGGGTTACATATGCTTCAGGTTACTTACGCTTCAGGTTACAGACTCCGCTGACCCAGAAATAGTGCTTCAGGTTAAGAACTTTGCTTCAGGATGAGAACAGAAATCGTGCTCCGGCGGCACATCGGCAGGAGGCCCCATTAGCTAAAGTGGTGCTTCAGGTTAAGAACAGTTTCAGGTTAAGAACGGACCTCCAGAACGAATTAAGTTCTTAACCCGAGGTACCACTGTACTGAATTTTAAATGGTTGTAAAGCAAATGTGATGATGATGATGCTAAGGTATTATATCCAATATATGTTGTCCTCTGTCAAGCAGGTGGGGACTAAAGTGTGACCCTCCGTCGAACACCATATATGCTTCAGTACTTGGATGCTTCAAGGTAAGTTTAGTTCTTAAATGTTGAACTTCCTGGAACTTGTTGATGAAAGGGTGGAGAACCTGCGGCCCTCCAGTCTTTTGGACTACAGCTCCCATCCTCCCTCTCAATTGTCCACGCTGGCGAAGGATTATGGGAGTTGGTGTCCAACAATGTTTGAAAGACCACAGCTTCTCCAACGCTGTGCGTGAATGACGACGGTCCAAATGCATACACAAGACTTATCCATTGATATACCACAGGGAACCTTCTTTCCTTTTGAGGGCTCCATTTTCTCAGGGTTAATCTCTCAGGGTCCAGAACCAAATTGGGCAGGATTAGAGCCCAAAGTTGTCATAACTAGAAGGTGAATTTTGTGAAGCAGGCAGGGCTTTTGGACAAAGCTAGTGACCTTAAGAGCATCTAATTATGAGTGTTTTATGGAAGAA
Organism: Podarcis melisellensis; assembly: GCF_964234715.1. Taxonomy (NCBI): domain Eukaryota; kingdom Metazoa; phylum Chordata; class Lepidosauria; order Squamata; family Lacertidae; genus Podarcis; species Podarcis melisellensis. The sequence goes on along the minus strand of NC_138541.1, from coordinate 12,898,295 downwards.
TGGATGTCTTTTTCGTGTTAATTAAAGAAATATTATAGCAGGATGAACTCGCGAGCGGGATTTGAGCAATGAATGTTGCTGCTTTTCTCTTTTTTAAAAAATACTAAAAAATACTTTAAAAATAACAAATTTGTTTGAAAAAATTATTGCTATTTCAAAATAAAGTGAAATACTTTAACAATCCCCCAAACCAACATTACTTTCTTCCCACTCCTATCCTCAAAATACAGGTTCCTTATGGGGTGTTGTATTTTTTTATTGCTTTTATGTGAGCCAGTAAATATATATCTATATATTAAGTGGTTTGAAAACTTCCATAAATAAATAAATAAAATAGGCAGAGGGTTTGCAGGTCCCCTTCCCCTGAATCAGTGGCGTAGCGTGGGTTGTCAACACCCGGGGCAAGGAAAGTAATTTGTGCCTCCTAACCCGTGAGAGAGAGTGAGTGAGCCAGGTAGGGGCAGAGAGCTGCGAGTGCGAGCGCCCCCCCCAGATGTTGCGCCCGGTGCGGCCGGTCCCCCCTGCACCCCCCACACTACGCCACTGCTCTGATGTATGTGATCGATGGAGAGGAGCTTCGGTTTTGAGTTGCTAATGTTTACTGTCCTGCACTGCTATCTGCAGGCTCATTCTACAGGCACCAATCCAACTAAAGTTAACCCTGAACAAGACACGTTTAAACCTATGCAACATGCTTGTTTTGACTCTCTTTTTAGTCCCACTGCTTTCAATGGGGCTTGTTTAAATGAGCTGGGCTCAAAGGCCTTTTACTTTCAGTGTACTATGTATGTTTTTTTAAAGCTTTAAAGGTAAAGTTAAAGGGACCCAGTTGCGGACGACTCTGGAGTTGTGGCGCTCATCTCGCTTTATTGGCCGAGGGAGCCGGCATGACTAAGCCGCTTCTGGCGAACCAGAGCAGCACACAGAAACGCCGTTTACCTTCCCACTGGAGCGGTACCTATTTATCTGCTTGCACTTTGACGTGCTTTTGAACTGCTAGGTTGACAAGAGCAGGGACTGAGCAACGGGAGCTCACCCCGTCGCGGGGATTCAAACCTCCGACCTTCTGATCAGCAAGTCCTAGGCTCTGTGGTTTAACCCATAGCGCCACCCGCGTCCCCCTTTTTTAAAGCTTTACCGCACTGCAATAGGTTCTGAAATAGGCATATTTTACAGTCGGAATAAAGCATTGATGCTAATGCCATCAAGGTGATGCTCTGCCAGATTTGCAGAATTCAAAGTGTGGGGGTTTTTTTATCAGCAAAGCATTTGGGCTCTTTTAATGGAGAGATGAAGACCTCCTGGCCATAGCCATGAACAGAGTAGACATCAGCAACATCTTCCACCCACCTTTTGGGGCTGGTTCGGGGGCAGAAATAAGTGTCATGGCACCAACCTCTAGACTGGATTATCCATTCATATTAGAGGCTTCAGTTGGATGGATATGAAAATGTGTCAGGATCAAAACCCTCCCTCCCTTTTGCAGCCAGATGGACGGGGTATAATTAATAAATTATAATTATTATTATTATTGACCATCATTGCCATTGATCTGAGTAAGTGATGCTCAGATGCCAGTGACCTTGTAGCTTGCGTATCTTGCATTGCTATTCTTGGTGATGTCCACGCAGGAATGGGATTCTGTGCCATGTTGGTTCTCCAAAGACTCAGCTACATTGGCCACAAAAAAAGCGCTTTACATGCATTGTATATGCATTATAGCACTGTGGCACCAGATGGCACTGTGGAGTTCCGTTTTTGCCAACCTGATTTCTCATACAACGTTTCCAACACGTTTCACTGAAACGCTTCTTTGACGTGTCTAGAGATCCAGCCCAAGTAACAGTGCAATAAAATAAAATAAGGCTCCCTTACAAAGCAATTGTCTCTGTGTAAATGGGTGTCAGGAATGAGCCAGCTCCAAGCAAAGGTTTGCAGCCAACTGCAGAAAGCAGCCAGGAACAGAGAGGCTTAGATGTTAGTCAGGCAGGGGAGAGCCAGCAGCTGCAGACTTCCTCACCTTGATGGGCTGGGTGATAAGGCAGTAGCTGAGAGCAGGCTAGAACACAGCCAAAACTCTCAGGAAGCACAAATAGGCACAAATAGACTCAGCCTCTCAGACCAGGAAGAGGTTGGAGCCGATCCACTAATTCTGAAAAGCCGGCGATTGGGAGGGCTGCTAGATAGGAAGCAAAACAAGAGCTGTAAGTTCAATATCTTCTGTCATGGCCGGAAGGAGTCTTCAGAAGGGTCATCTTGAGTAATGATGCTGGAGGCTTTGTCAGAATCGTCTGGAGCTATCTGTTTGTTTTTGCAATAAATTCTCCTTTTTAATTACCTACGCTTACTGTGTTATCAAGCTGGGAATCTGGACTTCTGACAATGGGTGATTAACAGAGAGTTAAACCACTCTTTGACTCTAAGAACCTGGTGGAACCAGACACCCTAATCTTGAATCGTCAGTTTGTAGATGTGCAAAGCATTGCTATTCAGGTGGTTAGACCATCCCTTCAAGTGCAGAGGCAGTGAAATATCACTTCCCAGCAGAATCTAACATCAAAACACTTACTTATTCAGGACAATTTCTGTCACACCACCATTTAATCTGCTTTTGGGGCGAGGGCTCTTTCCTAGAAGGTATGAAAGAAGAAGTAAAAGTGCTCCTGAGCAGACGCAGAATGCATTTCCCTACACCAATGAATAATAACAGATACATCAGGGATTCGGGCATCTAGATGAGAAGTTGAAATTTCCAGGCAAATTTGAGCTAGCATTTCCCTTTCAAAGCTTTATACGATAATGGATAAATTCTTCAAAGGAAAGGTTAGAGAAGCCATGAGGTTGCGTAAGCGCTGCACTCCTTTGAACTTCTGGATTTTGCCTGATCAAAAAAGAGCACCCAGCCATAGCCCCCAGGCCCTTTAAATTGCAGGCTGCAAAAGAGTAGTCTATTGTCATGGTTACGTGGTCAAGAGGCTGACTTTGGTCATACAAGACTCCTTGTCAGGTATTGGCTTGGACACTGAGCGAGACAGAAGAGTGGGCACCGGGAAGAAGGGGGGTTGGAGACCGACTTAGGGATCAGTGATCTGCGGGGTCCTGTTACAGCCAGGAGACGAGAGTCAGAGGCAGGAGAAGCTGTCGGAGAGTGAATTAGAGGTGCAGGAGGAGAGAGAGGTCAGGTTGGCGCAGAGTCAAGGTCTTCCTCCTTCTGCCCCCAGCTCCCTTGCTCCACTGCCTCCCAGGACCAGGCGAGAGGGAGAAGCAGAAATTGATTACATGCAGGGGGAGTCTTTGCCTGCTTGCATGCAGCTTGGGTGGAAGAGATACAGAAGCTGAGATCAGCGGAGTGGGACCTCTCTCTTGTGTCAACTGACTCATTGGGTTCACGCCTAGGAGCAGCTGAGAGACATAGGACCGATAGACGTGCCTTTTCCTAACTTGGAAGTGTGCTTTCCATTTCTGCCTAGTTTGCACCGGTAGCCCTTAGGATGCAGTGGGCAAGGGATGGAGGTGAAATCCAGCCCAGCTTGTATTGAGTCTGGAAGCCAGGTTCTTGGCTGGGTAGAGTAATCTCTGGATAAGTCCAGTCCGTCCCAATCTGGTGTAGTTCAGAAAAGGGTTTCAAGGCACAGAATGGCAGAGAATGACAGAATTGTAGAGTTGGAAAGGAACATGAGGGGCATCTAATCCAGCCTCGGTCCAGTATACCTGAAGGAGCGCCTCCACCCCCATCGTTCTGCCTGGACATTGACGTCCAGCACCGAGGGCCTTCTGGCGGTTCCCTCGCTGCGAGAAGCCAAGTTACAGGGAACCAAGCAGAGGGCCTTCTTGGTAGTGGCACCCGCCCTGTGGAACACCCTCCCACCAGATGTCAAAGAGAACAACAACTACCAGACTTTTAGAAGACATTTGAAGGCAGCCCTGTTTAGGGAAGCTTTTAATGTTTCATAGGTTATTGTATTTTAATATTCTGTTGGAAGCCGCCCAGAGTGGCTGGGGGGGGGGGGAAATCCCTCTGCAGTGCAAGTATACCCACTGCAGTCGGCCCATTAGGAGAAATGGGGCACTGCCCCACCAACCTTACTTTGCTCTCAGCCTGCCCCCTTCATTTGCTTTCCTTTCTACTTAAAACTGGTTCAGGGTGTGGCACGGCACAGCATCCGTTTCCCCCTTGGATTCAGTTTGCCTTTGCAGAAGAGGGAGGAGGATGGGGACAAAACCAGATTTGGTTAGCTTTGCCTAGTATTATCTCTGGCGCCATCTACTGGTGGGCTCCCTGCCTTCTGCCCTACCATACTCAATGGGCACCAGCTACCCCTGTGAAGAACTTAGTGCAGTCTAGAGATATGCCCACACCTGATCTCAACAAGAGGATTTGGGAACCTTTCCTGCCTTCTGCAATCTGCTCCAGAGTTTCATCAGAGCAGAATAAACCTGTTCTAGGATCTGCTCCTCACTTTCAAGAGCAAAGCAGCCAGAGCCCGGACATACCCCAAATGCGTCATTGTGGCCCACATTCATCCAGCCAGCCAATGGCCTGCAAATTGCTCAGCCCTCTGCACGACTGCTGTTGCTTCGGAGCACTTCAGCGGTTAATACTACCCGCGCGGGCTCGTTTGTCAAATGGAATATTTTGGAATATTTACAATTAAGATGAAAGCTTGATCTGTGGCTCGGAGCTGCCAAGTGAGCTCTGCCATCGACACTAATCCGTAGTAATCCCGCGTAATAGCTGGCTGTTGCCTTGGCCTGATTCTCTTGACAGCTGATCTGACATGAGACATAGGCGAGCAGGTCTGGTGGACCTGAAGGATGTCTTTCCGTCGCAAAACCACTTTGCACGGCCTTGTTTCTCTGCAGCAGTGGGTGTGCCTTGCCTACAGTGTTCCTTGCTGACTGCTCGCCTGGTTGCTGCTAAGTATCAGGGCTGCAGCATAACCATGCTGTGTGTGAAAATAAGCAATCGTTTTTAAAATGGGTTCTGAGGGGACGCAGTAGGGGATCACCATGTCCCCCTGTCGTAGGCAAACCAGCCTCTTCACTTGTGCTAATGTGTTATAGGGCTACTTTCTGCGTGCAATCAAATCATAGAATTATAGAACTGTAGAGCTGGAAGGGACCCAAGGGTTATCTAGTCTGATAATAATAATAATAATAATAATAATAATAATAATAATAATAGTAATAGTAATAGTAGTAATAATAATAATTTATTATTTGTACCCCAGCCACTCTGGGCGGCTTCCAACAAACATTAAAAATACATTAAAATGTCACACATTAAAAACTTCCCTGAACAAGGCTGCCTTCAGATGTCTTCTAAATGTCAGGTAGTTGTTTATCTCTTTGACATCTGATGGGAGGGCGTTCGACAGGGCAGGCGCCACTACTGAGAAGGCCCTCTGCCTGGTTCCATGTAGCTTTGATTCTCACAATGAGGGAACCGCCAGAAGGCCCTCGGCGCTGGACCTCAGCGTCCATGCCGAACAATGTGGGTGGAAACGCTCCTTCAGGTATACTGGGCCGAGGCCGTTTAGGGCTTTAAAGGTCAACACCAACACTTTGAATTGTGCTCAGAAATGTAGTCCAACCTCCTGCAATGCAGGAATCTCAACTAAGGCAGCCATGACAGATAGCCATCCAACCTCTGCTTGAAAACCCCCAAGGAAGGAGATTCCAGCACCTCTCGTGGGAGTCCGTTCCACTATCAAACTGCTCTTTCTGTCAAATAGTTCTTCCTGAGGTTTAGTCGGAATCTCCTTTCTCGTGACTTGAAGCCTTGGGTTCGGGTCCTAGCTTCTGGAGCAGGAGAAAACAAGGGTAGGGCCACTAATGTTACATCTTGCAGAGATTTCACTTGACATGCATGGGCTGCTGTCCACTGAAATTTGATTTAAGAGAAGCATTCTGTTGTATTCGATAGAATATGTTGCTGTATGTGTCTCTCCCTGGCAGTTTCTCTGGTTTGCAAACGAGCCCAAATGCTCAGAAAGATGGGTGACAGGTTCGAAATGATGGGTGACAGCCCTTTCTCATTGTTCCACAGCTGTGCCTTGAGACAATCCAACCTTTACCTGCTGAATTGGAGCTTAATTAAACATCATCTGTCTTTGAATTTTCCACGGGGGCAGGATCAGATTTTTGCAAGGCATGGCTGCAGAACAACGAAGAAAGCCCTATGGAATTAATTGGTACACAATACAATCAAAATATGGTTCAAGCAAAATTGTGGATGAGCCCTTGCTTTGGGATTTGATACTAAAACAGCTTTCTAGGTCTTTGATGTTGATCCCAAGCAGTATTTTTGTGCCCTCTGGTGCTCATTGGTTGTAAGTGCACAAGCTATACAGTTAAACATGCATGTTTTAGACCAGTCCTAGTATGTTTCCATGGAAAGTAGGTCCCTTTCACTAATTGCCCCTCAATATATCTTTTTGTGTGTGTACAATCATGATGACTTTTGCTCATGATGATGCTAGGATGGTCATGCTCTCAATACTGTTTGCACCTCCAGAAATTTGGGGCTGTCACACTGTTTCCTATCTCATAATGTCCTCTCAAATCATTCAATGTCTTGTACCACAAATGGTTTATACCCAACCCCCCAGCTTTTGTTGTGCTATAGATCCGCTGGACAGTAATAGTGTGGCAGTATTGGGAAAGCATAGCAGAACAAACTAAAGCAGAATGAATCCACACAAGAGTGCCAGCTTGGTCCCTCGACCGTGGGTGCCTGGGGCCATGGGTGCCATGCAGTGTGCATGGCCCTGGCACCGAAATTTGTGGGTGCCCAGGCCCCAGCCCCTTCATGGGGAATTTTCTGTGTACATGGGCACCCAGGGCCCTGCGAAGTTGGCACCCATGAATCTACCACCAATGCACTAATATTGTGTCAAGAACATATTTTTTTGCAGAATACACCCATAACAAAATGCCAGTCTGGAAGAAGTTGGATTTACTTCCAAGTAAAAACACACAGAATTTTTGTTCTACTATGGGTTTATCCACCAGTGTCCCCCCCCCCTCAATTAGATTTCCCAGCTTTTTGCTGCTGAGACATAGACCTGGCTCCAATTCATAGGTGTGTTAGAAGTGCACAACAGTGACCGTTTTCATCTGTGAGAAATATTCGCCTCATTATTGGCTAAAAGATGAAGAATGAAAACAAATTAATGTTGGAGTAAGGCATCTTAATTTTTCAAGTTCCAAAAATGCTTTAAAAAAATGTAACATATGACTTGGGAATTCAATAAGTATTTTGGTTAAATAAATATAATTTAGTTTTGATTGGCAAGTAATATTTGTGTAAAATTGCACAGAAATAATTTAAAGTGATTTCCTAGTAATTACACTTATATTTTATTTATTTATTTATCTATTTATCTATTTATCTATCTATTTATTTATTTATTTATTTAGCATTACCTGACATTTTCAGAAGGTAAAATTAAAATTCTGTACCACTTCAGACTGCTGGTTGGGGTTAACGTCTCCATTAAAAGACAGCAGGAAAAATCTCTGCACGCAGAAAGCTAGATTTCAGGGACTGGGGTTTTAGTCTAGCCTCCTCCCTAACATACTAAATTTCTGTGTATAGGGAATTGTTTTTGTGGATAAGGAGTCAGTTGTGTCCCTCCCTCCCTTCCCTGTAGTCTAAAGAAACGTTGTCCGACACAGCTTGACTACCTAATTCATTCATTTAATTTGTTGTTTCATTTATTAAATTGGTATATTCATCCAAACACAACATAAAAATACAAAATGAAAACAAGAAATACATAATAAAACGAAATCAGTAACTCCCGCAGGCACATTTAAAAGGCCATGGGTGGTTGAATTAATATTTTTTGACTGGCACCTGAAGATATGTAATGAAAGTGCCAGGTGAGCTTCCCTAGAGAGAGCATTCCACAAGCAAGGAGCCAGCACAGAAAAGGCCGTACTCTCTGGACCTCTTGAGGATGAGGCACACAAAGGGCCTAAAATAATAATATCAGGGTCTGGGTCGGTTTATATGGGGAGAGGTAGTCTTTGACGTATTGCCGTCCTGAGCCATTTTAAGGCCTTATAGGTCAAAACCAGCACTTTGAACTGGGCCTGGAAACTAACGGGCAGCCAGTGCAGTTGGGCCAAGGTCGGTGTAATATACTCAAAAACCACCTTGCCCCAGTGAGCAACCTGGCCGCTTGTGAGACCTGTAGCAATTTCTTGTGATTAGACTGCGTTGCCAAGGCAACGTGGGACTAGGCCGCAGGAGAGATGCTTTTCAGCAGCCATTAACATGCCCAGAACCGTAGTCTGAAAGCTGCATTCAGGGCCCGTAGGAAGCTCCAAGTCAAAGCTTCCTCGACTGAAATTGTGTGCGCGCATGCACGCCTTGCCATGTTGCAGGCATCGGTGTGGCCTACTGATTTGGGAGCTGAAATGCCCTTCTCAGTTTTTCCTCTTTTGCCACACACCCATGCGCACCCATCTCCCTGCCTCAGTGCTGTGGGAGACAGGCCTGAGGGGGCCCAAGCCATTAACTGAACTTGACCCCCGCATAGCCCAGAAAAAGGAACTGGCGATGCACCATTTTTAGCCTTTTGTGCGCCCCACCCCAGCCTGAACGCACAGAGCGCATGGCAGAGAGCGAAGGAGAGAGAAGGGCGCCTTCGAGGCTCCCGTCAAGTAGACGGCAGGGCCAAAGCCTTGCATGTGAGCTTGCCCCACAACGAAGGTTGAGGTTGCACGATGGTCTACCCCATAGGCGTAGGGGGCTTTCCCCCAGTGACTGCGCAGTTGTTGCTATCCCAGGGGATCTGTAGAGACTTAGTGCATTGCAACGCAAAACTTGTGTTGAAAAGTGTCATAAACCCCTCAAAGCGGATGAAGATGGAGGGAAATGCACAGCCCTGCTTTATAACATGCAAAAGTTAAAATACTGAAGCAGGTTAAAATGTCCTTCGCTTTCTAAATGTCTGGGTAGGAATGTTTTTAACAGGCACCGTGAAGAGTATGAGCTTGATCTCAATAAGCGGGGAGTTCCAAAGTGCAGCTGCTGTGACACTAAACGACTTTGTTGTTGTTTAGTTGTTTAGTTGTGTCCGGCTCTTTGTGACCCCATGGACCAGAGCACGCCAGGCACTCCTGTCTTCCACTGCCTCCCGCAGTTTGGTCAGACTCATGTTTGTGGCTTCGAGAACACTATCCAACCATCTCGTCCTCTGTCGTCCCCTTCTCCTTGTGCCCTCCATCTTTCCCAACATCAGGGTCTTTTCCAGGGAGTCTTCTCTTCTCATGAGGTCGCCATAGTATTGGAGCTTCAGCTTCAGGATCTGTCCTTCCAGTGAGCACTCAGGGCTGATTTCCTTCAGAATGGATAGGTTTGATCTTCTTGCAGTCCATGGGACTCTCAAGAGTCTCCTCCAGCACCATGATTCAAAAGCATCAATTGTTCGGCAATCAGCCTTCTTTATGGTCCAGCTCTCACTTCCATACATCACTACTGGGAAAACAACTTAAGTTCTAACAAATGCGGGACGATTGTTACGTATGTGTGCCAATCCCCCCCCCCATCGAAGTAATTTTGAGTGGGCATGTGTGAGATAAGGCAATCTCGTCATAGCTGTCAGCGTTTTCCTTTTTTTAAGGGAAATTCCCTTATTCGAATAAGATTCCCCGCAAGAAAAAGGAAAAGTTGACAGCTAATTATCTCGTAGGTTTGGAGTAAGTCATCTCCCCTTTTTTAAAAAATGCCTGTGGCAGCCATTTTGTGCTGCTACCCACCGCACTCTTATCAATATATGAGTACCGACACGTCAAAATTTTTTTGCCCGCGAAACACACAAAAAGCAAAATAACTACTGGTTGTAAGAAACAAAATTCCAGAATGTCGTAATAGATTGCAGTGTGGCAGGTGCTCCCCCCCCCCCGGCTTAAACCCAAAGTGTTGCTGTTGCTGCTGCTGTGACATTTTAAAGGATTTGTAGGAAGGAGGAGGAAATCAGACAGGTCTGGTTGAGGCTGAGCAGTGACAATGGAGGGATGTGGGGGACCTGTGATGTGCCCCACATTGCTCTCATCATCACAGACCATTGGGCATGCTGGCTGTGGGATGTCAGAGTCCAGCAACTTCTGGATGGCCCACAGTTCCCCCAGATCTGCTGGCAGCCGAAGCATGGGATGAAGCCACAGAAATGCTTCTGGGCTGCGTCTAGAACTGAAACGGTGCCATCAGATTTTCATTCGGGGAAATGTGACTGTTTGGGGAAGACCCCACTGTTCGTTTGCAAGATGAAATAGGATATATATATATATATATATATATATATATATATATATATATATATATATATATATATATATAATATGCTTGCAAATGTTTGGTTCCTTCTCGCATGGTTTGCAGAAGGAAGCCAAGTTTTGCTAAGCATGGTTTGTCTGCCAGAAAGGAAGGCAAGTTTCATGGTCATTTGTTTACACCGAACGTTGAACAACCACAGATGTGGGGGAAACGCGTTGAAAAAGGCCCATGAGCAGAAGGGGCAGAGGAAGTGAATCTAACGGGGAAGGCAATTTTTTGTTTTGGTACTAATGAACTCTGTGCCTTTATGCAGTCTGGCAATGTCTAATGGCAAAGTGCTCTTCTTGGGACCATCTTCAATGTGATAACATTTATTTAAGTTGTCCCTTATAGGGCAGAAATTTTTGAGAATTATTGAACACAGAACAAAAGGGTATGACGTTGCATTTCTGCCTTCTGGGAGGTACTTATGGACATTACCACATTTAATCTCCCAGAGTTCAGGAATATTTTGCATTCACGATCTTGGAATATTTACTCCAAGGTGTGTGTGTGTGTGTGTGTGTGTGTGTGTGTGAAGCAGAGGCTTGCACAAAATCAAGTCTTCATGCATCAGGGCCTTGGGTTGCAACAACCTTATATGTGTGCCAGGGAAGTAACTGTGTCTTTCTTACCTCTACACAAAGGTGAATTTCGACTGGTTGAAGCAGTCAGTGAGCTGGTTTGCAAAAGCTCACAAGTGTTTTGCGTCTTTTGGTTACAGCTCATGGTTAGTGAAAAGAGAGCTTAGCCACTAATCCCAGTTTAGATGGCATTCTAAGCCAAACTTTTATTTAGCTCAGCACATCACATCAGTTAAAGTAACTGGGGAGGAACAAACTGGCTGTGAGCATCTCTACGGGTGTCTGCATGTTCATGCATTCTCGCTAAGCCAAGATTTAGTGTGTCTTGTGAACCAGGCCAATATATAGCAGGCAGTAAGCACTGGGTTTTGCATTTGTTAACTTGGCATCAGTTTTCTGAAATCTTAATATCTAACTCCAGTGCTTTTTTCTGGGGGGTACGCAAGGGTACGAATACCCCTAAACATTTTGTGAATCTTTGTAATTTGTCCATTTACTGTATTTATTTTCCCCGATTTGAACTATAAAACGGTGGTTTTCTTGAGTCAAATTTTTTTTTAGAGTAATTTTTTTTTAAGAGTAAACTTTTTTAAAAAGAAAAAAAGCACTGTCTCACTCCCTCTTTATTTGTGCTTTTGGGAAGAAAATGAACAACAGTAGTATCTGGTGTGAAACGATGCTATGAATATTAGTCAGGATATAGCTGAGGAATGTTTGAAACCAGTTAAGAAGTTGATGAGTGTTTTTTTTGGGGGGGCAGGGGGTTACATGTGCTGAAAATGGTCACAATGGAAAGAATAGAAAGTGGCGCATATCCCAAAGCAGCAAGCTTGGAAGATGTGGCTAAATTGCTGCAGGCTTCAGGGACGGCACTTAGCGCTTGCTGCATGATGCTGAAGTAAAATCCATCCTAGGCAGAGATTTCTTTGCAAGGAAGCTAGAAGCGTAGAGAAATTGACTTTTGTCCCTGCTGACATGTCTCCTGGTACTCGAGTGACAGATTCCATTAACTTTATTAATGAATTCATTGGCTTCGAGGATTGGGGCAGAGGGAACTGGAGGAAAGCGGTTTTCCAGGATGACTTGCGTCTTGCTTATTCGACATCAAGCGTGAAAATCGCACTGAGAACTCAAAACTCTGTGCTCATCATAAAGCATGCCAATCAACAAAAAAAGGTGCATATAGAAAATGCAGCAATAAACAGCCTCGGTTAGCGTCTTCTCTCATTATTATTTTTGCAGAATATTGACATTTCTGGCAGGGAACTGTGTGGGAACAGAAGGAAATAATAGATGATGACTAAGGGGAAGGGAATGTAACTAGAGACTGAAAAATGCGATTAGATGCAGATCAGGCCAAAAAAATGAAACCTTTCTGCTTATTATGCAAATTTGCAATCAATTGCAATTTGTGTGACATGTGCATTGAGTGCTGTACATGAGTTTAATTAGTGCATCTTCCAAGGAACCATAACCTGAGGTAACAAGGCCCGCCTCTCAGGATTTCATGAGCCTCGTATACAATTTGGCTAGGAAAAAGGGGGGAATGTGGGTGTGCCCCCCCCCAATAATTCAGTTCAATCTTTACTCTGCTAATGTGCTTCTCATGTGACATCTCACCAGACATTTTGGGAGGCTATGGGAAGACTGGAAAGAGTTGTTCCTGTTTTAAGGATGGGTGGCAGAAAAGCAATTGTCCATCTTCCTCTTTACCTAGGTAGAATAACAATGAGCTTTTTGAACACTGTGAAGTTATGGTGGCACCCGAAGGTGCGACAATAGGCATAAAACAAACTAAGCTCCATGTAGCTCTTGGGAGGAAAGGCAGGTTTAAAATGGGATTAATAGTAATTTGCAAGTTGGGCGAAGAATGTCACCATTTTGAGTATATAGAGAGCATTGTATATCTTCTCGTTGAGGTAAGAAAAGGCCACAAGTTCTCACGTTTGCCATGTTTCATTTCTGTTCTCTTTGTTCCTGTCAGGCATGGATGGGAAGAAATGCAGCGTATGGATGTTCTTACCTCTTGTGTTGACACTGTTTACCTCAGCAGGACTGTGGATTGTGTAAGTGACCTTTATGGACCTTTTATGCTTTCTGGGTGGAATAATTTTCTTTGGAGCGACATTATTCACGGGGTCTCGGCATGCTTCAGGATGAACAGTTCTTCGCTGAAAGAGCCTTGTTCTGTCATTCTGCTGAACAACTTGCCTTCTTCCAGGAACCAGCCGTGACACCCCACCCCTCATTTAGGTAAAGCTAAAGAGACCCCTGACCATTACGTCTGTTTACCTTCACGCCAGAGCGGTACCTATTTATCTACTTGCACTTTAATGTGCTTTCGAACTGCTAGATTGGCAGGAGCAGGGACTGAGCAACGGAAGCTCACCCCGTTGCAGGGATTCGAACCGCCAACCTTCTGATCAGCAAGCCAGTGTGATGTAGTGGATAAGAGCGGTGGACTTGTAATCTGGTGAACCAGGTTCGATTCCCCGCTCCTTCATACGCAGCTGCTGGGTGACCTTGGGCTAGTCACACTTATCAGCCTCACTCATCTCACAGAGTGTTTGTTGTGGGGGAGGAAGAGAAAAGGAGATTAATAGCCGCTTTGAGACTTCTTCAGGTAGTGATAAAGTGGGATATCAAATCCAAACTCTTCTTCTTCTAGGCTCTGTGGTTTAACCCACAGCGCCACCTGCGTCCCTTTTACCCTTCATTTACAATTGTCTAAATGTCTTCCTTCCTATTTTGGCAGGTATTTTATAGCAGTAGAAGACAACAACATTATTCCGCTAAATGTGCTGGACAGGTAATATATATATATTTTAAATCTTACTTTCTAATGACACAGTCCATTATGCTTCACAGTATCAAATCATCAGGGTGAGTTTCAGCACATGAACTCAAAGCAGTGCTGGGAGCCCTATACTGCTGACCCCTACAGAGAAGCAGGATTAGTTTCCCTGGAATGCAGCATATAATCCTTTTAGCTGACTTTACACAGTGATGCTCTCGGCTAATAGCCTAGGGCAGTGATGGCCAAACTTGGCCCTCCAGCTGTTTTGGGACTACAAATCCCATCATCCCTAGCTAACAGGACCAGTTGTCAGGGATGATGGGAATTGTAGTCCCAAAACAGCTGGAGGGCCAAGTTTGGCCATCACTGGCCTAGGGTGTTATCCACCAAACAGCAATGTAAATAGAAGCAATGGAAGAAATGAGTGGAAACAGTGCAGAGTTCCTTATGAATTGAAAGTTACTCTGCTTGATTTTGCAGTCTGCTAATAGCACCTTCCTTTTCTTGCAGTCTACTACTAGCACGTTTTCTTTTTTAAAAGCAAGAGTAGGTAAGGCGCCAAGCTAAGCAGTTGGCTCCTTACCTCTCTCGCCCTGACCTAGCCACTGTGATCCACGCGACGGTCACCTCCAGACTGGATTATTGTAACTCACTCTACGTGGGGCTGCCCTTGAGACTGACCCAGAAACTCCAGCGGGTGCAGAATGCCGCAGCGAGACTCCTTACGGGGTCTTCGCTGCGAGATCACATTCATCCGGTGCTATACCAGCTGCACTGGCTCCCGGTGGAGTACAGGATCAGGTTTAAGGTGCTGGTTTTAACCTTCAAAGCCCTATACGACCTAGGACCCTCGTACCTACGGGACCACCTCTCCTGGTATGCCCCACAGAGGAACTTATGGTCTTCAAATAAAAACATCTTGAAGGTCCCAGGCCACAGAGAGATTAGGCTGGCCTCAACTAGAGCCAGGGCTTTTTGGGCTGCGGCTCCAACCTGGTGGAACGCTCTGTCACAAGAGACAAGGGCCCTGCAGGACTTGACATCTTTCCGCAGGGCCTGCAAGACAGAGCTGTTCCACCAGGCCTTTGGCCAGGGCGCAGCCTGACTCCCTCCTTTGGCAATCTTTACAAAACTTTAGTTTATGGTTGCCATCAGTTTTGATTTTAATTAATTTTTCTAATGTTTTTCTAATGTTGCACTGTTTAATAATAATAATAATAATAATAATAATAATAATAATAATAATTTATTATTTATACCCCGCCCATCTGGCTGGGCCTCCCCAGCCACTCTGGGCGGCTTCCATAAAAACTAAAAATACAGTAAAATATCACACGTTAAAAACTTCCCTGAACAGGGCTGCCTTAAGATGTCTTCTGAATGTCAGGTAGTTGTTTATCGCTTTGACATCTGCTGGAAGGGCGTTCCACAGGGTGGGCGCCACTACCGAGAAGGCCCTCTGCCTGGTTCCCTGTAGCTTTGCTTCTCGCAATGAGAGAACCGCCAGAAGGCCCTCGGCGCTGGACCTCAGCGTCCGGGCAGAATGATGGGGGTGGAGACGCTCCTTCAGGTATACTGGACCGAGGCCGTTTAGGGCTTTAAAGGTCAGCACCAACACTTTGAATTGTGCTCGGAAACATACTGGGAGCCAATGTAGGTCTTTTCAAGACCGGTGTTATATGGTCTTGGCGGCCACTCCCAGTCACCAGTCTAGCTGCCACATTCTGGATTAGTTGTAGTTTCCGAGTCACCTTCAAAGGTAGCCCCACGTAGAGTGCATTGCAGTAGTCCAAGCGGGAGATAACCAGAGCATGCACCACTCTGGCGAGACAGTCCGCAGGCAGATAGGGTCTCAGCCTACGTACCAGATGGAGCTGGTAAACAGCTGCCCTGGACACAGATTTGACCTGTGCCTCCATGGACAGCTGTGAGTCCAAAATGACTCCCAGGCTGCGCACCTGGTCCTTCAGGGGCACAGTTACCCCATTCAGGACCAGGGAATCCTCCACACCTGCCCGTCTCCTGTCCCCCAGAAACAGTACTTCTGTCTTGTCAGGATTCAACCTCAATCTGTTAGCCGCCATCCATCCTCCAACCGCCTCCAGACACTCACACAGGACCTTCACTGCCCTCACTGGTTCTGATTTAAAAGAGAGGTAGAGCTGGGTATCATCTGCATACTGATGAACACCCAGCCCAAACCTCCTGATGATCTCTCCCAGCGGCTGCATGTAAATGTTGAAAAGCATGGGGGAGAGGACAGAACCCTGAGGCACCCCACAAGTGAGAGCCCAGGGGTCTGAACACTCATCCCCCACCACCACTTTCTGAACACGGCCCAGGAGGAAGGAGCGGAACCACTGTAGGACAGTGCCCCCAGCTCCCAGCCCCTCAAGACGGTCCAGAAGGATGTTATGGTCGATGGTATCAAACGCCGCTGAGAAATTCAGCAGAACTAGGAAACAGCTCTCACCTTTATCCCTAGCCCGCCGGAGATCATCAACCAGTGCGACCAAGGCAGTTTCAGTCCCATGATGAGGCCTGAATCCCGTCTGGAAGGGATCCAAATGGTCCGCTTCTTCCAGGCGTGCCTGGAGTTGTTCGGCAACCGCTCGCTCTATCACCTTGCCCAAGAATGGAAGATTTGAGACTGGGCGATAGTTGGCCATTGTGGCCGCATCTAAAGATGGTTTTTAAAGAAGCGGTTTAATAACCGCCTCTTTCAGTGCGTCTGGGAAGGCTCCCTCACAGAGGGAAGCATTCACCACCCCACGAAGCCCATCGCCCAGTCCTTCCCGGCTAGCTTTTATAAGCCAGGATGGGCAAGGATCCAGGAGACAGGTGGTTGGTTTCACTTGTCCAAGCAGCCTGTCCACATCTTCGGAGGTAACAGATTGGAATTGATCCCACTCAACTTGACTAGACAGAACTCTAGCACTCTCCCGCCCTGGCCCTGCTCCCACGGTGGAGTCTACTTCTTCCCGAATCTGAACGATTTTATCTGCAAAAAACTTTTCAAAATCATTGCAGGAGAATATGTGGCCCGTACTGGGCCCCGATGTTACAGGTGGTTCCGCTAAATTGTGAACCACCTGAAAAAGTCTCCTGCTGCTGTTTTCTGCAGATGCAATAGAGGCACTTGGTAGGCTCGACGCTGAGCTCTAACCTGTGTCCGGTCAGATTCGGAATGTGTTATCCGCCACCGGCGCTCTAGCCGTCTCAACGATTGTTTCATTGCCCTCAGATCTGTGGAAAACCACGGGGCTTTCCGGGCTCCATGCAATCGGAGAGGGCGCTTCGGAGCCAAACAGTCATTAGCCCTGGTTAACTCCGCATTCCAGCGGGCCACCAGGGAATCAGCTGAAAGGCCATCAACATGGGATAAAGCATCCCCTACCACTCTCTGGAAACCATTTGGATCCATTAAGTGGCGGGGGCGGACCATCCGAATTGGTCCCACCTCCCTGCAGAGGGGATGGGTCGCAGAGAAGTCCAGTTGCACCAGGAAGTGATCTGACCATGGCACTTCTTTCATTTCGCTTTTACTTAGTGTCAGATCACCAACATCCATAGAGGTAAACACCAGGTCCAAGGCATGTCCGCGGCTATGGGTTGGGCCAGACTTATTCAGGGACAGCCCCATGGAGGCCATGCTTTCCACGAAGTCCCGAGCTGCCCCTTGTAAGGTCGTGTCGGCATGGATGTTAAAATCCCCTAGGACGACCAAGCTAGGTGTCTCCAGGATAACATCTGCCACGACCTGAAGCAGCTCGGGCAGGGAATCCTTGGTGCAGCGGGGAGGTCGGTACACCAAAAGGAATCCTGTACTGCCCCTATTGCCCAACTTCCAGAACATGCACTCAGAAAACTGGGTCTTCCCAATAGGACGCCTGGTGCAAACTAATGACTTTCTAAAAATCACTGCAACCCCCCCTCCCCGCCCACATGACCTGGGTTGCTGTGCGTAAGAGAAATCTGGTGGACAAGCAGCGGCAAGGACAGGCCCATCTGCTTCATCCAACCAAGTCTCTGTTACACATGCCAGGTCAAGTCCTCCATCCATGATCAAGTCATGGATGGCAGTGGTCTTATGAATCATTGACCTGGCATTGCACAGCAGCACCTTCAGGTCATGTGGGTATCCCTTGTTTTAGTGTTGTTAGCCGCCCTGAGCCCGGCTTCGGCTGGGGAGGGCGGGATATAAATAAAAATTATTATTATTAGGTCAGGCTTGAATGAGCCACCTTTTCCTTTTTTAAAAACCAGAGCTCAGAAGTCCACCAGCTGCAGCCAGTTGCAAAACCGTGGTGCAGACGATGGAGCCAGTCTTGGTTACCTACTGTACCCTATGAACCCTGCATTGGCCTGAATTAGTGCCTCCCATTAAAATGACAGCTAAAGCAGAACAGCAGAAGCCCCTGCCCAGGTGGGGGAAGCAGGAGACAACCTTGCCACATCCCCTTCCAGGTAGCATGCAGGCGAGGGCCAGCAAGGAAACCCCCATTCCATCCGTGACCATGACAGCCTTTCTCACCCTTCCCTGCTGACTGGCCCTTGTGCTGCTGCCGCCTGCCTGCCTCTACAGCTTCAGTCACAGTTGAGACAACTGTCCAAAGCAGCCTGTTGTCAGGGCCGGCCCAAAACATTTTGGCACCTGAGGCAGATCCCAAAATGGCACCCTTCTCACATTAGGGAAGAAGAGGTGAGGGAAGATCTACATCAAGAACAAGGGGGGAAAGAAAGATTGGCATTAGGTTCCTCCCCCTGCCAGGCTTCGGAAGGCTCCTCCGAAGGCTGGCGGTGGGGCGGAGAGCCCTTCTCCCCTCGCCAGCCTTTGGATGGCTGTGGACCGCCAGCCTTCAGAACAGGTCCGGGGACAGAGGAGAATCGCAACGCGCCTTCCCCTCTGTTCCCGGACCTGTCCTGAAGGCTTGCGGTGGGGAGAAAAGCCCTTCTCCGCACCGCCAGCCCGGCAAGCAGTTTCCATAGGAACGCATTAATTGATTTTCATTGCATTCCTATGGGAAACCATGCTTCGCAAGACAAAAAACTCGCAAGAAGAAAAAACTTGTGGAACGAATTAATTTCGTCTTGCGAGGTACCACTGTACACATCCATTAGGTAGAGGGAGTCTGTCACTGCAGGCAGGTCTAATTCAGGGATCAGGAACTAGCAGCCCTCCAAATGTGGATGGGCTATATGCAGGGGTCAGCAAACTTTTTCAGCAGGGAGCCACTGTCCCTCAGACCTTGGGGGGCGGACTATATTGGGGGGGGGGTGAACGAGTTCCTATGCCCCACAAATAACCCAGAGATGCATTTTAAATAAAAGGACACATTCTACTCGTGGAAAAACATGCTGATTCCTGGATCGTCCGCGGGCCAGATTTAGAGGGTGATTGGACCACATCTGGCCCCTGGGCCTTAGTTTGCCTACCCATGGGCTATCCCGTGGTACCTCGGGTGACATACGCTTCAGGTTACATATGCTTCAGGTTACAGACTCCGCTAACCCAGAAATAGTGCTTCAGGTTAAGAACTTTGTTTCAGGATGAGAACAGAAATCGTGCTCTGGCGGCGCAGCAGCAGCAGGAGGCCCCATTAGCTAAAGTGGTGCTTCAGGTTAAGAACAGTTTCATGTTAAGAACGGACCTCTGGAACGAATTAAGTACTTAACCTGAGATACCACTGTATAACTTCCATCATCCCTGACCATTGGCCAAACTGGCTGGTTCTCCATTGCTGTTCTAAACTAAATCACATTCTGTAACATTCAGTAACCAGCCCTGCAATTCTGAATTGTGTATGATTCATTTCTTTTTTTTTTTCGTCCCTTAGGAAGGAAGGTCCCCAAAAGCCTCCTTATATAAGGTAATCAAGTCACTTTCCATCCTCCATGTCTTTCCCCCCAAATGAGGCCCATTTTTAAACCAGTGGACCATTTTACTGATTTATGCATCTCTGTTGCAGGCTTAGTTGAATTACAATGATGCGCATTATATTTTTGAAGTATTGCAGGTGACGCCCCTCCTGCAAGCTGTGTGTTTAGCCAAGTCATGAACATGGCAGCATTTCTAGGTAGGCATTGCATGGAGAATGTCTGGCTTCTTTTATTTTTTTTGTCTCTTCTAAATTGTGTTAGCGAATCCCCAGGTTCAGCTCAGTCAATGTTGTCAAGGTGAGGCCCAGGAATCTGCAGCTATTATGGCTTAGTTCTCACTGAGGGGGGTGTTTGGGCTGGACAACTTGAGACTGAAGGTCATGTGGGGGACTGCTCCTTCATAAAAAGATTTGAAATCTTTCAACGCAGAAGATTAGAATGTCAGGTAGAAGGCTAGACTAAGTCCCTTCTTCCTGACATGCTGGATTTCTGCATGCAGGGTGTTTTTTTTTTAATGGAAGAGCAACCACTCGTCGGAAACCCTACCTAATCTCAAGTTATTTAGCTCAGATGCAGGTTTCAGGCTTGGCATCTGCATCTAAAATCTTTGGGGATGGCTCACCAGCTCTGACACCTACCTGGGTGTGGGGTTTACCTAGTAGCAGAGCTGGCTGCCATTTTAAATTTCCCACAATGCCCTGGAGCAACACTACACTGTCTTGTTAATTAAAATCTCAGGCAGTTTGCAGCACTGCTATCTGCCCCTCAAAGCTGCTCTAACATATTTACTGCCTCTGAGAACTAGACCTGTAAAACAGGGGTGCTAACCCATGGCCCGCAGGCAAGATCCTGACCCGCAAGAGGTTTTGTGGCTCTTGAGACGGTCCCCCCCCCCCCCCGGTAAGTTTGCCATTTTTAATTTGTAGTGCTATGATGCCAACTGATTTTTTTTTTGTAGCATTAAAGCACGTCAAAAAAATTCCATTTATTTTTAAAACATTTTTACAGACTGCTCCAATAGGTTCTCAGATGCGATACTGCAATGATAAAGGTTTTTTGAGGCCTCCCAAGGCCACTCAAAATTTGTTCATTAAAAAAAGTCTGGTTTTTTTTAAAAATGACAATTCTTGCAGGTTTCCTTCTGCAGTTCTATGATGTCAAATATTTTTGTGACCCACCCATAAGACCCACCAAAATTTGTAACAGCAACAAAATTTGTTTTCCCATACTTCTTTTGCACTTTGTCCATTGCTCACTTTGACATGTAGCCCTCAAAGGCCCGCAGCCCAAAAAAGTTATCCACCCCTACTATAAAATAACATATGCAAAGTTTGTGTAAAATATCCAGATAGTGAAACATTATAGTCGCCGTATATTTTTGCTTGTTTGTTTTTAATCATCTCATTTTTCAAGCAATATTTGTTTTTATTTGCATGACGATATCAGTTTCTAATGCTTTAAATCCTGCATGTGTGTGAGCACAGCAATAATGTGATTATGCATATAATAATGGTGATAATGTTTGTTATATAACGTTCACAACCCTTCTTTTAATTGATGGTCAGTATTTCTTTGCTAGGGTTAGGAACTGAGCTGTAGTAGTCCTATAGCAGGCTTATAAATCTACGCTCACCTGGTTACCTGGGATGTGTAATAATGGCCTCTGGGCCATTGGTTATGCCAGTCAGGGCTGATGGGAGCTGTGGTCCAAAATATCTAGAAGGCTGCCCATTGGCTACCTCCAGTCTACATATATACAAGGAAGACTCTTCTGACAAAAGTTTATGGTATGCTGTTTCAAATATAGGGTGACCAGATCCAAAGGAGTGCAGGGCACCTATGTGTAGAAGAAGGGAGTTTGGCAGGTATGTAAACTGGAGCTACCAAAATTCCTTTTCCTACACCACTCTTAAAAGTACCAAAGGCCTGGCTGCCTTTGCTTCTGGGTCATCCTTTGTAGGCAAGATTCAACCACAGTGGAGATGGTTAACGGGAGAGAGGCTTCTAGGGTCCTATCAGGTCTTAATTGTTCCGGGTGGCGTTGCTTTTGACTGACCAAGAAATAACTCAGGAGGGAGGCTCTTGCAAGTCCGCTGCCCCAGAATTAAAAGAGGGTGGATACTTTTCCACTTCTCAAGCTCCATAGCCAGGCTGTGGTGGGTGCATTTTGTCTTGCAGACCTGTTTGGACCTAGAATTATATTGACGTTTGGACTCATAATTGCGCATGAGTGTCACGTTCTTGTTCCTCATTTCAGCGCTTGTTGTGGCTGTCCTTCGCTTTATTCAGCTAAAACCAAAAGTTTTGAATCCCTGGCTCAATGTGAGCGGCCTGGTGGCGTTGTGCTTGGCCTCCTTCGGAATGACTTTGCTGGGCAATTTCCAGGTATTGTGTGTGTTCTCGTTCTCTCTCCCTCTTTCTCTCTCATCTTCCCCAATAACTGACTCTCTCCCTAAGCCACGCCCCTCACCGGCACCTCTTTGCACCTTCCGTGAGCATTTTTTGGCTGGAATGTGTCTGTGGTCTCTTGATAATACCTCTTACTTGTCTGGATGAAGGATAATAATAATAATAATAATAATAATAATAATAACAACAACAACAACAACAACAACAACAACAACAACAACAATAACAATAACAATAACAATAACAATAAATAAATAAATAAAATTTTATTTATATCCCACCCTCCCCAGCCGAAGCTGGGCTCAGAGCAGCTAACAACAGTAAAAGTAACACAGCTTATATAAAATCACAATTAATTAATTGAAATACATTCTAAAATCAATTCAGAATCAAATTAATGGCAACCATTGGGCTAGAGTTCTATGAGGATTACCAAAGGAGGGGGTCAGACTGTGCCTTGGCCAAAGGCCTGGTGGAACAGCTCTGTCTTGCAAGCCCTGCGGAAATATGTCAAGTCCCGCAAGGCCCTACTCTCTTGTGACAGAGTGTTCCACCAGATCAGGGCCACAGCCGAAAAAGCCCTGGCCCTGAGGCCTGGGACCTCCAAGATGTTTTTGTTTGAAGACCATAAGGTCCTCAGTGGGACATACCAGGAGAGGTGGTCCCATAGGTACGAGGGTCCTAGGCCGTATAGGGCTTTAAAGGTTAAAACCAGCACCTTAAACCTGATCCTGTACTCCACCGGGAGCCAGTGCAGTTGGTATAGCACCGGGTGAATGTGATCCCACGGCGAGGACCCCACGTAGAGTGAGAGTACAAACTAGCCTACGCTACAAAGGCATCCTTTACATCCACTGCTCTGCTGCTCTTATCTCTGTCTCCTCCCGCCACTGACATTTGGCCTCCAGAAGGGCACCCAGAAGGGAATGTGGCCCTCGACTGAAAATCTTCCCTACCTCTTGTCTGTCCTGAATGGGAGTGACTCTCCAGGTCCCACGTTGAGGTCTTTCCCATCACCTGCCATTTTCAACTAGACAAGCCAGGGGTCGAACCTGGTATATTCTGCATGCAAAAGATGCGCTCTGCCCTAGAGATCTGTGCCTGGCATATATGGGCGTCTTTTTAATGTTTCTAGACCACTGTTCTGTTGTCAAATTCCAAGTGGAATCGAAGCACATGCAATCGCATGTTGCAGTTGATACATACAAGCAAAAAAATTAATCAGAGGCCAACCAGAGAATATTGAGAAGCAAAGCAGCTTGTAAGCTTGATCTTTATTGATCTGTTGCCACAGGGTGCTCCCCTCACCCACAGGAAAGGAGGAGGAACCCAGGACAATGGCGCGCAAGGCTTTATATGGACTTTTGAAATTGCCACCCTGTAGATCAATACCACCCCAGATGCATCATACCTACATCACAGAAAAGGTGGTCTAAAACAGAAATTTGAATGTTGTTTTTCTCCTGCCGTTGTTTATCTCCTGTCTGGCAGGTTACTTGATTGGATTGCCTGGGGAGCCTGGCCAGTCTTTTGCAATGATAAATACTTAGTTCCTGGGCCAGGTCGCAGGCTCACACCCGATTCAAACACAGACATACCCTTAAGACAGGATTTGTGAAGGAAAAGACAATGAGGAGGCTTTTCCATTTGACCTTGCAGAGAAAACACCTGGTCAGCCTGGGAGTCAAAATGGCTCCATGGCTGCTTTCCTGTGCAACTTCAAACATGTGGCCTATGTACATGTTTGCTTGGTACATTTATGAACCTTTATTATATACATAAGACCTTAATTTATTTATTTCAACATACTACATCCTCATAATCTCTGGCTGTGCTGGCTGGCGCTGATGGGAGTTAAGATTCTAACAACATCTTGGAAACCTGCCAGTTCCCCATCTATACAGAATACTTCGGCTGGATTCAGTTATTTGTTTTGGCCACAAGCCATTAGGAAGTTTACAAATGTGGTGATTCAAATAGTTTACAAATTAAAACGTATGTCAGGTCTGCAACAGAACCCAAAATGTGAAACTTTGTTCAGTTCACATGGGCCACTCTGGGTGGCTGCCAACAGAATATACAAGAACACAACAGAACACCGCATGTTAAAAGCTTCCAGATGCAGGACTGCCTTCAGATTTAATCTGTCCCCCATCAGATAATCTTCCCTTTCACACTACGAGATCACAAGGCTCATTGCTGCTTTTTCTTGAGACACCACAAACGATGGTCTGTTTGTTTGTTAATGATTAAGCAGTGAAACAACCATGTTTTGTCAGTGTGTCTGAATTAAGACATTATCTCATTAGTTTCTAGTTCAATAGCCTGTTAATAATAATCTACAGTAAATGTCTAGAACAGAGCTATTCTGTTATGATAGGCAAAGGAGTATTTGTGCTGGAAGAACCTCTAAACCCCAAACCCTAAGGACCTCATACTGACCAGGATGGAGGGTGGGGAGGAGAAAGTTGCAGAGGAAATTAGTATGCCAGCTATAAGGCTGGAATATTTTCGCCACCCTTTTCTCTCTCTGTCTGTGTGTCAGAGGAACAAGCATTCTGGGTTCAGTGGCTCCAAAAACCTCCCCTCTTCTGCCCCATCACACCCTTTGAACACCCCTTATTGCCATTGTGGCTGTTGGAGCACCGACAACAGAGCAGCAAGGGTGGCAGAAGTTTCCGTGTCACATTTAAGACAGGTCAAGGACAGGACTCCTTCACAGCCTGCAGACCTCTTTCTCTGTGGGTGAGGGGAGAGATCTCCTGTATCCCATGGCTTCTGGGGTGTGTTCTCTGGGATTATAGTACTGTGCCCTAAACAATGGTAATGTCCCTTCTTCTGTGGCTTCCTCATCTTTTACCGTATTCTTAAATGACTCCTCTTCCCCATCTGGCAAAATCTCTTTAAACACACACACACACACACACACACACACACACACACACACAACTCTTTTCAAATTTATACATTTCACTGATTCTACAATCATTTTTACATTTCAAAACTTGGCTTCCTTCCCCCACTTTCCTTAAATTTATTTATAACATATTCTACATATCCAAATTAACTTAATTTGTTCATTTATTCCTCTTCTTTAAATATGTACTCTTACGAAACTGCAGGTTGTTACAATAACCCTGCCAATGTTTTCATCTGTTTACAATTTATCCATGAGTATTCCATGAACCATTTCCATTCTTTTGTAAAAAGTTATCTTGATTTCTTATTCTTCCGGTAAATTTCACCCTTTCTGCATATTCCGTAAGTTTTTGTATCTATTCTTCCTTTGCTGGGACTTCTTCTTTCCGTTTTTGGGCAAGTAGCATTTTTGCTGCTATAGTCATATACATGAATAAATTTCTATACATTTTAGGTAGTTCTGTTCCTATAATTCCCAAGATTTTGCCCCTGACAAAATCTCAGTGCACCTTTGCCCATTGTGTGCTGCTCATCTTCAGCACCCTAAAGAAGAGTGCATTGCATGTGCTTTCAGCATGCAGGGCAGAGTGGATCCCTCCCTGCTTTAAAAGGATCTCCTGCCTAGCTTCAACTGGCCGCCAGATGGCACTTTCTGTAAGTTCAGTATTCCCAGACTGTCTCCATCCTCCTTTTGAGTATCAGGTTTCTCGACTCCCTCCCTGTCTCGTTTAGAAACGTAGAATTGTAGATCCGATGGTTAGGCATGGTCACCTAACCTTCAACCCTTCTCATAGAGGTAGGCCCTTCATCCTGACATCCCAGCACCCCTGAAATGATGGCGTGCTGCAAGTAGGAGAGGATCCTGTCTTACTGTGTGCCTAGCAAGATAATCAGCCATCAAGCACACCGCATTACAAGCTGCCTTTGAAACGCCGTCAGATTTTTGCATGCTCCACAGCTTGATGGGAGAGGTGCAAGACCTATCAAGCCCACACAGCTAGTGGCTCAGTTCTCATGGATTCTGTCCAAGGTGCCTGCAGGTCACGGAATAAATGTAAGCCGTGTTTTCGTGGGCCAAAATCTGATGCCCGCAAAAGCCCGGCTTAGGTGTCGCTTGATGTCAGGGCTCAGGCTGCTCCAGGCAGATGAGATGATTTATTTGGCAGATGTGAGGTAGGGAACGATACATCCATAAAAGGAAACGGCACATTTATAAGAGAACAGGGCATTTGTGCTGAGGCATGCAGGATTTACTAGCACTTGCGTAAGAGCCCTCCATTCCTATAAATCCCAAACCCACCTACTGTCGTAAAGAAAGTACATTTCATGTAGAATTATTCTTCTGAGTGGATTAATAGCAACAGGAGGCCCGTAGGTCATGTTAAGCTTGCCACTCCCTGCAGCCTGTTATTGGTGCCAACCAGGACTGGGATACGGGAGAGGATGTGGAACAGCACATCCTCTGTTCCCCAAAGAATCCTGGGTGTTGTTCAGAGTGCTGAGAATTGTAGCTCTGTGAGGAGTGAACTATAGTTCACAGGATTCTTTAGGAGGGTGCTTTAAACTATGGTTACCAGATTTTTTAAAATGAATGCAGGGACACTTTTTTTTTTAAGCCGAGTAGCAACAGGGAGTCAGTAGTGGGGATGGTGAGGCAAAAGACCCTGGGCTCAAGCACATATGCATATTGTATAAAGGTGCAAAGCCCTTCTTTTGCACCCTGTGAAACATAAATGCTCTGAGATTTAAAAAAACTGGGCAATGGCGCACCGCCCGCCCGTGACTCCCGAGCCTCCCCCAATCTCCTTCCCCCTTCCCCCTTTGTTTTGACTGATCAGGGGAGGCTTGGGAGTTTCCCAGTTTTTTAAAAACTCTGTCCATTTATGTTTCACAGGGTGTGAAAGAAGGGCTTTGCACCTTGCCCGGCAGAGAAACCACACGCCTTGCGCCCCTCCTGGGCAACGCCCACCCGCCCGCCTGTGACTTCCGAGCCTCCCCCAATCTGTCAAAACAAAGGGGGAAGGGGGATCTGTACCGCTGGACGTCCCTGGTTCCCCCTCGGCAGTGGCAGCAGCAGCAAGCAGCTCCTGAAGCCAGCCAGAGCCAACTGTGCTACCAGGCTGCGGGCTGCTGAGGCTGCTGCTGCCACGTTTCCCGGGGACAGATTTGCAAATCTGGGGACATTCCCGGGATGGAATTTGTCCGGGGACAGATTTGCAAATCCGGGGACTGTCCCCGGAAACTGGGGACATCTAGTACCTCTACTTTAAATGCCTTAGTTGTTTCTTCTGATCTGCTTCAGAAAGAGCAGAAATATTTCCTCTTCCTCTCCAGCTCTTCCATCCTTCTTTACTCCAGGCACGTCTCGGGTGATCAGATGCAAAAGACGACAGGGCTCCCGAACCTTTTAATAGCTATACAGAAGAGAGAAGCTTGGCAGGTGTAACTTGCATGATAAGATAGGTAAAGGACCCCTGACCATTAGGTCCAGTCATGACCGACTCTGGGGTTGCGGCGCTCATCTTGCTTTATTGGCCGAGGGAGCCGGCGTACAGCTTCTGGGTCATGTGGCCAGCATGACTAAGCCACTTCTGGCGAACCAGAGCAGTGCACGGAAACACCGTTTACCTTCCCACCGGAGTGGTACCTATTTATCTACTTCCACTTTGACGTGCTTTCGAACTGCTAGGTTGGGAGGAGCTGGGACCGAGCAACAGGAGCTCACCCCGTCACGGGGATTCGAACCACCAACCTTTTGACCGGCAAGTCCTAGGCTCTGTGGTTTAACCCACAGCGCCACCCACATCCCCTGCATGATAAGATACACCTGCTGAAAGCCCCTCTTCTGCACAAATATTAAATGTGCAGGAACTCCATCTCCTTTTGCACCTGCCCACCTTAGGCGTGCCTCTGAGCCATCAGCCTTGAAGGATTGAGGAGAAAGTAAAGTCATCCACACATCAAGGTATTCTCTCACGCATGTTGAGGTCAGCAGTGGCAGTATGACCAGGTTCGCTCTGGTTCCTTAGCAGAACCAGGTAAAGCAGAATCATCTGGAGGTTTGAGGGCAAGAGCCTTTTCTATCAATCACATCAAGGAAGGCCACCGGTTCTGTTGTCTTTGCAGCTTTCGAACGATGAAGAAATCCATAATGTGGGCACATCCCTGACCTTTGGTTTCGGCACCCTGGCCTGCTGGATTCAGTCTGCCCTAACGCTCAAAATAAACTTGAAGAATGAAGGAAGGAAAGCTGGGATCCCACGAGTCGTCTTGTCAGCAGCGATAACCCTCTGCGTCGTCCTTTGTATCCTTTAATTCTGCACATTTTCACCAGCTTCTCATCTCAAAGGCGGAAAGTTCACGATCTGATAAATTAGAGTTTCCAAGCAATGAACTGTTTGCATGAGGCTGTAGTTTGCCATTGCATTTATGAGTATCAGCACATGTACTGTGAAATCAAGTCTTAACACTAATCCCCAGAACTCATTCAAATTATGCATTTCTGAAACTATAAATTCTGCTAAAATTTAAATTTTGATGCAGGTGGTTTTTGTGTGCCAAGCATGTAAGGTTGGATTTTCAATGCAGTCCTGTGCCTTAAGTTGTGATCCTGTACCGACGTACCTGAAAGCAAGCCCTACAAAATACAATGGGGTTTACTTCTGGGCAGAAATGCATATAATTCTGCTCCTAAAGTGAAATCATATACACCCTTAACTGGGAGTAAGTTCAGTTTATTTCTGAGTATGTGTGGGATTGTACTGAGCAAGTCCCAAATTAGTCACCTGATGAAAAATGTGTTTTGACCAAGGGAAGATGCACAATATGAATACTCTGTGACCCTTTAGTAACTGCTCTGTTTTAAGAACATAACCTAAGAGTGTAAGAAGGCGGCTGCTGGATCAGATCAAAGGCTTATTGAGCCCAGCATCCCTCTCTTACAGATGCTTAAGGGAAAGCCGCAATTTCTTCAACTATACCAAAGAACAGAGATACAATTCCCCTTAATCAGTGGTGACATTAGCAACATATGAACTGACAGCTTATAGACTTAATTTTCTTTGGATAAATTCAATGGAATTTGGAATGGGTTTACACAGAATATATTGGGGTACTGACAATTATATGTGCATTAGGCTAATAAGAATATACACATCTGTATGTGAATGTACGGTAAAGTATCAGTATTTTTTTCCCTCTGTTACATTCTCACTCACTTTTTACTTTCGTTCTTTCTCTCTCTCTTTTTTCGAAATGCAATTCTCATATATATATATATATATATATATATATATTAAAAAAAACACTATACCAGCCTACAGAACTTGTGATGCATTGAGCCAAATTCATCCCACTGGACAGCTATTGTGGTTTGCCAAGTTTGGGTAAAAGAGTTTGTGCTCTCAGTAAAGGGGTGGGGGAGAGCATGATTGTGACTATGTGGCCCTGTCCTTGAACTCTGTACGCTGATTTGGGTCTTGTGGACAAAGGCTCCACTAACCTGCTTTCTTTACAAGACCTGATAAAGGCATGGGGCTGTGGGAAGTCTCGAGTGAGATTTGTGTATAGATTTTTTTTTTGTGCGCACAAGGCTACCATTTCCAGTACAGCTATTAGCAGGAATGATTTTGAATGAAAATTGTGTAGATTCTTTTGGTGCATGGCACAGAGATCTTGAACAGAATTTTGGAGGTTCAAAACCCGAGATCCGTATTAAATGGGTGCGGTTTTTTATGAACGTGCCCTCACTGTCACATGCAAAATTAGCTTTCCTTTCTCATCTCTTATCTCCTTGTTTTGCATACACACAGCATTGGAAACTTGCCAGCCTTATTATCCCTTTTGCATGCTTTTCCTCCAGCTAATGCAGTTCTCAGAAGACAGAGGTAAGGTTCTAATAAAACAACAGCAGCAAGTTGAGTCTGGTAAAAAAACCAAACCCACGTCATCTGAAATGTCCTTACATAAGCTTTGCGAAAGTATGATGAACTCTTGATGGATCAGTGTGCTGGTGTAATAAAGTGGGTGTCTGCAAAGGGGGAGGGGAATCTGTTTTAATACCAAATGGGATGCATAGGAAGGGGAGAAAAACTTTGCCTCCTCCCCTACTTGGCTTCTTTTAGCTGTGAATTCCCCATGAATACCAAAATCCAAATGGGTTATGAAAAGGGCCAACCCTCCCATTGCACCTTGTGAAGAATAAATGATGCAAAATAAGAGAAATAATAATAATAATAATAATAATAATAATAATAATAATAATAATAATATATTTATACTCCACCCGTCCAGCCGGGCTTCCCCAGCCACTCTGGGCGGCTTCGAAGCAAATATTAAAATACAGCAATACATCAAACATTAAAAGCCTCCCTAAACAGGGCTGCCTTCAGATGTCTTCTAAAAGTTTGGTAGTTGTTGTTCTCTTTGACATCTGCTGGGAGGGCGTCCCAAGTTTAAGTTAAACGAATCACAGAATTCTACTTTTTTGGTGCAGAATTTGGGTTGCCTGCGTGCCAAATGTTTTATTCTTTAGCACAGTGTTGACACAGCCCTGCATGTAAGACAGCCTCATCCACGTTCTCTTGAGAGCCAGTGTGGTGTAGTGGTTAAGAGCGGTAGTCTCGTAATCTGGTGAACCGGGTTCGCCTCCCCACTCCTCCACATGCAGCTGCTGGGTGACCTTGGGCCAGTCACACTTCTTTGAAGTCTCTCAGCCCCATTCACCTCACAGAGTGTTTGTTGTGGGAGAGGAAGGGAAAGGAGAATGTTAGCCGCTTTGAGACTCCTGAAGGGGAGTGAAAGGCGGGATATCAAATCCAAACTCTTCTTCTTCTCTTCTTCCTGCGCATTTTTCCTTGACGCCTCTCCAGATTTCATCTTGATGTCCCAGAAGTTCCACATGCACGCTGCGCGGATACAGTGGGGAATGGTGATGTGCTTCCTCTGCTACTTCGGCTCCTTTGCTGTGGAGTTCAGACACTACCGCTTCGAGATCATCTGCTCCGAGTACCAGGAGAACTTCCTCAGCTTTTCCGAAAGCCTCTCTGAAGCGTCCGAATACCAAACAGATCAGGTGTAACCCAGGCCACTCTCTCTTTCCTTTTGTCGTGGCGTTAGCTTCCTGTAGACACATGGTTGAACCCCTGGTCCTATTCCTCCCCCTTTTCTTTTTTTAATACTTGTTCATTTTCCATGCCTACAAGTTGCCAAAAAGTATTCCCCCCCTCCCAAAAAAACACAGAACTAGGCATTTTAAGAGACACGGAACTGCCACCGCCCTCTGTGCCTCTTTCCCCCACTTCCTCATGATGTATTTTGCAACGCAATGTGCGATGCAACGTAATACCAGCATCTCCCAAGGCACCTCTCATCGTTAGCCGGCAGAAGCGGGTGAAGACGCTGTCACAGCCTATTCTGTGTCATGTTGTGGGTTTTGCAAGGAAGAGGCAGCAAAGGGATGTGGAGGCAGCTTTAGGAGGTCTAGTCCCACCCTCAGGGTTCCTAGGAAAGGTGGGAGGCAGGAGTCTTCTAAATTCCTCAGTGTGGCTGCAATACAGTTCAGAACAAGATTGGCGCCTTTGCTGCTATGGGCCTGGCTGTGCATCACCTTCCTGTACTCCCCCCCTTAAATGCAAATTTTGAACCGCAGGAAGGGCTCCCAGAAAAGGTCGCTGCCTCCCTTCACTCTCATCCCTAGTGCGACAGGGAATTTGCTCCCAGGCTGTGTCAGTCCCTGTGATCTAGGGAGTGCCTTCATTTCTGGATTTGCTGCTCGGTTGGGAAACATGGAAGCTGCAGCTTCTAGTGCAGGCATCCCCAACCTGCGGCCCTCCAGATATTTTGGCCTACAACTCCCATGATCCCTAGCTAGCAGGACCAGCGGTCAGGGATGGTGGGAATTGTAGTCCAAAACATCTGGACGGCCAAAGGTTGGGGGCGCCTGTTCCAGTGTCTGTCTACCTCCATTCCTTGCTTCCACCTTCCCAGCCAATTGCAGCAAGCAGGTCTCTGAAGATGCCACACAGAGGAGGAGGCATGGATCAGCTGTGTGCATGCATGGAAGAAGACAAGAGCCACAGCTACTTAGGTCTCCAGCTTCAGATTTAACAGGTTACCCCCAAGCTGCAGCCTGCTATTGCATTACCTCCCTCCTTATTGCGTGGCACGAGTCTTTTAAAAGCGGAAGGGCCTTGCTGGAAGGGGGAAAGCTGGCAAACCTCGAAGCAGCCTAGTCTACTAACTAAAGCATCAGGGCGAAGGGGAGAGGGGAACCTCTCATTCTTCTCCTGAAACTCAGGGGTTAAGGTTGCCACCTTTCCCCTAAACGTTAGGGCTTTTGTGGTTTCCAGAACCATGCTGAAATACTGCAGGTGACAATTTTCTGGCTAGGAGGAGGATGAATGAAGTTCACCCACGGACCATCTACATTTTTAAATAAACGCAGCCAACATTCCTTAGTTCTTTTCTCCTGCTGCTGATGGGCATGGGGTTTGGTTCAGGGCTTCCGAGTTAAATGATTGGAAATGAATGCATGGTCAAAACATGGGAGAGTATCCCATGATTGCATTGGGCCAGAGTCTGCTGTTGGACATGGACTATTTTGCTTTTTTTTACAAAAAATCCACTTCACTATGTAAAGTACACAAACGTCTCAATAGGTAGAAAGGTAGCTTTGGGGGAGGGGCTGTAAGAGGTGTAACCAACACAAATGAGTTTTATACACCGCATACAGCAACTGAGATGCACACAAATACACATAGCTAAAATAGGCTTCTGTTCAAATGTGTTTTACTGTAAATATTACGTGATGTTGTTTTTTTTAAAAGAAAATGTTTTACGTTGTATCATTTTATATTTTATTGGAAGGAAAAATCCGTTTGTGAAAGGTTTTTCATTTTTGTTTTTCCTGATATGCAACCACTCGAGCTGAAACTCCAAGCTTTTTTTGGTGATATATTGTACATTTCTTAAAAGAATTTCTTATGGCACATTTCAGTACAGCTGAGCAATGACTTAATTCCTGTACACTAAAACATGACCACTAAATAAATTTCTTTTATGGAGAGCGTTGAGTATTTATTACACATGTACGCACACTCAAGAGAGTGTTGGATGGAGCAGGAAAGCAGGTTCTGCAGCTGCATGCATGGAGATGCTATTTTTTTTTTTACTTCAGGTGAGGAACTTTTTCAGACCAAAGACTGCGTTTTTTTCTGAGATACCACCTAGGGACCAAATGCCAGTGGCGGGCAAGGCCAAAGGCAAAACCATAGAGGGATTATAATAGATTGGTGTGATTGGACCTAGGACCCACATACCTACGGGACCGCCTCTCCTGGTATGCCCCGCAGAGGACCTTAAGGTCCACAAATAACAACACTTTGGAGGTCTTGAGCCTCAAGGAGGTTAGATTGGTTTCAACTAGGGCCAGGGCCTTTTCAGTACTGGCCCCAACTTGGTGGAATGCTCTGTCACAAGAGGCTAGGGCCCTGCGGGACTTGACATTTTTCCGTAGGGCCTGCAAGACAGAGCTGTTCCGCCTGGCCTTTGGTTTGGACTCAGTCTGACCTTTATGTTTCCCTTCCCTTATGGTCTTGATTTATTGGCTATTTAAATCCCCCCCCCTTTTCCCCCTATTATGTTTTTACTGTGATTTTATTGTTGTTAACCACCCTGAGCCCGGCTCTGGTCAGGGAGGGTGGGGTATAAATAATAATAAATAAATAATCCAAGTTTATGGTCACCATTATGTCTTGTGGTAGCGAGTTCCATAGTCTTAACAATGCACCGTGTGAAGAATTGATTCTATTGGGCGAAGAGACTTCGAAGGAGAGGGACATAATTGCACAAGTATCTACTTTCTAAAGCCGTCATCCTAAACGTACTTCAGTGGAAAGAAATCCTATTGACACGGGGTCACAAACCACTCTCTAGCCTTCATCCAAACACGCTTGAGGAGGGCAAGAGGCTGAACTGAGAGCCCAGGAAAAGTGGGGTGGTGGTAGCAAAGGAGGAGGGCGACCTAGAGAGTGTTCTGGGGGCCAAACTGAAAGGTCTGGAGGGCCACATTTGGACTCTGGAGCTGAGGTTTCCTACCCCTGTTGTACATCTAGGCAAGAGAGAGACATTATGAGAGTTTAATAATAATAATTGTACTCCACCTATCTGGGTTGCGCCAGCCACATTCACACTCAGCAAAAATGCTTAGGAGCGTATGAGGGGTATGGCCTGGAGGGCCTTGTTTGGCCCTCCATCTCTTCACCTGTCTTGAATTTATTAGCCCTGACAAAATCTCCACATCAAAA
Source organism: Podarcis melisellensis (assembly GCF_964234715.1). Classification (NCBI taxonomy): domain Eukaryota; kingdom Metazoa; phylum Chordata; class Lepidosauria; order Squamata; family Lacertidae; genus Podarcis; species Podarcis melisellensis. Next base: position 12,864,074 of record NC_138541.1, on the reverse strand, counting down.
AATGAAATGTGTCTCGTCTCTTGCCCAAATTAAAAATACATTCTGTGCATTGGGCCCCAAACGGGATAGGATCATGTAAACACTGTTTGGTGTGTCTGCCCGTGACTTTTAATTCACTAATACAGAACCAATCACCAAGCAGAAAACACATTTTTGGGGGTGTTGTACAAAGAGAAGTTTCCATTTCTTCTCTGACCTCCATCTTTATTTCTATTTCACATAAGCAGCTTCTTCTTCCAACGATTTTTTATTCTGTAACTTCTCTGGAGCACACACAGAGAATGAAACTGCTGGTTGCAAGAGTTTCATGCTGGTTTGGGTTTTTCTTTGCCAAGCTTTCCACATAACTTTTGTACAGCTCTGATTAATATTTGTGACTTGTTCTGGGGAGATCTTACGTCTCCTTTATCAGAACTGTTCCTTTTGCACGGAACTAGGTTTTTCCAGACAGCTTTGAATAATTTCTTTTATAGATCATTCTGCTCCAAGGTGAGATTAAAAATAAAATATCAAAGTCAAACATTTTTCTTTAATTTATACGCAGACTAATTTTATGTTTGGATTTTTGTGTTTTTTATATCCTGGACACCATACTTATCTCTAGCAACATGCATCAAACACCACAGGAGCCCATTTCCTGGAACAGTCTTTTCTTGAAGTGAAAGGCCAGCTAGAATTATGCAGTAAACTTTAAATGAAACTTTAAATGAAGAGGCTGGTGGAGTTTAGGTAGGGAAAGTTTAGTTGCAATTAAGATTAATCTTGCATATAACAGCCACTTTCCTGTAGATTTTTCATTCCCCAATATGTATTTCATGTTGATTTCACTTTGATATTTCTAAGCTCACATCTTTCATAAACTAAACTGGCATGTGCTGGACTTTGATATATTTAAAATAAAATCCAAACAAATTAATAGCCTCTCAGATTCTGTTCATCCTCTTGCCTATTCGGGGCAAATTAAGACTGTGTGGGATGCAGGTGGCGCTGTGGTCTAAACCACTGAGCCTCTTGGGCTTGCTGATCAGAAGGTCAGTGATTCAAATCCCCACGACGGGGTGAGCTCCCGTTGCTTGGTTCCAGCTCCTGCCCACCTAGCAGTTCAAAAGCACGTCAAAGTGCAAGTAGATAAATAGGTACCGCTCCGGCGGGAAGGTAAACAGCATTTCCGTGCACTGCTCTGGTTTCGCCAGAAGCGGCTTAGTCATGCTGGCCACATGACCCGGAAGCTGTCTGCGAACAAACGCCGGCTCCCTCGGCCTATAGAGCGAGATGAGCGCCGCAACCCCAGAGTCGTCCGCGACGGGACCTAACGGCCAGGGGGTACATTTACCTTTACCTTAAGAACCTGACTACAACTCCCATCATCCCTGATTAGTGGCCATGCTGATGAGAGCTGAAGTCAAACAATACCTGGAGAGCACCAGATTCCCTGATCCATCGTTTAGAGAGTGTCCCCCTTCATTTGTGTGCTTTGAAAGATTACCAGAGGCCAAATCTGCAACAGGTAAGCAGCTACCAACATTATACAGGCGCTTGTCAAACACTAAAGACAAACCTTTATTTACCACAAGTGCGTGGGCAGAGGTGAAGTTAGTTCAGACAGAGGGGCCATGTCTTCCATTTCAGCCACAGATTTGTTTAAAGGCAACACATGCATTACAAGGCGACAATCACACGGACATTGAATAGATCTGCAGCAAAAGGGACGCTCCTCAAGGAAGAAGCTTTATTGCTCAAGTGGTTGCACGTGGATTTCATTGGAAATATTTTGTTTCCCAGCATGCAAAGGTTGTGGCGAGAACTGTGATCCTTATGCAGCAGGGTGGATCACATATTCCTGTGCACTGTTTCTAACAGCCCTTTTCAAATACCTGAAGAGGCCGCAGAAGAGGCCAAAGGCTTGTTCTGGGCTTCTGCATAGGGCAGGGCTTTTCCTTAGAACAAAGCCTGCCCACCCCCTGGTCCTACAACATAATGTGAATGTAACTTGCTATACTTATGGCCACATCTGCACGATTCTATTAAATCAGTATCATACCCCTTTAACAATCATACGGTGCTACAGTTCCCAGAATTGTTTCTCAATCCCCCTTTCCAAGAAATTCTGGGAATTGTTGCTCTCCTGAAAACTCTCAGCACCATTAACAAACTGCACTTCTGATGGTTTTGGGTGGCGATGAGGAGCCACTACCAAGTTGTATCACAGTGTTTGAAATTTACAATGAGGATGTGCTCTGTTATATTCTGCATTCTGCCTATCTTAAGACATAGGTGTTCCAGGCCATCTACCATCCAGGTCCTGGCCAAACACAGAGCTGCTCAGTACTGGCTAAGACCGCTGCAAAATATGCCTTTAAGACAATGCCCTGGTTACAGTGCCTTGCGGTAGTATTTACTTACAAGCAAGGAAGTGGTTGCTTGTGTGGAAAATGACTCTGCTTTCTCTCAGCGTTCGCTCTGTCCGGTGTGGATGATGTTGTATCTCTTCCACACAGAATGGAAAAGGGGAAGGAGCAGCCTTGTAGGCTGGAAACAGCTGTATGGCAAGGCACAGCTGCGCACTGAATTTGAGGTGATACACACTCCTGTCTTGGAGACTCAAAAAAACATGCAGACTTTGAAAGGGGTCAGTGGGGTGAAACGTCTGGGGGGGGGGGGAGATGACATTTTGGGAATTCAACAGTCACAAAATGGTACAAGGGAGAAATGACTGGTGTGATTTGTGGCATCGACGTCACAGGTACTGTCCAATTGACTGCAGCTGCAATGCACGAAACGCTCAACCTATCAGTAGCTGAAGGGGAGAGATTGTATTTGCCCAGCATCACAGTAAAGGGAAAATACAATCCTTCCCTCCCCTGCCAATCTATACATTAGCTATGCTAACGTTGTACAGATTTCCCAAAACAGGCTGGGACGGGGGTGGGCAAAATATCGCACCACCTTGGCACAGAAAGCTTCACCTGGGAAGGCCTTCAAAAGTGTTTACAGCTTTTGGTCTGCAAGTCAGTTCACTTTGCATCCTCTCAGTATCTTATTTCCTCAGCGGATTAGTTAACTCTTAAGCAGAACAGACAACGCGACCTTTGCATAGCAGGCTACATTCCAGCATGCAAAACTCGACGCTTTTGTCTCTCTGCTCCCCATCCTTCACTAGAACAAGCAAGGTTGGGGCACGTTCCAGCTAGATAAACGCACCAGAGGAGCAGAACCAGGCAGGGGCGTGGCCAGAGGAAGGGGTGTGGCCAGAGGAAGGGGTGTGGCCTGAGGGTGGGATAGAGGCCTGCCTTTGGCCCTGATCCTGATGTTCCCCACCCCTGCTTGTAAACCAAAAACAGCAGAACATAAAAAACCTTAAAAGACTTGTTTATTATTTGTGGGAGAGAATGAAGCTAAGGGAATGTGTATCTGAGGTAAACATGCTGGGCACAACCCACAGCGAGGATCTCCTACACAGGAGCCTCTGGAGATGAATGGTGGCTGCGGGTAAACTTAGGCAGCCCCCTTCGTCTCGAGAAGGCCTTCCATGGACAACATCCTCCTGGTGGCTTGCGTGACTTCCACGTGCAATTCCAAAGGAAGGATGTGCTGACTACCAGGGCTTTGCAGCCGCTGGGTCCGAGGTGTGCCTGCAACATCAGCAGATGTCTCAACCACACTGGGTTCAAATTCCTGTCGCTGGAAGGCCAAGGATCCCAATGCTCTCAATTCCAAAATTCATGTCACCAGCAATAAACTACCGTATTATAGTACAAGGAGGATTTTGGTCAGGCTCCTGTATCATCCTTTCTTTCCTTAACAGAAACGCAGAAATTTGCTTCTTTAAGTGGAGGACGGCAAGAAGAGTTCGTTGAAAGAGGTTATGAGTCTATAATAAGATTTCTCGTCGTCTGTCAGGCCCGCGTTGCCCGGCCGGACTACTATCGCCACGTGCATGTCGACTTCTTCTGCGGCATCTGCCTCTGAGGGGAAAAGAGCAAGAATAACCCATCAGAAGAGGGCGAATCCAGATACACACAACCATCTTATTACTGCTCATATGCTGGAAGAAGGAAAGATGGATAAACCACTCTGGGAACTATAGCTGTGACAAGTACAGCTCCATAAGAGGAACAGGGACTTTCCTCGCAACTCACAGCACCCCTTAATAAACTACAGTTCCCAGGATTCTCAGGGGGTATTCATGACTGTTAAAATCAGTACAGTGGTACCTCGGGTTAAGTACTTAATTCATTCCGGAGGTCCGTTCTTAACCTGAAACTGTTCTTAACCTGAAGCACCACTTTAGCTTGGGGCTTCCTGCTACCGCCGGAGCACAATTTCTGTTCTCATCCTGAAGCAAAGTTCTTAACCCAAGGTAATATTTCTGGGTTAGCGGAGTCTGTAACCTGAAGTGTATGTAACCTGAAGTGTATGTAAGCTGAGGTACCACTATATAATCGTGTTTGAAATGGATGCAGTTCACAGTGAACAGCTTCTGGGCAGGCTTACAAGAAGATAAGGATCACAACGACCAAACTTGCTCTCTTACCCCGAGTGACATCCGTCAAGAACAGTATGTTGCTTGTGGAACACCCAATACTTGCGGCGATCCTCTGGTAACTCTCGCTGTCCACTTTCGGGCCTATTTTGGTGTCAAAGTGGCCATCAAAGAGCTGGAAGATTTAGGAAGGACATTTTGTTTTTAAAAGAGAGGCTTAACGTTTCTCATGCTCATCTTTCATTTTTGTGTTAATATCGTTTTTCTCGCTTGTTGGCTCGGTGCGTTCTTTAATGCAACGTTGCTTGGTTTAAGATGTTAAATTAGGCCAGCTTATTCATACTGTTTTACGTCGTACAGACTGACAGTTGCATTCATTGATGTTGTGATTATATAGAATAGTTTAAAATGCGTCTTCTACTTATTTCATAAAAATTATACACTGCTAGATTGCAGAAAAAACGGTTTCTTCCCCCAGTTTGCAAAATTTAACAGAAGTTAGAGTCCTGGTTAGATTGTGAAGACCCCTCTAGGCCCCATTTACACGTGGAGCAGAATGTGGCGGTAAAAACAGCCTGTACCACCTCATGCTGCGAGAGGGTAAAGGTAAAGGGACCCCTGACCATTAGGTCCAGTCGTGACCGACTCTGGGGTTGCGGTGCTCATCTCACTTTATTGGCTGAGGGAGCCGGCGTACAGCTTCTGGGTCATGTGGCCAGCATGACTAAGCCGCTTCTGGTGAACCAGAGGAGCGCACGGAAACGCCGTTTACCTTCCCGCTGGAGCAGTACCTATTTATCTACTTGCACTTTGAGGTGCTTTTGAACTGCTAGGTTGGCGGGAGCAGGGACCCAGCAACGGGCGCTCACCCCGTCGCGGGGATTCGAACCGCCAACTTTCTGATCAGCAAGTCCTAGGCTCTGTGGTTTAAACCACAGTGCCACCCGTGTCCCACGCTGCGAGAGGATATGTGCCCTTAAAAAAAAAAAGCTCTGATTCAGATTTCAGGATTTTTTAAAAATAGTATTTTGCATTTTGATTTCTGCACTCTGCTGATTTTTTTTAAATACATTTATTTACATTTTATACATTCCTTCTTTATTATTTTTATTTTGACAAAGTAATAATCATAAATAAATAAGAGGAAAAATGTGCACCCCACCACCGAGACCATTCCATTGTAATTATCCAACCTCCCAAAATTTCAACACCTCTTGCGATGGTTCGACCCATTTCCGTTTTAACAGTACAAATTCTACAAGCACCCTGATTTTTAATGCAAATCAACCTTGTGTTCTTTGGTAAAATTGCAGGACATGCAGACGTTTCCAAAGCTCTCAATGCAATAAAATTAAAATGCACAGCAGAGCGAAGCATTCTAGTTCAGCCTGCTCCCCACTGTGCTTGTATTCCGCTTGCAAGTAAATTTCATTTTTTTCACTAAATAAAGGAGCATGGAAGGAGGAGGAGATGGGAATTCCTTGAGCTGCAGTGCGAAGTGGAACATTCCAGTCTGCTGCTTAATTCCTTCACTGCATGTCTTCTCTGCTTTTGCCCATCTTATTGTCTCAAGGACACAGAATCACAGCATTGGAAGGGACCCTTTAGTTCAACTCCTGGCAAGGCAAGCTGTCTCCAACAGCGGAGGCAGAACATAAACCATCAAGGTTACTTGAAGGCCTTATCCTCCATCTTGTGAACGCAAACAGACACTCTGCGCCTGAGAGAAGCTGGAAGTGAGACCGTTTTAGGGCGGAAGAAGCTGGAAAGACAAACCTTTCAGCATTGTGCCTACCTCGCAAATATCGCCTTCCGTAGAGTTCCCAAAAAAGAGCTTTTGCGCCTCAACACTCCCAGAGGAATAGATGTAAACTTTCATCCCTGCTTCTCTCCATTTCCTGACTGCTGGAACCACATCATCAAAGAACCTGTAATGGACAGGCAATGGCAATGCATGAAGCGGCAAAATATCTTGAAGAGACAACAGAAGTGCTTGCGTTATTTGTGTGCAGAATTTGCTGGACAGACACATTCCACAAATGCGCAAGAAGACCTGATGCACCTTAGAATTACAGGAACAAAAACGTTCCGATAATAAACGGTCTCCCTCGGGAGGTGGTGGACTCTCCTTCCATGGAGGTTTTTAAGCAGAGGTTGGAGGGCCACCTGTCAGGAATGGTTTAGCTGAGATTCCTGGGTTGGACCAGATAATCCTCAGGGTCCTTTCCAACTCGACAATTCTATTTTTTAGTATATGTGCTGCTGAAGCGAGCACCCAACTCGACAATTCTATGGTTCTATGATTCTATGTGTGTCTCTAAATTATGAAGAGGTGTATACAGACACCCATCCCAACACTGGATGATAACAACAACAAGAAGAAGAATCCCATCCTAAAGTATGCTGCTGAAATGAAGAAATCAGGGGTGGGGGAAGGACCAGGAATGAATGTGTGTCCATTCAGTCTTGATACTCAAGATATTCTTTCAGAAACACATCATTGCTTGTTTTACCTCGCTTGTGGGAATACCTCAGAGGCTGTGAAAGGAAGGTTAGCAACAGGAAGAATTAGAGGAACCATCGGAAATGACTATGAAAACCAGTATGAGATGATCAGAACCATCCAAACTTGAAGCATGGGAAGTCCTACTAAAAATTTATAATCTGGCAGTATATTTGGATTATTTGATATGTATACATATAATTTTGAATATTTAATGTGATTTGATTGGATTGTTAAAGTGGAAAATTTAATAAAAATGAATTTTTTAAAAAAGATATTCCACTCAGTTCTGATACCCCTAAACTCAGAATTTATTCATTCTAAAGGTCTGCATTTTGTACCTGGCTTCAGCAAAAAAAAAACAACCCCAAACAAACAGGAATTGATTCTGAAAGCCTGAAGTCTGCCCAGTGCTAGGGTCAAAGCCCCATGATTTTTGCTTTCATGTGCAGATCCCCTCTAAATGTGTGTTTATCTTTGTTTGGAGGGCGGGGGGAGCAATGGGGCAATAACGCACACTGGCCGTTCGTGTCATAAACGCTAGATACTCACTCTCCCTTCAGGCGGCCATTTTCGTATGCTGCCCTCCATATGTGGCCTTGGAGCTGCTTTAAGGCGGTTGTCTTCCTGTCTAAAGACATCTGCCAGTGGACGTTGTCTATGACGGCCTGGATGATACGCTCCACTTCCTCCTCTCCATCCCTGGTCTCCAGCGGGATGGGCACCACTCCATCCATGTGAGCATCTTCTTCAGCCTTTGGGAAACGGTGAGAAAATGTTATCAGCAGTGATGGGGACTCCTACTTCAAAGAGCCCAGCTGGGTCAGATTCAGGGTCGATCTACTGCAGCATCCTGTTTGCTGAAGATCAGCCAGAGGTCCTTTCCTGCTACCGATGTGCCGCAATTAACATCTTGTGACTTTGTCCTAGACTGCAGCAAGAGAAGACTAGAATACCTGTATACCTGAAGGAGCATCTCCACCCCCATCGCTCAGTCCAGACACTGAGGTTCACCTCCAAAGGCCTTCTGGCGGTTTCCTTATTGCAAGACCTGAAGCTACAGGGAACCAGGCAGAGGGCCTTCTCGGTGGTGGCACCTACCCTGTGGAACACTCTCCCATCAGATGTCAAGGAGATAAAGGGAAACATAACTTTTAGAAGGCATCTGAAGGCAGTCTTGTTTTAATGGTTGATGTTTTATCGCGTTTCTAATATTTTGTTGGGAGCCGCCCAGAGTGGCTGGGGAAACAAAGTCAGATGGGCGTCATAAAAATAATAAAATCATTGTTATTAGAAGAAGGAAAGGAAGGGATGGCAAACACTTTACCTGTTTTCTCAGAAGGCCAACGTCTTCTTGGCACTCCTCTTCCTCCCAGTGCGCACGAAGGTACTCTCGGATGTTATCCTTGATGTAGGAAAACAGAGTATCCTGGAGAGACAAAAAGTAAAATGAACACGAGGCAGAAATGTTTCCATCACTGTATTCCCACCCCTTGCCTGTGGAAAATTTTCCATTTTTAGAGTGACCTCAGCCCTACTCATGTGTTGTTAGCTCACATAGGGCATTGACATGCGGAGCAGCGGTAGTCAACGTAGCGCCCTCCATCTGTGGCTGGACTCCAGCTCCTGTGGTGATGGATGATGGGAGTTGTAGTCCAACGACAGCTGGAGACCCCAAGGGTGGGAGAACACTATTCTAAGGGGAAATGGGGATTAGGACTAAATGTCATTCTTGCAATACAGTGGTACCTTGGGTTACAAACTTAATCCGTTCCGGAAATCCGTTCTTAAACCAAAGCCATTCTTAAACTGAGGCGCGCTTTCCCTAATGAGGCCTCCCACCGCCTGTACCATTCCACCGTTCGGCTTCCCTTCGCAGACTGAGGTAAAGTTTGCTAACCGGAACACTATTTCTGGTTTTGCGGAGTTCGTATACTGAATAGTTCTTAAACCGGGCTGTTCTTAAACCGAGGTACCACTATATAAAGTTATGAGAAGGCAATGCCCCGCTGTAATTCAACTGATACTCTTAACATTTAAAAATGACAAAGCACATTTGCTTCCCGTGCTCTTCCTCGCCCTGTTAGTTCCAATTCCTGGTTTTACAGAAGGGCATGTGAGTGCAAAGCCTTCAGCCTGCAACTGTTCAAGTGTACCTTTTGGTTAAATGATTAGTTCGATGGAGAATTAGCCAAGAGTAGTAGCGGATAGGGGTGCTGGGACAGCCCTCACTTGACCTCCTGACGGCAGAGGCCCTGCTGCTTCCTGGGAAGGAGAGGGGCGAAGTGGTGGGAAGACAGGCGCGGTGAAAATGCAATGGCAGGAGCGCTGGATTGGGGCTGGCAGTGCATTTGCACCATACTGACCTCCCCACCCCCCAAAAACTACTACTACTGGTCAAGAGTGAAATGCAGGGAAGTATAGCTCTGAGACACTTTTCAGAATAGGAACGATGGCAACATCTGCTAGATCACCTGGCTAACTGGCGGGCCCTCCTTCCTCTGGCAATTGAATGATGCAATAATGAAGTTTTCAAGTTTGCTTACGATGCATAAGCACAGAGAATTAAAAAGGAAGACGCCTTTACCCCGTATGGCTCCCCTTTATCACATACACAGCCGAACAAGACAATGACAATAATCCACCAACAGTATATACAAATCAATATGGCTAACCTGATCCAAAACACCCACCCACCCCACTCACACACAAAAACAAAGATCACCACAGCCAACCACAAATGAACAACCGCACCCTAGGCCAACCCCAATCTCTCTCACCACCAAAGGAACACAAGTGAACAGCACAAGCAACGCTGACACCAAACCCTACATACATTAAGCATAATAGAAACATCGCCACCCGACCCTACCCCCACCCATCTCCCCACCCCATCCTTTTTTTTCTCCCTCCCCCTAATGTCTCAACAAATGAAATGGATTTGTAAAAATGTTACATGGAAAAAATACGAGAGACATTACACATACGGTACTTCTGTAAAACAAGAAAATCTTTAATAAAAAAACACAGATTTTTTTTTAAAAAGGATAAACAGAGGCTAGATACATCTTTCCTTTTATTTGATGGGGGTACGGCTTCACACAAGCAGTGGTAAAGTTTCTTTGCAAGGTTGTTTTGCATTTCTAATTAAAGCTACAGCTGGATGAACCTTTTTTTGTGAAACTCCGTATGTTTCACAAGTTGACGCTATGCAGTCGGAAGCAAAAACCACTGAGCTCAATGGAGTTTGTTCCCAGGAAACATTGCACAGGTTTGCAGACATGCTGGTCCTAATCAACTGGGTATTGTGTTACGTACTGTTGCTCTTGGGATGCTTGTATGCATGTTTAAATAATGCGTCAATGCAGAAGCCTGCATTTTGGCATATTTCTTGGGAGTGTTGGGACGGAAGCTCCAATAGGACAGCTGGAGACGAGGTGTTATAGCTGCTGTTATTGAGTATCAGGATAAGTGCCAGTTTAAGGAACCGCTAGACTGGGGGCAGCCAATTAAACAGAGAACAAAAAGTCTGGCATTTGCAGTTCATGTCCAGGGGCAATGGACCTGCTAATTGACAAATGATGCAGCCTTCAAGTCAGGTAGGAAATCAAGTTCAAGGTTGGCTGCTCATGCTGCAAAAATCAACTTGGAGAGAAAAAAGAGACTCCTAGTCCCTCAAAATTATACGGTTACAGTACTTTGAGAATTAAAAAGGCCAGTTTCGTTCAAAAGGATAAACTCCTCCATTAATAAGCTTTCCTTGGCAATGGGCCTCTTTTCCCCTCAACAAGCCCCTCTTAACGCCCATTCACGTACTTACTCCCAGACCAGGTTTTGCTAGAGCAGGGTTTCCCAAACCTGGGTCTCCAGCTGTTGTTGGACTACAACTCCCATTATCCCTGACCACTGGCTCTGCCAGCTAGAGATGATGGGAGTTGTAGTCCAACAACAGCTGGAGACCCAAATTTGAGAAACCCAGCACTAGAGGACAGAAGTAACAGGAAACATAGCAGTCATTATATTAGCAAAGGTGGGGATTCATTTGAGGTGGCATTCCAGGTAACAAAGTCAATAGGAGGGACCAGAAAACATCAGGCACACTTCTGAATGCCAGAAAGAACAATAATAGTTCTCTCTTTCTCTCTGTGTGTATGTGTTAAGGCAAAATACAGTGTCAGTAGGAAGCCTACTGTGTAACTGTGACCTAATTTCCTAAGTATTTGAGGTGACAGCTCTCAGCTCACGTTTATATAGCAGGAGTGTGAGCAGAAGAAATAGCAGCCCTAAATTCTTAAGATTATGAAGTGTTTGTTCTACTTAAAAAAAGAAAAGAAAAGGCAAGGGTATACGGGGCTTTCAGTCCCTTTGGGTATTTATTAAAAATTTTAATGACATAGAAACCCAGTCCCAAATGTCTTCACTTAGGAAACACAGGCCTTACTGTGTCTATCTCGGGCCACATAGTCCAGTACAGTGGTACCTTGGTTCTCAAATTTAATCCATTCCAGAAGTCCATTCCAAAACCAAAGCGTTCCAAAACCAAGGCGCGCTTTCCCATAGAAAGTAATGCAAAATGGATTAATCCGTTCCAGACTTTTAAAAACAACCCCTAAAAGAGCAATTGAACATGAATTTTACTCTCTAACGAGACCATTGATCCATAAAATGAAAGCACTGAACCATGTACTGCAGTCACACAATCAATCAATCAATCAATCAGTAGCTGAACTGGGTTCCACACAGTCACAAAAACAAAACAAAAAGTGCCGCAAAAACAAAAATGCAAAATAAATAGCAAGAACAGACAGACTTCAGCGTAACGCTCAAAACGAAAGTGTGCCACTCAAAACGGAAGCGTGGCACTCAAATCGGGAAGTGTAAGACTCAGAACAGAGCACGTTTGGCACCTGAAATAAGTTTGCAAAGCAGAACAATTACTTCTGGGTTTGCAGTGTTTGGGTTCCAAGTTGTTTGAGTACCAAGGCGTTTGAGAACCAAGGTACCACTGTAATGTCCACACTGGTGGGTGGTTGGCTGTCCAGAGTTTCAGGCAGAGGAAATTCCCAGCCTTACTGAGTGAAGCATTTGAGACCTTCTGAATGCAAAACAGGTAGGTACTTTACCACTGACATTTCCCCTGTGACATTTAACAGCAGTATTATAGTGAACTGAAAGAGAATCCTGTGTCATCATAACCAGAACAGATGTAGAATCACCGTTTGTGGATTTATAACCCTCTGCAGGTGTGTTAAGCGTTATTCTCTGCTGGCAAAATTATAAACATGGGTAAATAAAAATGATGCAAACTGCAGAGGCCAGAAATTCAAAGCAACACAGGAAGCTCACATACTGTATTTGCATTTCATGGCCTTTTGCCAATTCTGTTTAATAGCTCTCTGGATGTGTCTGTGTACATGTGTGTGCATATTCCATATCTGACAACAGGCAGTAGTGCTTGATGCAATTAAATAAGGTCCCTGCTACAAAAGCACATGCAACAATACTATTTATGTGTATGCCACCATATGCATGTGCAGTGTTGTACAAAATTCAAGAAGGTAGATTCCCTGCCCTGAGGCTTTTTTCTGGCCCACGTAAGACCAGTCTGGATAGTTGGCCTTGGTGAAGATTTGACATTTTCTCCCCCCAAACGTAAAAAAAATCTATTTTTTACAGCAAAAAAATATTGGCTTACAATTTAAACATGTCCTCTCGACTAAATTGTGGGTGGTTATTACCCTAACAGATCACTGGGAATGGAGCTGAGAATGGTATTTATTATAACCATGAGATGCGCACATGAAAAGGATTTTTTTTAAGTACACAGTGGTAAAAGTACTTACATTTAATTCCACATTCTCTCAAGATTAAGTCACAAAGTAGTGAAATCTTTTCCCGAAATAGCACTGGATAAGCCCCCATCATTCTAGACCAAAAACTGTCTTGCAGATAAAACAGCACAATTGCAGCAGAGGGGATGGGAAGTGCCTGTTTATACCATGCGTTTTTGCGATGCCCCCCATGCCAACAAATCTATAGACCCTATCGGTAGCTTTTCACAGATCAGCAGATCAAAACTCAGCATTCTGCTACTGTCAACTTTCTTAAAAGGCTGCTTTGTATCTTTCTCCATGCCTCCAGGTTTCCCTAAACGCAGATGCTAAACGTTATGTGATTACAGAGGGAAACTGTCATACCCGTGCCAAGAAAAGCGAGTGTGGGGAGGCGCACAGCTCGCTAATGTGCACCAGCGTTTGTTTACTCGGAAGGGGAAAGCGGCCTCACCTGCGCCCAAGGGAGTTGGGGGGAGCGCAGGCTGCGGCTTCCGACGGCCCGATCCAAACCCCCTTCCCCCCCAAAAAAAACCCCCAGTGTCAGATGCGCACCCGACGGCGGGGCCTTTCTATTCCCTCTGCCTCCACCCACCCCAAATCTTCACCTTGACAAACGCGATGGGTGTCGTCGTGCCTTCGATGTCCAGGAGGAGCACGCTGACTTCTGCGGGGACGGCGAAGCCCACCATGTCCACCGCGGGGCCCCCCGAGCCGAGGGGGTGAGGCTGCTGGCTGCGCGCACGGCAGCGCGGAGACGCCGATCCAAGCACACAAGCGCGCACGGACCCTCCCCGGAAAGCGGCTTCACTGGGACGCGGCGTCGGAGGGGAAACGTCGGGAGGAGCCGCGGGACTGGCGAGAGAGAAAGGAGGGGATCGGGCGCACCACGTGGCTGGAAGCGGAGTCGCCGCTGCATCCGGATCGCGGGAGCCGGATTGGCTGCCGCGAATGGACGGGGAGGCGGAGTGGCCGTAATGCGGCGCGCAGGAGGAGGAGGTGGCTGGAAGCGGCTGGGCGCATTCGCCGTGCGCTCTGCTGCGCGCACCGACCAGGGCGCGCGCGCGCTCCTCTGCTCCGCGGGGCTTGCTCGCGGGGAAGAGCGCGCACATCACCGCGGAGCAAGACCCCTGCCGTGGCTAGTGGGGGGATTCCTCTCGTGCAAGCGCGCAGGGTTAATGGTGCAAACCGTGCGCCTTCCGAGGGAGCGCCTGAAATGCGCGGCGCGTTTTTGGAAAGCCGTTAAAAGGATCTGCATAGAAATTCAACCAAGGGGAAGCGAGGAAGTCAACTCAACAATGTTAATAAGTGTAATTTCAATAAGGTTATCTTTGTTTGTTTATAATTTTGTCAAAATTAATATAAAAAAATGGGAGGGTAATGAAATGCGCGGCGCATCACCATCATCATATCGATATAAACAATTGGTAATAAGTCAGGCCTCGGGCTGCATCACGCGTGCGGCCATCCCCATTTCCGTAACCCAAAGTAGTTACGGATTTAATAGGCGTGCACCCAAACTCTACCGTGTTGTGTAATAAAAGCTGAGCGGCCATTTTCCCCGCTGCGTAGAGCGAGTGCCTGGGCAGGATGCATCTTGTCTGCAATATAGGAGCAGCATCTCCCTGCAGGTTTATCGGCAGGACAAGGCGTGCGAGGACATTGTAGACTGCATCCCTTGGTACCGTTGGAATATTAGCTGACACGCGCCCGCAGTTGCCCTACCGCTTCGAGGCAGAGGCTTCGTTTGCCCAAGAAACGCTTGAGATGCTTTTATTTGGGCACTGATGGTGGATTCAAAAGGTATGCTCAGAATTAGGGTCCCGTCCTGCTGTGGGCAGCCCGAGCTATTAGTGTGCATCGTTAACTGACAATGCCTTTGGAACGTGACTAGAAATGAATGGTTATTGAATTCTGGTATTTTGGTTTCTTGCTTTGTTTCCACTCATTTCTCTGATTTCCTGATTAAAGTCATTGGTGACTTGGTGCATCAGGACAAGCAGGGCTTAGTCCTACCCAGTGAAATGTCAAGCTGGTCTTTTTAAGAGTTTCCTCAAAAATCTCAAACCCATGTTCTTTTTTGTCTCATGCATCTTTCCATAATAAATTTGAAGTTAATTTAGGGAGGGAGATAGTTGCGTCAATCTCCTATCCTCTTTACCACTCAGTCAACCTCAGTGCAAAAGTACGGCTGTGGCCGGGAGGTCCCATCCACCTGTATCCAGGCAGAAAAACAAAATGATAGTACATGTGTATGT
This sequence comes from Podarcis melisellensis, assembly GCF_964234715.1. Taxonomy (NCBI): domain Eukaryota; kingdom Metazoa; phylum Chordata; class Lepidosauria; order Squamata; family Lacertidae; genus Podarcis; species Podarcis melisellensis. Next base: position 12,848,999 of record NC_138541.1, on the reverse strand, counting down.
TAATGGCATTTAGACCCGATTTTGCAGTTATTGCCCCTTCCTGCATGATGGTAATTTAGCCATATTTGCAGGTCTTTTCCAAGAAGACTAAAGCATGCTCAGAACTGTTTCCTTGAAGGTCACACCTAGAAAGTTCAGGGCTCAGCTGTGTGCTTTGCAACTTTATTTTAGTAAACCCTAGATTGGATCTTTTCTAGGTTCTGGTGAACTGGAATACATAAAACACTGAGTGGGTGCTCTTATAGATTCCCATTATGTACAGCATTTACTATTGGTGTTTCTGCCCTGCCCCCTTTCATTTTGGTAAAAGAGCAGCAGCGAATCCATGTATCATGCAGTAGAAGGCTTATATTCAGTGTTAGTCCTACTCAGAGCACATCCATTGAAATTACAGTGGTACCTTGGTTCTCAAACTTAATCTGTTCTGGAAGTCTGTTTCAAAACCAAGGTGCGCTTACCCATAGAAAGTAATGCAAAATGGATTAATCCATTCCAGACTTTTAAAAACAATCCCTAAAACAGCAATTTAACATGAATGTTATTATCTAACAAGACCATTGATCCATAAAATGAAAGCAATAAACAATCTACTGCAGTCACACAATCAATCAATCAATCAATCAATCAGTAGCTGAACAGTCACAAAAACAACAAAAAGAGCCGCAAAAACAAAAACGCAAAATAAATACATTGCCAAAAACAGACAGACTTCAGTGTAACACTCAGAACGGAAGCGTAACACTCAAAATGGAGCACGTTCGGCTTCTGAAAGAAGTTTGCAAACTGGAACACTTCCAGGTTTGCAATGTTTGGGTTCCAAGTTGTTTGAGTACCAAGGTGTTTGAGAACCAATGCACCACTGTAATGGACCTAAGATTCATTAATTTCAATGTGTCTGCTCTGAGTAGGACTAACACTGCATACAACCAGGTGAGATTAGATTTCAGACTGTTACTGTTGTGGAAACATCTCATTAAATATAAACAGAGATACCTCATTGCGGAGACAGATGCAGTCTGTGCATACTACTTACGGCATTTATTTCTGAAGCTCAGTTCTGAATCACGTCTCTCTGCTCAATTTAAACCCCCTAGTTTGTCATGCTTTGATTGGGTAGAATATTACCTGCACCTCTGCTGTATTTCTAGAGCATTTAACTTTATGGCTATTTTACGAAAAATATGTTCTTGGTTTTCATTTTGTTCTTTTAAATAAAATTCATTTTCAGATGAAGATTTTTTCCTTTTCACTCCCTCTATGCTATGTTGCTAATCACAAACAAAAAGTTCTCTTTAATAATATGATACTTAACCATGCCAAAGCCCAAATGCAACCCTGGAACAAATGGAAAAAGAAGATTGTGCCTTTAAATATATACCAATGAGTCAGACTTCATACACAGGATTATGTGGAAAGGCTTCCTTGTCATAGGGTGTGGAATTCAAGCAGGCTGGAGACTCAACACTTCTCATTTTACAAATTTTGGCCAGCGTGTCACCAGGATAGTTTTCCATTTTGGGGCTCAGCAGTATGTACCATTACCTCTTGTAAAGCTGCATGGAATGAGATTGCTCAGTGCTACTCACTTTGCTGCCACCCCTTTATCTCCTCCATTATCTCCTCTATTAATTCCACAATTTAAACCCTACTTTTCTTCATAAACACATGAAAAGCAGCTTACAGCAAGACCAAAACACAGTAACCAGAATAACCTAAATGTTACTAAAATCAATGTCCTATAAGAAGAGGAGGATAAAATAAGTTAAAATGCAAGGGGATAAAACATTTAATTTCTGCTGGAAGCTCAGGGGCATTAAAAGGTCTTAGGAACATGCTATAAGCTTAAGAGAGTGTTTATGTGGCTTTCAAGAAAACAAATGTATTTGTATAGTATGCTACATACAAATAAGTAGAATACCAGTTGCTGAAGCCTATGACTAGGAGAGTGCTATTGTGCTCATGTCGTGTGGTCTCATCCAGCAGCACTTTCCCTACGTACTTAAAAGAAGTTTCACTGATCAGGAATCATTCCAGTTGCTTAAGTTTGCAAACTAAAAATTTCAAAACACTGGCATTTGAAATCAATGAGGGATATGCAGTGTATCCTATATATTAATCTGATGCTCTCAAATGAAATGAAGGACTTTCAAAAAAATAAGGGCGCCTTTTGGGGAGGGCAATACAATAATCCTTCCACTTGTGAAGGGACAAAAACCTCAGAATCAACCAGGAAATGAGAAACTTTGCCAAAGATTGAAAGGCTGTACTCCTGTGCTTTTAAACTACTTCATACATGAACTAGAGTTAGTGGGAAGTGAGGCGGCGGGACCAAATTGTTCAAGTTTGCTAGCAGGACCAAATTGTTCAGGTAACCCTGCTTAGAAAGGCGGAGGATCCTCTGTCCTTACTTTTTGTCCTCTTCCCCCTTTGTTTACCCAAAAGGGTGGAAAGAGCATGTAATAATAATAGTAATAATACAGCAATAATTTATTTGTACCCCGCCCATCTGGCTGGGTTTCCCCAGCCACTCTGGGCGGCTTCCAACAAAGACCAAAAATACACTAAAATGCCCCAAAGGAGATGCCCCAAGGACCTCAGTGGAGCTTTCTTCCTTCCTGATAAGTGTGCATAGGATAGAAGGCTTGCTTGAAGCATTACTTAACTTCCTGGTAAAGTCTGAATAGCAAGCAGTGGGGAGTTTGAGAAAGCAGCCAGGCAACTCCTGACACCAACTACTGGGCACCACCCTTCTTGGGTGCTTTTTCCTGGCTTGGGTGTGTTCTTTAACTGCGACAGAGCTTGCTTGCCTGAATGGAGAGAACAATGTATGTGTGGAGAAACCAGTGTTTTTTTCCGGGGGGGGGGGGGAATGCAGGGGTACGCATACCCCTAAACATTTTGTGAATCTTTGTCCTTTTGTCCATTTACTGCATTTATTTTTTCCGATTTGAACTATAAAACGGGATTTTCTTGAGTCAAAATGAGAGTACCCCTAAACAATTTTTTAAAGAAAAAAAAAGGCACTGGGAGAAACCTTTACCATTTGTGTGGCTGGAATTATGTATGGTACTGGATGAAAGATATAAGGCTGCGTACATACCATACGTTTAAAGTATGCCTCCCCCGCCAAGAATTATGAGAATTGTAGTTTGTTAAGGGTCCTGGGAATTATAGCTGTGCAACAAGTTTCTTACAGTTCAGAATATTCTCCTTTTTTGGGGGGGGGGCTGTTCTTTAAATGCATGGTGTTTATGTAGCCGTTGTCATGTATCGTACTCACCCTTGATTTGCACTCTGTTTCCCACAAAGGAATACAGCTCTCCCAGAAACCTCATCCAAATCATGACATGTATGGATGTCCTCTGGGGAACTCTTCCTGCTCTACATGCACAGCTGTCAACTTTCAGATTTGAAAATAAGGGATCAGCAGCCTCGAGAATAAGGGATCAGTAGCCTCACATGTCCCGGGGACAGTCTACGGGATATCTAACAATCCGGGATAGCAGTGGGAAACGGTGCAGGAATAAGGGAATTTCCCGCAAAAAAGGGGAAGGTTGACAGTTGACAGCTATGCTACATGACCATACAGGCCCAAACATGGGAGGGCTCCATGGTGCCCACTAAAAGCCTCCACCGACCTCTTTTTTTCCACACTGCGTAACATGCGAAAGAGGCCACAAACCACACAAGCAGGCCGTAAAATTGATTTTGGGGCAAGTACAGAAACAAAAACTTTGTACCCAGGCAGGTCCTTTCAGAAGCTGTGAATGTGGGGTGAAGGTGAAAACTAGAAGCAGGGCTCACTTTCCCACTGGATGTCCCACGTTTCCTGCCCATCTGTATTTACTCATGGAAGAAAGGCACTCTGCACTTGATCAGGAGCCACGTTTCCCTTCATCCGCTTTATGAAAAGCAATGGCAGATGCAGGTCCCTTAACACCAACTAAGCCCTGACTCCACCATCATTGCCTTCTGAGTAAATAAGACTTAGCATTACATTATTATTTTTTTAGGACCCGTCTTATTTCGTTGCTTTGAACCGTTTTTAAATGTTGTGCTTAAAATATTGCAACCTTCAGGCGAAGAGTGGGTAATTAATAATAATAATAATAATAATAATAATAATAATAATAATAATAATAATAATAATAATAATAGGAAAGGAGACCCACTGAACGCAAACGTGTGGAGTCCCTGGTGGAAGAAACCGAAAGGCCCTGCTCTTAACATAGTGCCAACCCACTTCTGCTCACGCCTCGGCCATTGCCCTTCCGCCACTGGAGCGCTCTTTTCCTACAGGAAATCCCTCCGCCCTCACCCTCCTCCGCGCCTGCGCCTGCGGACGGCGCCGATTGGGCGAGAGAGGCCGTATATAACCGCGGCGCAGGCTCTGCCCGGATCTCTTGTTACGGCCGCCATTTTAATACTCTGCTCGGCTTCGCTCGCTTGTCCCTTCTCTCGTCTTGTCTCTCTGTGTGTGTGTCTGTTGTGCGCGCTTCTTCTCGGCCCTTCTCGGCCATGGAGGACAACACCGACTACGGCAGCAGCAACAACAACAACGCGGGCTCCGGCGCCGGCGGGGACGACTTCGCCGAGGGCTCCAAGATCAACGCCAGCAAGAACCAGCAAGATGACGGGTACGAAGGGCAGCCGAGCAGGTGGAGGAAACCAGCCTCGCGGCGTGGCGAGGGGAGGGGGAGGAAAAGAGCGAGGGCGCCATTTTGTCCTGTAGGAAAAGTAAATGGCGGGAAGGAGGGAGGGAGGGGGGGAAAACTGAGGCGGCTCGGCCACGTGACTAGGCCGTTCCCACGCGAGCCACGCCTCCCCGGGCCCCTTTTGTGTGTCCTTCGCTCCGCCCCCCGCCCGCTCGCGCGTTTCGTCCTCGGCTTCCAACTGGGCGGAGCCGGGAAGGTGCCCGTTAAGGCGCCGTGACGCAAGCGGCAGCCTATGGGGGAGCGCGGTGGGCGGGATCAAGGAAAGCTGGCGCCGCCGCCGCGTGCGCAGTGTGGGAACCGGGGAGGAGTAGTAAGGGGCGCCTGTTTCGCGTGCGGGGAGGTCCCAGGTTCGATCCCCAGCGGGGGGCTAAGGAGAGACTTACCTGCTCTGCAGCCCTGGAGAGCCGCTGCCGGCCAGGCCAGTGTAGGCTTCGTTGTGGGTGAGGCTCTCAAAGCATCTTGCTGGGTTCTGGGCGCACTTGATCTCTGCCAAGGCTGCGCTCATCACAGGATTGCTACACTAGTGCATTTTGCTTCACTTATTTATGTTAAGTTTTTGTCCCATCCTCCCCCACCCCGTAAGGCGCTCGTGGTCCCCTTTGCCCTTCCATTAAGTTTAAACGCCACAACAACCCTGTGAGGTAGGTTAGGGTGAGAGCAAGTTGCCGAGGGGGGATTGGAACCCTCCCAGGCCCCGGTCCTGTGTTTCTCAAACTTGGGTCTCTGGATGTTGTTGAACTACAACTCCCATTGTCCTTAGCTAGCAGGACCAATGGTCAGGGATGGTGGGTCTTCCAGCTGTTGTTGGACTATAACTCCCAAGTTGCAGAAACATTGCCCTACTCCCAACAATCATAACTGCTGCACTTTGCCTGGCAACAAATATTAAATTATTATTATTATCATGCAACATCACTCTTGAATGTAGTTGTCTTCTTTGGTGATCACTCGTAACCGAGTAAGATTGTTTTACATGAATATGGTCTTAACGGTGTGTCTGTGACTGTGGAGGCCAATTCTGGATCCATACATCCTTCCACAGTGGAGTCAGAGGTTTCAGGTGGTAGTTGATCACAGTAAGGATTTGCCAAACTGCACCTTTCTCTTAGCACATTTCTCCTTTTCTGATTTCTTCTGCTTCAAAGGCCATGATGCCTTTGGTAAAGGCTGTTCTTCAGTAGGAGCGCTCACAGGCCAGTGATTCTCAGTTGTTGGTGTTTATACTACATTTTTAAAGATTTGCCTTGACAACGTCTTCAAACCTCTTGTTGTGCCATCCTTTTGATGATGCTGGATTGCAATTCCCACTATTCCTGGGTGTTGGCCATGCAGGGCCGCATAGTTCTCTAAGGCCTTATCCCAGTCACCTACAATATGAAATCCCCATTGACCTACCTTTCAGGGCTGTTAAGACTGAGAGCATGGTTAGTTATCTGCACTTTCATGTTATCCTGCATTTCGAGTTTTCTTGAAATGTATCATTGTTGCAAGACTAATCAAAGCTGATAGTTGTCTTTACTTATGCAAGTTTCCTGCTTCCAGGGAAGGATGTCTAATGTCATTCTTTCTGTCCTGATTCCATTCTAAGCTCAAGATAGGATGAGCAGTTAATCAAACACGTACCTTTCATTCCTGTTGCAAAGTCTTAAATCAGGATAGATTGTGTTTGCCTGCCAATAACATCCAATCCATATACTTTTACTTGGAAGTAAGTCCCATTTAAACAAAATAAGCTTCACACTAAGCATGGCTAATACTTTCTTTGCGTGAATGAAAGTGTCATAGAGTTTCTATAGGCATGTGTTTTAAACCATATATACATTTACTGTTGTGTAGAGGCATTAGAAATTACAAGAGTTGTTATAATCTCAGAATAGACACAGAATGTGTTCCGCTTCATGAAAATGTTAACCTATACTTGGCTACTCTTGTATTTGGGCTTTTTGAGATTAAAATGCTTTCTCCCCCAAATAATGGAAAATAAAGATGACCTTGTAGATCAGCATTGAGAACTTTATGCCCGCTATTCCCATGGTAGGGATAAGAGATAGGACTTTAATATATAAAAATGCAAGGAGCTTTACAGTCACCTTTGCTTACAGTTTGAACCACATATGCAGGACAAATCAGTAGAGCAGTATTCTGAAGGATCCCCTTTATGCCAAAAATGAGGTTTTGGATTTTTCTTACTAACTTGTGACTGTACATCGTGTGACATGTTTTAGTTTTTCTAATTTATGTGGAATACAATAGAGACATGGTAAATGAGTTGGGGCAATCAAGCATAGTTGTCTATCTTGCTTAATAATTTTGTTCTGTATTGGTTAGTGTAATTGCCTTACTTTAAATTTATTAGCTACCTTGCACATGGAAAGTCAAAACATACATTAAATCTATAATGTTTTGGGAAGGTATAATTTAATCAAATCTCTGTCCTTTCATTGCAGTAAAATGTTCATTGGAGGCCTAAGCTGGGATACGAGCAAAAAAGATTTGACGGAGTATTTGTCTCGCTTTGGAGAAGTGGTGGACTGCACAATTAAAACAGATCCTGTCACAGGGAGGTCTAGAGGCTTTGGCTTTGTGCTTTTCAAAGATGCTGCCAGTGTTGAGAAGGTATGTAAGTCTTGGTGTTAAATGGCCATAAGTAGCATCTCTGAATACTTATGAAATATTTTCATTTTCTGAGTCTGAATTTGAACTCGTGTATTTTTAGGTTTTGGAACTGAAGGAACACAAATTGGATGGCAAGTTAATAGATCCCAAAAGGGCAAAAGCTTTAAAGGGGAAAGAGCCACCCAAAAAAGTGTTTGTTGGTGGACTGAGTCCAGATACATCTGAAGAGCAAATAAAGGAATATTTTGGTGGCTTTGGAGAGGTATAATCTTTGTTGTTGTCTTTGTCTAGCATTTTTTGTGCCCACAGTTGAGGGGTATTTTGTGGCATACTTACTGGTAAAACATTGCTTGTTCTAAATTGTACAAGAAGCCTGCAACTTGTGCACATTTAACTTGTATGCATTCAGCTTTACATGCTTGGCCAAATTTAAAAAGGGTTGGACACCCAGTAAAAAGAACGTGGCAATCTCATCCAACATTGCACCCAGTGTGTTTTGACTGTAATTTTGGCTTTAGGCATGATCCCCAAAAGTTGAGGGCTTAATGTAATATAGTAGTTTTGAATGACACTGTCTGCATTTGCATACAACAGTAAGCTAGACCTTCTGAGTGAGCAGTGTTTCCTGGTCACTCCTATATTTTGATCCTCTGGCACAATCAGGATTAATGTAGGAGGGAGCTCTGACATCTCATTATGTCCAAGTTAGAGATCAGAGTTTGCTGCAAGAAGCTATGATCAGTAAAGCTGATTCAAAATAGGCCAGAAATTCTGGCTTATTATGTGCAGATGTGACCTTTGAGTAGCTTGATAGCTTTACTCATGGGGTCGTTGACTTTGAGAGCTTACAGTGGGAATAAATGGGAACAATTTGAGAGTTGCGTTTACAATGGAAGTAGGGGCATGGGTTCGGATTTTTACACTATTCAGTTAAGACTTATTGCAAGCTGCCTAAAATATTAATTATTGGTTGATGCACTGTAATGCATCTGGTGCTTAAGAGTAACATAAAGAAAAGATGATCCTTGTCTCAAAGAATTTGTAGTCTAAATTGCATCAATGAGGTAAAAGTAAGAGGGGTGAAGGAAGGACTTCAGAGGGTAACAAAAAGAATGAGGGAAGAGCATTGGATGAATGTGAGTAAATGTAGCTTGAGTTCAATCAGAGTCCAGGGGAAGGATTTGAGAGCATGTAGAAGTTAGAGATTTAGTTTTAGGCATGAGGGTTTGCAAAAAATGGGATGATAGAGGTTGGAAGCTGGAAGAGTGAAGGTATATACACATTGCAAAATAGGGCCAAGAGGATGAAGGAAGGCTGTGTTGGCTGGGACTGATGGGAGTTGTAGATCAAAACACACGGAGAGCACTAGTTTGGTGAAAGCTGACATTGGGTTAGGTTTTACAGCTTTTAACTGTGATTTTCAGATAGAAAATATTGAGCTTCCCATGGACACGAAGACAAATGAAAGAAGGGGTTTCTGTTTCATCACATACTCAGATGAAGAACCGGTAAAGAAATTGTTGGAAAGCAGATACCATCAAATTGGTTCTGGAAAGGTATTGCTTTGTGTTTGTCACTTGCCTTTTCTCTTGCATGCAAGAGCGATAATAGTTCAGAATGTTAAGTCCTTCGTGTATGTAGCATTACAGTTCTGCACTTTTGTTTTCATCTAGTGTGAGATAAAAGTAGCACAGCCCAAAGATGTATATAGGCAGCAACAGCAGCAACAGAAGGGAGGCAGAGGCGCTTCATCTGGTGGGCGTGGTGGTTCCAGAGGACGTGGCAGGGGTGAGTGTGCCTTAAATCTTAACAGCTGAAATGTGTCTCCAGGAACCATCTGAATCAGGTGTTGCAACCTGAGGGGGTGTTCTTGGAGTGATACTACATTGTAAGACTGAGGGGAGAGATGGTTCTACCTTCTTTTAATTTGGGAGCCTTTGTAGCTGAATATTAGAGTAAAAATGTTTTAAATAAAGCAGTTCTAAAGATTTCATGTCATAATCACTTTATTTTAGGTCAAGGTCAAAGCTGGAACCAAGGGTATAACAACTATTACGATCAAGGATATGGAAGTTACAACAGTCCTTACAGTGATCAGAGTTACAGCAGCTATGGTGGATATGATTATTCTGGGTACAACTACCCAAGTTATGGCTATGGACAGGGATACGCTGACTACAGTGGTAAGCCTCTTTTCTTTCAACATTGCCTCTAGTTCATACTACAGATTTAGGGTAGTTTTATCTTTCTCATCCTGGCATCTATGGGGCAGGAAGAGGAGGGTATTGCGTATTTCTTTATGCATTTTTACTTGTGGGAGTTTCTAAGAGTTGTGTGAGTCTGTATTGAAACTGATAGAGGTTTGTGTAAGTATCTGTAACGATTCCAATAATAGTTTGGTACAGCATCTTTTGAGTCTCCTGTGGTTTTGAGATGGACTTTTAAGCTGCAATTTCTCTCCTGAACAGGACAGCAAAGCACTTATGGAAAGGCTTCCCGAGGTGGCGGTAATCACCAAAACAACTACCAGCCATACTAAAGGAAAACCTGGAAAGAAACAGGTGTGTATTGAGTGAAAGTGTCACCACCCATACGTCTAATCTAATTTAAAGATCAATAGACAAACAAGTATAAACCACTTTTCTTGGATAGCCTTTTTCTAAAAAAAAACTTTTTTAAAAAACGTGTTTTGAAATGTGTTTTTAAAACTCTTTACTTTTAAGTGTCTATAGATCTTTAACTCTGTAAAAGGTGGTTCATCGTCCTTAGTACTTCAGAGAAACATAAGAGTTTTTCTGCTTACATTGTGTGCCAGGTGGTGTAGAGGAATAATTAAACTTAATAGAAGTGTTAACCAACAGGTAAAGTACTGAAATGGGTACAACTTAAGCAAAACAAGATTGTTGTCTTCTAACTCTGACATTATACCTTGTTTGTACCCGCCAGCGGGAACTTCATTGCAGGCCGTGTGTCACCCTGACCACGTCTATCTCTGGGGGTCGCACGTTGCAGGCAGAGCGCAAGGCATACACCAGAAAACGCTGTCCTGTGGTATGGTCTCTTCCAACTTCATGTACCAGTGTAAAGATTAAAGTGGAAAACTTCAGACTTTGGCTTCTTTTTAAAAATCTTCTTTGAAGATTTAAGTGTCTTAACTTAAAATGGTTTTTTACAGGAGTTAAAGTGCATAAATGCCTTTACAGCTTAATCATTTTTGGTCTTCTGTTTAGTGTTGTATATCAATTGTGGAACCTCGTTTTAAGTGTTCGTTCTTTAAGATTTAATGCTTGCTTTTTTCTTTTATAGCTATTAGTGAATTCTACAAACCTAAACGAACTTTTAAATCTGGAAACATTAAAGATCATATGCAGATGGCAGTTTCTATTTAATCACTTGGCTAACAATAATTTTCCTTGTATTGCCACTTTCTCTTTCCCGCTAGCAGTTGAAGCCGTGAAAGGCTCTTCTACAGCTTGGTTTCTAGTAAACCAAGAACTTCCTTGCTGAGTTTCTGCAGTTCTTTGACATAGCTCCATCATTTGAGCTGAACTGGGACGCCTGGGCATGTAAAGTGCAATTGGGTCATCAGAAATATTTCATGTTGACAGAGATGCATATGATCTTTAACAGTGAAGCGAGGAATAAATAGAGGACTTAAAGCAGTTCATGAAAATGGACCTTTTAAAAACGATTGTAAACGTTGCACTAGTCTCATAATGTTTTTTGTCTTGGTTGTAGGTAGATTCTACAGCAAAGCCATCTTGCAGAACATCAGGACTGACTGGAGGGTGGTCTTCGTGACATGAGATTATTTTGTAAAAGACTTTTAGTGTATGACACAACAGTGTCCAACTGTACATAGCGGCCGAATAGTTTTCTTTATGGTTTTTACTTTTTGTCCTTTTGTCATCTGTGTTATGATGCCAATGTGGTTCTTGTGTTTATACAATTTTTATTTGTATTTCTTTGTTGAATGACCCAAATAAAAATGCTTCTCTTCTGTGAGTGCTGTCTTCAGCATTTTGAGAATACCACGGCGGTTGTATCAGGCTCAAGAATACCATTAGGTACTTGTGAGCAATATTGCAACATGTTAAACCCACACAGTGTGTGCTAGAGAAATTCAAGGGTATGTGTGTCTCAACTGTATTCCATGCTGTACTGCAACATGATTCTATCACCGACATTTTCATTTTAAAAATGAAGAGACTTTATTGATTATAGAAGCAAGTGTGTTCTTTTATGTTGATATATAGTCCCTAATCTATGTATGATGCAGCTGCATGGAGGAAAGTCATCTCTTTTCTTTGAAAAACACTGAACAGAAACTGAAACATAACCTAGGTTTACTGAAAATGGTTGGCTGGTCGTTTGGGTGTTTTTTTAAAAAGAACATTTGCATTGTAATTAAGTTGTGCAGCTAAGGTATTTTTACTACTAAGGAAGACAAAATGCTGTTTCATTAAAATACAACAAACTGATCTAATCAAAAGTTTTAAGTACTAGGAGGGGTGTTTGTCCATAGCTCATGCTTTGACACCGACTTGGCAGTTGCAGCCAATACAGTCTAAACACAATGGGATGATGCAGTGTGTCTACTTAGCCTTAGTTATGATAATGACAATCACTGGCATAAACACTAGGGCTTTCAAATGGAATCCAAGAACTTTGTCTGATCTTTCAAAAACTAAAGGTATGAATAGTGTTTAGTCTCTCCATCCCCCTGAGCTTTATTTTCTTGTAAACGAGAAGGCTGTGTCTCAGCAGTCTTTAGATTTCTACAGTCCAGTGGCCTTAACAGTAAAAGGAATCTAAGATAGAAATGGAAACGAGTGCTAGTCCGCAGGAAAAGCAAACCCTATGAAAATAATCAGTGCCTGGGGAGTTTACTCCATGAGTACCTGCCCTTTCATTATTGTTCCCTTATCTAGTATTACATGGTATTTGGGGATGTGGCTTTTTCAGTGCTGCATTCTTTCTATATAAAAGAATATATTAATAATAAAAACGATAGTCTGGGTTTTATGAGGCAAGAGGCTCTTTCTCATTGCTACCGATCAGTGTGGGCAACCATTTCCCCACAAATCAGACTCTCAAGTCATCTCTCCTTACCTTAATGTTGAATGGTCACCAAAAAGGACCTCTGACCATGATAGTAATTGAGCAGTTTATATAATGGTGCACATTGTTTCAATGTCAGTATGCAATAAGGTAAAGGTAAAGGTACCCCTGCCCATACGGGCCAGTCTTGACAGACTCTGGGGTTGTGCACCCATCTCACTTAAGAGGCCAGGGGCCAGCGCTGTCCGGAGACACTTCCGGGTCACATGGCCAGCGTGACAAAGCTGCATCTGGCGAGCCAGAGCCGCACACGGAAACACCGTTTACCTTCCCGCTGGTAAGTGGTCCCTATTTGTCTACTTGCACCCGGAGGTGCTTTCGAACTGCTAGGTTGGCAGGCGCTGGGACCGAGCAGCGGGAGCGCACCCCGCCACAGGGATTCGAACCGCCGACCTTTCGATTGGCAAATCCTAGGCACTGAGGCTTTAACCCACAGCGCCACCTGCGTCCCATCAGTATGCAATACAGTACATGTAATCTGAGAGGGAATCCTACTTCCCCACCCTTTTTTGCATTTAAAAAACTTTCCGCTGTGTCCTGCTCATCCTTAGATGTTGCCACCAGTTCTTTCAAGAGAACCAGCGTGGTGTAGTGGTTAAGAGCGATCTGATGAACCGCTCCTCCACATGCAGCTGCTGGGTGACCTTGGGCTAGTCACACTTATCTGAAGTCTCAGCCTCACCTCAAGAGTGTTGTGGGGGAGGAAGGGAAAGGAGATTGTTAGCCGCTTTGAGACTCCTTATGGGGCGTGAAAGGTGTGATATCAAGGTAAGTCTCAGGTCCTAGGAAGGTAAGGAAGCTGCCATTTGCCCTAGTCAGACCATTCAGTAATATATTTCCTATGATGATTTGCCTCTATCTTGAAATGCCAGAGTTTTATCAAATTTCTAAACCATACAAAGATCACAGAGCAGGTTACAATATACTGTAAAACAAAAATAGCATAGTAAAAACCATTTGCGCCCCCCCCCCCGAGTTTAAAAGGCTATGCAGTCGTACCTTGGCTGTCGAATGGAATCTGTTCGGGAAGTCTGTTCAACTTCTGAAAATGTTTGACAACCAAGGCGCAGCTTCCGATTGGCTACAGGAGCGCGTTCGGGAGCCAAAACGTTCGAGTCGCAAGGTGTTCGGGGTCCAAGGTACAACTAGATTGTTTAATTAGCCTAAGGCCTGGGAAAAGAATCATATATTTGCCTAGTGTACAAGGATATTTAATGAGAGCCCCTGAACATCAGGAAGAGAGTTTGCCCTTTAACATGAGACTTTGAGGCAAAGCATTCTCTCACTGACAGACTAGCATGTTCCCCTTCATAAACTAAGGGTCTTGTATATTTTAAAGACAACTAGTTTAGAACTCTAGTTTCATAGAATGCAGTCTTTCAGATTCAGTAAGTCAGCCAGTAGGCAGGCGTGTATAATACTGGGAGGGAATTGTAAGCAGTTCAGAAAGAAATGAAATGCCAAAAAGAACAGTGATAACTACTAATTAAGACTGACGATTCACAAGAAGCTGTTGCTGATAAATCCTGGCAGCGTTACTAAAAACTTGCGAGCCAACCCAAAAGTGACAGCACTGAACCTCTTGATGAATTTTATTCATGTTAACGGTCTCCTCTTGAAGCTCACTTGTTCCAGTATGGCAATCTGCTCTGTGCCACCGGTGAAATTCCTGTATTTAAAAAATGCTCTGTTTGTACTATATAATCCAGGCTGCTATGCATTTTTGGAGGTTCTTAGTACAATATTGTCTGTCGTTTAATTTTGAAATGTGTCATTGCTTTCAGATTTGCAGAGAGGTGGTCGTTTCAGTCTTTTGCAGCAAAAACGAAGGGCCTCGTGGCGCCTTAAAAGAGGTTTATTATGGCATGGGCTTTGGTGAACCACAGTCTGCTTTATCAGGTGGATGAAGCTGATGCTTTTTGTTTTTTTTAAAAAAGATGGTATTTTGATAAATAAAAGTGGGTACTGGGCATGTCTCACAAACCCATCTCGTGTCTTTCTCGCATCTCATACAGCACTGCACAAAGCGCTTCTCATCGCTGAACGTGTTATGGACGCGCGTGGGATTGTTCACAGGATCGTTCGCCTGTTAAATGCGGGCGGAAATTTGCAAACGCAATAAATGCAATAGCAAACGGTTCTGGTTCTGCAGGCAGTGCAAGATCTGGCGGGATTATGTTCATAATCCAGGACAGCTTTTTTTTTTTAAGTGCTTTTTATTTTTCATTAATAACAGTCCAATGCTGGCCACATTAATACAATATCAATACAATCAAAAGAGCCTATTAATTCAGTTCCGAATTAAACATTTTTGGATGACTTCCCGTGTTCTGGTTATCAGGAGTTGATGTGATTCCTTGGTCCTGCTCCAAAATACAATAGTTCCGATCTTAATCCTTTATTTTAGCAGCCACTGGTCTAATCCAGGACAGCCTTGAGCCACCGCCGCCGCCTCCCGCCCTTCCCTCTCCTCCTGCGAGGGAGTCGCGCTTCCATCTCCCCGGAGAGACCCGCTCCCTTTGGCCCAGACCCTCGCGGGATCTCCGGCTCCGAGACCTCCTCTTTCAGAGCGCGCACGGAATGGCGGCGCTTCTGTGACAGGAATAAAGGGAGTCCGAGTGGCGCTCCGGGTTCTTAGTTCTGTGGGAGAAATAAACCTCCTACATCCGGGGTTTGTGTTGTGAGGCCTGTGATGGCGGCCTGCCTATTGTCTGCTGCTCCCTTATTATTCACTCCCCGCCCTTCAGTTTTATTTTATTTATTTATTTATTTATTTTATTTCAGTTTCATTTGTGCTTTTTAAAAAAATAATATTTTATTAAGTTTTAACAATAAAGAAATTCCAGAGCAACAAATAGAGAAGAAAAACACAAAAATACAAAGTTACAAAATACAAGAATACAAACATTTAACATAAAAAGGAAAAAGAAAAAAAACACACAAAAAACAAAAATCCCTTTTTTTATTTCTCACCTTTGATTAACTTATTTTCCTGACTTCCTCACGCCTCCCTTTTTTATATCCCTTTTAAAAATTGGTTCAGCAAATTCATACCCCAGTTTCATTTGTGCTTTTATTGTTTTGTAAAAACTGCTGCGGACCTGCGTTTTTTTTTTTTTGTTTTTTAAACTTCCCTGGGATTACTTGAGGGAAGCTGAGGCAGTCGTCATAATAAATAAACGCAATAACAACAAACAACAGGCCCGAAGGGGCTCAGTATAGACAATTGGCTAGACTAGAGGAACGGAAAAGTCGCCACGCCGCCAGCGACGGCCCCTCTAGCTCCCCCGTCCGCCCGCGTCTCTATGGTTTCCTCTAGCAAAAAACGATCTCGAGGCGAGGGAATGCGCGCGCACGGCGTGAGGGAGGAGGGAAAGAAAGAAAACTGGGGCGTCGGTCACGTGGCCGCGCCGCCGCATTCCTTCCGTCGGCCATTTTAGGTTGGGAACCATCGAGGCGGCGCCATTAAAGTGCGAGAAAGGAGGGAAACGCCAGCAGCCCGCGCTTGGCACGTCGTCGCCGCCGCTGCCGACGCCGTCGCGGTTTTCGTCGCGGTCGGGCAGCGCAGCCCTTACTGACTCCGCTCCACCCCCCCCGCGCCTCGCAGGATCCCGCCTTCTTCTCTCCCCCCACAAACCTTCGGCGACTCTCCTCTCTCCCTTTTCCTGTGAGACCAGCCGGCCGAGACACCATGTCGGAGCAGCCGTTCGCCGGAGATGCCGCTGCCGCGGAGGCTTCGGAGCAGGCCGAGCAGCTTGAAGGGGCCTCGGGCAACGGAGGAGGCGGCGGCGGCGGCGCCGAAGGAGGTGGCGGCGGTGGAGGAGGCGGCGGCGGTACCGGCACCGGAGAATCGGAGGGAGCGAAAATCGACGCGAGCAAGAACGAGGAGGATGAAGGGTAGGCGAGCGGGTGGTGGAGGAGGAGAACGACGGTGGGCCTCATCCCGCCTCGCGTTGACCCGCCTGCTTACTCCCGAGTCGGGAGAAACGTAATTATTTCCTAGGGGAACCTCCTTTTCCGCTCCCCAAAATTGGTTCTGCTGCCCCCTCAGTGGTGCTTCGCTCCGCATCTCCCCCGCTTCCCCTCCCCCTCCCCGGGTAGTCTTAGGATGGAGATGCGCGAGTCCCCCGGGGAGGAAGGAAACGGGGGTCGTGGACGCGCATCTCCCCCCCAATTTTTTAATTGGTTTTTACAACATTATAAACAAACATATAAGACAAGCAAACATAAATCACAGCCTTATTAAAAATTACTCTTATTGTTAAGTGACTTCCTCGCTTCATTGTTTTCAGTTAATTTAATTTAACATATTTAACTAAGTAATCATTAAATTTTGTCCATTCTGGTGCTTTTATCTGATGGCTTCCAAGTCTAAGCGGGCGAGCGGCGCTCCTGCGCCTCGGGCGACTTCCGAGGAGCAGCTAGCTGCCTGTTGCAAGAGCGATCTCTTCGTTTCGTAGCCTTACTTTGCTCCGCATACGGGGGGTGGGGGTGGGTTGTGCGTGTGTGTTTCTGGTTTTATGGCCCTCGAGACCTTGCCCGTAGGGTCTGCGTTAGCGAACCCCGCGTGGCTTCTAAAGAAAGAATGGCCCCCGTTTGCTTCGGCAGCCCTGCCGACTTTGTAAGGGAGAAGAGTTGGAAGCCACCCTCGGGTTGCAACGGAGCAAAATGCATCTAATGCAGAGGGGGCTGCATGGTGCGAAAGTGGGTGCTCCGGTGTGCATAGTCTGGGCGCTGTAAACATGCACTAAAACTGCAGTGTAGAAGTGGCTGTCAAATGCAGACGATGCCTTGTAGTCTTTATGAATGAGCCCTGCTGTTTTTTTGTTTTTGTTTTAGCCCGGGATGCATGAAAACAAAAGAGTTGTATCGCTGAGAGTAGACAGTCACAAGGCTCATTGTTTTCCCTGCAGATGGACTTGCGCTGCTACCTCGCTAGAAATGACGCGTGGAGCCCATTCTGTGCAAATTTTCAGTTTTGTATTGTGCAAAAGACAGTCATATAAGCTCATGCAAGAGCTTGATGGTACACATTCTGTAGCTCTCAAAACGAATGCGAAGCTTTCCACTGAGCCCTCTTTTGTCTGGTCATGAAACCTACTTTTTACTTGGTGGTCCCATGGCATTCTCTTTATCTGTGTCTTGTGTTAGTGGCTGCAGAGATATGTGGAAATCCTGGGTGAAAAGCCCATCCCCATTGTTTATAATGAGGGTATCCACTATCTGGCCGAAGGTTGCATTGTCTTTCAGTGGGTTAGGTTGGTCACCTAAGCAGCTTTCTTACTTTGAGACTTTTACAGTGTGGAAAGGATAACACTATGTTCCCTCAACTAATGTATATTGCATGTCTTATGTAATGCATGGGGGGAAAATGTTAACAGGATAGCTGAGCAGTATCCTTTTGTAGCATATACATAAGTAATTTACTCTGGTGATTGCCATTCATTCATTTGTACCTCCAAGCCTAGAGTTTTGTAATGTAGTTAACTGGGGGATGACTTTAAAGGGTTCCATTTATTAGCTTGTAAAATAAGAAGCAAAAGGTAGCCATGTTCCCCCATATGGGGGAAGAAACCTCTAAAATCCACAGTTGGACAATATTTTTATTAGGACTAGCTAAAATGTAACAAAAATGTGGCAAGCTTTTTGGAGTTCTGGATGACTATAGCAAAACAACAACTTAAGAGACAACCAAATATATCTCTTATCTGAAGGGTAAGTGTGCCAGTAATTATCAGATACCAGTAATTATCTGGTATCTGAAGAAGTGTGCGTGCACACGAAAGCTCATACCAAGAACTAACTTAGTTGGTCTTTAAGGTGCTACTGGAAGGATTTTTTTTTGTTTTGACTATGGCAGACCAACACGGCTACCTATCTGTAACCAAATATATATATCACAGAACTAAGCAGCTGCCAAGTACATACTTTAAAGTGACCAGCCGTAAAGCCAGATCTTTAAAACTGGGACAGAAGAAAAGCCTTAGCCAGATGCTGAAAAGACAGCAAGTTGGGTGCCAGGTGGCCTCCCTAGGGAAATTATTGCATAGTGTTGGGCTCAAAAATACTGCAGCTCTCCTGGCTGGGCAATGTTATTGAGATAGTGCTAGTTAAGGCATAGTAAGTGACCTAAATCACTGGGCCTCGGCATGATGGTCTCTGCTGCTATTTTATGCGATGATACTAAGTTCAAATATGAGCATACCTTTGCTATTAGCATTAAGCCTGGGCTGTTGAAGAGTGCATAGACTGTCCCTCAACTGTGGAGCACTCTTGCCTTTGAAACTAAGCAAATGATGGTTCCTGGTTTATACAATACTGAATGAGTGCCACTGAGAACCTTAATAATTATTATTAATAATAATTTTATTATTTATATGTCGCCAGTCTGGAAGGCTTACAACCTATCTAAAAGCATAATAAAAACACGTCAGTCCTTAAAAACTTCCCTAAACAGGACTGCCTTCAGATGTCTTCTAAAAGTCAGGTAGTTGTTAACCTTGACATCTGAAGGGAGGGCATTCCACAGGGCGGGTGCCACTACCGAGAAGGCCCTCTGCTTGGTTCCCTGTAACTTTACTTCTCGCAGTGAGGGAACCAGCAGAAGACCCTCTGAGGAGAACCTCAGTGCCCAAGCTGAGCGAATGGAGTGGAGCTGCAGGGTTAACCACTTGTGTTAAAGCTATGTCCACATAGGTTGAACCAATTCCTTTCTGGGTAGCTGTTTTACTGCCATAATATATAAAGCAGGCCATAGCTGACTTTTGAGCATCTGTACATGTGAGTAGTTTTGTTTTTTAATGGGCTTTGCTCATGGTCTTTGGAAATAATTGTACCCCTTATTTATGCCTCTTGCCTTCTTTGGTCCTAAAATGCTGTCTTGGCATGACTTAATTAGCAGGAATAATTTCTTCCTATACTTGTGAAATCTTTTCATTTCTGGCCTTGCCTAATACAGTAGTAAAGAATGTAATAATGTCTACAAGATGATCCAAGGACATTCCTGCACTGCTAGTAATCTTGTTTTCTGATTGATAAGGATAGTAGATGTGCAGCTGGATAGCAGTTTCATTTTGTACTGAAGTGCTCCGAATCTGTGAAACTAATTTGTGCTCTAAACCTGAAATGTTTAACAGTCAGAATTTCCAGAAGGGAACTCCGAAAATTGCAATACTTTTACAGATGCTCAGTGTTAGATTCATTAGACCAGTGTTTCTCAAACTTAGGTCCCCAGCTGTTGTTGGACTACAACTCACCATCCCTGACCACTGGTCCTGCTAACTAGGAATGATGGGAGTTGTAGTCCAGCATAAGATGGGCACCCAAGTTTGAGAAACACTGCATTAGGCATTCCGTTGTCTACTAGATTACAATTATTGGACTTCCTGCATGGAAACTGTAACAGTTAAACCTGTAGGAGTTTGCATTCCAGGTGTGGTTCTCTAATGCACCAATATCTTCAGTGAGAAGGGAGGCCTGCACCACAATATTATCAGTAAAGGCAGCTGTTCAAATAGTACATTTGAGTTGTATCTTCCACTTGGAGTGCTCAGAGCACCATAGAACAAACCAAACTTGTAAGTATCCATTCACTTGGTATGTTCTTAATAATCATGTGCAGGTGACAAGACAGGGAAGACCTCGACAGTTCAGTGGTGAAGTTCAGTGTATCACAAATTACTGAGCATGAACAGCCCAGTACAAAGATTGTATACTAGCAGCCTCTGTCAAATTATTTGCAAGATTGTAACAAACACATGCCAAGTTAGTTTTTTTTATACAATCATTAAAAAGAGATTTTTTTGGGGGGGGGTAACTTTGTATTCCACATTCACTTACATACCTGTCTTCAAATTTATTTATTTTTGCATGAGCTTATCCTGAAAATAGCTTCAGGAAGCCTGCAGCTCTTATGATTTCTCTTACTGCTCTTAGTTAGCGCTCAGCCTTCTGGGTGGTTCTTTTTACGTGAAAGTTGCAGCTCAAAGATGGGATGTTACTTCTAGCAGCAACCCATATTGCATCACATGGTGTTTCAGGCACAGCTGTAGTTATAAGGTGCAGCCTTAAGATAAGGAAATCCCTGACTGAATGCTAGGTGGTGAAGGGACAGCCTCCTGAACAAAGCTAGTACGTCCCTTTTCCGGTACAGTTACAACACTGGGAGTTGGTCAGTAGGCTGTTTCCCCCCACTTTACCTGTTTTAATCTCAAAACAATTTAGGCTAACCCTTCCCCCAAGCTGTGGCTTTCTTAAGTATTATTCACTGTTCATTAACTCTGTCAAGCACTTTTCTGTGGGGAGTGGTGGACATGTCTCGACCTCTTTGCTTGGAAGTAGCTCCTGGGTTACATACTTGATTTGGGAGAGGTCTGTCATCATTGATAGCAGTGCTGTCTTGTGTGAAAATCATTGTAATCACAAAACTAGTTCATACAGGACTTCTGCAGCCTTGACTGTCATACTTTTTTTTTTAAAGTTTGTGCACTTCATTGCTTTTATACCATACAAACATTCATGGGGTTGGATTCAGGCTTCCCATTAGTGGAAGGGTTGGGGTTAACTTTACTAATTCCTCCTTTCCTTTCTGCAGTTCCCACGCCCTTCCCCTGAGATCTGTTCCAGAGAGAGGGAGCTCTGGAATCGCATTGAATGTTGCTCTGGAGGCTTAAGAGGGAATTGGTGAAACTTTCTTCCCCCCTTTCCCTTCCTCAAGCAAGAGCATCCACTGCAATCCAATGGGTTGCAGAAGGGCCTTGATCCAGTTCATTGAAGTATATTCACTCACAAATTAGCAGAACTGGAACTAGCACATCATTAGGATTCTTGATGCTTAGTGTAAAGCTTTTATTGTTGACGTTCTGCATTTTAGGCAACTGGTTTGTATTTGCACTAGCCTGTAAGAAACCCAAACCGTTCACAACAGAACAATAAAATCAGCCAGCTTTGGATGTGGAATTTAAATAGCACCAGCCAGTTTATGTGGTTACTTCCATGCCATATAGCATATAGCAGCGCTATATGTTTAAGTAATGTTCTAGCTATTAGAAGTATGTTGGGCTGCTGAGGTGGGTGTTACCTTGGGATATGCTGGGGTGGTAAAGGGGTGTAGGGTTTTGCTTTTACCACAGCCTTCTTGTTGCAATTCTGATTTGTTTCAGTAGTGTATTCATTATAAAAGGGGTGTGTAGCCCTTTTTCAGATGGCTCGCCAGTTGTCCCCCCCACTGCTTGTTTTGGCAGGTACCTAGGTCTATGGGTGTGGGGTGGGAGAGAACACCAGGCATTGCATTGGGGCGGGTTATCTAATGGCTATTCACATTGCTCTGCTACTGTTCTAGCAAAGCCCACTAAAGTCTGGACGTCTGAACATTTGTTTTCTTCTGCAGGAAAATGTTTATCGGTGGCCTCAGCTGGGATACTACAAAGAAGGATCTTAAGGATTACTTCACGAAATTTGGTGAAGTTGTAGACTGCACCCTGAAGTTAGACCCAATTACAGGGCGGTCCAGAGGCTTTGGCTTTGTGCTGTTCAAGGAAGCTGAGAGCGTAGACAAGGTACGTGTTCAAGACGCTTTGTCATTGTTGCAGGAATTCAGAAAAGGTCTTTGCTAGTTCTTGCTGAGTATCCATGGAAATATAGTTTAAGATGCCATGTTTTTTATGTTTTATTTTTTTACAGGTCATGGATCAGAAAGAACACAAGCTGAATGGAAAAGTGATTGATCCCAAAAGAGCAAAAGCAATGAAAACAAAAGAGCCAGTTAAAAAGATTTTTGTTGGTGGGCTATCTCCAGATACGCCCGAGGAAAAAATAAGGGAATACTTTGGAGGTTTTGGCGAGGTAAGTCACCTGCCCTGTCTGTTTATATTGAGTTAGTTTGGTAATTCCCCTACCTCCAGAACTGCTCAGAGTGGCTGATAGAATCTCCTGAGCAACTTTAGGGTATGTATAGCAGTGGGGAAGGGAAATAGACACTGTTAGATACCACTCATACTTATTCACGACTTCCCCCAAATTTTTTTTTTGGAAAACAGTTTACTGACAAAAATGGGGAAGGACTTTTTTAAGGGGGGAAGGAAGGCCGAATTATTTCATTGCTGTAGGGCTAGTTTGACCCCCTGTTCAAATGCAGCCGTTGGGAATAATGAAACTCATGACAGTGGCTGCACCTAGGAGATCTATGCTTTGTATTCCTTACAGAGGAAGCTCTGAGAAAAGGTCCAGCTACCCAATAAGAAAGCTGTTCCTTCGTGGTACTTTTAATCTCTTGATTGCATGTAATTTTTGCTACATTACTACACTTTTTGGTGCTTTGTTGTCTCCACATTCTTACTACCAGTTTCTATCATGGTCTCAGTTTGAAGACATAGACATTTAGTTCATCCCTAAGAACTATCCTAAACCAGGTGCTTATTGGCTCCTATTGACTTCCCCCTACAAATCAGTTTAAAAGCTGCGTTGTGATGTTCTGGATGTTACAGTTGTGTTGGGGCTGATTTGTTTCCAGAGCAGTAGGGTACTTCCAGCTTCACTGAAATCAATGGGAGGCTTGCCCTGAGTTCAGCAGGATGTGGAGTGCACTGTTTATTATTGTTTCAGAACAAACCATAGCCTAATTGACTCAGACAATAAAAGTTCAAATTAAATATTAGAGTAGTAATATACTTAAGACAAACTGGTTGAAATTTTGCATTTGTAGGCCAGTTTCTTTTGAGAGCCTGAGGTTTGATATGTATTCAGAATTCTACTGAAATATGTTATACTTCAGGCATTTTTCACTTACGGTTAAATTGGCTCTGAACAATTTAATGCTTCTGCAATTAGCATAGTTTTCTTTCAGTAATTTAGTAATCCATGATGGGGTGGGGTTACCTCTGGGCACTTTCCTAGGTGCAGAGGCTTATTTCAAACATTGCAGCAAACCATGAGCAAGGACGCTTACTTAGTATGATGTTTGAATGGACAAATCATAGTCATACACTCTGAAGGCTATTTTTCCCAGAGACTTGGGTTTTGAGCAGGAAAATGGCTGTAAATAATAACTTCCCTGTACTTCAGTTCAGACTATGGTTTGGTTTCTAATTTACAGTTCATACAATCATTGATAGTAATGTTTGAATTTCAGATGACTACTTACATCCCGACTACTTACATCCTATATTGTTTTTATTTAATATGAACTTTGAAACAACGCTCTTCATGTGCTCTTAGCTATAAGCTGTTCAAAATACATATTTTTGTGTGATCTGTGTATCTCTTGATCAGGTGGAATCGATAGAACTTCCCATGGACAACAAAACCAACAAGCGTCGTGGTTTTTGCTTCATTACTTTCAAAGAAGAAGATCCAGTGAAGAAAATTATGGAGAAAAAATACCACAACGTTGGTCTCAGTAAAGTATGTTTCAAGCTATGATTCCAAAGCACCTCCTCTTTAGAAAGAGAATCCTGGTTTTGCTTGGTCAATAACAGCCAGCTCTTATCAAGACAGAAGAGTAGACAAGAAAACAGAAAGGGAGGAGTCACTGGTGGATGTTAGGGGTGAAACATTTGTTTAAAAGCATGCGTGCACACACACACACACACACACACACATACAGACACAGCTGTTAGAAATATTTACAACTCTGTTTTGAAAAAGTAATTTGAAATCGTCACTATATACTTGATAGTGAGCTCAGTTATCTAAGTGCTGGTCTTTATGTAGTTGACGACACCATCCATACAAAAGGGGGGAGGTATTAGCAGGCTTGAGGTGAGCCCCAAAGGCTTGCAGGAAAGCACACTTCTTGCGAGAGGGAGGGGGAATCCGAAAACAGCCCAGTGAGCACTGGACATAGGATATTGACTGTGCTGATGCCTTTTGTAGGGCAGGGCGAAGGGTGGGACAGAACCTAGAAAATCAACTGCTTGTGACATTACGCTGGGGGTGGATAACTGTATGTGGCCAGTGGGCCATATCCCTAATTCCCCATCTTTTGGGCCAGCGTCAGTGGGTGGGCTGGGCTACCCACTTGTCAAGGTTCAAAGTTGCTGCATCAAGCGCTTTGCAGGTGCGCTATCAGCGTAAGCCTCCCTTCAGAGGGGTTTGTTAGTGCCTTTCAGTTGGTGCTGATGGTGGGAGGTAATTTGAAGGTCCTTATTGCTCCTTTATAGCTGCGTCCTTCCCTGTCCCACACAGGTGGGGCATGGTATTGTGAAAATGGCCTCACAAGCAACTAGGCCCTCGAGCCAGAGGTTCCCTGTCTCTGGATTACGCCATTCAGTGTAACATTTCAAGCATTTAAACTTCAGTTTATGCTGGGGAGTTCATAACTACCTATGGAAACAGTATTTACCTCTTCTTAAAGAGCAATCCCTCTTCTGCCAGTGACTGGTAGATAGGCTTATTTGGAGCTTGTAACTTCCCACAAAAATGACATAGTTTACAAAACAGAAGCTAGTTGTCGCTTACCAGGAAATATTTTGCCGGTTAGAAAGATTAAGTTAAAGCTCCTGAATGCTGAGCGGCACCTCGATACCTCTTCAAAGCTCAATTCTTACTAGTGTTTTTGTGAAAATGAAGATTTAACACTTAACTATAATATAGCTGCAGTTTTTACCTGCTGTAAGTTTTGTTTAACTGGAGGTGCCAACTCATTCCTTAAATTGCATTGCTATTTTTGATGGATTTTGTAGTGTTAAAGTAAACTGGCATTGAACCTGAAAGAGCTGCTCACTTGCACTTTGCAGAAATAACTATTACTGACCATTCTTTCAGTGTGAAATAAAAGTAGCGATGTCAAAAGAACAGTATCAGCAGCAGCAGCAGTGGGGAACGCGAGGGGGATTTGCTGGAAGAGCTCGTGGCAGAGGTGGAGGTAAATTTTTTATTTAACTGGCACTGATACTTAATTCCAGTACCTGCTCGAAGATCTCTTCTCTTAAGTGCATGTTTCTCAGCTTTCTGTTTTAAAAATTCACCAAGCATCTCTGTGAACTCAGTGCGTCTACCTGATCTACAGCGCCTGCCCCTAGTGTCCCTTCTTGGTGAAGGCATTGAATCTTTTTATATTAACTGGCAGTCCTTTTTAAGAATTCAGGATTACAAGGAACCTGAGTGGTTGCTCACGGAATGAAGTTATACTTCAACATAGTGGAAAGCTAACTAACATAGCTTGGTGTTTGGCACAATGTAGCTCTTGCTGAACCATACATAACACCCAGTATACTTAAAATTAAAATAATTTACTTGGAAATTCAGTTCACTGATTTCAGTGGAATTCCTTCCAGTTAAGTGTGCATAATAGCACTTTATTTCAAAGACTTTAACCTTGCCAAAAAGGCTTCCAGAGCAGCTTATAAAGATCAGTAGTAAGAGTAGCACTTAAGCCATGAGGAAGAAAGAAGGAGAAAAGCAAGTTCAGGCACCAGTTCTTACAGTGCAGTTCCTACAGTGATCAGCTACGTTCCAGTAGCCTGACAACTGAGAAAGGCCCAAAAGCAACTAGGGTCTCAGCAGAAGGGATGGAGTAGCCCAGCTGCCTTGTAGAGTTTAGGACTGTTCATTTTAGGCTCTCTCCCCCCCAGTGACCATCTCTTACTTCTGTTGCAGGCCCCAGTCAAAGCTGGAACCCCGGATACAGTAATTATTGGAACCAGGGGTATGGCAACTATGGTGGATACAACAACCAAGGGTATGGTGGCTACGGAGGTTATGACTACACTGGCTACAACAACTATTACGGATACGGAGATTATAGCAGTAAGTGTAGATATGCTTTATATTTTGCATACCAGCAAATGCTGTTGATTCGGGTGGTGGCTACCAAATCAGAAAATGCTAGGCTTCTGTTTTTAGCAGAGGAAATCTGTTTAAGTAATTTGAAAGGCGGACCATTTAGCTAACGGAACACTGCACTTGCGTTTTTGGAGCGCTCTTTTGGGAGCTGTCCTCGGGATACGTCTGCACTGCAGCCCTTCTGCAGCTCATTTGTTTTTTCCCCTCCCTCGTTTTGTTCCTGTGAGAGCCTGGAGGAGAAAAGCAGGCTCAAGCCGAAAGCTAGTGCGCCTTCTCAATCAAAACTTTAAACTTGGAGGGTAGTAGACATTGTTCTTCACACACATTCTCAGTGATCCTGGCAGAAAGCTATGATCTTTTAGATGACTTTTGGTGATACGGTTATTAATCAGGTATATAGTGACTTGTGCCCAGTACCTAGTAAGCCAGAAGTGGTATTGTTTTTGTTTTAAATAGGCTTTCCATGATGGCACCAAGGTTGGACTTGTTGGTCTGCACTTAAATTCATACTGATTTGGCTTATTGACATCCAATGCCCTATTAAATGTATTGTATGGGGGATTATTATTTTACGTTATGAACTACCCTGAGATCTGCAAATGAAGGGTGGTATACAAGTAATAATAATAATAATAATAATAATAAAATTTATAATGCTTTTAGAGCCCCATGAGGTTGCAGATTAGTCTAATTACAAAAGAGGTCATATTCTTAAGGAAACCTTTGGTCATTAACTTGAAGTTGTTTGCTCTCCATCCTTCAAAACTGCTGGTGAGACGCGAACATCCCTCATTATTGCAACCACCTTCTGAGAGGAGATTTGTTGGAGTACCACCTTTTAACCTGACACTGCCTGCTTTTATTTTGGAGATCTTAGCCCCGCGGGAGCACATTCATCCGGTGCTGTATGAGCTGTGCTGTCTCCCGGTGGAGTACAGGAACAGGTTTAAGGTGCTGGTTTTAACCTTTAAAACCCTATACGGCCTAGGACCCTTGTACCTACGAGACAGCCTCTCCTGGTATGCCCCGTGGAGGACCTTAAGGTCTGCAAATAATAACACCCTGAAGATCCCAGTCCCCAGGGAGATTAGACTGGCCTTGACCAGAGCCAGGGCCTTTTTGGTCGTGGTCTCGGCCTGGTGGAACACTCTCTCACAAGAGACCTGGGCACTGCGGGACTTGACATCTTTCTGCAGGGCCTGCAAGACGGAGCTGTTCCGCCAGGCCTTTGGTCGGGGGTTCAGTCTGATTCTTTTCTTTTTGTATAAGAACAAGCATTCAAGAGGCTTCCTAGCCTGCTCACAGGTCTTTTATAAGACCAGTGGTAACAGTCGACCCTGGAGAATATTAATCACTCTCAATTTTACCCGTGGACTGCCATCTGTCCAGATTTTAATTTGCCCTGAACTAATTTTAAGATGTATTTTAATTACTGTATTTTTTGCTCTATAAGACTCACCTTTTCCCACCTAAAAAGTAAGGGGAAATGTGTGTGCGTCTTATGGAGCGAATGCAGGCTGCGCAGCTAACCCAGAAGCCAGAACAGCAAGAGGGATTGCTGCTTTCACTGCGCAGCGATCCCTCTTGCTGTTCTGGCTTCTGAGATTCAGAATATTTTTTTTCTTGTTTTCCACCTCCAAAAACTAGGCGCGTCTTGTGGTCTGGTGCGTCTTATAGAGTGAAAAATACGGTAATTGATTGCCTGTTTTTATGTTCTTAGGTTCTTTATATATTGTGTTAGTTTTATGATGTTAGCTGCCCTGAGCCTGGCTCTGGCCGGGGAGGGCGGGGTACAAATAAAAATTTATTATTATTATTATAGAAGTCTTTAATGAATCACCTTGTTGGGCTGGTGAAGTTTGCATGGCCTGCTTCTGTAAAAGTAGTGGTTTGTCCCCATTTATCTTGGAATTGACAGGCATAAAACAGGGCTCCGCTGTCCTATGTGTGGTGCTAGCACTGTGTGAAGAGCTTTCTTGGGGATCTAGCCTTTTACAAAATAAATAGATGGCCTTAAAGCTCAGTGGCCTCTTTAATTTCCGTGAGCCTTAAATTGCCTTTTCTCTTCTTTAGATCAGCAGAGTGGCTATGGGAAGATATCTCGGCGAGGAGGTCATCAAAATAGCTACAAACCATACTAAATTATTCCATTGGCAGCCTGCCCCAGACAGGTACGTCCCTCATTTGTTAGCTGCGCCGTAACTTTATACTTAATAGTAGCTGTTTTTGAGTACATTGCGTAAGATATTGTAATGATTGATGTTTTAAAATTTCGCAGCACCCAGAAGTGCTTACCGTAATGTAACGTAATGCCTTTGAAGATAAGTAACCCAGGCGCTCTTAAGCTTTTGCCTTTTGCCCTGTAAATTAACAAGTCAGTAAAGTTAACAGGTAAAGTACTGCTAATGGGTACAAATTAAGGAATTGCAGCGAAAACAGTATTGCCTACTAACTCTGATATTATACCTTGTTTGTACCCGCCAGCGGGAACTTCCTTGCAGGCCCTGTGTCGCGCTGACTTCCCGATTCTCACAGGCCCGCTCAATGCGGACAGGGTACGAGATGCTCACGCTCTCGAATGCTGCCGTTTGGTATGGTCTCTTCCAACATCCTGTATCAGCATTATAATAAAATGGATACTTCAAGCTTTGCCTTCACTTATTTCTTTGCTTGTAAAACTACTTGTAATGTAATTTTTAATGCATTTTTTACAGGCCCAGTAATGGTTAAATACGTCAGCTTTACTGAATAATTTTAACTGTTTGTTCTTCTAAGGATACAGCTTGTCTCTGGATTTTCCAGTCTTTAATTTTATATTTTATTAATCTATTTTAATGCTTGCTTTTCCCATTTTTATAGACGTTGTAGCAGTAATTGCAAGATGTTCTTGAGCTGAAGTCCTGTTGTGTCAACTCCTCTAACTTCTCAATATTATATATATATATATACTACACGCACCTATTTATAGTATACCTATTTTAATAACCCTTTCTCCTTGTTGTATTTCTCTTAATGGACAAGTAGTGCTGTTTTAGCTGGCAATTATAAGTCTTTAACAGAAGTGTTTGGGCCAAAAATAGCCACTTGCTAAGCTACTACCGTTACTCAGTGGTGGTTGAGCATTAAAGGGTTTTGGGGAGATTTTTACGGCATTTCGTGAATAAACAAGTATTTCTTGAGTAATTTCAGAGATGTGGAAAGACCCTTTTCCAAACAGTGGTGCACATGTGGATTTCCAGCTCATGGACTCTCCTGTTCAGCTTTAAAATAATAAAAAAAGCATATTTGATTAATGTTGATACAATATTTACATAGTGGGACATAGGGGTATCTAAACACTTTCTGTAACTTTGGCTAGAACTTGTGGCCTTCACAAACTGACCCCTCTTTCTTTCTCTCTAGGTGGACAAGCAGTATTCTCATTTGAAGATTCATTTTGAGGCGGCTCAGGCTGCCTGCTAATAGCAGTTCAAACTAAAAATTTTGTATCAAGTCCCTGAATTGGAAGTAAGATGTTGGTCCCTCTGAAGTTTGATTGCGTTCTCATTACAACAGAATTGCTTTCACCGTCTTTTTTTTTTTTTTGCTACGCTTAAGGATCAATTTGATTTATGCCCACGCCCATTTTGTTCCCCAGTATTGTAGAACAAAAGTCTTGTGTTTAAAGCCCAGTGTGACAGTGTCATGACGTAGTAGTGTCTTACTGGTTTTTTAATAAATCTTTTTGTATAAATTGCACTCGCTTTTTCCCTCTCGGGAACAGGGAGGCTCTTGAGAGTTCTTTGAAGGTATTAAGCTGCTTATGCATCCATTGAGTAAAAATTCTGAGAGGACAACTGTGGCTGTACTTCACCAGTGGCGGGCAACTGATAACGCAGCAACACATTTCCGTAGCAAACAATTCCAGTTTTTTTATTATTTGGATTGTATTAGTAGTAGATAAGAAGGATTTAATGCATAGACAGGTTCTAACATCCCTCTTGCATTCTCACCTTCGCAGAGCATCATTAAGGCTTCCACTGCCTTGGAAGCTAGAAATCTGATCACTGTATTAAATGGCTTACAATGGTTTTCAGATTACAAAAATGTTGCCCCGTTAACATGTGGACACCAAAACACTAAGTGGCCGTGTTGATCATTTGTTAAGAGACTTTATGCTTGAGGAGTTTGGCAGTGACAATCTCTTTGCATCACTCTTGGCAGGTCGTATTTGTATCGTGCTTGAGTCAGTCATCCGAAAGGCAGGATAATTCCAGTATTGTAGATATAGCGGTTCTGAACTGACACTACGTACTGGCTGTGGGTTAGGAACCAGCACAAGTTTTCTTTTCCTCTGTTCCTGAACTCTAGAAATACATTTTTTAAAAAAACAACCAAAACTTCAGACAGTACAGTGGAGTCCATGTCACATTTATATTTTCCAGCCTTTACAACAGCACCTGCCCAACAAAGTGTGACTTCTAATATCACTCAACAAACATTGGCCAGATGGTACACGGATATCTATATTTTGTTTATCACTGTCACATCAATATCTGTTGGAAACAAAACATTTCTATAAGCAGTTGAATCAAGAAAGACGGCACTTTTAAGCATTTCATTAATTTTGTGCTGATTGTTATAACTGGCAATTGGGTAAGTACTCTGAAGGCACCTGACAGTCTACTCTGGAATAAGAGACTGCAGAATGAATTGCTTCTGCCATGGCTTGTATTGCACAATCCGTTCGTCTCAACATGTTCTCATGGCTCTAAGGAGGTGCTTTTTTAGGGTCTGTCTACCTGCTGTCGCCAGTGGCTGGCAGCAAACCCCAGCATCTTTCCCACTGCTCTTTCCCAAAATTCTTACATATAAAATGCTGGGGCTCCGTACATTGCAGTCATACATGTCGGAACATATAGCTATTGACTGAAGTTCAGCCACTAATAGTTTTTCAGCTAGAGAGGCTCCAGTTATAGGAATGAGTAGACACACCTGCACTAGGGCTCAATTTCTTTATCAGGCTGTCGCTTAATAAACATGAAACAACTGCAGTGAAGAATCATGTAGTGTAAGAATAAGCAAAAAACCTTTGGGCAGGACATTGTAGTCTAGAGTTCTCAAGCCTGCTCTTGCCTATAGCACGACTTTCCCCCTTTACTAAAGAACTTTGCCTACTCGGTATCAGATGATGATGATGATGATTTAACCCTTAAACACCAGTGTTTGTAGAATGTGGGCCTTAAGCATATAAGGGTGCAGAACAGGAAGTCGATGCAACAAGTTGGCTTAGAAATTGAAAGTATTTCTACTCCTGCACCATTGAGAATTTTGTTCAGGGTTTTGTCTTAATAGGTATATCTATTGCCTTGTCACTTTTTATGATGCAAAATATTTTAAATGGGGAGTTAGCTCATTCCTTTATCGCAGGGCTGGGAAATCCGTGATCCTCCAGACCTTGTTGGACTCCCAGTTCCTGGCAGCCCCAGCCAGCCTGGCAAAGGGTTGTGGATAATGTGGTTTGTAATCCAGGAACTTGGAGGGCTACAGGTTTCCCATTCCTGCTTGCTTGCCAGCCCAACGGCAAGCGCTAGTGTGTAAAAGCAATTTGTAGCTGTTAACTGTACTTATTATTAGATAGAAGACTTAAACAAAAATACTTGTGCCTTTCAATCTAGAATTCTTTATAGAATGCCCGTGCATCGTTTGAAACTGCTTAAAAGGATCCTTATGTTGGAATGGTGCCTGTGGCTAAAAGGATGATGAACACTACTATGACGAGGACAACGCTAACAATAATTATGATCATTTTAGTGTTTTTCCACCACATCTTCCTTGAAATCTTTGTAGACGTCTTTTGGAAACCGTGAGCCTGAAAGCAAATGGGAAAAGCCACAAGTCAATAAGCAGGGCAACACACCAAATGGATGAAAGCGGCTGCTTTAGAAATGTGGAAGTAGCTTTGTGTAACTTACAAATTACCCCAACAGTTGGTAATCGAAGTCTTAGCTTGCATTGTTTTTCAAACGGATGCAATTCAAAGAATTGTGTGTTAACACACTTAAGCTGTAATCTGAACCCTACTTAAGTGAATAAGCCCTGTTGAATTAAATAGGATTTATGAGTAAGCACGATTAGGATAATGCTGTTAGCTTTTTTCCATCAGGCTGCCTGAGTATTTTGAGAGCTGGTGGGAGAGAGAAGCGCAAAACGAGCCTAGAATATTTCTCCTCTTGGAATTCAGTGTCGTTGAAGCTGCTTGATTAGCATGAATTGATAGTTAAACACTTAAAACAGTTTCTTCAAAGGCCCTGATCACCAACGACTTTTTCTTGGAGGAGTAATTTGTCAGTGAGCCCCCAAAGTAAGCAACTTGCTGCATTGCTGGAAAATAGACTGACCATGTGGCTTCCCTGTGGATCCGACGAACTTGTTCCATCAGTCCAAGGATTTACACTTGTGCAATGGAACATACCCTTCCCTGTGCCCTTAAATCTTAGGGGTGTCCCCCCCCCATAAGAGTGTGCAGGGAGAGATGGGAAGGAAGCTACATTGCAGAATCGTACATCCTTTCAGTAGTTCTCAACTGTGGGTCCCCGGATGTTTTGGGCCTACAACTCCCATGATCCCTAGCTCACAGGACCAGTGGTCAGGGATGATGGGAGTTGTAGGCCAAAAACATTGGGGACCCAAGGTTGAGAAAGGCTGCGTGATGGAGTTAATACGATACAACCCTCAGATCCTGATGCCAATCCTCAAAGAGTCAGCTTAAAGCCATTCTACTGATAAATATTCTGCACAAAGTAAATGAATGTAGAATCACCGCTGTTTGGAGATCATCGCTTCGGTCAGCCAGCTCACTCAGCCGTTCCTCTCTGTCCAAAACTTTTTCAATATTCTGGCTCATGACATTTTTCACATCATCCACTTGAACTTGAAGCGTAGAAATTGCAGCATCACCGTGTTTCTGATCAAATGCCATCTGCCCAAGATAAAGTTTTCATTTCACTTATTACACTAAATACAAATAATAATGCTAGCCATGGTTTTGTATAGCAATGTTTCCTGAAAAACAAGTCAGCCAATTATAGGCTATTTGAAAACCTAATACAGTACTGAATTATTTCCTTGTTTCCACCAAGTCTCTAGGTTTTATTCAAAAGATTTCTATCCTAATTTTCGGTCCTAAATTCACCGCAGCTCAAACACAAAAAGCTACAGGTAGAGTAAAAAATAGAACAGTAAAACCCAATATTAAAATGAGAAACAAGTAAGATTAAAAATGCATTTGTTTACTAAGCATTTATCAATGCTATGTAATGATGCCTTTCAGTATTTTATTTCCAAATTTCCAAAGCGGTATAAAAAATCCAGCACAACTCTTGCCATATAAAGCTAACAGGAAAAGTAGTATAACATGTTAAATACAACAACCTGCAAGATCAAAACCAACCGTGAACCACCCGTTAACTCATTTAACACTTAGTTTGGACAAGTAATTGGACCTTTTTAACCCCAAATGGTATGAAAGCAGATTGAGAGCCAATATTAAATCAACATAAAAGCTCAGGGTGGGTGGGTGTAAATTCTAAAGGGCAAGCATCAAATTTAAGATGGTGGTACATCTACCAAAGTTGTTCTATTGGCTAAAGCACTTATGGCTGTGCAACAAAACTTTGTTTCTCATTCCTCTCCCTACATCCCCCTTAAATCTATGCAGCATTTCCCAATGCTCTGGAGCAGATTTTGGGGGGCAAGGACGCGGAAGTTGCATTACAGAAATTGAACCTGCGCTAATGGAACGTGGCTGAATATTACCATCTGTGTCCCCTCCCCCCCCAGTCTTCTATCAAAGAATTTTAACTAAGCTGATGGAGAATTTCAGTAGCTCAAATACAATTAAACCATGCACAATTTGTTTATTGGGTGTCTTACCTGCCTAGGGTGAGTTACAAGATAACAACACTTTTGAGATCCGGCAAAACTGTTAGAAAAATAAAGTGGGCCTTGACACATGTCTTTGCAAGAGCAAAGCGGTGCGTCTTCAGCATAATGGTGGAAACTGCAATTTAGATGTCAGATACACAAGGAGCAGAACTGCATTCGCACTGGGAACTTTTTGAAATCGGTTTGTATTTGAAAAGCAGATGGTGAAGCTTGTACTAGAAGACAAATCCAGTCTTCAATGCCTCCGTTAAAAAACCTTTCATAGCCTCTAATGGTATACCCCACAGCCTTTCCTCTAGGTGCTAAACTATAATCTAATTTAATTCAACAGATCTAGGGCAGTGGGTGCCTCTTAACATCTACTTTCCTTTGGATGTGCTGTCTTTTACAACCTTTCGGTCTTCCCTCTCCTAGTTTTCAGTAGATAGCGTCCCAGTATCTGGCACTGCCTGCTGTATTGGGAAGTGAGGAGGGAGGGATATTGGCTGTACTCATTGGGGAAGGGAATCCTGCCAACAGATGCTCC
Source organism: Podarcis melisellensis (assembly GCF_964234715.1). Classification (NCBI taxonomy): domain Eukaryota; kingdom Metazoa; phylum Chordata; class Lepidosauria; order Squamata; family Lacertidae; genus Podarcis; species Podarcis melisellensis. Next base: position 12,814,313 of record NC_138541.1, on the reverse strand, counting down.
ATCCCCCCAAAACTGTGGGAATGTTCATGGTGGCAGGAGCGCGTTACTTCCGGGGTCCGCTGCTCGCGCATGCGCAGACGCTCAAAATGATGGCATGGGCATGCGCGGAAGCGCCGAAACATGCGCAGACACACTGTCATGTCTTGCATTCCGTTCGAGATGCGAACGGGGCTCCGGAACGGATCCCATTCACATCCCGAGGTACCACTGTATATTCAAGTTATATTTTAGAATTGTGCTCTTTCTCCGCAATGTTATCACACAGCCGCTAGAGGTCACCCGAGCACTTCTACGAATTAACAGCAAAACAAAAAACATTCCCAAGAGGTTAGGGCAATTTACCTTCAGAAAACAAATAAATGATTAAACAACACTGAGATGCATGGAAATTCCTAAGTCTCTCCTCACCCATCCTACTTATCAACCATTAAAGTGCATAGAAGTAATTATCTGTTTGTACTGCCAAGTATCACAAAATTCACTATTATAAAGGGTTACTAATATTATTTCCTTCAGCTCTCTGCGAAGATAATGCAGATTTCAGAATGATCTAAAAGACTGCAGAGATTAGTGTCATGTTTGCTCTTTTGCAAAGGCTTCTAACATTTGCTTTTTTTGCTTTCGTATTGTTGTCCCTTGTTGGATCTCAGGAATGCTCTAAGGAGGTGCAATGATAACACCAAAAAAAGTGCTAAGGGATCAGGCCTGTGGTCCATCTAGTTCAGCATTCTCTTTTTGCAGCAACCAACCAAATGCTTGGAGGCTACTCACAAGCAGGACCTGAGTGCAACAACCAAGAGGATGTCAGCGTGGTTAATGAGCAGAATCAAGGAAGCTTACTGGAGACAAGGAGCAGTTCTTCAGAAAATGGTCACTTATCCCCAGTGAGAACAAACATTGACCAAAGAAAGCAGAGATGGTGCAAATAAAGAAATGCAAGGAGCACATTTCAGCTGAGTTTCTACTACAGTGGTACCTCAGGTTACAGATGCTTCAGGTTACAGACTCCACTAACCCAGAAATAGTACCTCGGGTTAACAACTTTGCTTCAGGATGAGAACAGAAATTGTGCGGCAGTGGCGTGGCGGCAGTGGGAGGCCCCATTAGCTAAAGTGGTACCTCAGGTTAAGAACAGTTTCAGGTTAAGAACGGACCTCCAGAACGAATTAAGTTCTTAACCCGAGGTACCACTATATTGTGATTTTTAGGAACTCCCAAGCCTTACCGACTTCCCTTTCAACTTCCCTTTTACCAATCCCCTCATTTGGGCGCACAAAGAACTGTCTTGCATCTTCCACAGCGAAGAGACATACAAAGCATTCTGCCAGCTTCTCTGCAATTTCTGTTAAGTTGTGGGTGAACATATCAGACGACACAGCGATTCTTCAAACAGCTCTTGTTTATTCACAGAACAGAACTGAACCGAAGGGTTCAGCCAGCCTGCTTATATAGAGCTCCACTAGAACGCAACAGTAACCATTTTCTGTAACTATCCAATCACTGAACGTCACTTTCGATCCCTTATTTGCATATGTGGACCTGAAATATCTACAGTATCCCCCTGCTGGCCCAGGGTGAGAACATCAGTACATAACAATTTCCTTTTCCTTCTTTGGCACATCTTTGACTCCCTTATGAGCCAAAGGTCCAGCTGCCTTCGTAGCCCATTTCCTGCTTCCAATGCACTGACAGTCTTTTTGAAAAAATTATTCCAATGCAGCAAAACACTCAGTTTCAGTTAAATCTAGTTTCCTAATCTTTAATCAGAACTCACAGAGAACAAGTAGCAGTAGGACATGAGAAGGGCTTATTTGCCCCTCTATAAGCATCTGGTTCTAATTTCAGCAATTCCTTTCAGTGCCAGTTAGTGACTGATGAACTGTTATTCTTGTAACATGGCAATTTAAGACTTCACGTGTAAGAATAGCTATGCAATTCCCTCCACCATTCGCAGAACTTCAACAACAATGGATTCCCATTCTTTATCTGATACATATTTACAGGAAACTCGATGTAACCATACAGCATAGTACAAACCAACATGAATTAGCATTCAGGGAATATCAGATATAGCTTTACCAAGTGTGGAAAGACTGAATTTCGATATCCTAAATGTAAAGGGACCCCTGACCATTAGGTCCAGCCGTGGCCGACTCTGGGGTTGCGGCGCTCATCTCGCTTTATTGGCCGAGGGAGCCGGTGTACAGCTTCCGGGTCATGTGGCCAGCATGACTAAGCCGGTTCTGGCGAACCAGCACACGGAAACGCCGTTTACCTTCCCGCTGGAGCGGTACCTATTTATCTACTTGCACTTTGACGTGCTTTCGAACTGCTAGGTTGGCAGGAGCAGGGACTGAGCAATGGGAGCTCACCCTGTCGCAGGGATTCGAACCACCACTCTTCTGATCGGCAAGTCCTAGGCTCTGTGGTTTAACCCACAATGCCACCTGAGTCCCTTCGATATCCTACACAGCAATTAAAGGTGTTGGACCTCTCCAGCTCTTTCACATCTGACCACTTTTCTTTCACGTATCTGTTATATCTGGGAAGCTATGCCATAAAGGCAACCTCTGCTGAAACCACCCTTTTCTATCTCCATAGTAATGGCGCAGGAGCCCATTTCTCCCTACATGAAAGTAATGCGTGTGTTAATACAATATTAATTCTTTAATAATTAATAGTAAATAATGATAGAACAGAATCCAATTTGACCTTACATACACCGTTATTGTTGTTTATTTTTCTCATTTATAATTTTACTGCTTTATCTTCTTTTGTAAACCACATTGATTTTTTGTTTTTAGAATCAGGCGGTGTGTCCATTTTATGAAATACCATATTTTTTGCTCTATAAGATTCACTTTTCCCCTCCTAAAAAGTAAGGGGAAATGTGTGTGCGTCTTATGGAGCGAATGCAGGCTGCGCAGCGATCCCAGAAGCCAGAACAGCAAGAGGGATTGATGCTTTCACTGCGCAGTGATCCCTCTTGCTGTTCTGGCTTCTGAGATTCAGAATATTTTATTTCTTGTTTTCCTCCTCCAAAAACTAGGTGCGTCTTGTGGTCTGCTGCATCTTATAGAGCGAAAAATACGGTAAATAAACCACCAAGGTTTTCCGAAAACACATGGGGCTGCTGCCCCTGCTTGCTCAGCTCACGGACTCCCTCTCGCCTCCCATAACACTTGACCCAACCCGCTCCCTGCACAACCCACCCACCCAGCCTATTCCCTCCTAGCTCACCCCAAACCTTTTAAAGGGGCTTGGGAAACTACTCTCTGAAGCACTGCCCACTCTCCTTTAAACTGTTTGCGTTGTCCCCCTGTGCTGCCTGCTTGCCTGCTGTTTTGTGGTCATGCCGGAGTTGCCGCAGTCACCTAACTGGTGACTGTGCAAACTGTAGCGTGACAACAGCCTTACAATTTTACTCTATAGTAAGATTAGTTTCACACCCCATTGCCAATGCTGATTCAAAGCCCTGGTAGCCTCTTGTGGAAATCATCCCAATTAACTTTTGCAGGCGTGAATAAAATAAGATTATTTTACCTAAAGTAGCTTTAGAAGATCCGGGAGAAGAGTTAAAGTACTTAAAATGTATGTTTGCTTCGCTCTGCTCTTTGGAAGGTATCTGTCTAATGTGATGACGCAGTAGGAAGCAATGATTGAAACTTCTAGTTAATATTTTACTACAGTGACTAGTCTTTTTGGATAAGCTGTACAAATATTGAACTCAGAATGTTTCTGCCGCAGAAACAGTTATTTTACTGACACAATTAGATTTACAGTAAATAGATTGCTCATCTAGTTGTTGTCTAGAGAAGTGAGAGAAGTTGGCAAAGTTGTTGTTGTTGTTGTTTAGTCGTTTAGTCGTGTCCGACTCTTCGTGACCCCATGGACCAGAGAACGCCAGGCACCTCTGTCCTCTACTGCCTCCCGCAGTTTGGTCAAACTCATGCTGGTAGCCTCGAAAACACTATCCAACCATCTCGTCCTCTGTCGCCCCCTTCTCCTTGTGCCCTCCATCTTTCCCAACATCAGGGTCTTCTCCAGGGAGTCTTCTCTTCTCATGAGGTGGCCAAAGTACTGGAGCCTCAGCTTCACAATCTGTCCTTCCAGTGAGCACTCCGGGTTGATTTCCTTCAGTATGGAGAGGTTTGATCTTCTTGCAGTCCATGGGACTCTCAAGAGTCTCCTCCAGCACCATAATTCAAAGGCATCAATTCTTCGGCGATCAGCCTTCTTTATAGTCCAGCTCTCACTTCCATACATCACTACTGGGAAAACCATAGCTTTAACTATACGAACCTTTGTTGGCAAGGTGATGTCTCTACTTCTCAAGATGCTGTCTAGGCCTGTCATTGCCCTTCTCCCAAGAAGCAGGCGTCTTTTAATTTCGTGGCTGCTGTCACCATCTGCAGTGATCATTGAGCCCAAGAAAGTAAAATCTCTCACTACCTCCATTTCTTCCCCTTCTATTTGCCAGGAGGTGATGGGACCAGTGGCCATGATCTTCGTTTTTTGATGTTGAGCTTCAGACCATATTTTGCGCTCTCCTCTTTCACCCTCATTAAAAGGTTCTTTAATTCCTCCTCACTTTCTGCCATCAAGGTTGTGTCATCTGCATATCTGAGGTTGTTGATATTTCTTCCGGCAATCTTAATTCCGGCTAGGGATTCATCCAGCCCAGCCTTTCGCATGATGAATTCTGCATATAAGTTAAATAAGCAGGGAGACAAAATACAGCCTTGTCGTACTCCTTTCCCAATTTTGAACCAATCAGTTGTTCCATATCCAGTTCTAACTGTAGCTTCTTGTCCCACATAGAGATTTCTCAGGAGACAGATGAGGTGATCTGGCACTCCCATTTCTTTAAGAACTTGCCATAGTTTGCCGTGGTCGACACAGTCAAAGGCTTTTGCATAGTCAATGAAGCAGAAGTAGATGTCTTTCTGGAACTCTCTAGCTTTCTCCATAATCCAGCGCATGTTTGCAATTTGGTCTCTGGTTCCTCTGCCTCTTCTAAATCCAGCTTGCACTTCTGGGAGATTTTGGTCCACATATTGCTTGAGCCTTCCTTGTAGAATTTTAAGCATAACCTTGCTAGCGTGTGAAATGAGTGCAATTGTGCGGTAGTTGGAGCATTCTTTGGCACTGCCCTTCTTTGGGATTGGGATGTAGACTGATCTTCTCCAATCTTCTGGCCACTGCTGAGTTTTCCAAACTTGCTGGCATATTGAGTGTAGCACCTTAACAGCATCATCTTTTAAAATTTTAAATAGTTCAGCTGGAATACCATCACTTCCACTGGCCTTGTTATTTGCAGTGCTTTCTAAGGCCCATTTGACTTCACTCTCCAGGATGTCTGGCTCAAGGTCAGCAACCACACTATCTGGGGTATATGGGACATCCATTTCTTTCTGGTATAATTCCTCTGTGTATTCTTGCCACCTCTTCTTGATGTCTTCTGCTTCTGTTAGGTCCTTTCCACTTTTGTCCTTTATTATGGAAATCTTTGTACGAAATGTTCCTTTCATATCTCCAATTTTCTTGAACAGATCTCTGGTTCTTCCCATTCTATTGCTTTCCTCTATTTCTTTGCATTGCTCGTTTAAGAAGGTCTTCTTGTCTTTCCTTGCTATTCTTTGGAAATCTGCATTCAATTTCCTGTATCTTTCACCATCTCCCTCGCATTTTGCTTGCCTTCTCTCCCCTGCTTTTTGTAAGGCCTCATTGGACAGCCACTTTGCTTTCTTGCATTTCCTTTTCATTGGGATGGTTTTCGTTGCTGCCTCCTGTATAATGTTACGAGCCTCCATCCATAGTTCTTCAGGCACTCTGTCCACCAAATCTAAATCCTTAAACCTGTTCCTCACTTCCACTGTGTATTCATAAGGGATTTGACTTAGATTGTATCTTACCGGCCCAGTGGTTTTTCCTACTTTCTTCAGTTTAAGCTTGAATTTTGCTATAAGAAGCTGATGATCTGAGCCACAGTCAGCTCCAGGTCTTGTTTTTGCTGACTGTATAGAGCTTCTCCATCTTTGGCTGCAGAGAATATAATCAATCTGATTTCGATGCTGCCCATCTGGTGATGTCCATGTGTATAGTCGTCTCTTGTGTTGTTGGAAAAGCGTGTTTGTGATGACCAGCTTGTTCTCTTGACAGAACTCTATTAGCCTTTGCCCTGCTTCATTTTGATCTCCAAGGCCAAACTTGCCAGTTGTTCCTTTTATCTCTTGACTAAAAGGCAAAGTTACTTACCATGTATTTTGCTAATATCTCCTGAAAATCTGTTCCCAACTCTCAAAACACTGAGCAAAAAGTGCTTGTGATATTAAGTGATATTACTTGACTGCTGATTGCCTTGTAAATCTGGAGGGAAATTGAATAGTTTAACATGGGATTCAAGAATTCTATGATCAACACAATCAAAATGTCAGATAGACATCAATAGGCTTCAATAGCCGCTTCTGAGAGTCGCATGCCAAACCTTCTATAGCTGTGTTTAATGGGAGAAAGTGCTGCAGAGAGTAGTTTGCCCAACCGCTCTCTGAAGCACCTCCCACTTCTACTAAACAGTTCACCTGGTCTGTTGTGCGAGTCACTCGAACTAGCCAAAAGGACAGAACTAATAAGAGATCACTCAGGTGACAAGGTACAAAATGGAATGGGATTGCTTTAAAAACTACCTGATAAAATATGGTTCTAAAACCAATACTTGGTTGTGCTTAGATTTATCTCACAGATATAAGGGGATTGGGGTGGGGAAAACTGATTTTAGTAAATGAATGCAGAATATTTGTCACTTAAGAGAAGCGTTGAAGCCGCAAAGAGATAGAGGGAAGTCAACTAATAGAGCAGGGATTCAAACTAGTTTCCTGGAACAGAAAGAAAGAAAAGAAGGATTACAAATATAATTTGTTTGAACAGAAAGAAAGAAAAGGATTACAAATATAATTTGTTTGAACAATTTTGTGTACTTGGCTAATTCTTTTTCATTTCTTCCAGTAGCACCTTAAAGACCAACTAAGTTAGTTCTTGGTATGAGCTTTCGTGTGCATGCACACTTCTCCAGATACACAGAAGAAGTGTATCTGAAGAAGTGTGCATGCACACGAAAGCTCATACCAAGAACTAACTTAGTTGGTCTTTAAGGTGCTACTGGAAGGAATTTTTTTTGTTTTGACTATGGCAGACCAACACGGCTACCTATTTGTAACTGGATCTTTTTCATTTATTATTCATCCTTTTTCTTTCCCCCCCCTTTCCCCTTTTCTTTCTTTTCCTATTTTTACTTCTTATTTTTATTTTTGAATATTTGGATGTAATGTTTAATTCATGCTTTCTCTGTAATTTTTAAAAATGCAATAAAGATAACAACAACAACAACAACAACAACAACAACAACAACAGTTCACCCAGTCTTCCTGCCACCTGGGCTGCTTCCTCCTTCACCTGCCTGCTATTCTGTCGTCATGGTGTTGGTGAGGCCACCTACTGGCAGTCATGCCAATTGCACCATGACGACATTACATTTCTATGTACCGTATTTTTCGCTCTATAAGACGCACCAGACCACAAGACGCACCTAGTTTTTGGAGGAAGAAAACAAGAAAAAAAATATTTTGATTCTCATAAGCCAGAACAGCAAGACGGATCTTGCTGTTCTGGCTTCTGGGATAGCTGCGCAGCCTGCATTCGCTCCATAAGACGCACACACATTTCCCCTTACTTTTTAGGAGGGAAAAAGTGAGTCTTATAGAGCAAAAAATACGGTATATAGGGAAGAATATCTCTAGCGTAATCCTCTAATCCATTTGTTATTACAGTTAATCTTTAAAACCTGGATTAGGCCTGGTTTATTCATGAGAAAAAAATGCTGCAACACTCGACTTACCTTCCCGTACAAACAGATGCTTTCCCCAAGCCTTTGCATACAACTTAAGTCACTGCTGATGCGGTCCCCTAAAAACAAATGACAAACGTTTGGTGCTTGTTAGGAAAAACATGCAGCGTGAGCGTTATTTGTGTATCACCCGGTTGCTATTGGATTTGCACTGCCTTCTGGACTCCTTCTGCACTCGATTAAAGGTGTACTGCTTTTATTTATTCACTTCATAAATTGATATATCACGTAATTACAATGGTCTCAACAAATGCAATGGAACCAACGAAAGAAGAGTGGCAGATGAAGATGATGGACTTTGCAGAACTGGCGAAGCTGACAGGAAAAATCCGAAAGCAGCACCATCAAGTATTCCAAAAGGATTGGAGTAAATTTATATGATATCTGAGAGATTGTAAACAATTAACATCACTAGCAGGGTTGCTTGAAGACTTGTAATGAGAAATTTTCTGTCTTTCTATATTTATTTAAATTTTGAGCCATTTTGTAATGAGTGTAATTAGAATGGGAAAACGTATAACTTGCAATGATATAAAGGTCAATTTCAAAAGCAATGAGGCAGGAGGGAAGGAAGTCGAAAGGCTGTAAAGAGCCAGAGCAGTATTGTGAATAATGATGATGTGAATGCCTAATATTAAATGGAAAATAAATAAAAATTACACACACACACACGCAATGGAGATAAATCAGTTGAAAACTAACTACTGTATTTTTCGCCCTATAAGACGCACTTTTCCCCCTCCAAAAATGAAGGGGAAATCTGGGTGCGTCCTATGGGGTGAATGCAGATCTGCAAATCTGGGTGCGTCCTATGGGATGAGTGCGCACCGACCCCTCTCGCTCTCCAGGCTTCAGGAAGACATCTGCAGCCTAGGCAGCCCTGTGAGAATTCCCGCAGGGCTGTCTAGGCTGTGGATAGTAGCCTGCTTCCCGGAGCGCCGGGCGCCCTGAAAGCAGAGCGCACGGCGCTTCGGGAACACATCTGCAGCGTGGGGAGCCCTGCAGGAGTTCCCCGCAGGGCTCCCCACGCTGCGGGTAGCAGCCTGCTGCCCGGTGCGCGGGGCACCCTGAAGCAGAGCGCCCCTCATGCCGGGCAGACATCGGCCAGCCCCACAAGCTCGGGGGACAGGAGGGAGGCGCAGCACCGCCATCCCGCTGTTCCTCGACCTGGTTCGGTTTCCCCGAACTGCTTTTTTTTTTGGGGGGGGAAATAAAGGAAATTTCCCCCCCTTTATTTCCCCCCCAAAAACTAGGTGCGTCCTATTGACAGAGCGTCCTATGGGATGAAAAATACAGTATAAAATCAGAAATGACTTTAAAAGTCTTCAAGTAGGTGCCAGAGGGAGGGGGCCTGTCTCATCTCAGTTGGGAGTTCCACAAAATTGGGCCCACAGGACTGAATGCACTACTCCTGGGTGTGCCTAGCAAGCCTTAAAATAAATGGCTTGATGTGACGTTAACATATGAGAGTGTTGGAGGTGAAATAGTTAAACAGGTTACCCAATCAGAACCCAGGGGGTGGAGTTAGAGGGGCTATAAAACCAGCTCTGGGACAGGCGAAGGGGAGAGTTCGTTGGGAGTTGGGTGGTTGGTTGGAGTGGGAGTGAACTGGGATAGGGTCTGTGGGTAGGTTGAGTTAGGGTAGCGAAATAAGTTGAGTCAGGAACAGTTAGGAGCTAGGAAGACAAGTAAATATATGAGAGGTGGTTTAGTGAGTGAGAGCAGGTAGCAGAAGTTACAGGTCTGGATAGGCACCCCATGATTGGAATTGACCAATACCGTTTATGAAAAAACCCTGTACCCATTTCATCTGCTGGTAGATTATTGGAGCTCACTTCAGCATTCAGCATTATTTTAAGACGGTTTTGCAACACTTTACTACCCCAAGCATAGATTAAAGCCCATTTCACAGATTTTGTTTTAAAATGGGTTGAACCATTATCCTCAGGGTCCCTTCCAACTATACAATTCTATGAATCTATGTGCAAATGCAAAATACTCTAATTTATACATAATAGCCTCAACGTTACCCATATCTAGACTTGGTACGAACTCCCAGTCCTTCCCACACCTCCTGGGGCTCTGGAGCCACACCCCAAAGTTACACAATTGGTTCACACATATATAGGCACACACCAAGTGCTAGATCACTACCTAAAATTTACATCATCCTCATTTTTCTTTTAAGGCACACGAGAAACAAAAGTTGAAGTGTTGGCCCAGGAGGAAAATGCCAAAATCTATCCTGGGGCAATACCCTTATTAGACCAACCGAAATGACACAGAATTGTGTGCAAGCTTTTTGCTCTAATCCAGAACTCTTCAACAGGAGATGGTAAGCAAAGCAGCCAGATCTGGAGGAAAGACACTGTAGAGTCTAGCCTTCCCTAACCTTGTGACTTCCAGATATTTTGGACGATCACTCCTTGACCGGCTTTGATGTAAGTTGGGGTCCAAGACCGCAGTGGGGTGGGGTGGGGTGGGGTGGGGTGAAACTAGGTTAGACAAGACTGATCTAGTCTGATGGAGAAATTTCTGGAGAAAAATTGAAAGATTTCACAGACACATTGTGACATTTGGGCTGGCCTAATATTGCCTTCATGCAGATCTTGAAATTGTTATTCTTCTTTCTGGCCCTTCCAAAAGTCATCCCACATGGAACTATATGGGACTTGTAGTTTTATTTAGACTATGAGCCACTTTGGGGATTTCAGAGAGGAAGAGAAAAGGTAAAGGTAAAGGGACCCCTGACCATTAGGTCCAGTTGTGACCGACTCTGGGGTTGCGGCGCTCATCTTGTTTTATTGGCCGAGGGAGCCGGCGTACAGCTTCCGGGTTATGTGGCCAGCATGACTAAGTTGCTTCTGGTGAACCAGAGCAGCACACGGAAACGCTGTTTAACTTCCCGCCGGAGTGGTACCTATTTATCTACTTGCACTTTGACGTGCTTTCAAACTGCTAGGTTGGCAGGAGCAGGGACCGAGGAACGGGAGCTCACCCTGTCGCAGGGATTCGAACCGCTGACCTTCCGATTGGCAAGCCCTAGGCTCTGTGGTTTAGACCACAGCGCCACAGTGGGGCATATATTTTAATACAGTGACACAAATAATTTCCCAACTAAACCTTTGTACCCTAGCCTGCTCTTGAACATCAGAGACACTCCCCCTTTCTTTTTAAAATGTTTTTTAAAAACAATTTTTATTAAAGATTTATTAGTTTACAAAAATGTGTGCATTGTCTCTTTTTTCAAGTTGTGTTTTCTACTGATCAGTTTCATCGGTTGTGAGACATTAGTGTTGCATGCAATATTATTCTACTAAGTGTGAACCTTTTGTGTTAGGGTTACTTGTGTGGATTCCCTTTCTATTTGCTTGTTATATTTCCTTGGAAGTGATGTATGGAAGTGAGAGCTGGACCATCAAGAAGGCTGATCGCCAAAGAATTGATGCTTTTGAATTCTGGTGCTGGAGGAGACTCTTGAGAGTCCCATGGACTGCAAGAAGATCGAACCTATCCATTCTGAAGGAAATCAGCCCTGAGTGCGCACTGGAAGGACAGATCCTGAAGCTGAGGCTCCAATATTTTGGCCACCTCATGAGAAGAGAAGACTCCCTGGAAAAGACCCTGATGTTGGGAAAGATGGAGGGCACAAGGAGAAGGGGACGACAGAGGGCGAGATGGTTCGATAGTGTTCTTGAAGCTACCAGCATGAGTTTGACCAAATTGCGGGAGGCAGTGGAAGACAGGAGTGCCTGGCGTGCTCTGGTCCATGGGGTCACGAAGAGTCGGACACGACTAAACGACTAAACAACAACAACATTTCCTTGGTGGGGAGAGAGGTTGGGGGTGGCCCAGGGGTGGTTGGTTGTCTTTGGCTAGCTGTAGTGAGATGTGTTTATGTGTGCGAGTGTGGATTTTTGGGTCACGCTGGCCATATTGATTCATATGCTGCTGCCCGATTCTTGTTGGGTTGTGTATGTGATAAAGGGGAGCCATACTGGGGTGAAGGCATCTTCTTCTATTTGTCCCTATGTCAGTTTTAGTTTTTCTAGTAAGGCTGTTTCCCCATACTATTTGATACCAATGGTCCATGTTTACTCCTGACAGGCCTCTCCGGTGTCTGGCTATGATGCTTTCCTTTTTAAATGTTTGCTGCTGTATTGCATTTTAATTTGTTGGAAGACACCCAGAGTGGTTGGGGTAACCCAGTCAGATGGGTGGCATATAAATAATAAATTGTTATTATTCTGAAAAATGCAATAGGCACCATTCAGCCACAGTTAAGAAGCACATTGAAATGCCATTGTTTTCAGTGGTTCAGTTCAGCAAATGCTTCCCTCTTTCTGAAATTGGAAGAGAATTAAGTGTTTGATTTTGATAGCATTGTGCCTCATGTGCCCTATTAGGGGGAAAAAAACCCCAGCACTTTGGGAAGATGATATCAATTTTATATGAGGAAGCTGTCTGCTTGCTCTTAATCTGTTTTAACAACTTTCAAGCCTAACATTTCTAATTGAATGCAGCACTCACAGACCGAAGAAAAAAAAAAGGAAAATCCTTATGAGGTGTTTATCTCATTTAAAATCAAAGATCTAATATCTCTGGTTTCTGGATCCCTCTGGATTGTACAGACTTTAAAAGGAATACTTCAAATAATTCTCTCTCTTATTGGGCATAAAACTCCAGCAAGGGAGGACACAAACAATTCTCCAGTTTGTACTTCTACTGGGTTTAAGAGCCAGTGTGGTTGTAGTGGTCAGAGTTTCGGACTAGGACCTGGGTTCAAAACCCCACGAAGCCTACTATATTTTATCCTAACCTACCTCACAGTGTTGTCAAGAGAGGCTAAAATGCGGAAATGTGTATGCCACCTGGAGTTCCTTGCAGAAAAGGTCGGATATAAATGTATTAAAATAAAGAAAAAGGTCAAAGCTCATGATTTTCAGCTCTACTGAGGGCACAGGAAGGGGAGAAATGGGATTGTGGGTGGCACAGCTTTACCTCAGATCGTAGATGATTGTGGGGCAGGAAAGGGAGAAGAGAGAGTGTGTTTATGTGCCTGGGAAGCGGGAAGTTGTGGTGTTTTGGAGGAAAAAGGGCCCATAAGGATTAGAAACTGAGTGGATGAACCCAGAGACTTTGGCGCATGTATAGGTTTAGAAAGCAGTATGGGTTTGTATCATTTAGAAAGCAACATATTTATTATAGGCACTTGACTTAGATGGTTGGCACGATCTTTCTGTGGTAAGGAAATGCAAAACCTTACAGTACATTTAAGGTAGTAGCTTTCAGCGTTTTTCCACATTTTTGAATTTGGCAACCTGCAAAGACCCCGCTGAAATAAGTCCTCACAAGTCAACATGACTCTGATTAAAAATTTTTCGGGATGTCTGTGGACCAGGATACAAAACCAACAAGTGCTTAAATAAAGTTACGGAGTGAAAGAATAGCAGTGCCCTCAGCACAGTAGATAAATTGAGGAAGGACGAAATAAAGGAGGGATAAAGAAGAATGTATTCCCTGGTACTAGGAAATCACTGGAAAATTAAAGGGGTTCAGCAATCACACGTGAAAGAGGCAAATCCGATTAAGGTAAAATCTTGTGGATATTATTTAACTGTACATTATCTCATATCCCCATGGCATGCTAATAATAACAATCAATATACGTTTATAGACTATCAACTGAGAAGACTCTCTTCCAGTGTCCTTTTCTCTCTCACCCTAATCTTAACTCCTCATTCTCTAACTGCCTCTCCTAACTGTCTCTTAACTGCCTCAGAATCCTCCTGTCAATCACAAGAAGATTTTCACCAACATCCCAAAAGGACCCTGAGCATCTATTAGTATTATTGTTGTCACTCGCTTATAAAGCAGCTATTTCTTCCCCCTAAGCACCGTAAAGAGATTAATTAAAAGCCAAGGAAGTCTTTGCCTGCAGGCTGACAATGTAATAGACCCAATACAAAAGGGGGGGATATATGAATTTGTATTTAGGGGGGTGGGCAGGCAACTTGTCCTGCTTTGCAGAAAATGGTCCTCTGTTTGATGGGCTGTCAGCAGCACAGCCCTCTCTTTGAAGGGCTGCCCAGTCCAAGTCTGGAGAACATGAGTGGCCTTGGAAGTTGTGAAACCATAGAATCAGAATCACAGCCTTGGAAGGGACCCGAGGGTCATCTAGTCCAACCCCCTGGAATTCAGGACTTTTTGTCCAATCAGTGAGCACCTGGGCAGCAGAAAGCAAAGACAACTTTGTCTCCACCCTTCCCTCTCTGCTGGGATGTCTTCTATTTCTACAGTGGTACCTCAGGTTAAGAACTTAATTCGGTCTGGAGGTCTGTTCTTAACCTGAAACTGTTCTTAACCTGAGGTACCACTTTAGCTAATGGGGCCTCCCACTGCCACCACGTGTTTTCTGTTCTCACCCTGAAGCAAAGTTCTTAACCTGAGGTACTATTTCTGGGTTAGCGGAGTCTATAACCTGAAGCGTCTGTAACCTGAAGCATATGTAACCCGAGACACCACTGTATTTGAAATTATTGTTTCGATTGTTTCTAAATTTTCATCTGGATCCAAAAATTAGTACCTGTAAATTTTATGTATACAGTGGTACCTCAGGTTATATACGCTTCAGGTTACATATGCTTCAGGTTACAGACTCCGCAAACCCAGAAATTGTGCTTCAGGTTAAGAACTTTGCTTCAGGATGAGAACAGAAATCATGCTCCGGTGGCACGGCGGCAGCAGGAGGCCCCATTAGCTAAAGTGGTGCTTCAGGTTAAGAACAGATTCAGGTTAAGAACGGACCTCCGGAACGAATTAAGTACTTAACCTGAGGTACCACTGTATTTCTTTCCCCTTTAATCCACAGAGAGAAGGAACGCTCTGGTGTATCTGAGGCAGCACAAATGGACACCTTCAGCTGCCCCAGCTGCAACAACAACAACAACAACAACAACTTATTTATATTCTGCCCATCTGGCTGGGTTTTCCCAGCCACTCTGGGCAGCTCCCAACAGAATATTAAAAACACGATAAAACATCAAACATTAAAATCTTCCCTAAACAGGGCTGCCTTCAGATGTCTTCTAAAAGTCAGATAGTTGTTTATTTCCTTGACATCTAATGGAAGGGCGTTCCACAGGGTGGGCAACAAAACATACCTCTCCCACATCGGTTTCTACAGCCACAGCAGGAGCTGCAACCCTCCAACAATTTGACTTCAGCCCCAAAGATACACTTCTCCATTGTCTCCTGAGACAGATTGATGCCAACCGAGTCTGTACTTCACTTCTTGTGTAAGTGTTCATTCTTGAAGTCCCCAAGAATTAACTCGTCATGATCATAGAATCATAGAGTTGGAAGAGACCACAAGGGCCATCGAGTCCAACCCCCTGCCAAGCAGGAAACACCATCAGAGCACTCCTGACATATGGTTGGCAAGCCTCTGCTTAAAGACCTCCAAAGAAGGAGACTCCACCACACTCCTTGGCAGCAAATTCCACTGTCAAACAGCTCTTACTGTCAGGAAGTTCTTCCTAATGTTTAGGTGGAATCTTCTTTCCTGTAGTTTGGAACCATTGCTCCGTGTCCGCTTCTCTGGAGCAGCAGAAAACAACCTTTCTCCCTCCTATATAAAAGGATGTGACATCCTTTTATATATTTGAACATGGCTATCATATCACCCCTTAACCTCCTCTTCTCCAGGCTAAACATGCCCAGCTCCCTTAGCCGTTCCTCATAAGGCATAATATCATGCAGAACAATACTTATTTCTATTGAAGCCAATGTTTAGGGGCAGCCCCAAAGTTTGTTCTCTGAATGTTTTGGTGCAGTTTCTCACTGTTACCTTGTGCCTCTGTTTGGTTCTGGGCTGCTCATTAAAAGCTTATCCACTGCATGCAATGTTAAACTATTGTTTAAAATAAGGTATGTTTTAATGAGTGCAAATGCTTTGCTCGTATCCTGCTCCTCGCTTGTGCCATAAAGGGGAAGGTATGGCTTGCTTTTCTTCAAACAAACCGTGTGTGGTAGGCTAAAAACAAGACTCAGCTTCTGCTTGGGGCTTGTTTGGAAAGAAACATTAACCTCAAAATAGTAATAATTAAAATTATGCATGTGTGATTGTTGGGCTAACAGTAGCCAGAGAGCTGATTTGCATCAAGATATCCATCTAAACAGGACCAGATATGCCCCAAAAGCTAAAAGATAATTAAGCCTTGTACACAAACACTTTACCTGGAATATAATGGTTCTTAAGATGCTATCTAAATTTGTCACAAGCAACCCGTTTAATAAAATTCTGGACCTTCACATGCCTATTTCACCATTGTCCAGCAGGTGGCAGCATTTGCTTTCAGAAAAGATTTTGCTTTATATGCTTTTATGTGGAGTTACCATTTCAGCTGAAACAGCGCCTAGATTTATTTGTGAATTTCCCTTTTTTCTGAACGTTCCTTTTAAAAACTCGCTTTTGCAATCCTTGTCTTCTGGTTTGCTTCTCTGTAACGGCACCCAAAATTAAAAAAACTAAACTAGCCTTTGCATCTTTTCCAATCGGCCGTCTGATTCTTTAGCAATAGCCAGTTTTCACATGGTTCATTTACTGCTTCCATTTGGTGACATTTACATTATTTCAGTTTTTGGGATGAGCAGCTGGTGGTTCTCTGGCCTCCGATGGCACTACTAGCCTCCAAAGGCATTGTATATGGCCATACCAAATATGAATTATAATTTGGTGGTGAATTGCATGCCGTCACAACAGTTAGGAAAAGAAAGTGTGTAGGGTGTGACTGTGGCTTTGACATGTGCTAACATTTTGGCGAAATAGCTTAAAAATTTGGCCAAAATTTGCTCTCTTGGCTGGGGAACAGCATTGCAAAATTCAGAGAAGTGCAAATTGTGAAGGATAGAATCAAATTTCTTTCCCGTCTCTAATTCGAGAGCATCCTCCTTCTGACATCCAGGTTATCCTGCCAGGGCATAATATATGCTGCCAATAACTAGCGCTTTGCAGAGTGCCTTCCATTTAAGAATGGTGTGTGATATGCCTAAGAAATGGGAGGCTTCGGCAATTTGAGTGAGTTTTCAAACCTTCCCAGACTGCATAAACAATAACACCTCCCCAGGTAATCCGGAATTAATTTCAGCTGCCAAAGGAACGGAGCATAATGAAACTGCAAGGTGCTAATTTATCCAGTTATCACAAGAAGACATTTATTTTTAGGTTCTTTCTCTCACACAGCCACACCTATATCACAATGACATGGACAAACCTCAGGGTCCCAGCTCCCGGCACCTAATTTTCTAGAAAAAAAGCACTGGTTATAGGGTTATATATTGGGTGTTATTATTAAAAACCAGAGCCTATACTCCTGATGGGAGGAAATATACGCGAACTGTGGGTGTGTAAAGAAGAGTAGAGAAGCAAAACTGAGGATTTGTGCCAGAGGAGCTCAATTCTAGCCTATATTTCATACGCTGGTTTAGCAAGTGGGGTTCCAATTGATCAAAAGGCCAGCATTCAAATTAATTTCGCTGATTTTGGGGGTGCTTTTTTGCCCCCCTCCCAGATGTCCTTTTTATTGGCTATTATTTGTGCTCATGGTGGCATCAGGGCAGTTATACGTAATCCAGCGTGATTTGACAGCCAATCCCTCTTTTCTCTGGGAATTGTATCCTACAGCCCCCTTAATGAACTACACTTCCCAGAATCCTTAGGGGGAAGCCATGTTTAAAGTGCCATGCTACAGCTTTAAGTGTGTACTGCAGATGGGGCCTGACTGATAGCTCTCCAGGGTTTGAGGCAGAACTTTCCCCTGCCCTACCTAGAGACACCACAGTTTACGATACGATACGATAATCTTTATTGTCATTGTCCCATACAGAACAACAAAATTGAAAAAAATCTACATCAAACATTCAATCCCAGCCTGGTTAGCCCCTAAAAACTCTGATACCCCATAATTAAATACAATATACTCCCATAGAGACACCTTACACTGCGTTTAAAACCAAAATTGTATTTGGATAGAAACTGTTTCTCAGGCGGCTAGTCCTAGTCTTTATAACCCTGTACCTTCTTCCAGAAGGCAGAAGCTGAAAGAGATCATTTCCGGGGTGCGTACTATCCTGTGCTATCTCTGCAGCTTTCTTAGGGCACCTGGAAGTATAGATTTGATCCAAGCTGGGAAGAGTGCACCCAATTATTCTCTCCGCAGTCTTTACAATCCTGGACAGCATTGTTTTTCCCCTGACCATGCAGCTCCCAAACCACACACACAGACCATAAGTTAATACACTCTCAACAATACAATGGTAAAATGCCACCAACAGGTCCTTTGAGATATTATTTTTCCGGAGGATTCTCAGAAAATATAACCTCTGCTGTGCTCTCTTCATCAGGTCTTTACTGTTTTCTCCCCAGGTTAGGTCATCTCTCAACCCCATTCCCAGAAATCGAAACACTGAGACCTGTTCCACATACTTCCACACACTTCCACTCAATAAAGAGTGACTGAATATTCAATTTACATTTCCTAAAGTCCATAATAATCTCTTTTGTTTTCTTTAAGTTAAGGAGTAAGTTGTTTTTCCTGTACCACTCCCCCAACTGCTCAATTTCCTTCCCCTCTCCAGCTGATATTAAACCAACCACCATTGTATCATCTGCAAACTTAATGATCTTATTACTGGGGTATTTGGGGGCACAGTCCGCTGTATAGAGTGTATATAAAAGTGGGCTCAACACGCACCCCTGCGTATACACACACACACACACACACACACACACTTTAACCATTTGAGAACAAATGCCAGGAGAAAGCCACTCTGGGTGGAGGGAAATACTTGCATATAACTGCTTATTTCCACTGCCTGTCAAATATTGGGCGAGTTGTCATGCCTAATATTGTTCTCATTAGCGTTTCATGCATTATTACATAGTGATTTGTTTTGTAATGAATATCTCATTAGTCTAGTATTGTGGAGACCCACCGTAGGTTGATTTATTTATTTTTATTTCGGCGGGGATGCGCTTCCAGTGAAGGACGAAACCGACCTTTGGCTCTACATAAAATGATTATTACGTCCTATGAGCGGATCTTGGTTATTTCCAAGTTTTATTATTCACGTTCATGAAAGTGAGGAACTGGAATGGGTTAAAGAGCAGGACTGAGGCTCCAGGAAATGTCTGGATTCCTTGCTGCTGGCACTCGGATGTGGCGGACAGAAGAGTCAGAGCATAAAGTAACTCTGAAAGCAGGAATAGTCTGAGACTAAAGAAGGGTCTGGAAAGCTAAAGGCCTCCTCTTCCTATTGAAATACAGTGGTACCTTGGCTTACAGACACTTCAGGTTACATACGCTTCAGGTTACAGACTCTGCTAACCCAGAAATAGTACCTCAGGTACTATTTTATACGTTGCATTTTATACGTTTTGCAATTCTAGTTCACTAATTACATAATGGTTCAAAATTTAAATAAATATAGAAAGGCAGAATGTTTCTCATTGTAATTCTTCAGACAACCCTGCTAGGGATGTTAATTGCTTACAATACTCTTTCAGACATAGTATAAATTTACTCCAGTCCTTTTGGAATACTTGATCATGCTGGTTTCGGAATTTCCTGTCAACTTTGCCAATTCTGCAAAGTCCATCATCTTCATCTTTCACGCTGGGAAGTATCGCCTATCGAGACCTAGCCTGGATCCTGCGGGGATTGCAGCCAGGGAGGTCACCAGAGACCAAGCCGGGAGTCTGGGAGAGTTGCCAGCTTCTCCCGAAGAAGGCTTGTTTTCCAACACCCTCCCCCCAATTTAGGGCATTCCTATGGGTCACTGTACAGTTTGTATTGGTACACTTGTTGATCCCTAATAATCAGGATTGTCTATTTTGCAAGTCTATGATGACACAACCTTGATGGCAGAAAGTGAGGAGGAATTAAAGAACCTTTTAATGAGGGTGAAAGAGGAGAGCACAAAATATGGTCTGAAGCTTGACATCAAGAAAACGAAGATCATGGCCACTGGGCCCATCACCTCCTGGCAAATAGAAGGGGAAGAAATGGAGGCAGTGAGAGATTTTACTTTCTTGGGCTCCATGATCACTGCAGATGGTGACAGCAGTCACGAAATTAAAAGACGCCTACTTCTTGGATAAAAGCAATGGCAAACCTAGACAGCATCTTAAAAAGCAGAGACATCACCTTGCCAACAAAGGACCGTATAGCTAAAGCTATGGTTTTCCCAGTGGTGATGTTTGGAAGTAAGAGCTGGACCATAAAGAAGGCTGATCTCCAAAAAATTGATGCTTTTGAATTAAGGTGCTGGAGGAGACTCTTGAGAGTCCCATGGACTGCAAGAAGATCAAACCTATCAATTCTGAAGGAAATCAGCCCTGAGTGCTCACTGGAAGGACAGATCCTGAAGCTGAGGCTCCAATACTTTGGCCACCTCATGAGAAGAGAAGACTCCCTGGAAAAGACCCTGATGTTGGGAAAGACAGAGGGCACAAGGAGAAGGGGATGGCAGAGGATGAGATGGTTGGACAGTGTTCTCGAAGCTACCAGCATGAGTTTGACCAAACTGTGGGAGGCAGTGGAAGACAGGAGTGCCTAGCGTGCTCTGGTCCATGGGGTCACGAAGAGTCGGACACGACTAAACGACTAAACAACAACAACAACATCTGTAAATAGCCAACATAGGAGCCAACTCCTGGGGGCTGAGGGGGCTCCAGCCCCAATAAAATATTTGAGTGGGTAGCCCCCTCCCAAAGCTAATGGCCATTGCCATTCAAATGATGTGCGTGACCATGTCATGTGTTCGATTATGCAGGGTGGGGCTTGGCTGAGCCCCACCCCCCATATTTTATTCAAGATGGCACCCTTGATAGCCAAGTAGGGTTGCCAGGCTGGCAGCACCCCAGACCCTGAGATTTGCTTGTTAAGAAAGATCGACCCAAAGGCGAGTTGAATCTGCAGCAGCCGAGGAGGAAAAGGCAGAATAAGTTAAATGTCGTTGTTTGTGATTTGTGTGGCTCAGTAGTGCCATATGTTCCTTGACTGCTTTGTCTAGCGCGCACACATGACAAAAGATAAAGCAGAACTTCAGAAAGTCCAGGAGCAAAACAATTGCACTTCTGAGGTGCGATGCAGTTGGTGGGTCTGAGGTGGAAATGCTGACTCATCTATATTGACTTTATCCCAGGAACTTACCAGCGCTTCGGAAGAAAGGGCTGTATATTTTCTCTCTATCTTCCCCTTTTCACCCTAGAGGGGTTTGGTCAATTAAATGCAAATATTGATATGCCTTGACCTTTCTAAGCTGCTGCTAATCTTATTGATTGCACTTTTCACTCTCTCAAGTGACTACAGTTCTAAGGCTACAGCGAATGTGATTATTATATTAGATGAACAGCTCCTTTCTTAGTTGTATTGGTATTTTTCAAGAAAGGGAGGCTGAATGAGTGTGCTTTGCATAATGGGTTGCCAAATGAAATATGACAATAATGATGGCTTTAAAATTAAAAATGCAACAAGTAAATTGGATTAAGGTTATCAATCAATACAGGAGAAAATTGGGGAGGGGGGGGGAAGTCCTCTGAATTGCACTACCAGAATAAGTAATCATTTATTTCAATGTCCTGCTCCCAGAATCTCAGATTTTCCCCTTTCTTTCTTGGATATTAGTTTTGTACTTTAGAAAAAACCAATCTACACATGTGAAGATCCCCAGAGACCATAAACAAACAAACAAACAAACAAACAAAACAAAACAAAACAAAACAAACACAGGCTTATCATTAACAAATGCAGTCCTAACTGAGCATCGAACTACAGGTGATGTTTAACTTGCAATTGAGTGTCTCTCTTAAAAATGGGATTGGGCAGCCATGGGGAGCATAGGTGTGGGATGAGGGAACTATCAAAATGGTGGCCATCAAGCCTGTCATCTCTGATGAAATTTACCCTCCTGACCTAAATAGCATCTGGTGGCGAATTTACTTTGGGACCATAATATGGGGGGAAAGGATTGGATTATGGTCCTAATCCTGATCGTCGCCACCCCTTAGATTTTTAAAAGATTCATGCAATCCCAGTTTATGCATTTAAAATCACACTTGGTTTGCCCCTTATTTATTATTGGTCAAGAGATGTAAACACTTTTCTAAACTCAAAATGGCAACACAGTCCATGTTTTTTCTGACCTCATGCATAACGTACCAGAAAAAGAACCCCAAAGTCTACCCTAATTACACTTCCATGCAGTAAAAACAAATTATCCACTGTGTAGACACCACAACATGAGCAAAAAGCAGTACCTTTTTTGTGGCACCCATTTGGAACAGCTGTCTCAAGGATTGGTTTCTCTGGGAGCAGAATAGGAGTCTCCTAATATCACTGAACTCCTGCCAACCTAGCAGTTCGAAAGCACATCAAAGTGCAAGTAGATAAATAGGTACCGCGTTTCCGTGCGTTGCTCTGGTTCGCCAGAAGCGGCTTAGTCCCAGAGTTGTCCGCGACTGGACCTAATGGTCAGGGGTCCCTTTACCTTTACCTTTTAATATACTGAACACCCTTAACAAATTGTAGCTCCCATAATTTTTTGGGGGAAGGCATGACTAATAGAACGTTAAATGCATTTCATTTCATTTCACTTTTAATTTGCATTCTGCCTTTCTGTATTACTAAACACAAGGCATTTACAAGCTGAAGAAACAACAAAATAGTCAGCAAAGGTAAAGGGACCCCTGACAGTTAAGTCCAGTTGTGAATGACTCTGGGGTTGCGGTGCTCATCTCGCTTTACAGGCCAAGGGAGCCGGCGTTTGTCCGCTCTCCAGGCAGTTTTTCCGGGTCATGTGGCCAGCATGGCTAAGCAGCTTCTGGTGCAACGGAAGAAGAAGAGTTTGGATTTGATATCCCGCTTTATCACTACCCGAAGGACTCTCAAAGTGGCTAACATACTCCTTTCCCTTCCTCCCCCACAACAAACACTCTGTGAGGTGAGTGGGGCTGGGAGACTTCAGAGAAGTGTGACTGGCCCAAGGTCACCCAGCAGCTGCATGTGGAGGAGCGGAGATGCGAACCTGGTTCCCCAGATTATGAGTCTACCGCTCTTAACCACTACACCACACTGGCTCATTCACTGACACCAGAACAGCACATGGAAATGCCATTTGCCTTCCTGCTGGAGCAGTACCTATTTATCTACTTGCACTGGTCTGCTTTCAAACTGCTAGGTGGGCAGGAGCTGGGACAGAGAAACAGGAGCTCACCCCATCGCGGGGATTCAAACCGCCGACCATTTGATCGGCAAGCCCAAGGCTCAGTGGTTTAGGCCCCAGCGCTACCCGCGTCACACACTTAATAATCTGATCCAATACAAAAAAGTCATAATAAATTTAAAATAAGCAACTTATATCAAATAAAGCATTATTCGACAATCCACTAAAATCTAATAGTAAACTGTAAAATTAAATATCAGAAAAATAGTAATCAAACAATGGAAACAATTAAACTTAACAATTGCAACAAACAATTCCTAAACTATAATCAGTAAAAATAACAGCAAGTCACAATGCATAAAATACCACAAAACATCCAAACCTATGTAAAAGGATCAAATTGAGAAATAAGGACACACAATTATTATTTTTTAAATATCCTGGAACTGCATGTACGCTGTGAATGTTCAGTCTCATATATGATTGGCTGTGGATCCCTACTGTCTATACGTACCCTAAACTTAACATAACACAATGTGCAGTTTCCTTATGCAGAAGTGATCACCATTTAGGAAAAAATGTATGTAAACCAGCCCTCAGCCGCTGACACATTTCCATAGCTGCGAGGGGAGGCACGCTTGTTAATGCTGTCTAAGGTTATCGCGATCTTTTTCTGGGTGGCGTGTGCTATGAAGCTTTATAATTTAACCAGTAATCCAGCAGAGCTGAATGCAATAAGCACAGTGGTGTGCTTAAGTATTATGAATGTGTCAGGATGATGAATTCACTGTAACAATATCACACCAGCGGTAGGGTGTGCAGTTGACTATATCTCAATCCATCACTTTCAACGTAATCTTGGAGCCCCAGATGGGCAACTTTGGGGTGGGGTGGGGGGGGGTTGATGGGGAGGGCGAAGGAGGGAGCAGGCAGATAATTGCGGTTAATACTTGCTTGATTTAATTGTGATTGCCTCAAGGGCAAATAACCAATGGGTTCGGGAAGCAAAGTTCTTAGTAATAGAGTTAACCTGCAGGTTAAGAATTGCCTGCAAGACACGCAAAGGGAGCTGGATGAGGAACAGCATGAACAGATCCCATTAAAAGAGGTGCTAGGAACATCTTAATTTGACAGCAGCTGTGTTTTTTTAAAACCTGCAGAAATCCTAGCATTGCTGGGAAGAGGGAGTTCGAGAACCTAAGGGGGCCGGAAGAAGTGTGCTAACCTGACCCATCGCAAAATAAATCCAAAAGTGTACATGCTGTTACATGCTTGCACCCTAGTTGACTTAACAGAGTGTACCCAGGTCCTGCTTTCTTTGGAATGAGGTCCCTGGAGATTTATTGGCATTTTATGAGGTGTGGGTGGGTTTTTTTTCTACACATATATCTGGGATGAGCATAGGTGAATGTTCATAGTTTGAAACACGCCAACAGAGGTCTCAAGAGTTTGCTGCTCCACATAGATGCTTTAGCTGAGATTCCTGCATTTTAGACTAGATGACCCTGATCTTTCCTGTGGAACACCCTCCCACCAGATGTCAAAGAGAAAAACAACTATCTGACTTTTAGAAGACATCTGAAGGCAGCCCTGTTTAGGGGAGTTTTTAATGTTTAATAGATTATGGTATTTTAATATTCTGTTGGAAGCCGCCCAGAGTGGCAGGGGAAACCCAGCCAGATGGGCGGGGTATAAATAATAAATTGTTGTTGTTGTTGTTGTTGTTGTTATTATTCCTGTGTCTTCCAGTGTGTGTGTGCGTGTGTGTGTGTGCGCGCACACAAACACATGCACCGACATATGATGGTGCATTAATGGATAATTTGAAACTCAGGAATGTGGAACAGAACTGCAAAAGCAGCAGAAGCGGAGGAAGGGGGTGCGGTGGGGGCAGATCGCCCCGGGTGTCTTTACTGAGGGGGGTGACATTTGGCAGTTGTGGGCGGGTGGCATGCCAAATGTCCACCATTGGTGGCCTGCTCTGCCCCTGGCTGGAGGGCATGCATGCCGATCCGTGCACCTGAGCGGCTATCCTGTGCCTGGGAGGGCATCTTCTGCCCCCTACCCCCTTGGGAGCGCCCCCCGGGCAGCGTGGGCATATGCTCTGCCGCGGCACAGCAGCAAATTAGATTAGGTTGTCACTGGTGAGTCTCTTTGGCAGTTTCATGTTTATTTCACACCATTAAGGGAGCCCTGACCATTAGGTCCAGTCGTGACCGACTCTGGGGTTGCAGCGCTCATCTCGCTTTATTGGCCAAGGGAGCTGGCGTACCGCTTCCGGGTCATGTGGCCAGGATGACTAAGCTGCTTCCGGCGAACCAGAGCAGCACACGGAAACACTGTTTAACTTCCCGCCGGAGTGGTACCTATTTATCTACTTGCACTTTGACGTGCTTTCGAAATGCTAGGTTGGCAGGAGCTGAGACCAAGCAACGGGAGCTCACCCCGTTGCGGGGATTCGAACCGTCAACCTTCTGATCAGCAAGCCCTAGGCTCTGTGGTTTAATCCACAGCGCCACCTGCATCCCAATTTCACACCACAGTCGTCTTTTTATTTTATTTAAAGTACCTTAGTCTAAAGGGTGGCTAATTATTTAATTGCCTGAATAGTAAACATTGTCATAAAAAAGTTGTTTCCTCAAGCAGGCAGGAAGAGGGAAATCAGTGCGATGGCTGAGGCTAATTAGAGCTTCCTGAGCAACTGGGCTTTCCTAGTTTCACATATCAGCCGATTCAGGTCTCATAATTATTGTGGGCAGGGAGGTCTTGCACACCAACCCCACTTCCCCTCAAGATTTGACTTTTAAGGAAAGGGATGTGAAAATGCACCGGAATGTGGGGGGAAAGTATTCATTTAATGCAAGATCATTTGTTGTTGTTGTTTAGTCATTTAGTTGTGTCCGACTCTTTGTGACCCCATGGACCAGAGCACACCAGGCACTCCTGTCTTCCACTGCCTCCCGCAATTTGGTCAAACTCATGCTGGTAGCTTCAAGAACACTATCCAACCATCTTGTCCTCTGTCGTCCCCTTCTCCTTGTGCCCTCCATCTTTCCCAACATCAGGGTCTTTTCCAGGGAGTCTTCTCTTCTCATGAGGTGGCCAAAGTATTGGAGCCTCAGCTTCAGGATCTGTCCTTCCAGTGAGCACTCAGGGCTGATTTCCTTAAGAATGGATCGGTTTGATCTTCTTGCAGTCCATGGGACTCTCAAGAGTCTCCTCCAGCACCGTAATTCAAAAGCATCAATTCTTCGGCGATCAGCCTTCTTTATGGTCCAGCTCTCACTTCCATACATCACTACTGGGAAAACCATAGCTTTAACTATATGGCCCTTTGTTGGCAAGGTGATGTTTCTGCTACCCTCTGCTTAAAGGGGATTCCTAAAGTAGATGTTACTACCCCCAGGGGGTGGGATTACCTGGGGTCGGTGCTAAGATGCCCGTGGGTGGCAGGCGCTGGAGGTGTAAATGGCTATCAGACATTGAAAAGCTGGTATCATTGGATCAAGTTCATCAATTTTATTGAATTAATTAAACTAATTGCTTTTAATTGGATTTCCAATGAATGTGCAATGAATTATGCATCTTATTGTGTTATTACCTTCCTTAGTGGGTTGTGCAAACCTCTATTCTGAATAATGCTTTTTATGGGGTAAAATGCTTCTATAGGATATATGCTTCCTGAAACTAAGGAGGCGGTGACCCGGAAAAGTTTGGGAACCACTGTCTGAAACAGAGCTGGATGAAAGCTCACAAAAACATGTTGCCTTGAAGCACCCACCGCCCACACGTATTTAACTTGCCCAGATGCTAGTTCTTGGAAGAGGGCTTTTATAAATTGCAAGATGTAATGCACATCCCTAGATGATGAGATGAGCGCACAACCCTAGAGTCTGGCAAGACTGGCCCGTACGGGCAGGGGTACCTTTACCTTTAATAAGGGACGCGGGTGGCGCTGTGGGTAAAACCTCAGCACCTAGGACTTGCCAATCGCATGGTCGGCGGTTCAAATCCCCGCGGCGGGGTGAGCTCCCGTCTTTCGGTCCCAGCTCCTGCCAACCTAGCAGTTTGAAAGCACCCCCGGGTGCAAGTAGATAAATAGGGACCGCTTACCAGCGGGAAGGTAAACGGCATTCCGTGTGCTGCGCTGGCTCGCCAGAGCAGCTTCGTCACACTGGCCACGTGACCCGGAAGTGTCTGCGGACAGTGCTGGCTCCTGGCCTCTAGAGTGAGATGAGCGCACAACCCTAGAGTCTGTCAAGACTGGCTCGTACGGGCAGGGGTACCTTTACCTTTACCTTTAATGCATTTCTGCGCTCAGATCCAGTGTTGGCCAGAGGGTATGTTGCAATGGGATCTCAGGGCAAGGGAATTTCCAGGAATGAAGAATATCAGGCACCCTCTGTTATCTTTCCAAGAAGAGGAAATGTGCTGTATGTGTAGGAATCCTTACGAAAAATAAACACAAGCCAACCTGCTTTGTTCCTTGAAGAGGTCCCTTGGTGTTTAGCAATGTTCCTTTCTGAAGTAAAACCACGAATCCCCATTTGTGATAAATTAGCAATTGCCCTTTGTTTGTTTTAGCAGGGGAGGGGAATCTCATGCTGCAAATCACCCGTTTTATTACACTGGTAGTGTCGAGAGCTGTCAGCATCATTTAAAGGGGGCAGGGTGGAAATCCATAGCAATACAATATCACTTTAATGATTTAAGAAAGTAAACGCGGCGTCGGAGACAGTTTCCCAACAGAGCTTCTGCCATGTGCCTTGATAGGGAAGGGAGCGCCGTGGCGGGGATTGAAATACCTTGCCTTGCACATACACGTTTTTTTTAAAAAATTATTTTATTTTATTCGAAATTTTTAAATTTCCCATACAATTTCCCCTCTTCCCCTCCCTTCCCACCCCCACCCCCCCGGTTGAGGCTCTGGTTGAGGCCAGCCTAACCTCCCTGTGGCCTTGGATCTCCAAGATGTTTTTATTTGAAGACCGTAAGGTCCTTCGTGGGACTGTCAGGTGTGCATGCAGGAGCCAGGCCCTGTGACCCATAGGACTTTGCAGGAATGGGGGCTTCCTATGTTTGTTCTGAAGATGCAAGGCACGACCACACAGGTGAGGCCGATTGGTAACTCACAACACCTGGTGGCAAGAGCCGGGAAGGGATATAAGGTCAGCATTTCCCTTCGGCTCTTTGCCACAGCAACATGTTCCCTGCCTTGCTTCTCGATCCTCAGACCCCTGACTTTGTGATTCCTTGCTTCTTGATCTTCGGATCCCTGACTTCGTGACTCCTTGCTTCTTGATCCTCGGACCCCTGACTTTGTGACTCTTTGCTTCTTGATCCTCGGACCCCTGACTTTGTGACTCTTTGCTTCTTGATCCTCGGACCCCTGACTTCGTGACTCCTTGCTTCTTGATCCTTGGACTCTTGGCTTCTTGACTCCCGGCTCTCTGACCCTCGGACCCCTGGGTTCCTGGCTTCTGGACCCCCGTTCCTGCTCCCACCCCGCCATCTTGCCCACGGTCCTGACGTCCCCTGCCGGGACTTCAATCGCCCATGCATCAGACCATGACAGGGACATACCACATTGTGTGAGTGAGTGGACAGCAGCTGATGTCATTCTCCTCCTTGCCTTGCACCCATAAACTCATTCCAGATAGTCAAGGAAGGGCCAGAACAGTGGGGGCTGTGTCAAAGGAGGTCGTAGCATTGGAATGGGCGTGGGGTAGGTGGGTGGGTGTGGAACTGATCCAAACTGGGTGTCAGTGCTTTTTTTCAGGGGAGACACAGGGGTTCGCATACCCATAAACATTTTGTGAATCTTTGTACTTTTGTCCATTTACTGTATTTATTTCCCCCGATTTGAACTATGTAATGGTGATTTTTCTTGAGTCAATATGAGAGTACAGTGGTACCTCGGGTTACAGACGCTTCAGGTTACAGACTCAGCTAACCCAGAAATATTACCTCAGGTTAAGAACTTTACTTCAGGATGAGAACAGAAATCGTGCTCCGGTGGCACGGCAGCAGCAGGAGGCCCCATTAGCTAAAGTGGTGCTTCAGGTTAAGAACAGACCTCCGGAACGAATTAAGTTCTTAACCCGAGGTACCACTGTACCCCTAATATATATATATATATGAATGAAAAAAGCACTGCCGGGTATAGTGATTTTGCATCAGTTGATGTTGGCATCCATCCGTCTCAAGAGACAGCGGAGTCCTCCTCTGGGGGAGAAGTCTCACCACTGGAGAATCACAGTATGTATTTGCGTTTTTATGCTTTAAACCCACCCTGTGATCCTTGGATGAATTGGTGGCATAGAAATTTAAGAAATAAATAAATATTGTAAACAACCAGAGCTGTAGGTGCTTCAGTGGGGTGAGCCAATCCAAGTTCTCCCCCCCTCCCTTTGAATGGTGCCCTTGATGTACGTACAGTTCAGCCATCTTGTCCTTTTTGAACGTCTGGGCGCTTCCAGGCTACTGTTGTTTCTGAGCAGGATTCAACCACAAATGCAGGTTGGGCCATTCAATTTGGGGAAACCTGCAGCGATGGAAAAATGCACCAGAAAGTTTGGGAAAACAATTGCTTAATGCAACGTTGTATAACTGTCCTGCAAAATAATACCGTGGTAGCTCGGGTTACAGGCGCTTCAGGTTACAGACTCCGCTAACCCAGAAATAGTACTTCGGATTAAGAACTTTGCTTCAGGATGAGAACAGAAATTGTGTGGCAGCAGCGGGAGGCCCCATTAGCTAAAGTGGTACCTCAGGTTAAGAACCGTTTCAGGTTAAGAACGGACCTCCAGAACAAATTAAGTTCTTAACCTGAGGCACCACAGTAGTAGTAGTAGTAGTAGTAGTAATGGCACAATGACCAGACTTTGTGCAAACAAATCAAGATTTGTGCTTAATAAGCAGGTCATTTGGCAGTGACTCCAGACTCACTCAAAGGGCTCCTTTTGCAACTAGCACCTTCTCTTCAATAGCATGTGGCAATGATGCAAATTTGAAAGGCATTTGGTACACTCCTCTGCTCTTGGCATCTCCTCCCCCCTGCTGCAACCCCCCCCTCCCCGATGTGGGCTGCCTCATGATTAGAACAAACCAGCTTGCTTATGCATTCACAGTGCATTTCAGATACAATACATACTCTTGAATCTGGTTATGGAGACTTTGTCTACAAGCTTTGGAATCTATTTAACACTATTTCTCTATTCCCTTTAGACCAGACGATAAATCTGCCGCATCCCTTTTCTAATGAATATTCCTAGGAGGCGAAGGGGCTTGTTTTCCATCCTGCTGAATCTATGCAATCCTTTCTCCTCCCCTTCTCCTCTACCCCTGACCAAAATAGAGAAGTTTTGCTCTTACGACAGTCATAGTCACAGCAAGGCTAAGGCGCAGGATTGGAAATATCGCCTCGAACATATATGGCACAGAATCTTGAGAAACAGAAATGTTGGGTTAAATAGAAAGATGCTTTTAGTCTTCATGTTAGTTTGCAAAAATGTGCTGCTTTTGAGATGCAAGCTGATATTACTAGAATACCGTATTTTTCGCTCTATAAGACGCACCAGACCACAAGACGCACCTAGCTTTTGGAGGAGGAAAACAAGAAAAAAAATATTCTGAATCTCAGAAGCCAGAACAGCAAGAGGAGATCGCTGCACAGAGAAAGCAGCAATCCCTCTTGCTGTTCTGGTTTCTGGGATAGCTGCACAACCTGCATTCGCTCCATAAGATGCACACACATTTCCCCTTACTTTTTAGGAGGGAAAAAGTGAGTCTTATAGAGCAAAAAATACGGTAATAACAGAAGTGGGATTGTCATCTGTTAGGGATTCTTTAAGCTGTGATGCCTTCATTGCAGAGGGTTGGACTAAATGGCCTTTCAACTCTTCAATTATTTGGTTTCAACCTGATCCAACCTGCTGGTGATTAATTTGGTACATGCTTAAGTAGCGTCAGGGAAGAGTAGCCAAACTGCTCATTGGTTATACTTAAACATTTTTTTAAGCTCATCATATACTATGTTCCAGAATCAAATGGCCAGGGACTCTACCGAGCCGATTTCTTTGCTGCCTGTGTTGCCCTCCCTGCTCACATGTTGCCCTCTGTCTCCAGCAAGGCGCCTAAAATTTGGGAGGCAGAGAAAGGGAAGGAGGAAAGTTAAGGCTGGTGGCCACCGGGCACCCAAGTAGCAAGCCTCTGTGGGTGGCTTGCGAAAGCCCGTCTGGGGACCCAGAGCGCCTGCTTGCTTTGGTACCATGGCACCTTAAGACTTTGACGACGACTCCACTGTCAGACGCTGGGCAGGAGGGCGGAGGGTTGGGGTGGAGAGCCGCCCACAGCACAAGAGTCCACCGCGGTGCTTCAACCGACGGACGGGCTCTTTCACGGACTCAACTCTCTGAGCCTGGCCTTGGCTGGGGAGGGCAGGGTATAAATAAAAATTACAGTGGTGCCTCGCAAGACGAAAAGAATCCGTTCCGCGATTCTCTTCGTCTAGCGTTTTTTTCGTCTTGCGAAGCAAGCCTATTGACAGCTTAGCGGATTAGCGCTACAGCGGTCTAGCGGCTTTTTGCAATCAGCTGTTAAGCGGCTTATCAGCGGATCAGCTGTTAAGCGGCTTAGCGGCTTGGGAAAAAGGGGGGGAAAGCGAAAAAACCCTGCGGGAACTCACAAGATTTTTTCGTCTTGCGAAGCAACCCCATAGGGAAATTTGTTTTGCGAAGCGCCTCCAAAACGGAAAACCCTTTTGTCTAGCGGGTTTTCCGTCTTGCGAGGCGTTCGTCTTGCGGGGCACCACTGTATTATTATTATTATTATTATTATTATTATTATTAACTCTCAGGCCCCGGACTCTCGGCCTGGCACCCCTGAGAGCCCGGTGCCTGGGTGCCCTGCACCCCTAGCGCCTATGGGTAAGATGGCCCTGATTGGTCAACTCCAAAGCCAAAATGGGGCCTGCCAGTTTGCCTACCAGACCAGCGCAACTCATGGCATTTCTGACGGATTTGACTGTGGGCGCTCACAGCAAGCAGAATGCAATATCATAAAACGCAAGCGAGGGAAAGTTGCTGCAAAGGCAATCACTCTTTGAGCATTAAGCATTCTTTAGAAATGCATTTCAAGGCTTGAGTTTTCCTTACGCGATCACAGCAGTTGCTGTGTGTGTGTGTGTTGTTTTTTAGGAGGAAGAGAATAACTTACATCAACACCAGTTGCCTTAGTACACGCTGGGGAAATACTCAATGTCTCATGCTGTTGTTTTTCCCTGATCAGTCCTTGATCATCTGAATGCCCCCGTTAGACATCAGCAGCGTGTTCCTATTTTGCTCCATTCTAGTGCAGCAGGGTGGAACTGATTGTTTCTGCAAACGGGAAAAGAGATGGAAATGCAGATTTATTTAAATAATTTAAAGTCCCACACGGCGGTATGTGTTCGACATGAAAATGAGCGGCATGGAGCTATCAAAGTAATGTTCCCTTCCAGGTTAGTGGTCATGATTCCATTAATTATCAATGTGCTGCAGTTTAAATCAGATAATTCAAAATACAGAGCTGGGGCTAAAGGAAAAAACTTGACACTACTGTAGATGGGAATCGCTTTAATGGAGCTGTCATGGTCCTTCGTGGTATGCACTGAGGATTGTATTTGGCTAACTTTTACTCTGAGCAGACTCACTGAAAGTAACGGATATTACTAACTTTGAGCTGTTATTTTCAATAGGCCTACTCTGAGTATAACTACTACTTCTTCTTCATTATTGTTACCCATCCTTCACTCAGGGCAGGTTACAACACTTAGAACATAATATTAAAAACAGCAACATCTGGAGAGCCGCAGGTTCCTCATCTGTTTTAAAGCCACTACCTCCATTTTGACTTCTCCATTCCGCCCATCTATCAGAAGGCCTGCCTAGAATCCATATCTTCCCCATTTCTCACTAAAGGAAGAGAAAAAGGTACTCTGGCTGCAACCCAGCTTGCCAAGTTTTGTGTTCTAAAATTCTGGCACCTTGAGTTGACTGTCTCTGAGCATGTAGGTAGTGCCTTTCTTTGGTCTTACAAACCACTTCATCTTGTTTTTAAAACATGGATTGAAGGACACAATACCTAAGCTTTGCACAATGTTATTTCCTCCCTCTGATGGGAAGCATTTTTGTTTTTAAAAAGAACATACTGCCTCTGAGATTGTGCAGAGCGTTTTTTCCAGGGCACTTGCAGACAGACAAATATGCCAAACATACCCCCAACCTTTGGGTTACATCTCCTAGTTACTAGCTAGGACTGTGAAATTCTGATCAGATCAGTCAAATTCTGGCTGGTTAGCAACCGTATGTTGCTAACCCAGAGGCACAGTTCCCTTTATTAGTATTGTGTGTGCTCCATGACTGAGCAGTTCCAAGGTTGAGGCTCGGTCTCAAACTGAGCCGTTCCCACATCCACACCAACATGAACCTCAGTCTGAGTCTAGTCATGCTGCAGTCTGTCCTGAAATCCACCCGTATTCAACAGAGACAGCCCATACAGAGCGTGAAAGTGGCGTTTTCAATGTTGCTGGTTGGTGGTGGTGAATGAATGACTTGGCATTTGGCAAAAGCACCTTGCCGCTTGCTGAGTCATTGACCTTGGGAGACAGCGCAGAAGGCAAAACAGACAATCTGAAAGGCGAGCTGTGGGGGGATATTAGCGCACAAACTCCCCAGGCAGCAGGAGGAAAGTCTTCAGAGGGTCGCCGTGCTTTAGGAACAGATCATTAGCCGCAAACAAACCAGTCAGAAAGCTGTTGGCCGTCTGCCAGGGAAAACTGGCCATGCAAATTCTCAGCTGAACTTGTCAGGTTGATGCACCGGCATCTGTTAGCAGGCTCTGTCTTTTGGCAGAGCCGGGGATATATCATCCCATTTTTTGATGATGAGCTAGGGGTGATTCTTCGCTACAAAACTGTACACCTGTGATAGGGGGCAACACAGCTCACCTTTGCAGCTGGAGCAGGAGGAGAGGACAGAAGGCGAGGAAATATCTGTGAGTGGAGCTGGGTGTGCAGGTGAATGGAATGCAGGTGGGGGAGCCTGAGGAATTAGCATCCATCTTGGGCCTGAGCATTAAAAGCAAGTCTAGAGTGAGAGACTAGGGTGATGTCTCCTGTTTCCAGAAAGTCGTCTTGTGAGACTTTTGTGGGTGAGCTGAGAGTTTGTTCAGACCCTGAGTGAGAACCCAGAGATTGAGGGTGTGTCAGAAGGAAAATGAATTGATATATGCATATATTTCCACTGGAGACTGTGGTGTCTTTATGATATATGGTTTATTTACACATACAGTGGTACCTCTAGTTATGAACTTAATTCCTTCCAGAGGTCCGTTCTTAACCTGAAACTGTTCTTAACTAGAGGCGTGTTTTCACTAATGGGGCCAGCACACGATTTCCATTCTCATCCTGGGTCAAAGTTCTCAACTCGGGGTAACTCTTCCAGGTTAGCGGAGTTTGTAACCTCAAGTGTTTGTAACTCGAGGTACCACTGTATATACAACCTGAGCTTAGGACACAACACTCCAAGAGTGTTTATTGGCCACAGTCCTGGATTCAAACTGTCAACCCACATTGTGCTCTGACTCCCCTCATCTCCAGCTCGCCGCTGCTTACAGACTGAAACCTCTTTTCCCTGGCTCACATCAGGCCTTCGAAGCTTGAGAGATACATTTTCAGGGCTTGCCGTATTCTTGTGATGAATTTGTTTTAAGCATTTTTAAATATTGCAACATCCCCTGGGACCTGATAGTGAAGGGTGGGTAAGAAATCAGAATAACAAAGCAACATCATTATTTCAGTAAACCTAAACTAGCCTAGCAAGTTCTCCTTCGTGTCATGGGCTAGGCTGGGGGAGATGTATCATCTGATAAGCTCAAGTGCATTCACAAAAAAAGCCCTAAAAATCTACTTTCTCATTAACAGCCCCATATGAATCCACACAGTTTAGTATACAGTGCTTATATATCACCACCCAAACAAATTCAGACGCAATATTCAGTCTAGCCCAGAACCTCTAGGTCACCCTTCATTATTAGATGCCCCCAATTTTTACTCAACGCGGTTTCAAGAGACTTGGTTGAAAATGAACACTACACTTGGGATTTTTGAAGGATTATAATATAAACGTGATTGGACTGTGTTCTTACTCCCGCCACCCAATTCAAGGGGGGTGGGTGGGATGGGATGCAGAAACATGAGCAAACAAACAACGATCCCCTCATTGCTTGCTTAATAATTTCTCCTGCGGTTTCCATTGGGTTGCTGATGGATGGTCATTGCAGCCTGCCTGATGCCACACACAGATTGATGGGTTGTCTTGGGGGAGGGGTGGGGGTGGGGGGGAGGCTGCTTGGCATGCCACAGTCTCATTATTTATCTTTCTCCTTGTGGGACAAGAGGAGATGGCAAATAGGCTTTCCGTGCAAACAAAAAGATCTGACAACAGAATCGCTGAGGCTGTTCAAATCCTTCTAGCAGAAGGAAGGGCGAAGACTCAGAATCTCCTCTGAGGTGAGGTGGGAGCAAAGTGTCAGGATTTAAGGCTAATTCAGATATTATAAGTAATAACAGATCCATCCACACACCACACTCTTCAAATTTAAGCTTGCATTCACACCACAGTTTATTCCATTTCCCCGACATTTCCCTATCTGTTAATTTCCTCATTAGAGTTGAGCTTTCACATGATGTAAAAGTCACTCTTAGTCAACTAATGAAATATAGTGCATGCTTAGTGCCTCTTTCTATGTTATTTGATTCCGGAAAATGCCTGTTTGCAGCCCCCTTAACTTGGAAAATCACAGGAGTAAAGTGATGAAATTTGGGCTCTGGCCTCCTCATGAGAAGAGAAGACTCCCTGATGTTGGGAAAGATTGAGAGCACAAGGAGAAGGGGACGACAGAGAACAAGATGGTTGGATAGTGTTCTTGAAGCTACCAGCATGAGTTTGACCAAACTGCGGGAGGCAGTGGAAGGCAGGAGTGCCTGGCGTGTTCTGGTCCATGGGGTCACGAAGAGTCGGACACGACTAAACGACAATAACAACCAGCTCTTTCCCGCTGGTATTGTGGGGGAACAAGGAAAACATTGGGAGGGGGGAGGCTTGCTCACAATGTTTTGCAGATGCCCCATAAAATTTGAGTGGGCATAGCATAGTCGTTCCACTATAAATGCCCAGTGTGGAAGCAAAGTAGCATATTCATTTGCTATCAGAAGCATTTTATTGAAGCTTCTAAGTGCCATGTCAGATGCATGCTTGTCAAGGCTTTTGCTAGGGCTTCCTCCTCCTCCTCCTGATTTCTTTCTCTTCTTTCATTCCATAATTAAACAACCATTAAACATTAATTAAGAATAAATTGGAT